>NW_006399809.1:9614268-9666333 GCF_000299155.1 Elephantulus edwardii | reverse complement strand
CAGAAATACCCAGTTACATCTCTCTTTTAGACGGTTCTCTCCCTCCTCTGCTTCAGTGCAGTATACATTATTGAACCCATCTTACTCAGTGTCTCTGATAAGTGATTCTAAAATTCAAATGGAAAAGAGATGACTCAGAAAACTCTTAAAAGGAATAAAGTTGGAGGGTTAGGAATGCCTAAAAAACCCCAAAACAAACAAACCTATATTAACAGGGAGGCGAGGGGGAGGACTGGGCAGGGAGAAAAAAGTGCAACAATGAATGAATGGAAATCCAAAATATCTGTAATGTTCATTAAAATTATTAAAATAAATTAAAAAACTATATTAAAAAATAGGATAACTAGTTAAACAAGTACAGAAACTCAAGGGAAGGAGTGCTGAGGATGGATAGGGATGAAATCACAGGGTTACAGAGTTTAGTGGGTGGAGAGGGGTAAGTAGATGGGAAGAACCTGAGTGAAAAGACAAGGTACTGTGATTAATTTTATAAAACACAATACATGAGAATAATTGTATGAACAATTATAAGAATAGTGTGAAACACAATGTATATGAACTTCATAAGTAAGCCAATTTTAAAAAATGGGAAAAAAATGAAACAGATTTTCACCACTTTACTGCTTGGTAGCATCTTAATAGATGGTGAAGAGATTGAGATTGTTAACAGCTTCAACTTTCTTGGTCCTACAATCAAATACGCTTGGTATCAGCAGCCAGGAAACCGAAAGATGAATTACAATGGGAAAATCTGCTGTCAAGGATCTCTCTAGAGTACTGAAGAGCAATGATGTCATTCTAGGGTCTAAGGTGCACCTGTTTCAGGTCATGGTCTTTGAAGTTAATTGCTGTGCATCAGAGAGCTGGACAATGACTAATGATGATAGAAGAATTGGTGTCTTTGAGTTGTGGTGCTAGAGAAGCCTAAAGAAATGGACTGCTAGAGAACAAACAGGTCTGTTCTGAAGTGGGTGAAACCAAGTTGCTCCCCGGAGGTATAGATTTTGAAGCTCTGTCTGACATACTTTGGGCACATTGCAAGAAGGGACCAGTTCTTGAAGAAGGATATCATGTTTGAAAGAGGGACAGTGCAGGAAAGGAAGACCCTTGATGAGATGGATTGACTCAGTAATGGGGGAAATGGGGGTAAGTGTGTCAGAGACAATGAACTTGGCTCAAGATAGAGTAGGCTTCTGACCTGTTGTTGGCTAAGGGTCAGAGTCAACTCGGTAACACATAACAACAACGGAAAAAACCCATGCTCACTCAAATAAGCATATGACAGTAGAAGAGCTTTCACTAAAACAAAACCATTCAATTCTTCGAACTATTTTGAATTAAATGTCAAACTTTTCCAAGTGTTCTATTTCAGAAAATTATTTTAAATACTTAAGAGCAATGATGTCTGCGTGAAGACTAAGGCACATCTGATTCTGGTCATAGTCATTTCAATTACTTGCTATGTCTGAGAGCTGGACAATGAATAAGGACCACAGAAGAAGACTTGATGCCTTTGAGTTGTGGTGTTGGAGAAGAGTGCTGAATGCCCTGTGGACTGCCAAAAGAACAAACAGGTATGTCTTAGAAAAGGTGCAGCCAGAGTGCTTCTTGGAGACAAGACTAATAAAGCTTCATTTCTCACATTTTGGATATGTTGCTAGGAGAGACTGTTCCTTGGAAAAAGATATCATACTTGGAAGGGTGGATGGTTGGAAAAAAGAGGAAGACTCATTGATATGGATTGACACATGTGACTGCAGCAATGAGTTCTAGTGTTTCAGGGATGGTGAGGATGGCACAGTATACAAGATTTATATCTACTGTCCATAGGGTTGCTATTAGTCCTACTTGACTTAACAGCAACTAACAACAGTATAGCAATAATAACCACCTGACAATTCCATTATAGTCTCTTTTAATTTCATTGGAAGTGAAGAACTGGAAATAATATGACTTGCAAAAATATTTTTTACTTTGTTACAGGAATCTCTTACTTTCTCAATTTTTGATAAAAATGGAAACTATTTTATTAAATTTATTTTTTTATTATATGTTACTATTTCAAATAAAAAGACTGTGAAAACTGAATATACACAGAAAGAAATGGGGAATATTGCTCTTTTCAGAACACTTTTGTCTATATAATGGCTTTTAATAAAATTATTTTGTTAAAGAATACTTCATATATATTTTTGTTAAACTGTTAGAACTGCAGATTTAGTTCATTCACATGATGTCCTTTGTGTTAACCTAAATGGTAAAGTCAGATTTTAACATTAATAAAACTAAGCAATACTATTTTAAGAAAAAGTGTGATTTTATTTCTCAATTTACTCCTGCGTTTGAATTGCATGAGAGATAGAGAGGTGGAAGGGGTAGGGAGATGGAAGGATGAGTAGATAGGAAGTACTTGGATGCATAATGGATAGATAAATATATGGATGAGGGAGATAGGTGAATCCATATAAAAATTATTTACTCTTTGTTCAAGAAATAGTCTTTATTCACAAATCTAAATTTATATGAAACATTTTATCTGCCAGAAAATGTATATGAATGTTCTTATAGGTGTTCCAATGGGGGAAAAAAGACAGTATGAGCTTTTATATTATCTATTTAAGATTCTCAAATTAGAAATTAAACATTGAATTAGGGATTATAGTTTATTTTACTGTAAAAATACCTTTTCTAGAATTTTCTAGAATCTTTGTGAAGATTGTGCATTCTTTTGTAATAAAAAGTGGTTTTATGTCAAATTAATCAATATTTCTTGGGCAAGCATGACTTAATCAGTCATACTCTTTAAATCCAGAGGGTTTTCTCTAGCTGATTTTGAAGGCAGATAGAAACAATTGTGTTGTGAATATCTACAAAGAAAAGCACTTTCTAAGGTCTGAAACAAGTCTGTGGCTGACAGGAAGAAAATGAGTCTGTAGTCTTGCAAAAAAGTGAATTCTGCCAAAAAGAAATTATTTTTAAATAGGGCCGTAAGCCTCAAATCAAATTACAGTCCTGGCCAAGTTCTTGCTTTCAGACTTACAAAATCCAACGCACAGAATCTGATAATGCCATGTTTAGATTTATGGCCTGCAATTCATCTGTGGAAACTCCGAGGGTGGAGGATAGAGATTGTTCTCAAAGACTAGAATCTGAATTTCTGAAGATTTACAAGCCATACTTGCTAACTAACACCATCCATGCCTCAGAAGATGAGAGAAGGAATGGAGAATTCTGGATTCCACAAAGAATTTAAACTCTCACTACCACTGAATTACGAGTCATAGCAGACCCTCAAGTAGGTCAAAGGCTTTAAACTGTACGGAAAGAGGCTGTCCATCTTTCTTGGAGCAGCTGATGCCAGCAAGATTGGACTTCCACCTGCAGAAAGCTGAAACAGGATCCACATCTCACACCATACAAAAAAATCAACTCAAGGTGGATCAGAGATCTGGGAGGAAAGCCCCTAATCATAACATTCATAAGAGACAAACTGAGATCATGTTTAAAAGCACTAGTCCAAAGTATAAAGTGACTACCAATTTCAACAACTGATACAAGGGACCTTCTAAAGATTAAATCCCTGTGCACATCAAAAACTTTTTCCAACAAGGTGAAAAGAAAACCTACAGACTGGGAAAAATATTAGTAATACTATCTCAGACAAGAGTTTTATGACAAAAGCTTACAGAATACTCCTGGGCATCCACAAGGAAAAGACTGATAACCGAATTACAAAATGGACAGAAGAATTTTCAGAGGAAGATATTCGAATGGCAAAGAGAGACATGAAGAAATGCTCCAAATCACTGGCAATAAGAGAGATGCAAATCAAAATCATAATGAGGTATTATCTCACTCCAGTAACTGTGGCAATCTTTAACAGGGCAGCAAGTAATACATGTTGGAGAGGATGTGGCAAGAAAGGAACTTTATACATTGTTGGATTGTAAAATGCTGCAATCATTCTGGAAGGCAGTTTGGCACTTACTCAAAAAGCTGAACATAGAAATTCCATATTACCCAGCTATTCCAGTACTTGGAATATACCCTGAGAATATGAACACTGAGACACAGACTGAGCTTTCTACACCAATGTTCATAGCAGCATTATTTGCCATCACAAGAACATGGAAAAAGCCCAAAAGTTAAACCACAAATGAATAGATTGAGAAATTATGATATATTCACACAATGGAATACTATGCAGCACGCAGGAGAAATAACTTTGTAAATTATTACCTAACTTGGGAGGGTCTGGAGAGCATTATGCTGAGTGAACTAAGTCAGTCCCACAAGGATATTGTATAAACCCGTTACTGTAGAATGAGTATAAGTATCCAAGAGGGCTGGGCGATGCTGGAAGATGAGGAATGTGGATGTGCAGGGGGTGGAGGTCGGGGATTAATCATTAGGTTGTACAATCTGATGGGTGATGTGGTGAGGGAAATTGAGAGAATTTGTTCAAATGTGTATTTGAGTTTTGTAAATAAACTAGTAGGGAAAAAAGATGTATTTCCTGCTGTAACAGAGATGATGACTGATGAATGGGCATTCAGTGATAGAGAAACAAGGAAAATTTATTTTTTATATGTACATTATCATAAAGTTTTCATTTTCCCCTGCTTTATCTAAGCCTTTTCTATTTTTTAGTAAAACTTTCATTTTACTAGTTACAACAACTTGACACCGTCTCTGTCTCTTCATCATTCGAGCTATAAAGTCAAGCCCTCATGGTGTGTATGAACAAGAAAGAGAGGTGAATAATGCATCTATGAAGACATTCTATATATTTGATCAAACATAAGACATGAGTGAGGGGGTTTATTTTCTTTTTCTTTTTAAGAACTTCCTGAGCGCATATACTGCATTGAAACAGATAAGGGAAAGAATAATTTAAAAGCGATGTATGATAGGGTATTATGGTTATCACAAGAGTCCACAATTAAGGTAGAATAGTGGAGTGTACTTGGGGGGGTGGGACGGGTGCAGGGGGATTGTCTATCCAAGAAAGAATTTTTCTTTTACTTTTCAAAAAGAGGAGCGAACTGGGGCGGAGGAGGGTGGCGGCAGGGGAGAGGGCTGGGCAGGGAGAGAAGTGCAACAATGAATGAATGGAAATCCAAAATCTCTGTAAATGTTCATTAAAATTATTAAAATAAAAAATGCCTATAAAGAATTATTTTAAATGTCAATGACTTGAAAAGACAATTACTTTCTTTTTAAATCACCCATGTAAAGAAAATTGTTTTGCTAAAATTAACATGGTTTATTGGGGGTTTTTTCATATTTTTATTGGTTTGCATACAATCATTTATATATTTTGTGTTTTATACATGTACATTGTGTATTACACATATTTCATTTGCATTGTTTCATTCATGTACATTGTGTTTTATACATTCATATACATTTTATTGTATATAACTAATTACTTTTGATCTATGCCTCATATCATCCCATCTTTTCAAGTCCCCATTGACTCTTATTCCTTCACCCTCCTATCTACCCACTAACTCTTTCTATGCTAGTAATCCTTCTTTTTCCTTCTTCTGCCCCCTTATCCCTTTCCTGTGTTCCTTTTGAACATTTAGGCACATCTTGTTCAGTTATCCTTCTATTGTCACAATAATGGTCTTATGTGGTATTTGTCCTTATGAGATTAGGTTATTTCACTGAGAATAATGCTCTCTAGACTGTCTCATGTTATATAATATTTTATGAAATCATTGTTCCTTAGTGTTGCATAGTGTCAATTATGTATTGTCATTATGTAAATACACCACAGTATCTCAATCCATTCAGGTATTTGGCCTGCTGTCATTTTATTATCTGTGTCTCAGTTCTGATTTCCTTGGGGTATATTCCTAGTAGTGGAACAGCTGGGTCACATGGATTTCCACGTTCAGTTTTTTTGTTTTTGTTGTTTTTTTAGGAAATGTTAAACTGTCTTCCAGAGCAGTTATTGTCCTGTTAAACTTTGCTATTGCCACTAGAATGAGATTGTGTGCCATCATTGTTTTGATTTGCATCTCTCTGAATGTCTGTGATTTTGAATATGTAGATTGTTCTTGTAGGATTGTCATTTTCACAATGTTGATTCTTCCTATTAATGAACAGGGAACATTTTTCCATTTAGTTAGGTCTTTTTTAGTTTCTTGTGGGTGAACTCTGGTAGTCTAGTGCTAAGAATTTGTGCTGAAATCCCAAAGACACGGGGTTTGAACCCACCAGCTGCTCTACAGAAGGATGGGCAATCTACTTCCTGTATGATTTTCTGCCTCTGAATACCTGCTGCAGGGTCAACGGTGGTTCTAACTTGATGATATTCAACAACCACAACAATTGCTTTTTTGTAGTAGTGTTTTTTTAGTTTTCCTTATAAATGTCTTTTGTGTTTCTAGTTATTCTATTTGTGTTTCTATTATTCCAAGGTGTTTATCTTGTGGTTGGCTATGATTTATTACTAATTCCATAATATGATTTGAAAAGTGGCCAGAAAAAGGCCTGCTAAAACACAGCATCGTCAGTATTTGCTAAATAATCGAATGGGATACATAGCTCAGAACAAACAGACTGACTGTAGTGGAGAAGAGAACAGTACAATTTGAATAATGGAACTTTGATTCTGGAATATATTCCAGACCCGTCCTCCTGATCTACAGCTTCTACATTTCAAAGGGTCTTCTTTTTCATGAGGGCTGTGGTTTTTTTTAGTTTGGGGATGTTGACTGTCTGGATAATCAACTTTTATGGCAGCACCTTTTGGAGGATCTATTTAGCTGACAACAGCCCTATCTTCTCTAAAATTTGCACAGATTTTCACTTAAAAGGAACTTTGGATATTTTACTGATTTTTTTTTTAGAGTATATTCCCAGTAGTGGAAATGCTAGATGAAATACTCCATTTCCAACTTTTTGAGGAAATATCAGACTGCCTTCCATAATAATTGTACCATTTTACATTGCCATTAGTAGTGCAAGGAAGGTCATCCTGAAATGAAAGGATGATCTGACATTATGTGTATTGCAGTTGATGATCTGGAACAGAGCATACATACACTATGGATTAAATGAGGAAGAATGGAGGAGAGAAAAGGGGGGAAAAGGACATCAATGAATGAGTAAAACACCTATATTTTTGAGAAAGAAGGGAACTTTAGAAGTAGCTGATGACTTGAGATCAAGAAGGTACTCATTTCATGAGTTTTCTACATTGTCTCCAGAAATAATTAGTGTCAGAATTTATGCTGAGATTTTTCATGTTTGGCCACCATATTTACCCTTAGGATTCTTACTCTGGATTCTTTAGTGAAGAATCTATGTGACGGTCAGTTTACTGAGCAGTTAGTACTCATAGTTGTAAGAATCTCCTTAACTTTATGGATTAACCCATTAAATACCTGTCACTGTCTGGAAACTCCAAGTATAATGTAATTAGCAAAGTGTTAACTTACTTCCTAATCTCCCCAAACAAATAAACCAAAACCACCAAAACCCCCAAAGCAATATAAGAATTGTCTCTCCGTTTTCAACCTTCTATGAAATTAAATCTAGACTTCTAAGATAAAATAAAATAAACTAAGATTGCTGAGTCTTACTGAGTAGAAATAATTATGTTGGAAATGAGTAAATATGTCTTATAAAGGCCTCTAAGGAGTTCTGGTTGATGCGGTACATAATATATTGTGCTCCATGTTTAGGAAGCTCTGGTGGAGTAAACCAGAGAGAGCTGGACTGCTAGTCAAAAAGCCACAGTTTTCTGAGAGTTCAAATCCACTATCCACTCTGTAGGAGAGAGAGGGGCAATCTCCTTTTGTGTGATTTACAGCTTCTGAAATCCACTGAAAAGTTAGTCTCTGAAAATTTACTGGAGGGCCAGCCTCTAAAAACCTACTTGAAGGTTAACCTTTGAAAATCCACTGGAGGATTAGCTGTGAATTGGCTCCAACTTGACAGCAATGACTTTCTTTGACTAAGTGAAAAGTCAGTGGTTTAAATGCATTCAGTTCTGGAGTGTGGGCCTATTAAGGAGATGAGGCTGGCACCTAGAGTTGAGGGGGCAGGGCTGCCATTCCCATGGGATAGAAGAAAAGGGCCTTCTAGAGCTCAGGTTGTAGGGTTATTATTAAAGTGCACTAGGAGACTGGCCATCTAAAGATGAGGGAGCTGAGTTATCATTTCAGTGCACCTGGATTTTTAAGAGCAGAAGAGACAGGATTCATTTTTTATAAAATGTACTTTAAAACAAAAGCAATGTAAGAGACAAGGAAGGACATTATTTAATGATATTTTTTCTTTTTAAAAGAATATTCCATTACCCTTCTTCCCTGTAGAGATGACCTCCCTAGCCAAACAAGCTTTCTATGAGCCGAGAAACCAGAGAGAACTTCAGATAAGACAAACTTTCCTTCTGGTGAACATTCCAGCTGGGCTAGCTTTCAGATAGAAGACAGGACTGCAGCAGGGCGTGTTACCCTCCCTTCCTCTGGAGCAGTGAGGGCCTCAACCGAGGCAAGTCTTCCCAGGAGCCTAGGGACAAAAGAGGACTTCAGGCTGAGTCAGTTGCCCTCCTGTGACCTTCCCAACCAAGGTGAGATTTTCAACCAGCCAAGGGACCAGAAAGAACTTATATCAGGGTTAGTTTTCCTCCCCTTTATGTTGAGCTCCCCAACTGGGTCAAGTATTCCCATGAACCCAGGGATCAGAGTGGCCTTTAGGCAGGATGAGTTTCCCTTCCCCTCCACTGGAGGAGTGAGTGCCCCAGTCAAAGTTGTTAAATCAGGACCTGTGAGGATCGCAGACAAGAATGACTCTATCACAGAAATACCATGGGAAAGTAAACTACCTCACACCCTACACAAAAGCAAAGCAAGTTATCATTTCAAACCCCATCCCACAGAATCAATGGATTTCCAGAAGGTGGGAATTCTGATTGAACACCCTGACACAAAATATAAAAGAATCAAGATCAAACATTTTCAATAGGTGAAAGAAAAAATGTGAAGCATTAAAGAAATTTACAAGTGAAACTCAATAAGGACTTTAATAAACAAAACCAGGCAAAGGCAGATAAAACCAATAAGGCATTAGAAAACTTAGAAAAATAAGAAACAGCTCTCCAGAATATTAAACCCAGAAGTAAATCCATTCACCTATGGATAGCTGACCTTTCAAAGAGTTGAAATATATTAAGTAGGAAGAGTATAATCTAACAAATGGTGCTTCAAAACTGGATATCCATTTGCGCAAAAATGAATCAATATCCACATCTCATAAAATATAGAAAAATAAACTAAAAATAGATAGGAGTCTAATTTCTCTGTATTCTTTCAACATTTATCCCTTGCTGATGACAAGATTGACTAGAAAATGGTACAATCACTATGAAAGGCAATATGGCATTTCCTCAAAAAGCCTAATATAGAAATCCCATATGACCCAGACATTCCACTGTAGCAATATATCCTAAGGAAGTTAAAGCTAAGATGTGAACAGAAACAAACACCCCTTTGTCATTTTTCATAAGTTATTCACAACAGCAAGAAAATGAAAACAACACAAATGCTCATTAACAAATGAATGGGTAGGAAAACTGCAATATATTCAAACAATGGAATATCTAAAGAACAAAGAAGTATTCATGAATTAAGACACAATATGGGAGAGTTTAAAGAGCGTTATGTTGAGTGAAATAACTCAGTCACCAAAGGTCAAAACTTCATTAAGACCACCTCTCGTGGCCTAGGGAGAAGAAGCTGTGCTGTAGAATTGAAGATACATGTTTTGAGGCCAATGTCCTCCTGTGCTTCTAACTGCTTCTAAAAACCTGCTAGAGGGTCAGCTAAAGGATGGTTCCAACTCAGAATTACACAACAACAACATGACCATAGAAGAGGAGGTTATTGAGAAGTGTAGAGGGAGAGGAAGAAAAGAAATGTAATGAGTAGCAAAGAAACCTACAAAGATCAGGACAATGGTGAATCAAACTGGGAAGAATCAAGATAAAGATAATTTGGTGGCTATTGCCACTAACAAATAGAAAATTCTTGCCACTAGGCTACAACATAAAAGGCAGTTTGAGAAGGCAAAGCAAAGTATTATAATGAAATGTGCAAGGAGCAGGAATCGGAAAATCAAAAGGGCTGTATTTGCTGGGCATTGCTTAAGCTGAACTAACTAAAGAACAAATTCAAGCCAAAAGTTGCAATACTTAAGGATTGCTATAGGCAGAATATTGAATGAATCCAGGAAGCATTAAAAGAAGATAGAAGGAGTATACAGAGTCACTGTACCAAAAATAATTGATTGACACAAAAGAATTTAGAGAAACAACATATGGTCAAGAGGCAATGGTGATAAAGGAGGAAGTTCAGGATGCTCTGAAGGACTTGGCAAAAAAATAAAGCTCTAGGAATTGATGGGATACCAATTGGCATATTTCAACAAACAGATACTTCCCTGGATGTGTTCAACAAGTTGTGCCAAGAAATCTTGAGGACAACCACCTGGCCAACTGACTGGAAGAGATCCTTATTTATTCTTATTCCAAAAAAAGGTGACCCGACAAGTGTGGACATTATCAAACAATATCACTAATATCGCACACAAGCAAAATCCTGCTGAAGATTATCCAGAAATGAATAGAACAGTATATCGTCAGAGAATTACCAGATAAACAAACTGGGTTTAGAAGAGGTCATGGCATTAGAGACGTTATTGACAATATCAGATGGATCTTGGCAGAAAGCAGGGAGTACCAAAGTAAGATATATCTTTGTTTGATTGATTATGCAAAGGCATTTGACTGTGTGGATCACAACAAATTGGGGTTAACCTTAAGGATAATGGGAATCCCAGAACACTTGATTGTTCTTGTGTGAGACCTGTACTTGGACCAGGAAGCAGTCCTTAGAGAAGAGCAGGGAAACACTGCATGGTTCAAAATCAGGAAGGGAGTGTGTCAGGATGCATCCTGTCTCCATACCTTTTCAACCTATATGCAGAACAGATCATTCAAGAAGCTGGGCTTTATGAGGAAGAATGTGGCAACAGGATTGGAAAAATACTCATCAACAACCTACATTATGCAGAGGACACAATTTTGCTTTATGAAACTGAGGAGAACCTGAAACATTTGCTGCAGAAGGTTAAAGACTATAGTCTTCAATATGGATTGAAGCTCAACATCAATTGGCAGCACCATGATAGATGGAGAAGAGATTGAGGTTGTTAACAATTACAGCTTACTCAGCTCCACAATCAACACTCTTGGCACCAGCAGTCAGAAAATAGAAAGACAAATTGCACTGTGAAATTCTGCTGTCAGGGACTTCTTCAGAGAACTGACGAGGAATGATGCCAGTCTTGAGACTAAGGTGCAGCTGATATAGGTCATGGTCTTCACCATGTCTTGCTATGCATCAGAGAGCTGGACAATGACTAAGGATGACAGAAGAAGAATTGATGCCTTTGAGTTGTGGTGCTGAAGACTCTGCACATACCCTGGACTGCCAAGAAAACAAACAGGTCTGTCCTGCAGAGGGTGACACTAGATATGTCAGAATCAGTGAGACTGGCTCAGGATAGTTGGTATAAGCCATCAAGTTACCTGCGACTCATGGTGACTAGTTTCATTGTCTCCAACACACCCACCCCTTTTACCCCAGTGACTGAGTCAATCCATTTTATCTGGGGTCTTCCTCCCCTGTGCTGTCCTTCCACCCTCCCACGCATGCTGTCCTTCTCCTAGGGCTCTCCTGGACATGTGCTTAAAGTATGTGAGATGGAGTATCAGAATCCTAGCCTCCACAGAGTACCCTAGTTTCACCCTCTCCAGAACAGAGCTGTTTGTTCTCTTGGCAGTCTATGATATGTTAAGGACTATTCTCGATCACCACAACTCGAAAGCATAGTTTCTTCTGTCATCTTGAGTCATTGTCCAGATCTCTGACACATAGCAAGTAATTATGAAGACCATGGCCTGCATCAGATGAACTTAAGTGTCTAGACTGACATCGTTGCTTTTTAGTATGCTGGAGAGCTTCCAGACAGCACTATCTAAAAATGATATGGGAGAAGGGGTGTGGAAGAAGGAAGAGGAAATCACTAGGATAACAGAGATTAGTGGGGAGACGGGTGTGTGTGTGAAAAAATAGTTAAAATGCAAGGAAACTAGAGGAGATGAGGAGATAAAAGTAATAGATTAATAGAAATTAATTATATAAAACACAATGTATAGAAATGAGTGTATAATACAAAATGTACATGAATAAAACAATACATGAATAATTATATATAAGCAAATGGTAGCATAAATCAGTAACAATTCTTTTAAAAGATGGGTGGTAGTCCAAATGTAAAACCCAAAAGTATAAAAATAATCAAGTAAAGAAATAGATGCAAAACTAGGGCTTTATTTTGTGGCATAAATAGATTACCAAACATAATAAGAATGTATAAGCAGCAGAACATTAACTAGGTGGCTTGAAACTTCTGAAAATTGAATCCTTAGGTGGATTAAAGATTTTTACAACAGAATTAAAAGATAATCTACAGATTGAGTTGGACTAATCTTTAAAATGTATAGAAAACACCAATGTCTCTATAACAAAAAAGACATTTAATTCAATCGGTAGAAGATATGAATTGGCATTTCACCAAAGAAGACATTTAAGTGGCTGACAAACATATGAAGACATGCTTCCTGCCATTAACCGTTCTTTCTTTCTCATTGTCATTGACTTATAGCTGAGCCTCCATTAGGTTTCTGTGGCTATAAATCAACGGGAGGAGATTGCTCATCTTTCTTCAAATGATCAATAGTGAATTCACACCCTTTGAGGAATCAGAGCAACTGCCTGCAGACTATGCCACTAAAGCTTCTGTAGATGCAAATAAAAATAAGGAGATATTATCTCACATCAGCAACAGTAACAAAGTCCAATAAGAGAAAAAACCCAACAGAAGTTAACAAGAGTGTGGAAGAATTGTTGTTATTGTTGTTGTATACCTTTGAGTTGCAATAAATTCATAACTGTCCCTTTAATGGGTTTTCAAAGGCAGTGAATCTCACAGGAAGAGCTTGTCCATCTTTCTCCTGCAGAACAGCTAATACGCTTAAACCACATGTCTTTGGATTGGCAGCCTAACGTCTTACCACTAAGTAACCAAAGCTGGCAATATATGAGAGTTCTAGCAGTAAGGAGTTGTATGTACTGCCAACCCAGAGGTGTGTGTTTTGAATCCATTAGTCACTGCACAGGAAAATTATGGACAATCTCCTCTTGTATGATTTATTGTCTCTGAAAACCCACTGGAGTGTTAGCTACACTTTGGTTCCGACATGATTACCCATAACAACAACTGTAGAATGCTGAGGAACCACTGAGGAAAATGGTCTGATACTTCCTTAAAAAAGTTGCAAATAGTAGGGTCACTATACACCACAGGCGACTGAACAGCACATCAAAACAATAACATACTATGACAGGTTTGGAAGCAGGAGTGGTATTCACTTCCTAAACAACATGCCTCCGGAAACTCTATGAACTTTGATAAATGTCGATAGTTGTAGAGGGGCTTCAGGTCTTTTTTCATAGGGTCGCTATGAACTGTGCTCAACTTGAAGGTAATCAACAACAACTGGTAATCCCTCTATGAGGTATATAGAATAAATAAATGAGAATTGGGACAGGAATAGATGTATAGACACCCATGTTTATACAATCTTATTTATAATACCAAAGAGATGGAAACACTCTAAGTGCCTATCAATCGATGATTGAATAAAAAAAAAAAAACAAAAAAAAACACCACAAAACTATGGCTCACACACACTAAAGAGTACTATGCAAGATTAAAGAGCCATGAAGAATCCATGAGACATTTCATTGTGTGGAAGATCCTGAAAGACAGTATGCTGAAAAAGAGGCAGATGACCAGGGAAAGCTCTAATTGAAACTAGAATCTGGAATTAATTCTTCCTGGTTCAGTCACGCCAGATGATGCAAAACTAGAACAGACTCAAATTTGCAAACTATGAATGAACCAGAATAATTGAAATAGAAATATTATGGCTCTATGCCCTGCTAGAAATTTCTTCCCCTTAGATGATAAGGACCGTGGGTGTATTGCAACCAAATCACTTTACAGGTGGAGTCAGAAATTATAGTGCCCTATCGAAGATAGTGGTAAAGTCTGAGTCTTTGAATGTGTATGACTCTCCAAAATGCTAAAATAACCCAAGGTCACCTTTTGGTGTCTTGAGAGAATTTTCCATGTCTCTTCCACAAGTTCCATTCCAGGGATTATACATAAGTTTCCCTGTTAATAACTAAGCCCCTTAACTTCAATTATAAAGAATATGGCAAAATTCTGGTTAAAAAACCACAACTGGATTGAGAAACTATGGTATATTCACACAACAGAATATTATGCAGCACCCAGGAGTAATGATTCTGAAAAATACTATATAACATGGGAGAGGCTAGAGAGCATTATGCCAGTGAACTGACTCAGTGCATAAGAACAAATATTGTGTAAGTCCATTATTGTAAAAACAGAAGGATAACCAGTGAGATGTGTATGGATATACCAATAGGGAAACAGAGGGAGCAGGGAGAGCTGAGCAAGGGGAGTAGGGGGGAAATCACAGAATAGAAGAGTTTGGTGGGTGGAGGGAGGGAGCGAAAAAAATGTACATGAATGAAATACAGTTTTGAAAAAAATGTGGAGCTGTTCTGATTTCACTGTACTGGTCCTGACTAAAACCAATTTGGATGTGCTCCAAACCCTGATTCAAACCCAGGTTTGCCCAGGATCAAAACTCATGCTGGTTATATTGCCTAGTTATACTGGTATATTGCCTAGTGTTCTTCTGAACAGAACAAAGAATTTCAGTCTGTTACAGTTGTCAATGTATGAGAGAAGATTGCGATCAATAGTGAAGTAAAAGACTTTCAGGACAAATTCAATTTAATCATTCCATGGTACACTTCAATACACACATCACATGCACTCATGCTATTCATCCCAGCTCCTAGTGACCTCCAAGCCAGTTTCTGCAGCTGTAAATCTAAACGGGAGGAGACTGCAGTTCAACACACTATGGCGTATATGCCACCAGACCTCCTTCTCTACCCACGTTTTATATCATTTAAATGCTTGCTCTACGACATTCCCCCCACTCCATTTTGGATGTCATTTATGCCACCAGCAATCTTTGCGCTATTGCTAGATTAATAAAATAGGCATTATTTTCTGTTAACAAAATACTACTTTTGGTAGTTAGTCCACATTTTAAAAAATAACAAATATTCACATACCTACACAGGCGTGGCCGCTGAAATGACTGGTGATGGGCTGGGGGTGGTAGGCTGGAGAAGCTGAGGTGTGTCGTGCTCCCAGAAAGATTAGGGATGCTGCCAGAAAAATGTTCCAGGAAAACTTCATGTTGGAACTCTATGGCCAAGGCAGGCCACTCTGGCTCCAGAAGGATTTGCTGAAGCTGAAGTCACAAAATTAACTGGTCTCTCAACTTTTTTCTTCCCCTCTCTCTTTAGTGTGCACAACTCACAGTTTCGCAAAGGTTACAGTCAGTGTAAAGGGCATAAAGACAGATAATCACCCAGAGGCCCTCTCCTTCCTCTGGCAGGAGCCTACCAGAGGGTGACACAGGCCTGAGGCTGAGAGGAGCGGGAGGGACGCACTGGTGTGTCTTTCTGAGTAAAATTGCCCGGAAAGGGGAAAACACAGCTTGCAGCAGTAGGCAGAACCACCTCTGTGTTCTCCAGCTGCAAACCTCAGGCATCCTACCCTTTAGCTTTTTTTGATTAAGGAAGCTCCTCCCCTTTCATTCTTGCAAAACAAAACTAAAACTAGAAGACAGAGACGGGGGTGGGAAAAGGGAAACCACAAACACTGCTCTTTAGCAATTTGATCAGCAGCTTCCCCTTATTTGAGAAATATGTTGTATTCAGAAGATCTTGTTAGTGTTGTTATGAACAACTTCACTTTGTGAGGTTGGGCTTTTTATTCTTAAAAATATATTCTGGTCAGGTTGTACTTTTCCCTAAGAAGTTGGATTACTCCTTGAAGAGTCATGTCTTACCAACAGTTTTAAGGGAAATCACAGACCCTTGGCTTGGCTGGATTTTAAATCTAATGAGAAGTTCTTCAGGAATGAATCAATTCCTGTTTACTTTGTTCTGTGTGGTCCATCTCTTTTCTCCAGAATTTCAAAGTATGCTTACAATTTCTATCTACTGGTGCTTGGTCCATTTTAAGAAGTTGATATCAACTTTGAAGGTGAGAATTGAATACTGGCTTTCTGGAACAAAAGAGGAGGGAAAGCAAGCCAGAGAAAAGACAAAATCTTAATGCTTTGTTCTAAAATAGAATACACCAAAGTCATATGCCATTCTTAGACAAGATAAGAAGATGAAGCCAAGGTACCTTGTCTTGATTAGTGATGTGATTTCTTAAAACCTCTGTTTAAGCTATGAGGAAAGCATATAATAAGCTTTTTGAAATCTTGTTGTTGTTGTTTAAAGTGTTGTCAAGTCATGTACAACTCATACTGACCCCAGGAACAAAATATCTGAACCCTATTTTATCCTGTGCCACCCTCATGCTTTCTGACACACAAGAACCCATTGTGGCGGTCACCATATCTAAATTCACCTGGTTGAAGGTATTCCTCTCCTTCACCAACCCTCCACCCTTCCCAGCATCATGTCCCTTTCCAAAGAATAGCCCCGCTTAGCAACATATCCAAAAGTATGTGAGGTGAAGCCTCATCATTCTTGCTTCAGTTGCACCTTCTCCAAGACATAACTGTTTGTTCCCTTGGCTGTCCATGGGATGTTCAGTGCTCTTCTACAACACCACAGCTCAAAGGCATTAATTCTTCTTCTGTTATCCTTCTTCATTGTTTGGCTCTCAGTTGTATATATCGCAAGGGATCAGAAAGACTATGGCCTGAATCAGACACATTTTAGTCCTCAGACTGACATCATTACTCCTCAATAATTTGGAGAGGTTCTTAACCTCAGATTTCCCCAGTGTAATGTATCTCCTTATTTTCTGACTGCTGGTACCAAGGGTGTTAATTGTGGATCCAACAAGATGAAGCTGTTGACAGTCTCAATCTCCTCTCCATCCATCATGACGCTGCCTATTTGTACAGTGGTAAGAATCTTTTTTCTTCTTGATATTGAGATGCAGTTCATACTGAAAGCTGCATTGATTGGTCTTATTCAACAAGTGCTTCAATTCCTCCTCACTCTGAGCAAGCAAGGTTGTTTCATCTGCATAGCATAGATTGTTGATGAGTGTACCTCCAATCCTCCTCTTCATAGAGTCCAGCTTCTCATATAATTTGCTCACCATACAGACTGAATAGGTATGGCACACTCCCTTCTCAATTTTAAACCATGCAATGTTTCCCTGCCCTACTTGCACAGCAGCTTCCTGGTCTAGCTATAGGTTCCTCATGAATACAATTAAGTGCTCTGAGATTCCCGTACTTCTCAATGTCAGCCACAACTTGTTATGATCCACCCAGTCAAACACCTTTGCATAATTAGTAAACTACAAATTGACATTTTTTTCTGGTATTTAGCCAGGATCCATTTGACATAAGCAATGATATCCCTGGTGCCATGACCTCTTCTAAATCCTGCTTGAACTTCTGGAAGTTTCCTTTCTATGTACTTTCTAGCTAATTAGTGATAATAAAATTGAGGGTAATTGCTTTACATTTTATTTTTGAAGAAATAGCATTTTATGGATCAGGTAGAAATTTAGAGCATTCTATCCTTTCTAAAATATAAGATAACAGTAATTTTTTCAGACTTGAAAATATCTTGTCAAGGCATTTGTTTCCCAAATGTCAATGAGTCTGAGTTATCAAATTCAGTGGAAGTGGAGTTACCACAGCAGAGCATTTCTGGAATTGTCCTGCATCCCCTACTCAGTTTGGCTAGTGAAGGCCAGGGATAGCTGAAAATCCTGATCACTTATGAATTTGTGCTTTGCTCTGAGACTGAGGTACTCAAGGGCAGCTCTGAAATACCAGGATTATTGGAAGGATGTGGCCTTCGGGAAGGCCCAAAGATGTCTTGGGAAGGCTGGGGAGCGGAGTGATTAAGAACTGAGTACAAAGACAGGAAGGCCTGTGCAGTTCTCATTTCTACCTTTTACTTCTCAGAAATAAGATAACAGTGATGTAACCTTGTTATACTTTACTTTCTTCAACAAGAAAGCAACTGTTTTGCAGGAAGGATAGTTACATTATCATTTTGTACCTTCAAGTTGGAACAAACTCATAGCTGATCCTGGAGCTGGTTTTCAGAGGCAGTAAATTTTGCTGGAAGAGCCTGTTCATCTTTCTTCCACAGAGCAGCTGGTGGATTTGAATGTGCCTTTGGGATGGTAGTGCAGCTCCTTACCATAGGCCATAAATGATATATCCAGACTTCAAAGTGCCTAGCAAGAAGCATGTGTGTAAAGAAATGCTTCTATAATGCCAGCAGGAGCGGGAAAATATCTGTACCCCAAGCCAGCCTTTGGGAGAATTTGAGGACAGCCCTGGCAGTAGCAGGCCAAGATGTAATAAATCGGTTTTTGTTATTCTTGGTAATTATATTCTTTAAAGACACCATGAACTCTGCATTATGAAATGTTGAACCAATGCTTCTAGGGGAAATATAAGATTGAGTTCCTACATGCCTCTGGTCACAACATTTTGCCAACTGATCAACCTACAACTGTGTTTTATGTCTTTCTATTATAGACCCTTTATTTAATAGACATTATTGATTCTTTAACATTTAAATCATTGTTCACAGCACTATAACTCTTGGTGGTAGGATGTTCATCTAACACGTGCATTTTCTCCATAAAGCCTGTTATAGTTTTCTAGCATTTAGGAGTATTAAACAGTATTATTAGTAAAATCACCAACCATAACACAATACTGGGGGGAAAAAATCCAGTGCTAAACAAACTGTTAAAGAGACATGTATTGAGAGTCTGTAGGTTACAATCGAGTCTGGACCGACCCATAGCTGACTCTCCAGTGATTTTTCAGAAGCAGTTTAATCACACGGGAGATGATTGCCCATTTTTCTCCTGCAGAGCAGCTGGTGGACTTGAACCACATGCCTTTGGGACTTAGCACAGCTTCTTGTCACTAGACCACCAGAGGTCTCTAAAGAGTGCTTTGTTGTTGTTGCTGTTAGGCGCCATCGAGTGGAGCACAAGTCATAGCAACCGATGAACAACAGATCTGAACACTGTCCTATCCTGGGCCATTCTCACACTTCCCGACACTATAGAGCCCATGAAGAGTTCAAGAGCTGAAAAAAAGTGTGGAGCATTGCCTTGTTTGACTGCAGTTGAAGCATTCCTGACAGGTAGCTCACAATTCTATCATAGCTTAATAATCTTTAAAGCACTAGGAGTATTGATTTTGGAGTGAAAAAAATCAGCAAGTAGGTGAACTTGCAAGTACAGAATCTTGAATAATGTACACCGCTGGGGAAATGGCATGGACTGGGAAAGGCAATAATTACTGAGCGCTCTCCATGAGCCAGGTGGGGCTTGAGGCATGTACACCTCTTCTACCTAACCCAGCAGAATCTCAGAGTGCTTTCAGAAAAGGGATGCTGCAGGCTCTGGTCTTCCTGAAGCTCTCTCGGTTTAAATTTATAGCTGTGAGCAGGTGTGAAGTAACTTGTTGTTGGTTGGCGGTGGGCTGACTCTTCTTCTTGGAGACCCATGTGTGTATAGCAGAACAGTGCTCCACCGGGTTTTCAAGGCTGTGCCTTTTGGGAAGTAGATCACCAAGCCTAGCTTCTGAGGTGCCACTTGCTTGGTCTAAACTGCCAACCTTTTGGCAAGTAGCCCAGCACTTAACCATTTGTATCATCCAGAGGGCATGTGCAAGTTTTATGTCCTTCACTTTATGTGTGTGGCTCCAGGATATTCACCTACCACCAGGCAATGCTTGTGCCCCTGGGTTAACTTGGACAAGCCTGGGCCTGTCCCCGTTGGATCTTTAACTTAACCGTGCAGCACTCAGAGGTCTCTTACCATGTGAGGGTTAAGTTGGGGTGGAAAAGAGGAATGTGGGAGGGAAAATTCCTTAGCTGAACAGGGAGCTGTTTTTAGTGTGTCATAGTAGTCCCCTAAAAGTGGTGTGTTCCCCATAAGAAGAAGATATTTTCAAGCATGGAGAGTGAGTCCTCACTAGGAAGCATAGTAAACACAGAGATTTTGCCAATAGATGTTGAAAGCAAAGCGAATGTGCTTCAAAGCGACAAAGCAAAGGCCCCTTCCCTGTGCTTTTGGCTGAAGACACCTCACATTTGCACAAGTGTCTCTGTGGTGAATATCTTTCCCCCCAATAGGACTGTTCCTTCAAAGTAAGCACTGACTGCAAATATCCAAGGGCTTCTGAACAGCTTGCCGAAAGGCCCTGGATCTACCTGTGATTTATAACAACCGTACAATGCTCCTGGAGGACCCCTGCCAACAGATGTTCCAATTTTTATTTTCTCAGCATCTGCTCTTGGGGATGAGATTTCTATCTTGAAGCATTTCATTATGTACTCCAAGAGCTCCAATTCAAACCATAGACTTTCTCTCTGCAGCAGGAGACTGAGAGCTTATGATACCCAAAAGCCATACCCGTGGTTCTGGCTTTTTCTATATGAATACACTTGCTGATTAGTTTTTGACATGTATTGGCTTTGATGGTTTTATTCCCAGCAAATGTCTTAATCAGGAAAAAAAAATTTTTACCTGAGGGAAAGAGATTGGGTAAAAATTGGTGTCACACAGGCACTGCTTGTCTTTAACATTCTATTCTTTTTAAGATCCAGTCTCCTGGTTCCTGTTCCAGGAATCTTCACAGCACCCGTGGGATCAGTTCTACCAGGCCCAGACATTTTGCTGACCCTTCCTCTTTTGTCAGAACTTATCTATTCTGTTGCTGTGTACCATTAAGTTGAAACTGACCCATAGTTGACCCACTAGCAGGTTTTCAAGGGCAGTAAATCACAATAAATAGGAGTTGATTGCCCATCTTTCCCTTATGGATCAGGTAAGTAGTGAGTGGATTTGAACCAGGTGTCTTTGGAATGGCAGCATAGCTCCTTTCCCACTAGGCCACCAGAGGTCATTTATCTAGTCTAACTCCATTCTATCTTTGTCTGTGTTCTCTGCTTGTTGTTGTGAGATGCCACTGAGTTGGTTCAATCTTCCTGTATAACAGAAGACAGTGTTAGAGCTCCATGGTCCAGTCCAGAGGGAACAGTACTAGTAACCAAAGACTACACCTCTCTGGTGGTTCAAATTCACCTACAGCTCCAAGGTAGAAAGTGAAACAATATCGTCTCATGAAACCCAGTCAAGGATCAGCTATGAGTTGATTCCAACCTGATGATAATGAGTCTGTTAGTCTGTATCATATTCATGAACATTTGAATTTTGCTTTAAATCTGATCTTTTTTAAATTTTATTTTGGTTTGCTTAAAAAGTTCATATACATCATGTTTCACCCTATTCTTCATTTGGGGACCTGAAAAGACATGGTAATGATGGGCATATTAGAATGGTGATTAATTTTATGAAACATAATGCACGGCAACGGTTGTATGAAATTTTAAATTTTTAAGACCATTGCTGTTGTTATGTGCCATCAAGTCATCTGTGACTCATAGCAACCCAATGTACAATAACTGGAACCCTATCCTATCCTGAGCCAGTCTCACTAACTCTGGCACATCTACTCCCATTGCCCTAGTTACCATGTCAATCCATCTCATCTGGGATCTTCCTCTCCTGTGCTGTCCCTCCATCCTTCCGAGCATGAAATTCTTTTCCCTGGATTGGTCCCTTGTTTCATGAAAGATCTTTCTTCTTTTCATTGTTCCTCTATTTTACTAACCATGATGGCTTTCCTCCCTAATGCTTGGTTTCCTGATGACATAATCTAAGTAAGTGTATTTGAAGTCTTCTTACTATTTTTCTTCTAAGAAATATTTCGATTGTATTACTTTTAAAATTTGTTAGAGAAATAGTAAATTAATCCATGACAAAATTGAATACAGGAACGTTCAGTTCTAAGCTCAGGATTAGGAGAATTTAGTCCTCATCTTGGCTTCACCACTTAGTATTGGTGCGGTATAGGACAAACAATGTCACCTTCCCAGATATTGGTTTCTTTAACAGTAAAGTGGAGTCAATAATACTAATATTTTAAGATGGTAAAGAAGTCAAAAGAGATAACACGAGTGGGAAAGCCTAATAATAAATGTTGTATAAATTTAAAACTGAAACAAATTCTTCTCAAGTTGTATTAGAATTATATTGTTTCACTCAAGCTATTGTCTTGAAAAATTTAAAGACATTTCTATTTTGTTAATGCATATAAATAGGCACAGGGCAGGAATTCTGAAAGACTCAGAGGAATGTCTAAGACATGGGTTCTCTCACTGCGACATGATATGGAAAATAGTCATGTGGTGAAAGAATGAGTGGAGAGTCAGGGAGATCATCTTCTAAGAGGTACAGGCAGTTCACAGGTTATGAAATATGTTATGCACAACCTATAGCTACAAACTAATCCCAGTAAAGCCCACAAGATTAAAAATACATATAATAGTTTGTAAAAACAAATGGGTGCTACTTTGCATAGCAAAAAAATCTTTACTATATTATTACATTTAAGATATCAGAAAAGACTCTGAATATTGCGCTAGTACACAGAGAAGCCAAAGCAATGGGAAGAAAGCAGGAAGTTAAGGAGCTGAATAGAAGATTTCAAAGGGCAACTTGGGTAAACAAAGTATTATCAAACAACTGGAATCAGAAAAGCAAAAGGGATGAACTTGCTCAGCATTTCTTAAGCTGAGAGAACTAAAGAATGACCTAAAGCCTAGAGTTGTAATACTTAAGAATGCTATGGACAGAATATTGAAAGATCCAGGAAGCATTAAAAGAAGATGGAAGGAGTATGTAGTGTCACTGTACCAGAAAAAAATTGGTTAACACAGATGAGTTTCATGAAATGGCAATGGTGATAAAGAAAGAAGTTCAAGCTGCTTTGAAGGAACTGGTAAAACCAAAGGCCCAAGAATTGATGGAATACCTATTGACATATTTCAACAAATAGATGCTTCCCTGGATGGGCTCACAAGGTTATGCCAAGAAATCTGAAGGACAAGTACCTGGCCAATTGGCCGGAAGTGATCCATATTCATTCCCATTTCAAAAAAAGGCAACCCAACAGAGTGAGGAAATTTTTATATCACACACAAGAAAAATCCTGCTGAAGATTATCCAAAAATGACTACAACAGTACATCGACAGAGAACTACCAGAAGTACAGATTGGGTTTAGAAGAGACCAGGACACTAGAGATATTATCGCCAATGTCAGATAGATCTTGGCAGAAAGCAGAGCGTAACAGCAGAATGTCTACCTGTGTTTCATTGAGTATGCTAAGGTATTTGACAGAGCGGATTACAACAAATTGTGGTTAACTTTGAGAAGAATGGGAATCCCGGAACACTTGATTATGCTAATGTGAAATCTTGTATGAGGAAGCAGTTGTCAGAACAGAACAAGGAAACATTGCATGGTTCGTTAACACAATGGAATAATATGTAATATGTAGTATGCAGGAGCAATGGTTTTAAAAATCACTATTTTAAAAAAATCATTATTAATTTGGGAGGGACTGGCAAGTATTACGTGAATTAACTCAGTCCCATAAGGACAAATAATGTATAAAACCGTGACTGTAGAACGAGTATGAGGATCTGGGGAGATGGGGAGGGTAGAAACAGAGGAGTGAGGATGGTTTTGGGGGGAAAGTTAATCATAGGGTTGCACAATTTTATGGATGGAGGAAAGAGTGGGTGAAGGATTTAATGTGAAAAACTATTAATATGAACTTTATAAATAAACCATTATAAAAGAAAATAAAGTCAGGAAAGGAGTGCGTTTGGGATGCATCCTGTCTTCATACCTTGTCAATCTATATGCAGAATAGATCATCCAGGAGACTGGCTTTATGAGGAAGAACGTGGCATCAGGATTAGAGACTCATCAACAACCTGCGTTATGTAAATGATAGAACCTTGCTTGCTGAAATCGAGGAGGCCCTGAAACGTTTGCTGTAGAAGGTCAAGGACTGTGATCTTCAATATATACTTGCATTATATACTATACTAAGCTTATGTTTTATACCTAACTACAGTTGCAAACCAACCCCATTAAACCATTTTATACTATATATAATCCACAATTGCAAACCAGGACCAGTAAAGCCTATTATGTTAAAAATATCAAAATATACAATGGTCAAATATACACAAATGGGTGCTAGTTTGCTTAGCAAAGGATTACTATTAACTTACTATTATGTTGAAGTTATTTCAATGCTCTGTAATTTTTTTTTTAAGCATAGAAAGGTAAAGTATATACTGAAATATTTGGATAACCCAGCTGGTACTTTCAAACTGTACTTATACATTCCAACTTACATATAAATTTGATTTAAACATAAATTTAGAGACTAAATCATTTATAATTTAGGACAAACTGCATACTCATAATTTCCTGTAGTGAAAGTCACCCACGAGAAAACAAGCTAATTATCATAGAAGCCTAAGAATGGAGCTAAAGAACCCTGGAGCGCACACAGCTCCAGTCACCACAATAGCAACATATTCCAACAATCCTTTGACACTCCACAAAACCCACCTACACATTTATACCTTTGGGGTTTTTGAGACTTTTAGTGAATCTCTCATATTCACTGAGAATAGAGTTTTTATGATATTTTATGCAATATTCAGAACATAGTATAAAAATAATATTTCTATTAACTACAATCTCCTTGTAAAGAAAGAGTGGCTCTACTTAATAGAAATTCTTGTCTTCTGGACATCTGAATAAAAAAAGTTTTGGAAATGGAGCTGTGTTAAGTAAATTACTTTTTATAAGCAAGGCAGAAAAATTATCATCCAGGAGGGAGGCAGACAGAGAGAGGCAGGGAAGAAGCTAAAGCAGATAACTCATGGAGTTCTTTCTTGGATAAAAAGACTAAAAACAGTGTTCAGATTTTAGGTGGCCACAAGACCCAAGCTAATAGGAAGATCTGGTGCATAGTTGTTGGTTGTGCCATGTGAGGTATATAGAGCTTGTCGAGATCTTGAGTTGACTTACATGAAATTGAAAGAGAAGGTGAAGTTTCATATTCAGATCAGATCCAGGAAGAGCTAAGAAGGTCCAGGCAGAAACAGGTAGAGAGCAGAGAGGTCACATGAGTGCATGTCCCAGGGATTGACAGATTGTTGGTATCATTGGGGACTGACAGATTGTTGGTACCAAGGAGAGTCCTTTAGATTCCTGTGTGCTATAGATTGGGTGGAAGTAGACTTAAACAATTTTCACCTGGATCTCCAAAGTGTAGAGTTAAGTCCAGAGACATATAATGGAATAAAACAAACAAATAACAAAAAATAGGGGTTAAATAAGATTGAAGCTTATTTCTGTCTTTCTCTCTGCTTTCTGGTGACAATATGCTCCTCTACAAGTCAAGAAATTAAGGAAAGGGGAAAAGAAATACTGATTGGGAGGACACTCTCCACCATGTACTCACAGATAAAGATACATATACGTCATTATTTTCGTCTTAAAATTAAACTTGCTAATTATCTTGTATTATGAGTTTCTAACGTTAACTTCCTGTTTTCTTCCCTTTGCTTTGGCTTCTTGGCACTCTAGTGCAGTATTTAGAGTCCCTTCTGACCCTTTGCATTGTTTATGGATGATGTACTTGCTATTCTACCACAGCTCCTCTGGTCTTCATTCATTAATGTTCAAAGCCTCAAGTCTGTTCCTGAGATGGTTTTTGAATTCGGGTGGGATAGACTCAAGGTCAAATTTTGGTTCCTATGAATTTGATTTAACCTTCTTTAGCTTTAGTTTGAAGTTGCATATGAGTAGTTGATTGTTTCACAATCAGAACCTGGTTTAGTTTTTACTGTTGATATTGTGCTTTTCCAACAACTCTTCCCACAAATGTAATCTATCTGATTCTTATGTAGACCGTCATGTGAGGCCCATATATATGTTTCTTATAAAAGGTATTTGTATGACCTTGTTTACTAAAACTGAGGAGGACCTAAAGCTCTTGTTCCAGAAAGTCATGGACTATAGTCTTCAATCTGAATTGAAGCTCAACATCAAGAAAACAAAGATTCTCACCACTGGCCAAAGGCAGCACCTTGATAGATGAAGAAAAGATTGAGGTAGTCAGTAATTTCAGCTTGCTCAGCTCCACATCAACATTTTTGGCACCAGCAGTTAGGAAATAAAAAGACAAATTGCACTGGGAAAATCTTCAGTCAGGGACTTCTCAAGAGTACTGAGAAGCAAAAATATCAGTCTAGAGACTAAGGTGCACTTGACTCATGTCATGGACTCCATAATTACTTGCTATGCCTCAGAGAGCTCGACAATGACTTAGGAGGATGACAGAAGAAAAATTGATGTCTTTCAGTGTGGTGCCGGAGAAGAGTATTAAAAACCATCAAGAGAATAAATAGATCTGTCTTGGAAAAGGAAAAACCAAGTTTCTCCTTGGAGGCTAGGACTCTGAAGCTCTATCTCACATAACTCACATGGCCAGGACGTTGGAGAAGGGCAGCATGCTCTGAAGAATGGCAGGATAGCACAGGAGAGGAAGATCTCATATGAGTTGGATTGATACAGTAACTGGGGCAATGGAATTTGGTGTGTCAGAATCAATGAGATTGGCTCAGGACAGGGCAAGCTTCAGAGCTGCTATACTAGGGTCATTATGAGTCACAGGTGACTTGATGACCCATAACAATAATAACAAATTTAAAAGGTAGAATAAGTACATAGTCCTGCTTGTATTTGTTTTTGTTTGTTTGTTTGTTTTTGAGTGGGTTTGTTTTTTGGTTTTTTTGAACCCTGGCAGACAGATTTCCAAAAGCTCTTTCCCCCAACCCTCTTTGTCAGAATGTCATGGAAACAGGAATTTAACAGCTAGGCTGAAGTGAAATGGGCTAACAGTTCCCTTGCCACTAATCGAGGGAATTTGTTACTACCTAACATGCTCAGCTGCTGACCAAAAGATTGGAAGTTCTAGTCCACCAAGAGGCACCTGGAAAGAAAAACCGGCAACTGGCTTCTGACAAATAAATCATAGAAAGACCTGTCCAGCATAGTTTTCCTTTAGCTCAAATGGAATCACAATAAGTTGAAACTGACTTAGCAGCACTACAGCTGGAACCCATAACTGTGGGAAAGAAGAAAGAAGAAGCGAGAGTATTATGGTGTCAGGGTATAAACCCAGATGGTGCAATTTCCTCCTGGGTTATCACAATGTTTGTTATAACTTTACAGAATATATTCCCTTAAAGACTCTTGGTAGACCTTACACAGGGATGGAGAAGGAGTAGCAACAGTGCTCTTTTGTTCAGCTCAGACTTTAGAAACACAGAGTGAGTGCTACTGAAGAGCAAAAGGAAGGATTCTGATAGCTTCATATACATCTATCAGAGATAAAGTAAAAGAGGTCTTTGTCTTTGTTTCTGCTTCTCCAATAGCAAATATTCTTTCCAAAGCACAGAAATGAACATGTCTTAAAGCTGTAGTTGGGTGTCACTGAGTCAGCTCCGACTTGGAACATTGCTGTGTACAACAGAACAAAACACTTCCCAGTCTTGCACCTTTTTCATGTGAATAAGCAGGACTAAGCCCATTGTTGCAGCATACTGTCAATTAACATCACCGATGGTCTTCCTAGATTTTCACTGCCCTAATTCACCAAGTATGCCCTTCTCCAGGGACTGGTCCTTCCTGATAACATGCCCGCAATCAGTGAGAGAAACTATTTTGGGCTTTTTATTCCTTGTAATTTTTTCCAAAATTCATGATTTTCAATCATTCATATGTTGTTGTTATGTGCTGTCAAGTCGCCTACAACTCATAGCGACCCTATGTAAAACAGCTCTGAAATCTGCCCTGTCCTAAGCCAGTCTCACTGACTCCAACACACCTACCTTCATTACCCCAGTTAGTCAACCCATCTCATCTGGGGTCTTTCTCTCCTATACTGTCCTGTCCCTTCACCTTTCCAAGCATGATGTCCTTCTCCAAGTATGGGTCCCTGCTGGCCATGAATCATGAAATATGTTAGATGGAGGTTTAAAATCCTTCCTTTCAAGGAGAAATTTGGTTTCACCGTCTCCAAGATATACCTGTTTGTTCTCTTCTTGGTATATGCAATATTCATTTCCAGCACCATATCTCATAGGTGTCAACTCTTCTTCTGTCATCCTTAGTCACTGTCCAGCTCTTTGATGCATAACAATTAATCATTCATATACATATTGATTTATAAAATTAATTACAATTGATCAGTGCCATTTTTTACAATGTCTCATTAAATCCTTTCTATACCTTGCCATTTCCTTCACCCTACTCATCTACCCATTAGTCTCCCTTCTCCCTCTTTTCCTACACTTGTCAACCCTCCATGATAATTTCTATCTGTATGCAAGCCTTTCCTTAGTATTTTTAAACAGTCATGCATATCCTTTTTACATTGTAATTACAATGCTCACAATATTTAAACATCCATTTATTTCACTTTATCCTCCCCTTCACCCATTCTATAAAGTGTTCAATGTCTATACATTGAATTTTCCACCTTCCCTGTAAGCATACCAGATTGATTATTTTCTATATGATTATCATATTTTTAACAACAGTCACCTTATACAGTGTTCTTTTGTGACTGACTTCACTCAGCATAAAGCTGATTAGACTCATTCATGTTGTGTAATGTTTCACAAGTTCTTCATTGTTTTTAAATACCTAGTAACGCCATTGTGTGACTGGGCCACAGTTTCTTTATCCATTTGTTCATGAGCACTGGGGGTGTATCCATGCAGTTACTATTGTGCACAGTGTTGCATCAAACATGAATGTGCATATTATCTGTTCATGTGGCAACTCCTATTTCTTCACAGTATGTTTCCAAAGCTAGTTCATATAGTGCTTCTATTTTCAACTTTTTGAAGAAGCACCAAACTGCCTTCCATAGAATTGTATCATTTTACATCTCCACTAGCAGGAGATAAGAGTTCCAGTTCTTCTGCAGCCTCACTTAAAGTTGTCATTTACTCTCCTGTTGAATTTTGCTATTGTTACTGGGGTGCTAATAGTGACTTTGAGCTGTGGTCCAGGAGAAAAGTATTGAATGTACAATGGACTGCTAGAAGAACAAGCACATTCATACTGGAGAGTGTGAAGCCAGGCTGCTCCTTGAAGGCAAAGATTCTGAAGCTTCATCTGACATAGTTTGTGCATGTTACAAGGAGGGATCAGTCCTTGGAGAGGGACATTATCCTTGGGGGGGTGGAGCAACAGCGCAGGAGAGGAAGACCCTCGATGAAATGGACTGATTCAGTGACAGGGGTAACAGGAGTAAGTGTGTCAGAGACAATAAGGTTGGATAGAGTCACTATGAGTTGCAAGTGAATTGATGGCACATAACGACAACAATAGTTAGTTACAGTAGTTGTAGGAAGCTGTGCTGCAATCCTGAAGGCATGCAGTTCTAATCCACCCATTGTCTCACAGAAGAAATGTGAGCAACTCCTCACATGCAATTAACTTTCTTTGAAAACCCTCTGCGGTTCAACTATGGGTCAGTTCTGACTCAATGGTACATAACAACAAAAACAAGAGTTAGTGGAAGTCTGATTCAAGTACTCTAATTAATTTTCTTCCTCTCTCTCTCTTTCTTCTTTCTTTCTTTTTTAGCAGAAGTGGCATCCATTTCCATAAACAGCTTGTCTCTGGAAACCCTATGAACCTGGAGCAAGGATGAAAGTCATGCAAGTGTTGAGGACTTTCATTCGTCAAGTTGCTATGAGTCACCTCCGACTCGACGGCACTTAACAACAACAATTCATTTTTTACAGCTTCCAATTTTCATACACTCATACTTCTTACATTCCATGTTCAAATTATTAGTGGATGTTTTCAACTGTTTCTCTACATTTTGTGTCTTGCCTCATTAGTGAAAACATCACTCCAGCCTCGTCACTAAGGTAGACTCTACTTTTAAGAGGCAGGTCATTCTCAGTTGATTTTTTAGTACCTTCCAGTATGAGGGGCTCCTCTGCTGGCACTATTTCCAATAATGTTCTGCTGAGGTTTTCAAAGGTTTTCTGCTATTTTAGAAGCGGATGACCAGTCCTACCTAGTCTGTTTGGAAGCTGTTCTGAAACCAGTCCACTACGCGTTATCCTGCTGGTATTTAAAATATGGGTGACATAGCTTCTAGTCTCACAGCAACATGAAAACCGCCACAGTACTGCAAACTGACAGATAAGTCAACAGTGTGGCAATTATTGAATAATATCATTAATAACACATGTAAGTAATTGTGATTAAGATTATTTTAAAAATGGCTAGAACACAAGATAAAGGTAAATAATCCAATAGAAAAATGGGCACAGGATATGAACAGACACTTCACCGAAGAAGACATTCAGATAGCCAACAAGCACATGAAGAAATGTTCAAAGTCCCTAGCTCTAAGAGAGATGCAAATCAAAACAACTATGAGATATCATCTCACCCCAGTAAGAATAGCAAAATATGGCAGAACAGCAAGCAACAAATGCTGGCGAGGATGTGGAGAAACTGGAACTCTTATTCACTGTTGGTGGAAATGTAAGATGGTGCAACCATTATGGAAGGGGGTGTGGCACTTTCTCAAAAAACTGCAAGTAGAGATACCATTTGACCCAGCAATCCCACTACTGGGAATATACCCCAGAGAGACCATGTCTGCCATCCAAACAGATATATGTACACCCATGTTTATTGCAGCTTTGTTTCCAATAGCAAAGAGTTGGAAGCAGCCTAAGGGCCCATCAACAAACGAATGGATAGAGAAGCTGTGGTATATCCACACAATGGAATACTGTGCAGCATTGAAAAACAAGGAACTCATGCAATATTTTTTAAAGTGGGTGACCCTGGAGGACATTATGCTGAGTGAAATATCTCAGTCACAAAGGGACAAATACTGCATGGTGCCACTGTTGTGGAATGGGTCTGACATCAGGGTGGGGGTATGACAGAAAAAACTGGATAAATTATGTATACTGTATTGAAACAGATGAGGGAAAGAACAGATTAGAAGTGATATATGATTGAGTATTATGGTTAGCACAGGAATCCAGAATTAAGGTTGCATAGAGAAGTGTACTCGGGGTGGGGGGTGGGGGGAAGGGATGTGGGAATTGTATACTAATGAAGGAATTTTTTTTCTCTCTTCGGAGGGGGAAGCAAGCTGGTGGGGAGGGGTGGGCAGGGAGAAAATTGCGGCAATGAATGAATGGAAATCCAAAACCTCTGTAAAAAAAATTTTTTTTAAAAGTTCAGGAGAAAAAAAATAAGACTTAATACACTAGGAACAAAACCATTTGCTTAAGCTAGCAGCCATGTTCTAAGATCTTGATGATACACAAAAAGGAATCAATACAATTGTTTGAACTCTGAAAAAAAATTATCTGGAGGTGACTTTTTAAACACTTTGGGGGAATTATATAAATCAGTGAATTCATAAATAACATCTGATCCTGATTTTATCCAATAACCTCAGAAGTTTTAAAAGTCTAAAATCAGAATAAAATTGTCATTTAAAAAAAATGGCTAGAACAGTATACCAACAGCGAACTACCTGAGATTCAAGCTGGATTCAGCAAAGAACTTGGCCTGAGGGATATCATTAGAGGGATCTTGGTTGCAAAAAGAGATTATCAGAAAGAGAATGACTTGTGCTTTATTGCTTATACAAAGGCATTTGACAAATTATGGATCACATCAAGAAGAATAGGAATACACCTACAACCAGGAGAGAATAAAATAGATGAATGAAATCTAAGAACCAAATAGGTATGCACATCCCAAAATTTCCCCAACAGGGTGAAAAGGAAAGCCACTGACTGGGGGAACAGATACTTGGTAATGGCATGTCTGATGAGGGACGTATATCTAGAACTTATAGAATACTCCAGCACCATAACAAGATAAAGGTAAACAACCCAATCACAAAATGGGCACAGGATATGAACTGACACTTCACCAGAGAAGACATTCAGATGGTGAACAAACACAAGAAGAAATGTTCAAAATCCTTAGCTCTAAGAGAGATGCAAATCAAAAATACTATGAAATATCATCTCACCCTAGTAACAATAGCAAAATTCAACAGAGCAGCAAACAACAACTGAAACCCTTATTCACTATTGGTGGGAGTTTAAGATGGTGCAACCACTATGGAAAGCAGTATCATGTTTTCTCAAAAAGTTGGAAATAGAAATACCATTTGACCCAACAATTCCACTACTGGGAATATACATTAAAGAAATTAGAATTGTCACCCAAACAGATATATGCACACCAGTGTTTATTGCTGTGTTGTTCACAATAGCAAGAGATGCAAACAACTGAAGTGTTCACAAACAAACAAATGGATAACAAAGGTGTGGTATATTCACACATGGAATATTATGCAGCACTGAAAAACAGAGAACTCATAAAATGTTATACAAAATGGGTGACCCTTGAAGACATTATGCTGAGTAAAATATTTCAGTCACAAAAGGACAAATAATTCATAATGTCACTGTTATAAAACATGAGGGTTGTAGAAAAACTAAGAAAAGAGGGGATAAACAATGTACACTTCAATGAAATAGATGAAGGGAAGAACTGTTTAAAAGGAATATATAATTAGGCATTATTTGCATGACAACAGTGCAGAAATAAGAGCTGCATAGTAAAGTGGACTGGGACAGAGAGGAAATCATGCAACAATGAAAGAATTTTTTTCAAAGAGAAAAGCAAAGTGGAGGGGTGGGTAAGGAGGAAAATGTGCAACAATGAATGAATGGAAATCCAGGTTTTCTATAAACTTTCACTAAAATCTCAATTAAAAAACTAATTTATCATTTGGCACCAATCTGAATAATTTTTTTAAATGAAGATAAATAAAATTGTTATGCAAATTCTGCTTTTGGGTCATTAATACAACTCAGTATGAGTATAAAAATAATGCATGCTGGTGACCAAATTAAGTATTCCAAATATGGATTTTTGTACAGCAGTTTTATTTGCATACCTACAGAGAAAAGAAAACCAGAAAAGATGAATATTTCAGTTTAAATAAAAATATGGCTTTTCTAAAAAAAAAGAAGATGCTGTCTAAACAGGACAAAAGCTCTTTGATCTTGCTTCTTTAAAGGTTGTTTGCTTGATATTTGATCTATCTTCATCCTCATGACTCAGTTATCTAAGTAGCACATAGACAGTTTTTGCTTCCTTATCTAGTCTCCTACTCTTTTCTTCTCTCAGCTGGTATATTTAACCCATTCATATTCAGTGTTGTTATTTATGTTGTTGTGTACCATCTAGTCAGAACCGATCAATAGCTGATCTTCAAAGGCAGTTAATCATATGGGAGGAAGTTTCCCGTTCTTTTTCCATGGAGCAGCTGATGGATTTGAACTGTGTGACTTTGGGATTGCAGTGCAGTTTCTTGCCAATAGGTCCACCAGAAACTGTCAGCTAACCAGTTACTTTTTAAATTACTATGCCTGCAAGTTATCAGCTTTCTCTAGTGTGATGCTGAGTTACGAGTCTATGGATCAGTGTACTGCTAGGTTGTTAGCTGAGAGTCAGACATGGCTGTTTGTGGTGCAGGACCATGAGTGGGCTTCATGGGAAGCTTCTGACCCATTGCTGAATGCAGTGTGAGGCAGGCCTACTGGTGGGTGTGGTGCCCCTCAGCAAAGTCAGTTTGTGTTTGCTGGGTTCTTGGGGGTCACAGGACATGGGGTATGAAGGCTCCACCTGAGGCTGGCATCAAGTGTATTGGTTTTGGGGACTGCCAGTGGGCATGGTTTGTGATCTTGAGGGCTGCTAAACTCTACAGTAAAGAGGATCTGAGTTTTCTTTGACCTCCCACACACTGTGCCTGTGAAAGCTTTTCCAGCTCCAGATTTAAAATAGCATTGTCCTGTTTGATGTGGGAGGAGGGCGGAAGCCAGAGGTCTAGGGGATCAGTACTTGTTCCACTGAGAGGTCATTCAGCCGGTCACTTTCTCCATAGTGCAGGTCAGATGCTGTCTAGTTGCCATTTGTGAGTCTTGAGCCCAGCCTCTGGGAAGCTGCTTAGATTTCGTCTCAGAACCACTTTACCTGTCTCTTTAACTGATCCTTTCTAATCTCACCCCTATTCCCTCTTTCAATCTGTGTTTGGTTCTGCTCCTAATAATTTGCCCTAGATTTCAGGGTGCTATGATTATTGTTCATTACTATCTTTCCTTATTTCTTTGAAATCCCTGTGGATTTCCAAGTCTAGGTACTCCACAATCCCACTGTGAGTCTGCACTGAGTTGAAGTTTGAAGTTTTGACATCCTCATCTGTAAGGAGTAGTCTTGCTATATTTCTTCCATGACAAATCTGTTCATGTCTCTTGCTGTCTGTGGTACTCAATACTCTTACCTAATGGCATACTGTAGATGTATCAATTCTTCTTCAGTCTTCCTTATTCATTGTCTGACTTTCTTATGCCCACGAGGCAATTGAAAAATACCAAGGCTTGAGTCAGAGAACCTTTGTTTTCAAAGTAACATTACTTTTGTTTTAGGTCATTAAGTCAGAACTAACTCATAGCTGACCTTCTTTCTAGTAAATTTTTAGAGGCTTGCAAGCGGCTTGATGACACATAACAACAACAACAAAAACAAATCACATGTGAGAAGATTGTCCATCATTTTCCCAAGTTGCACCTGGTGGTTTCAAACTGTCTGCCTTTGGGATACCAGCTCAACTCCTTATCACTAAGTCACTAGGGTTAGCTCAATATAACATATATGTAGGTAACTCTGGTGACTCTGTGGTAAGGAATTGCCCTGTCAATGCAAAGGTACACAGTTGTATTCACCAGACGCTCTCCTGGAGAAAAAGATAGACCATCTCCTCCTGTGCAATTTACCGCCTTTGAAAACCTGCTGGAGGGTCAGCTGTGGGTTGGTTCTGACTTGATGGCATATACAACAACAACAACAACAACATATTTGTGCTTTTAAATACTTTAAAGACAGCTTTAAGAACAACTTTCCCCCCAACAATGCACCATTTGATTTTTTTATTATTATTTCCATGGGTGTTGATGATGGATCCAGTTAAATGAAATCCTTGACAACTTCAGTATTTTCTCTGTTGGTTATTATCTCACTGTGAGGATTTTCCTTAACTGGAACAAATCACTTCATGCTATGATTTGAGTTAGTGTCAAGTGGAAGAAGAATGACTGAATAATATGGAGATCATGATGTTAGGAAAGTGAATTGAGAGGGGAAAAACAGACACTCAACTTAAGGGGGCCAAATTAGAAGCAACCTACAGTTTTCTCCTCTTTCCATTACTCAAAGACATGTGACCCTGATTTGGTTTCAACTCACAATAACTATCCATCAGGTTTCTGAGACTGTAAATCTTTGTAGTAGAAGACAACCCATTTTTTTCCAAAAGGCAATTAACAGCTCAATACTTTACATACTATATTACCAGGTCTCCTCACACCCAAGATATTGTTATTCTGTGCTATTGTGTCAGAACTGACTCAAAGTTGACTCTCCAGTGAGTTTTCAGAATTTTGCACAAGAGCAGATTCTCCCTGTAGAGTACCTGGTGGATTCTAACCATGAGATGTTAGGTTAATGCGCAGCTTCTTACTGCTAGGCCATTAGAGCAACCCAAATGGTGCGCTAAAATCAGTTACTGTTATCTTGCATTCCTTTTTCTTTTACAGAGTTTTAGAGCATATGAATTCATGTATGTGTGTATGTTATTGTTGTTGTTCACTTGTATTAAAGTAGGTCTTAACCTTCCAGCATTTATTACTTGCTATCCTGTTGAACTTTGCTACTGCTAGTACGGTGAGATGGTATCTCATTGTGGGTTTGATTTGCATCTCTCTTATTACCAGTGATTTTGAGCATTTCTTCATATATCTGTTGACCATCTGAATGTCTTGCTTTGTAAAAACTCTTTTCACATCTTTTGTCCATTTTGTTATTGTATTATTGGTCTTTTTCTTGTGAAGTTCATGCAATATTCTGTAGATTTGTCTGAAATGTCAATGTTAAATATTTTTTCCAAGTCTGTAAATTTTCTTTTCCCGCCATTGGAAGCAGGTTTGATGCACACAAGAACTTAATTTTTAGAAGATCCCATTTATTAATTTTGTCCGCTCCTGTTTGAGTATTTCTTGTTATATTTACAAGCCTATCTATGTCGCATACTAGAGCTTCTAAGTTTGATGCCTTTTTATCTATTAGGAGCCTCATGCCCTGCTGGTAGGACTATAAAATGGTAAAACTGTTCTGGATGACAGTTTGTCATTTCCTCAAAAAACTGAACATAGAAGTCTCATGTGATTTAGTTATTGCACTGTTATGAATATACTGCAAGGAAATTAGAACTGAGACAAAAATGGAGATAAGCACACCTATGTCCACAGCAGCACTATTCATAATAACAAGAATATGGAAACAACCATCTGAGTCTTCTTCTGAAATTCCTGTGTCCACATGGAGAGGAAGCAGAGGTCCCCCTCACCAGCCATCTCTGAAAAAAAACATGAGGCATGTGGGTGAAACTTTGACTTTCCAAAATCGTCTCTTGCATGTGAGAGAAGTCATCTGCCATCCTTCTGAGAAGACATACTGCCAACTAAATATTAAGGAAGCTCCCTGACTGATGCTACATGAAGTAAAGATCAGCCAGTTGAGCCCTATCAATAAAAGATACAATAAAAATGGTTTGAGACAATAGACAATTAGGACAGCACAACAAATTGAAGACTGTGGTGTGATTGAATTAATTGTATAATCTGGGTTGCAGAAGATGTGGGTAGATCTGATCTTTTCTTTGGGTCATGATTTTTGGAACACTGAGGTCTTCATTTTGCATCAATCTAGTAAAAAACCACTAACCTTTCCCAGTGATAAGAAGTGATCCCTGCATGGCTTAAGGGGACAATAATTCAGAAGATGAAAGGACTATATAAGGTCTTCCAGATAGGACATCTTTAAATTGATAGTGAGGGTTATTTTTTCTTCTTACCCCTTCCCCCTGGCCTCATGTCTCTTAATGCCCTTGTTGCTTGTTTTATGTGACTGTCTATGAGATAAACGCAAAGAAAGGAGGGCATGCTATTTATTTGTCATGAACTTGTTTAAAAGGTTGTAACATGGAGTGGAGGCTTAATTTGTAGAGCTATTTATAAACACTTAGACTTTTGAACAGGATTTGGTATAATCCTAAGGCATCTTGAGCTTGATGAAATTTCTCCAGAGAAAGTTAGGCTGCACTCTGTCTTAATTCCATTCATCCCAGAACTCAAGAGAGGATATGACTTTTGAATGAGGCTAAGAGCCAGTCATATATGCAGAAATGAGAACCAGAGAGGGAGCTCTCGTGGGTTAATTCATGTGGAGTTGTACTGCTCTTCCAAAGGCTGCATTGCATTGGCAGTTCAAACTAATCAATGACTCCACTGTAGAAAGCTGGGCAAACTCCTCCCATGAGATGTGATGGACTGACTCAGTGACTGGAGAAATGGTATTAGGTCTGTCAGAGATGATGAGATTAACTCAGGATAGGGCAGGTTTCAGAGTTAATGTACATAGAGTCACTACGAGTCATAGGAGACTCAACAGCACATAACAACAATAACATAAATTTTTGGGAGAATCCGTTATCAATGAGACTGGTGTGCTTCACTGCTCATTTTGGGCTTTGAGGAGAGCCTTGGTGCCACTGAGTTTTCAGTACTGTCCGGTGGCTCAGTGTCTGGGTTATCTTTTGTGCCTGGTCCCTGTTGAGCTCTCTAGGCCTCCATCCAGTCCTAAACCCAGTCCAATACATATTAGTTGCCTGACATTGAACATTTCTCCAGGGAAACGTAGAAGTAGAAAGACTATGGTGATGATGGTTGTAATTTCATTGGGGGTATCTGATTGCTCAAACCACAGTCACACCACAGCCCTCTTGACTTTCAGTATTACCTGGTACCTCCATCTCAGTTATACTTTGCCCCATAATGTGACTTCTGAGATATTGGTGTCTGTCTGATTTCCTGTACCCTTTGGACCTTGAACACTAGACTTGTATCTGTTCTGATAAAAGCTAACTTGGGTAGCAAAGTTGAAATCTTTGAGGTTCTTTTCATTTTGATCTTGAGCTATTTTCACTCCTTACTCTCATGCAGGGCTAGTGCCCAGCTGACTTTTTAGCTGAGGTGATCTGAGTTGTGTGAGACCCAGGCTTGCTGTGTCTCTATCTTCCCACTTGGACCAAGAGTGACCTCCCTCTCTTTAGACCCTTATATCTCAGGTTTTTTTTTGGGGGGGGTCCAGATACTTTCAGGCCATCCATTATACCATCTGATCTTCCCAGCATTTACTCCTTCACTGGGACACATTCAGGCAGCCCTCTCAAGATCACACACCCCTTCACCATTCTGTGGCATGAATACCAGCTTTCTCTCAGTATTCAAAACAAAAAGAATGGAATCAGATGACTTGGTGCTTTTTGGCAACATCTTAAGTCATTTCTCTGTACTCTGACCCAGACAGAAACTTATGTAAGAAACTTTGGCAAATGTTCTCTTCAGGAGGAGTCAAAACCTCGTGATCGTAGGCCACGAGGAACTTCAGAGAAGCTGCAGAATTTCCGTTTCATAAACTTCCCTTAAATTGTTTGGCATGAATAGTTGCTCAGACCAAAACAGACCTATAGTTTTGAATGCTACTATTCTGTGGCCTTACTTGTAGACATCAATGTGAATGCATGCTAGGCTGTATCATGTACACAATAACAATTTAGTTAACACAAGGCATTTGTGAACAATAGTCTTCATTTTTTTTTTTTTTTAGCATTTGAGGGGTTTTTTTTGGTTTTTTTTAGTCATTAATTTCAATGAACATCTACAGAGATTTTGGACTTCCATTCATTTATCGCTGCACTTTTCTCCCCACCCCCAGTTCGCTCCTCGTCTTGAAAAGCAAAAGAAAAACTCCTTCATTGGTATACAATCTCCCCATACACTCCCACCCCAACTCACACCCCGAGTATACTCCACTCTGTAACCCTCATTCCGGACTCTCATGATAATCATAATGCCCTAAAATATATTACTTTTAAACTATTCTCTCCCTCTCTGGCTTCAATGCAGTAAATATAATTTATTCAGTTTTTCTCAGTCTTATCCCCACCCTGATGTCAGCCTTGTTCTACAACAGTGGCACCATATAGTATTTGTCCTTTGAACAACAGTCTTCTATTCCACTTGATAGGGCAATAATTTGTTCTCAAAGAGCACCCACAATTAGAACCACTTATTCTGTTGTTGCTGGTCTTGAAACTTGGATTTTTAGAAATTTTCATGGGATCCTAAATTATATAGTTATCTATGGAAAGAATCAGGAAGTGACTGTTTTTTGCCATTTCTTTCAAATATTAACTTTAGATATAGATGATATAGATATGTATATAGAGAGAGATATATAGATATAATGCATTGGCAAAAGTTTAAAAATATTTTTGTGAATAGCTTTAAGAATTTCAGCAGTAAACAATGATAATGCTAAAATTCTCTATTCATTATAAATTGTGTTGTTGTGTGCCATTGAGTCAGAACCGACCCATAGTTGACCCTCCAGTGAGTTTTCAGAGATAGTAAATTGCACAGGAGAAAATTCCCCATCCTTCTCTCATGGAGCAGCTGGTAGATTTGAACAGGGTGCCTTTGGAATTGCAGTGCAGATTCTTACCACTAGGCCACCTCAATTTTTTAAATAATATCTAGACATTTCTTAGAGAACTATGGTGACTCAGGGAATTTCACTGCCAACATAAAGATGTGCTATTTGAATCCATCACCTTCTCTGTGGAAAAGATGCACAACCTCCTCCCGTACAATTTACCGGCTCTGAAAACCTACTTTGAGTCAGTTGAAACTCAGCGATCCTCAACAACAGCGAGAATAACAAGCAATTCTTATTATTAATGGTAAAAGAAATGAAAAAATATCAACTCAGTTTAATGGTTTTGCTTTTTCCATATGGTACTCATTTGGAAAAGTCTTCATTTATTAATGTACTTAATGCCTATTTATTGATCATGTACTAAATCTCAGATTGTCCTAGGCTTGCAAATAAAGAAAACTTACAAAGACCTAACCCATTACACAGTTTATATTCTATTCATAACAATAAATTAATAACTGCTTTGTTTATTTGCTTCACAACATATTTGGGATATTATGGTTGAGTTGAGTTGTTTACTTAAGCACAGTTAAATCACTTTTGCTGTCTGTCATCATTCATCCACATGCTCAGAGCAAGCAACTGTATGTAAAGTTCCTCATTGAGAAACTCAAAAGCTCTGGAAATTCTCAGAAACAGAAAGCTGTAATGTATAGTCCTTTAAATGATTGCTAATAGTGTTTGACTGTGTGGATCATAACAAACTGTGGCTGACTCTCAGAAGAATGGGAATCCCAGAAAACTTGATCATACTAATGCAAAACCTATACTTAGACCAAGAGGCAGTCGTCAGAACAGAGCAAGGAAACACTTCATGGTTCAAAATTGGGAAGGATGTATACCAGGGATGTGTCCTATCTCCATACCTTTTCAATCTGTATGCAGAACAGATTATCCAAGAGGCTGGGCTCTATGAGGAGAAGTGTGGCGTCAGGATTGGTGAAAGATCTATCAACAATCTGCGTTATGCAGATGACACAACCCTGCTTGCTGAAACTGAGGAGGACCTGAGGGTCAAGGACTGCAGCCTTCCACGTGGATTGAGATTCAACATCAGGAAGACAAAGATTCTCACCATTGTACCAATTGGAAGCATCAGAACAGATGGTGAAGAGGTTGAGATTGTTAACAACTTTAGTCTGCTTGGCTCCACAGTCAATACTCTTTCGCACCAGCAGCCAGGAAATTAAAAGACATATTGCGATGGGAAAGTCTGCTGTTAGGGACCTCTCTAAAGTACTGAAGAGCAATGGTGTCACTCTGGAGACTAAGGTGCATATGATACAGGCTATGGTCTTTGCTATCATTTGTTATGCATCAGAGAGTTGGACAACGACTAGGGAGGATAGAAGGAGAATTGATGTCTTTGAGCTGTGGTGTTGGAGAAGAGTATTGAATGTACCACGGACTGCCAAGAAAACAAACAGATTCAGCCTGGAGAGGGTTAAACCAGGCTGCTCCTTGGAGGCAAGGATTCTAGGGCTTCGTCTGACATACTTTGGGCATGTTGCAAGGAGGGACAGGTCCTTGGAGAGGGACATCATGCTTGGGAGGGTGGAAGGGACAGCACAGGAGGGGTAGACCCTCTATGAGGTGGATTGATCCAGTGACTGGGGTAGTTGGGCTGGGTGTGTCGGAGGCAGTGAGGTTGGTACTGTATAGAGCAGGGTTTAGGACTGTTGTACACAGGGTTGCTATGAGTCACAAGTGACTCGCCGGCACATAACAACAACAACAACAACAATACTGTTGTGGCATGTACTGTCAAGTTGGAACCCACTCAAAGCTGATCCTCCAGCAAGTTTTCAAGGGGTGTAAATTGCATGGATAGAGATTACCTATCCAGAGCAGTCAGTGAATTTTTACTGCTTGCCTTTGGGTTGACAATGTTAAATCCTTACTACTAGGTCACAAGAACTCCCTTGACATTACATATAAGAGAGAAGACACAACTTTCTGTTTTAAGAAAGGAATGATGTTTCTTTTTTTTAAAAAAAAATGGTTTGCTCACAAAGTTTATAAACATTGTGTTTCACACTATTCTTCATTCATATTGTGTTTCATACAATCATTTTCATGTATATGTTTTATAAAATTAATCCCAATTGGATTTTGCCCATCATTACCCTATCTTTGTACATCAATGTTCAAAGCAGTGTTATTCACCATAGTAAAAACATGAAAACAGCCCCAGTGTCCAACAACAACTAAAATGGATTGAGAAATTATGGTACATTCACACCATGGGAATACTATGCTACGCTAATGAGCAATGATTTAAAAAAATACTATGTGACTTGAGAGAGGCTGGAGAGTGAACTAACATAGTCTCATAAGGACAAATAATGCATATGACCATTACTGTAGAAATAGACAAATAGTAAAACATGTATGGGAACACGAGGGTGGAGGGAGGGATGAGGATAGGTAGGGGTGAAACCACAGGGTTTCACAGGCTGGTGGGTTGAGGGAGGAAGGGAAGAAAATGGAAAGAATCTGGGCAAAAAGAAATGAATGTTATTTCTTAATAGAGACTTTTTGACTGTTCCTACAACAACAACTGATCATCTTATATTTAATATATTGAATGGGCTCATAAATCCTTTTGAGAAGCTGATAAAACTTATGGACCATCTTCCCAAGGGGAAACCACATGTATCACAAACACATTGAACATTACAAATATATTCAATATTATGAACCCTTGAAACACTTTTTCCAACTATTAGGGATTCATGGATCTTGGATCAAGACCTTCAGCTTTCTAAGGTCTTTTTAAAATTTCATTTTACTATAATCAATATAGGTGGAGCTTTAATGAAATTCTCAAAAATCTAGCCAGGGGGAGGAAAAGCCATGGAACAGCGTTAGAATTCTGAAAGTCAGCTCATGAAAACTCTGCATCACAATAGTCTGAAGCTATTGTACATAGGGGAATTATAAGTCAGGGACAAGTTTGATGGCAGCTAGCAACAACAGCAATAGTATTACCACCTTAATATGTGTTCTATTTACTACAGAAGGTCACCAGGATGAACACTAGTCCTTGGTGGGTTGTCATCAGGGTGAGATGTTCAGGAAACCAAGCCCAAAGGGTGATCTCCTTTCTCTAAGCAAGATTATATAGACTAGCTTTCAGTTCTCCTTTCCAGATAATATCATTAGAATTAGAGATCCATTGTATGTTTGCTTTACAACATATTTCAGAGAGCTTAATTGTATAAGTGTATAATACTCTTTTATTTTTCTTTTGGAAAAATATGTTGGACACCTGCTTTATTTTGGCCATTCCCAGAAAGAACAGTTCAAAGTGTTGGAGTATTACCTTTCTGAGTTCATTGTTTTCTTTTTCTCTTTGGCAGCAAGAATATGTCCAGAGAGTAAAACAATGACACTACTTTGAAATTGGTTTTGAAATTATTTGTCATAAATAAAGTGGAATAGAATAACCCTTCCCTGTCAAGGTGTTTACCTTCTAATCTCAAGAATTATCGATGTGATTTAGTTAAAATCTTGAGGGGATCAATCTTATCAGAGGGAAAAAAGAGGGGTGGTGTCAAAGAAGAAATGTAATGGTGGAAGTAGTAGCGGATGGATATAATACTGTAATGATGATCAAGGTGATGAGAGGAAGATGCTGAGTCAAAAAATCCAGACAACCTCTGATAGCTTGAAATGATGAGGAAACCAATTCTGTCTTGGAACTTCCTGAAGGCATGCAATTATGTCAACACCTTTATTTATCTTCGAGTCTTGCTTTGGAACTTGTGATCTCCAGACGATATAAAAGAAAAAATTCGTGAAATTTTAAGCCACAGCAATAAAAGACTTACACAGCAATTAACCATTTCATTCAAAAAGAATGAAGTTTTTAAAAAAAGAATGAAGTTTTAAAATAGAACCAAGATCAAAATTCCAAAACAACCTACTCTTCCTCTATTCCCCAAAGAGTCTGATGCCCGAGTTCACTAGGGTGTGTATGGTTGTCTATTCTCACTGATTTCAGACTGTCTCTAGAATGGTGTAGTTATTGTATATGATTTGTATAGTCTTACTCTGGCCTTCCTTATTGCCTTCTTACAGACAGTATACAATCCTCTTCGCTCTTATTTGATGTCTTTCATCTATTTTGGGCTCATAGCCAAACGTGTTACAACTGACTAAAAAAAAGAGAAAATAGATTCTGGGTGAGACCCTGCAGGAACCTTCTACAGTAGACAAATCTACCGTGGCATCTATTTTTACTCCAAAGTCTTTTCAGTCATTTGTATTGCTTACGTTCTGTTTCTCGTTTGTGCTCAGGATAGTTGCACATTCTGGATAAGCACTCTTCAGATGGATTATCATAGCATTATTAAAAATATATCTCACAAGTTAATTAATATCAATCAATAATTATTGCAATGTCACGTTATGTATTAGGGAAGAAAAGTTAATTAGAAGACTGCTTACCAGTTGTGATGCCTTCTGCATCTTTGATATTCTCTGGATCAGTTTCTTCCATTGTTAAATGGGCTTCATTACACCTATCCTCTCTTCTCCATTTGACTTCACAATGGTCAAATTAGGATAAGGGATATAATACATGAAAGTGCTTTTACTTACTTATTTTTTTTTAGGTACAAAGCATGGTCGAGTTATACTTGCTACTAAAAGACAGAATGGAAGATTTTTCTCTTTCACTGTATCAATGTTTTTTTAGCTTGTTTCTAGAAATTCATTCACCATTCTCTCGTCATTTTTTTTTGCAATCACTTGTTATGCATCAGAGAGTTGGACAATGACTAGGGAAGATAGAAGGAGAATTGATGCCTTTGAGCTGTGGTGCTGGAGAAGAGTATTGTATGTACCATGGACTGCCAAGAAAACAAACAGATTCATCCTGGAGAGGGTTAGGCCAGGCTACTCCTTGGAAACAAGGATTCTGGGGCTTCGTCTGACATACTTTGGACATGTTGTAAGGAAAGACAGGTCTTTAGAGAGGGACATCATGCTGGATAGAGTAGAGGGACAGCGCAGGAGGGGAAGACCCTCTATGAGGTGGATTGATTCAGTGACTGGGGTAATCGGGATGGGTGTTTCAGAGGCAATGAGATTGGCACAGGATAGAGCACAGTTTAGGGCTGTTGTACATAGGGTCGCTGAGTCGCAAACGACTCAATGGCACATAACAACAACAACAAAATTTGTTAAGGATATGCCATGTATCAACGAGGGCCTGAGTATCCAAGATGCCCTCAGATGCCCTAAAAGTGGCAAGATCACATAAAGGGAACTTGATACTTATTCATTCTTGGTCATTCTTCGATTGTGAGTCCCATTTCTTGCCAATAATAGCTTATCTGATCTTAGTTCCTTTGGATATAAAATGCGACTAATAAAATTTGCCTAGATCTGTGGGGTTTTTTGTTGTTGTTGTGTATCATCAAGGTGGAATAGACTCATAGCTCACCCTCCAGCAGGTTTTCAGAGGCAGTAAATTGCATGGGAAGAGATTGCCCATCTTTCTCCTGCACAGAAAGCAATAGGAATTTGAACCAATGAATTTGAACTATATGTCTTTGGATTGTTAGCGCAACTCTTTGCCATTAACACCAGAGCTCCCTTTGTAGACCTGTGATAGGACATTTACAGTTCCAAGAATATTATAATCATCTGACAGGTACGATATTTAAGGCTAGTAAGAGGGATACTTAGTGACATAGTGGTTAAACATTCATTTGTGAACCAAAAAGTTGGCTGGTTCAAATCTACTAGCAACACTGTGGGTAGAGGATGAGAAAGTTTACTCCACAAAGGTTTATCACCTTGGAAACCGTATGGAACTGTTCTATTATGTCTTGTAAGATAGTTATGACTCAGAATCTACTTGAATACAAAGGGTAACTCTCACTCTTACTGTCTTGCATCTTTCTAAATGTCCAAAATCTGATGAGTTTAGCACATAGTTGCTTCTATGTTCAACAAATCATACAGATCTAAATAAGGAGACAGTGATAGCAGAGGCTTTCAAGCAATATTGAAAAGTGAAGGGGAAGCCTATCCTTTCTGTTTAAGTAGAGAAAGAGAGGCAGATGAAAGATAGTTACAGAAAGTAGTCAGATTTGTGTAATGACTTCTCCAAGGTAGGCCCAAATTTATGGTCTTAGATGATAAAAAGACTGAGAGAATAGCTAGGGTTTGAAGTATTGTCTCTGATCCATGAGTCTGGTAGATGAGTATCGAAGGAACCTTTGGCTTTATGGAATGCCTAGAGCAGAGAAAGAAGTGTAGTGTAGCATTATTGGCAGCGAGAACATGAGATTACACTCCTGAGCATCCCTATGTCTCAGTATGGTATAGCTGAGCTTCAAAAATGTACAGAATGCACACCCATGTTTATTTCAGCTTTATTCACAATAGCAAGGAGTTGGAAACAACCTAAGTGCCCATCAACAAACGAATGGATAGAGAAGCTGTGGTATATTCACACAATGGAATACTATGCTGCATTGAAAAACAAGGAACTCATGCAATATTATTCAAAATGGGTGACCCTGGAGGACATTATGCTGAGTGAAGTATCCCAGTCACAAAAGGACAAATACTGCACGGTGCTACTGTTGTAAAAGAGGACTGACATCAGGGTTGGGGAGAGATTGAGTAAGATGGGTTCAAAAATGTATACTGCACTGAAATAGATGAGGGAGAAAATTGTTTAAAAGAGATATGTGATTAGGTATTTCTGTCATGACAGGAGTCTAGAGCGATGGCTACATGGTGGAGTGGACCTGGGGGAGGGTTTGTGAAACAATGAAAGAATTTTTCTTTTACTTTTCCAAGAGGGTAGTGTTCTGAGGGGGGAGGCTTGGGAGGGGAGAAATGTGCAACAATGAATGAATGGAAATCCAAAGCCTCAGTAAATTTTTACTGACATTAATAATAAATTTCAATTTTAAAAAAATGTACAGAAAGCTTATAGACAAAGCAGAAGTTAACTGATGGCGTGGCAAGTGAGACTGACCATTCAAGAGGCAAAGAGATTCTCTAACTGATGGGGCAAACTGTCCAGGTTGAGGATTGACTAGAGTCATAAGCCTAACTTATGTCTGGCACCAAGAAGGGCCAATGTAGGGCTTCATCTCATCTTCCCCTTTCCCCTTTCTTTGGGTTATATTCTTATGGCTTCAGCTCAGAAGTCTACATAAACTTACATGTTATAAGCCAAGTTTTTCCTGATCTTGGCTGAAATTTCCCATGAGGGACTTATTTGCCATTTATAGGCCTCTGAACAATGAAGTGGATGTAAGATGTTGGACAAGGCATAAATAAGCAATCCAAGATCCCTCTGTGTGCACAAGGAAGGGCCTGGAACTCTTCTAAATGAATCAAATGCCAGAGACAAGAGGGAATCTTAAAAAGAAAGACTTCATAATCTCTTCTGAATAATCAGTGATTAAAAACTTGATGAAGCACAATTCTACTCTAATACGCATGCGTCATCATGAGTCAGAATTGACTCAGTAACTATTGATATTGGTAGATGAAAAGGAGAGTGGATTAGAAATGGAGAGAAAGAGTGAGTGGAGGAGGGTCTGAGTAGCTTTTCCTCATTGACTTGGAAAAGCGCCATCTGCACTCTTCTGGAAAGAAATACGTGGAAAAGGTAGACACAGGACGACCCAGTATATTTTGTCTTATTATCTCATTATGTTACCTTAAAGAAATTAAATTTCATAATCAGTAAGAAGGAAGAAAATGAATGGTGGTGATATCATCTACAGACAGAAAATTACAGGGGTTTGTGCGGGGAGAAGGGTGCAACAACGAATGAATGGAATCCCAAAATCTCTGTAGATGTTCATTGAAATGAAAAATAAACAACCTAAATTAAAAAAAAACCACAACAAAACCTTATACTGGGATTTCACAACAGGTTGATCTAGTGAGTTTATTATGGCTCCTTAATGAGTTTTTGGGGAGAAAATGATACAACTTTAATGTGCTTCTGATTGCTTTCTTTTCAAATCAGCCTCATGAGTTTCTCATGATACTAAATCATTAATATTTGTAAGAAGTTAATAGAAATAAATATGTAAATTCTGTTGTTTTTAATTCACATTGAAATTACAGGATTACATATCTATAAGAAGTTAATATATATAAATATGAAAATGCTGTTGTTGTTATTGTTGTTAGGTCCCATCAAGTTGATCATAATTCATAGTGACCCTTTGAACAGTAGATCTGAACCATCCTATATTGAACTTTACTGCTTCATCCCTGCTATGCTTGAGTCCTTTGCTCCAGCCACTATGTCAGCTCGTCTCACCTTGCACCTGATACAAGCCATGATCTTTTCAATTGCTTCTGATGCATAAGAAATCAAGAAGTAATAGTAGAAGAATCTTTGAGTTACAGTGTTGGAGAAGACTACTAAATACTCCATTCACTGCCAAAATATGTAAATACCAGAGTTTTCATTATAGCATTATAATAACATGAGGAAAGGGAATGGAGATAGTGAGAGTGGAGAAAGTGTTATGTTCAACGAAAGTGGGATTTTTACCACTCTTATGTGTTGGCAATGCTTATGGTCCATTTTAGAGATGAATGACATGTGTAGGAAACATCCAAAGACCATTAATTTGTCAAAGTTTCCAATTAATCTATGATTGTTCTACCAAGATACCAAATTTTCTCTAGAACATAGAAAAACTGAACACTGTGTAAACAACAATCCTGCCAAGAGCAACCTACAAGTTCAACACAATCTCAGTACAGATATCAAACTCATTTTTCAAATGAATAGAAGGCAATCGGCAAATTTATTTGAAAAAAAAAAGAGAGAGAGAGAGAACCTGAATAAGTAAAACTCCTCTGAGAAGTAAAAATGAAGTGGGAGGTTTTTATCTTAAAACCTATAATATAGCAGTGGTAGCCAAAACAGCATAGCATTGGTATAATGGCACACACATAGACTAATGGAATAGAATTAAATACCCAGAAATTAACCCAACTACTTATAGTACTGGTATTTGACAAAAAACCAAAACCTAATAATTGGGGAAATGAAATAGTGCTGTCAAAACTGGACTGTTAACCTGCAGAAAGCTGAAACAGGATCTATATCTCAAACTATATACAAAAAAATCAACTCAAGGTATATAAGAGACCTAGGGATAAAGTCTAAAAGCAAAAAGATCATAAAAGACAAAATGGGACCAAAATAAGAAAGCTTAGCCTGCAGGATAAATGGGCATGCAAATACAGCCAGAAGTGCATGCCAGGTCAGGACAAAATCAATGAATGAGACTGCATAAAAATCAAGTCCCTGTGTGCATCAAAAACTTTTCACTAGTAGAGTGGAAAGAAAACCTGCAGTCTGGGGAAAGATATTTAGCAATGACATTTCAAGCAAAAGCCCATAATGAAAGTTTACAATATGAACTATACCACGAAAGCTTCTTAGTGGTGACTAGGCTTGGTGCACAATTTGGAAACTTCCAGTATGAGTATTACAGAATCAAGAAAAATCTGGTTTTGTCACATCTTATAAGAAGAGATTGCTATAGCAATGTCAGTCAATTCTCAGTGATATATCTGTCCAATTCCATGTGACTCTGTTCGTGATGATGAAGGGTTCAATGAACTTAGAAAGTAGAGTCTGTAACACATGAGATTTTCAGACTGTTTAAAATCTTTCCTGCATATTCTGAAGGATGAAGGAGAAGAGAGAGCACTGGTCCTGTATTCTTGAGTTTGACATACCCTACACTACACTAGGCCAGTGAACATAAAGGAGCCTTAGAGCATCCTGTGGATTATCATCCTAACACTACCCAGTTCCTATTTTAGCTTCCACCTCATTTTTTATCCCTTGTTTTGGCATGTGAACATCATTTCTTCAGTTCCTCTCTATGACCTTGAGTTTATGCTGCCTTGCTGATTCTTACTCTGCTAGATTTCTTGACCCCTCACTCTTACCACAGTCCTAAGTCTCAGGAAGCAGTTCAACATGCAGGGCTTCTGGCCAAGCCCTCTCGACTCTTGAGGAAGAGTCTGACCAGAGCTAAGAAGATTGCTATTAGAATTCATAGTGAGTTCCCAATAATATCGTTTGTTGATCTGATTTGTTAGTCACAGTTCAAGGTACACAGTATTTATATGTATAGTGAAGATGTAGATTCATGAAGAGGGAGGGATCCAGCAAAATGGTTTACTGTTAAGTCTTTGTGAGAGAGTACCACAACAAACTCTCAGTTGCAAGTTAAGAAAGTTTTTACCTAGGCTGTCCCATTGACTTTTTAGAAACTGCAAGTGGGGAACTAGGAATGTGAAGATCTAATGATAGTTCTGGTGAGAAATTACTACTAAACAATAGTTGCTAAAACTAGTTGTTGAGATAGAAAAGGAGAATGGAGCCGCATCTTTAAATGGCCAATATAGCCACACTGGCTTATATTTAACTTTAGAAAACATTTCCCCCCCTTTTAATACTTAGTCATGTGGATATGTTAAAGCAATGTTGCTGGTACAGCAAAATTCTAAAGATTTTTAGTTGAAAAGAATCTCATACATTTTTATTTGACCCCTCCAGAAGAATAAGCAAACTCATTTTAGAAGCAATAGAATTAGAATGTTCTTTAAAAAAGAATATGACAAGGCTTAAGCTCACTTACTTGAAACATGCCATTAGGGAATACCAGTCACTAGAACGTAACATTATGTCTGGTAAAGTAGAAGGCCAGAAAAAAATGAGGTAAGCCCTCAACTTGATGGAATCAATAAACTATCAACTGAAAAATACTAGCAGTCATAAAAAGAGCATCTTAAAAGGGCATTTAAAAGGAGCTTAAAAAACTATTCAAAACAATGCAAAACAAACAAGGCATTAGAGGCTGTGGAAAAACAAGATATCACATTCCAAAATATGAGGCACAATGTTTCAGATGCTGTCAACATGATGGAGGGACACATGAACAGAACTGAAGAGATGGAACATGGAACCAGTGAAACAGAAGATAGAATTGTCACCACTGATTTGCTGGAACTAAAAAGAGAATCAAAAAGGAAGGAAAAACAAGAAAATAAAAAAATAATGTGAGATGCCATTAAGAGAAATAACATACACATCATTGGAATCTCAGAACAGGAAGAAACAAGTAAAGGCACCGAAAAAGTTATAAAAGAATGACTAGAAGAAAACTTCCGAGGTATAATGAAGAATGAGAGAATATATATTCAAGAAGCTGAGTGAACACAATATAGAATAGAACTCAAAAGAAAAACACCAAGTCATATCATATTCAAATTTGCCAGGAACAAACATAAGGAGAGAATTTGTAAGCAGTGAGGGAGAAACAAAGAGTAACCTATAAGGGATAGTAAATAAGATTAAATGCCAATTCTCAGCAGAAACCATGCAAGCAAGAAAGCCATAGAATGACATATATCGAACACTCACAGAGCACAACTGTCAGCTAAGAATATTTTTTAAATTTATTATTAATGCCAATGAAAATTTACAGATACTTTGGATTTCCATTCATTCATTGTTGCACTTTTCCCCCTTCCAACTTTCCATCCTAGTACATTACCCTCTTGGAAAAGTAAAAGAAAAAGTCTTTCATTGTTTTACAAACCCTTCCCCAGGTCCACTCCACTATGCAGCCTTCATTCTGGACTCCTGTCATGACAAAAATACCTAATCACGGTGAGCTCTGGTGGCCTAGTGGCAAGAAGCTGCACTGTAATCCCAGAGGTACGCGGTTCAAATCCACCAGATGCTCTGCTGAAGAAGGAGGAACAATCGCCTCCTGTACCAGTCAGATCTGATTTGACAGTACACACATTAAAAAAACACAAACCTAATCACATATCCCTTTTAAACAGTTTTCTCCCTCATCTGTTTCAATACAATATGCATAATTTATCTCATCTTTCTCAGTCTCCCCCCAACCCTGATGTCAGTCCTCTTTAACAACAGTGGCACCATGCAATATTTGTCCTTTTGTGACTGAGATACTTCACTCAGCATAATATCCCAAGGATCACCCATTTTGAATAATATTGCATGAGTTCCTTGTTTTTCAATGCAGCATAGTATTCCAT
>NW_006399809.1:9612611-9613186 GCF_000299155.1 Elephantulus edwardii | reverse complement strand
TAGCAATAAAACCTTGCTTCTCAATAATCACACTGAATGTGAACAGTTTAAATACACAATTGAAGAGGAAAAAAGACTAGCAGATTGGATAAAAATCCCAAAATCTATCAATTTGCTGTCTACAAGAGACACGCCTGAAAAATGAAGATAAAGAAAAACTAAAAATAAAAGGGTGGGCAAAAATATATTAAGAAAATGGCAACACGAAAAAAAATAGGAGTAGTGATATTAATCTCTTATAAAATAAATTTCAAAGCAAAAACCATCATAAAGGACAAGGAAGGTCACTATATAATGATTAAAGGGTCAATAGAACAAAAGGAGATAAAAATAATAAATATCTATGCACCAAAAGATAGAGCTACAAAATACATAAAGCAATCATAAACAAAATTGAAGAAGGAAATAGAATACACGACTATAGTATGTGGAGAATTCAATATACCACTCTCAAGAAAAAAGATAAAACTACCAGAATGAAACTCAATTCAACTCGATCTTGCAGATATTTATAGGCTAATGCATTAAAAAAATGCACAATATACCTTTATCTCCAATGTGCATGGAACATTCTC
>NW_006399809.1:9590125-9601628 GCF_000299155.1 Elephantulus edwardii | reverse complement strand
TTACACAAAATGGGTGAACCTGGAGGACATTATGCTGAGTAAAATATCTCAGTCACAAAAGGTCACATGCTGCATGGTGCCATTGGTATAAAACAAGATTAACATCGGAGTTGGGGGAAAGTAGGAAGAGAGGGGATAAATAGTGTACACTGCATTGAAATGGATCAGGGAGAGAACTGTTTGGTGGGAATACATTATTAGGTATTATTTACATGACAGGAGTTCAGAATAAGATCTGTATAGTAAAGTGGATTGGGAGAGGATTATATAAAAATGCAAGAATTTTGTTTTCTTCTCAAAGAGAAAAGTGAACTAGTAGGAGGGGTGGGCAGGGAGGGAAATGTGTGCAACAATGAATAAATGGAAATTCAAGTTCTCTATAAACTTTTATTAAAATATCAATTTTTTAAAAAGGGGGGTCATCTCAAAAAATGCAAACTCTGAGTAGACTCACAGCAACCCTCAGCTAGGTTTCTGAGGCTGTAAATTCTAGTAGGAGGAGTTGGTTCATTTTCTACTGAGGGCTTTTGGTGCATCCAAACTTCCAGACATGTGCAGCATTTGTTTACCAGTGAAACATACTGCATATTACACTGCCAGCATTATTTTGTTCTTTTATTTTGTAAGGTTCAAGCAAGGATCAACTGAATAGCAACTAATTACAACTCAAACCAAAGTTAATGAAGACCTAAGTTAATGAAATTGGAGACAGTCCTAAAAGGCAAACTCCAGGCTATAGGCTAATCAAGAAGTTGGCTGGCTGTTTTACTCTAGTGGCCCACATGGACCACAGCCTCTGTTAGCCTGAGATCAGAAGAAATACATGATACCCGGTTACCACCACTGACCTTTCTGACCATTTCTCTCAGAATAAGAGAAAATTTTAGAACTAATGACTAGTTATGAGCATGCAAATCAAATCCCAGCTGCTGATATCTATGAGTGAACCTCCCCAAACTTCAGTTTTTCTATCATTAGAATGGGAGCAATAATTAGGACTTAACTTTAAAGGCTTTCCTAAACATTAATCAGCACTTAAAAACCCACAAAATCTTGGCACAGTATGTGGAACATAATAAATATTCAACAAATAGTTGTCTCCAGGCTTGGAGATAGTAAATTTTATAAAACTGAGAAATTAAAAGTATGCAACCCCTTGTGGTTGCCAAACTAACCCCATTCTTGTCCTAGTTCCTTATTGCCATCTGGTGAGTCTCATTCTGTGAGAACATGTTCCAAAATTGCACATCTATGAGCCACCGAACTGTCAAAATGTCATCTAGAAAAATTATACCTTCTATGATGACCACATGGTACTACGTGGCTACTCGTGTTAGGTTTCAGAGGGAGGAAAGAAAGAGAGAGAGAAAAGGGGTGGGGAGAGAAAGAGAGAAAGATAGCGAGAGAAGGAGAGAGAGAGATAGAGACTGACTTTTCTCAAGATTTAATTTTGTCAAGTTCTCTGACTTTTTAAAAAAAAAACAGTAATTCACTTTTTACTATTTTAAAACCAAAATGAAAAGACAGATCTCATGTTTCTTCTTACTTATATAGTGATTTCTGTTAAACCTGATCATAGTTACTAAAGGAAGTAGTTTCCAATGGTGAGTAGCCACAACTCAGGATGGAAGATCCGAGTTTCCTAAGCATCTGATCCAAGCATATCAGTCACCAAAAGTCTAGTTATTCATATGCTGAAAATTCCCAAGATATCTGAAGGGAAAATGAATGTTGACCTGCATTAGCGAAATCAGGGAAAGCAATCCATAAAAAACTTGTCTGCATGGTTCTCTGAGTAAAGTGAAGGAAGCATGAGAAAAGACCATGTCATAACCAACACAAAGCATTAAGGAGCTGGAATTCAGGCCACTGTCGCATCTGGGAGCTTGATATTCTAAAAAGTCTGATTTTCTCTGGGATCATCCTGGAAATACTGGTCAGTCACTTAAAATAGTGACTGTGCCATGGAAATGTTAGTTTTCTAGTATTGCCATTATGAGGTACCACAAAGCGGATGGCTTTAAACAATACAACTGCATCATCTCACAGTTCTGTCAGTAGTCATGTTCTCTCCTAATGCTTTAGGGAAAAGCCTTTCTTTTCTCTCTCTGCTTCTGGTCTCTGTAGACATTTCCTGTAGATACTTCTTCATGTGGCTTCCCTCTCTCTTGGTAGCTGCTCTCCTCTTTCAGGTGGGCAGCACTCACATATGATTAGGATTCCCCTACCAAATCTCATATTAACATAAAAGATAATATCCTCAAAGAATCTAATTCTAAATAAGATCAAAGTGAAAAGCACTGGGGTTAAACTTAGCATACCTTTTTTTTGAGGAACACAGTTTACTGTCAGTGACTCAGAATTTGCCACTGAAGTTCTTCCTAGACTACAGGTCACCTTTACTTGGGAGGGAGCACAATTTAACATTAATTTACTAGTCTATTTACAGGCAGGGAAGATGAGTGGAAGGTCCAGATTCCGTAAAGGTGTGTTTTCTGGTTTGGGGTTGAGAGTAAGGTGTGGCTTTGCTCGCAACAGGGTTTGAGATGATTGGATTTTACCTCATATTTAAAAGGCTGCCAGTCTGGGAATATTTCCAGGCTGGGAAGATGAGTGGATGCTAGTCTGGGCCTGGTTTTTGTGAATCTCTCAAATAAAACAGGCTTGGAAGCAAGAGGGGCATCCACTTAAAACAAACAAAAAAGAAAGTTTACCTCCAAAACCTCTATGAACTTGGAGAAATAATGAAAGTTTTTGTTCAAGACTTTCCTTCATAGGATTTCTATGGATTGTTTATGACTCTACAGCACTTAACAACAACAACAACAATATCTGAACAAATGGAGCCCTTTTTTGGTTCTTTATACTGCATGTTAAAAAAGTTAAATGCCAATACTTTACTGCCCAAAGACAAGCTGAGTGTGTTTTTTCAAATTAACTTTCAATGTTAACAGAGCAAATTAATTTTCCATTCAACAACTCATGTACATTATGATTTATGACATTTATTACAAACACCATGTTTCATCTTTGGCATCAACTTAACTCAACTCATTCCCAATGAGTGACAACAACTCAGAGCTGGCCCTCCAGGGGGTTTATGAGGCTATAATCATCAACTACTCATATGCAAGTTCAAATTAAAACGAAAGAAGGCTAAATCTAATTCACAGGAATCAAAATTTGACCTCAAGTCTATCTCCCATGAATTTAAAAACCAACTCAGGAATAGGCTTAAGACCTTGAACACTAATGAATGAAGACCAGATAAGCTGTAGGAAGATATCAAGAATATAGTTTATGAAGAATGCAAAAAGTCATTACAAAGAAGAAAGGAGAAGAGCAAAATGGACGTCAGAAGAGACTCTGAATATTGTACTAGAGTGCTGAGAAGTCAAAGGAAAGGGAAGAAATCAAGAAGTTAAGGAGCTGAATAGAAGATTTCAAAGAGCTACTTGGGAAGACAAGGCAAAATATTATAGCGAAATGTTCAAGGAACTGGAATAGGAAACTCAGAAGGGCCAAACTCACTCAGCATTTTTTAAGCTGAAAGAACTGTAGAATAAATTCAAGACACAAGTTGAAATGCTCAAGGATGCTATGGGCAGAATACAGAATCATTATTCAGGAAGCATTAAAAGAAGATGGAAGGAATATACAGAGTCATTGTACCAAAAAAGAATTAGCTGACACAAAAGAATTTCAAGAAACAACATATGATCAAGAGGCAATGATGATGAAAGAGGAAGTGCAGGCTACTCTGAAAGACTTAGCAAAAATTAAAGCTCCAGGAATCGATGGAATACCAATTGATGTATTTCAGCAAATAGATGCAGCCCTGCATGTGCTCACCAGGTTGTGCTAAGAAATCTAATTGGCAACTACTTGGCCAACTGACTGGAAGAGATTCATATTTATTCCCATTCCCCAAAAAAGGTGGCTTGACAGAGTGTGATATTATTGAGCAATATGTAGAGGGGTTTCAGGCTGTTTGTTCATAGGGTCGCTATGAGTCATCCTTGACTCAAGGCGATCAAGAACAACAACATCAGTAATATCACACACTAGCAAAATCCTGCTAAAGATTATTCAGAAAAGACTTGAACAGTGCATTGACAGAGAACTACCAGAAATACAGGTCAGGTTTAGAAGAGGTCGTGGCACTAGGTACATTATTGCCAATGTCAGATAGGTCTTGGCTGAAAGCAGAAAGTACCAGAACATTGTCTATCTGTGTTTCATTGACTATGCAAAGGAATTTAACTGTGTGGATCACAATAAATTGTGGCTAAACTTGAGGAAAATGGGAATCTCAGACACTTGATTGTACTTATATGAAACCTGTACTTGGACCAAGAAGCAATCCTCAAAAGAGAGCAGGGAAACACTGCATGGTTTAAAATAAAGAAAAGAGTGCATCAGGGATGTTTCTTGTCCCCGTATCTTTTCTATCTGTATGCAGAATAGATTAGTTGGGAAGCAGGGCTCTAGGAGGAGGAGTGTGGCATTAAGATTGGAGGAAGACTCATTAACAACCTACTATATGCAGCTGACAAAATCTTGCTTGCTGAAACTGAAGAAGACCTGAAGCACTTGCTGCAAAAGGTCAAGGACTGTAGTCTTCAGTATGGATTGAAGCTCAACATCAAGAAGAGAAAGATTTTCACCTCTGGGCCAATTGGCAGCACCATAATAGGTGGAGAAGAGATTGAGGTTGTTAGCAATTACAGTTGGCTCTGATCCACAATCAACACTCTTAACACCAGCAGTCAGGAAATCAAAAGATGAATTGCATTGGAAAAATCTGCTGTCATGGACCTCTCCAGAGTACTGAAGAGCAATAATGTCAGTCTAGATACTAAGGTGTGCCTAATCCATACCATGGTCTTCTCAATTATTTGTTATACTTCAGAGAGTTGCATAATGACTTTGGATGACAGAAGAATAATAGATGCCTTTGAGCTGAGATGCTGGAGAAGATTCTTGAACATACCATGGACTGCCAAGAAAACAAATCTATCTTGGAGAGAGTGAAAGCAAGTCTCTCCTTGGAGGCTAGGATTTTGAAACTCTACCTCACTTACTTTGGGCATATGGCCAGGAGAGATTGGTCCTTGGAGAAGGACATCATGCTTGGAAGGTTGGATGGACAGCACAGGAGAGGAAGACCTCGGATGAGATGTATTGATACAGTAACTGGACAGAGAAGGGTTCAGAGCTGCTGTATATAGGATCATAGGTGACTCAATGGCACATAACAACAATAACATACTATGACAGGTTTGGAGGCAGGAGTGGCATCCACGTCCTAAACCACATGCCTCCAGAAACTATGAACTTTGATAAATATTGATAGTTGTAGAGGGGCTTCAGGCCTTTTGTTCATAGGGTCGCTATGAGTTGTGCTCAACTCCAAGGCAATCAACAACAACAATGTAGCACCAGAGAGGGGTCACCTTTGGGTTGGCAGCACAACTCTCTACAGACTCTGTGAGCTTTGTATTTTTTTTCTCTGGCTATTAAATATATGTCACTTTGAGGTTCATGTTGATTGCTGAAAGATCAAATCCTTGAGTAGTATAAACCCTTAATATGCACTGTTCTTAATTAACAGGCTAGAGAGTGGATTTTTCCCAAATGTACCTTGAAGTACAATCTTTGTGCTCTAAGTCTGAAAAAACAGCCATAAAAAACTGTTTGGAACATGGTTGTACATACATCTGTTTGCATCATGGCTTTGATTTCTTTGGGGTATATTTCCAGTAGTGGGATAGTTGGGTCAAATGGTATTTCTGTTTCCAATTTTTTTAGAAAGTGTCAGACCACCTTATACTGATTGCACCATTTTACATTCCCACTGTCACTGCACAAGAGTTTCAATCTCTCCACATCCTCACCAGTATTTGTTGTTTGCTGTCCTGTTGAACTTTGCTGGAAAAGTAACATTGCCTGTCAGCAAATGAATGGATAGAAAAACTGTGGTACATCCACATGATGGACACAATGCAACACTGAAAAACAATGAACTTGTAAAACACTACACAGTGTGAGTGAGTCTAGAAGACATTATGATGAGTGAAACATTTCAACCACAAAATCACAATCACAATCACAAAATCACAAAAGGAAAAATACTGCACAATGCAGCTGTTACAGAAATAAAATGCACACAGAGGAAGGGAGACCAGGGAAAGAAAGAATAGATAATGAACTCTGCACTGTAATGGGAAAAGGGAGGGACTATCTGAAGGGAATGGTTGATTAGAGTTGTGTGTGTGTGGAAATTGACATTCTGGAACAAAACAAAGTGGATTTGGGAAGGGAGAACAGGGAGGACAGGAAAAAAATAAAAATATTTGTGATAAATGAAACGTTTATTGTACAAAATTCTAGGAAAAAAAAACCACAAAACCTCTGTGGAGCAGTTTTACTCTGACCCAGAAGGACTAGAAATTAGTTGGAAGTGGCTCCATAGTAATCTCCCCCCCCTTTTTTTTTAACATTTCATTGTACTTTAAGTGAAAATTTTGACAGAAAATGAGATTCTCATTCAATAGTTTATACACATGCTATTCCCCAGCATTGATTACAATTCCTGCAATGTCTCAGCACTCTCACTCTTTCCACTCACCTGAACTGGTGTTGGGATCCCCACTGTTCATCCCTTTACTTCAGCATTTCTTCCCTTTGTTTTGGCCTCTCTACATACTAGTACAATTTTCAGAGTATCTTCTGACATTTATTTTGATTTTTCATTTTTTTCTTATTTTTGTATTTTCTTCATAATTGATATCATCCCATACTCTATTTGGCTTCATTTCATTGGTGTTCTATGTATTGGATCTATTCTTGAAATTATTTTTAAATGCAGATGGGATAGACTCAATGTCATGTTTTGGCTCTTGCGGAATTGCTTTAACTTTCTTCTATTTCAGTTTTGAACTTGTACATGAGTAATTGATGTTTCCACAGTCGGCCCTTGACCTGATTTTTCCTGCTAATATTGATTTTTCCATCTACTAGAGAATTTTATAAGCTTTATTTTCATGTTAGGAATAATGCACTGTGAAATGATCTGAGATGAGATGCAAGTTTTATGGAAAGATCAGACTCACAACCGTGTGTTCTGTTTCTCTTCTAGCTACACTAATTCGAATGGTAAAAAGGGAGAAAAAAAGTCATGCTATAAGTAACAGACATTCACTGAAAACAAAACAAAACAAAACAAAACAAAACACCCTCCAAAAACCAGAGTAGCAAAAGGCCCAGGAAGTCAACTGTGGGATAACGAACAAGGATTTTGGCCTTTTGTCTCTCATTTCTAAATAAAGCCTTGGAATCATGATTCTCTGCTTTTCTAAAGTCAAGAAGTCAAGATTTTTGCTAAGCTCTTTGGCCATTTTCTTTGTATCTTGTTATTTCACTCCTATATACATGCAATTTAGCAAACAGAAACTTCACGGGAAGGGCTTTGTGCAAAGTGTTCAGCTCAGCTCAGCTCATTTCCCATCCTACTGGGTGGGCCCTCAGAGCCCGGCTTCCTTGGTCTTTCTCTGATGCCTTCACATAGTTATAATTTTTTGTTGTTGTTTTCACTTTATCCAGCCTTTATAGTTTTCAATGGAAGGTTTCTCTTAATATCAGCCACTCTAATTCCACTTCTCATTAGGAGTGAATGCTGTCTTGCATTTGATTTTTTTAAATTTAGTAATAGCCTTAAACCAGAAGACCAAACCCAGTACTGTCAAGCTGATTCTGACCCATGACAAGTATTCTTTGTATTTCTGAGGCTGTAACTCTTTATCAGAAGAAATTCTTCATCTTTTCCTTTTCAGAGGCTGATGGATTAGAACTTCTGACCTTTATTCTGGCAGCCCAACATATAAGGCATTATACAGAGATTCTTCTCTATATTCTCTAACTCAATCAGCAAGGCCAAGCTTTCATCATGATAGCCAAAATTCATAAATCAAAATAAATTTTTATAAAATGTAATTTCAGAAGGGATATTTTATCAACTGTGTGAATTACCATGTTAATAGAGTTCTTCTTATACCTAGCACAAAACAGTGTCTAGATCTTAGGTGAATAAATAGCTTCTGAGTGGAAGTAAACAGTTAATATGATTTTTAAAATTAAGTTGCTAAATTCTTTGCCTTCAATCATATATAATTGTAAGTTTAGTAATTTTGTTTTAATTACTTTTTACACCACTTTTTATTTTAAAGAGAAGTTATTTTTCTTTTTGAAAGGGTGAGAAATGTAGAAAAATCTTCCAATATACTCTCAGCAGTAAGCTTATGCTGGCTAGAACTAATATTTACAATTATTATTCATAATCTTACTGGCATTTAATGTATATATATTTTAATAAAATAGGATATATATTGCTATAGTTTTAATAAACTTTTGTAAGTTGTTTTACCATAAAATTGATAACTAAACATTTTTCTCAAGCCAAAAATTATACTTTCATCATTCATTTTGAAATAGTTGTGTGGAATTTTATTTTATGAATTTCACTTTAATATCATTCTGTTGTTGGAACTTTAGATTGTTTGCATTTATTTGTCTTTATAAATCATGCTGAATTATAAATCTCTAAAATGAAAAATTTTCTAAAGCCATTGATCATCCCTTTAGGATACATTTGTATCAGTGGACGGCTATGCCAGTGTTATATATATTTTAAAAGGACTTTTAAAATTCATATTTCAAGCTTCCCCATGAGAAATTCTTTACCAATTTGCACTTTATAGACTCTATAAACCAGGGTGCTCCTTAGAAGCAAGGATATTTGGGGCATGTTGTCAAGAGGGGTCAATTCCTGAAAAAAAGACATTATGCTGGAAAAGGTGAAGGGTTAGTGATAGAGAGGAAGACTCTCAGTGAGATAGGTTGACACACTGACTGTAACAATGGGGTAATCGTCCTAGTTTTCATCTCCTTTTCTACTCACTTATAACTCATTTGTAACCTTCCCAAGGTGTTTCTCTAGTTCTCTCTACATAGCTTTCTAGGAGGAACTCAACAAGTCTCTCTTTTCAATCTTCTTAGTTGCTCAGGTTAAACAGCTGGTTGTGAATCCTCTCCCAGCCATCAGTGTAAAGAACAGTCTCTAAGAAAGGCTTTGCCCCAGATCAACAGTGGATTCCATGTCACAGCCAGAAGGCAGGTCTGGGGACCTGCAGACCCTTCCTCTGGGTATGAGAGTGTGTTTTCTTTGAGGGGAGGTAGGTAGGGGGCTGGGGTTATAGAAGGGGTTATTGAAAGGGCAAGACTAAAAGATAAAAATTTGCAGGAAATCAGAATACAAATGACCTCCTATTCCTGTAGTTCCCAGTTAACAGCTGTTACAAAGCTCTCATTTAGATTGGTGACTCTGGAAATCATTAATCATCCACACTTGCTGTATTGGAACTATGGTTACATTAGAGCTCCACGAGCAATTAACAAGTCTCCTTTGCATGTAGAATGACCTGATTTGATAAATCTCAGGAGTGTCAGACCTTAGGAGAGCAGGCTGCTTCATTTCCCTTCCTGTCACTCCAGAAACAAATGCGTGCTTCCAATTGTCCTGCACACAGTATACAAACATATCTAACACATCTGCACTTTAGGTGTGGGTGCTAACCAACTTTCCCCTGGGTGCTAGGTAGAGGCTAGGGTAGATGTGAGGAAGCAACATGATCTACTTGTGTGCCTCTGGTTTCCTTGTATATTCTGTTTTATTTCCTCTTTGTCATTCACACTTAAAACATTTTGAGACTTCCTTTGTGTCAGTTTGCCCTACTGTGTAACTTCCATGTTGCTATGAGGCTGCCATGGTATGAGCCATGGGTATTTCAAGCAAATAAAACATGCTCACCTATGGTGGTCCAATTTCAGTGGAGCTTCCAGACTAAGACAGAGAAGAAAGGCTTGGTGGTGTACTTGTAAAAATTAGCCAATGAAACCCTTTTGGACCTCAACAGAATGTTGTTAAACACATTTGCTTGGAACATATCATTGAGAGCGCTCAATATCCAGAATGATGCATGTTTGAGGAAGTAGAGAGCCAGTGAAATGGGGTTAGATAAACTCGGTGAGAGGGACTAGCATAGTAATAACTAGACGTATTTGAACATGTCAGTAATTATGAAGATGATGCAGGACCAGGCAATATTTGGTTCTGAAGTATGTAAGATCATCATGAGTTATCATTGTAACACTGACATCACTTGCAAGTAAAATTATTTAACAATCAGAACAGTATATCAATGGGAAAACTTCCAGAAATTCAAGCTAGATTCAAAAGAGGTTGCGGTATGATGGGTATCATTGTTGATGTCAGATTGATCTTAGCTGAAAACATAGACTATCAGGAAAATGTGTGTTTTGTTGTTTATGTAAAGTCATTTGACGATGTGAACCATAACATATTATGACTAATATTGAGAAGAATGAGAACTTCAGACATTCAGTTGTGCTCATGTAAATCCTATACTTGAAGAACAAGAAGCAGTTGTGGGAACTGAACAAGGGAACAAAATCAGAAGAGGTGTTAGTTATGGTTGTATTTGATCATTATATCTATCCAATCTGTATACTGAGAAAATAATTTGAGAAGGGGTGGACTTTATGAAGAAGAATGTGACATCAGGGTGAGAGAAGACTCGTCAATAATCTTTCTGATGAAGATGATACAATCCTGTTTGCAGAAAGTGAAGAAGACTTGAAGTATTTGTTTCAGAAGATCAAAGACTACAGCTTGCAGTGTGGATTACATCTCAACATCAAGCAAACAAAAATCCTCACAACTGGAACCATAGGCAATATCATGATAGACGGAGAAAAGATTGAAGCTTTCAACAATTTTCTTTTACTTGAATCCACGATCAATACCCATGGTAGTATCATTCAAGAAATCAAAAGATTTGCATTGGGAAAATGTGCTGTTAAGGACCTCTCCAAAGTCCTAAAGAGCAATGATATCAGTTTAAAGACTAAAGAACACCTGATCCAAGCCACAGTGTTTTCAATGCCTTGTATGTATCTGAAAATTAGACAATGAATAAGGATGACAGACAAAGACTCAGTGTCTCTGAATTGAGATGTTGGCAAAGAGGATGAAATATCCCACAGACTTCCAAAAGGACAAACAAATCTGTCCTGAAAGAGGTGAAACTAGGATGCTCCTTAGGGTCAAAGATAGCAAAATTTTGTCTCACAAATTTTCAGGCTAGTTTGGGTAAAAGGTATCATGCTAGGAAAGGTAAAGAATCAGCAAAAGAGAGATGAACTGACAAAGTGATTGCAAAAGTGACACTAAACATGATGGAGATTGTAATCATAGTACAGGATAGGGCAAGGTTCAGATCTGTTGTTCATAGAGTTGCTATGAGTCATAGTTGACATGGAGCACCTAACAAAATAACAACATGAGTTGGTGTCAAAGCAACAGCCGTTTCCTTCCTTCCTTCCTTCCTTCCTTCCTTCCTTCCTTCCTTCCTTCCTTCCTTCC
>NW_006399809.1:9576001-9590025 GCF_000299155.1 Elephantulus edwardii | reverse complement strand
TCTTTCTTTCTTTCTTTCTTTCTTTCTTTCTTTCTTTCTTGCTTTCTTGCTTTCTTGCTTTCTTGCTTTCTTGCTTTCTTGCTTTCTTGCTTTCTTGCTTTCTTGCTTTCTTGCTTTCTTTCTTGCTTTCTTTCTTGCTTTCTTTCTTGCTTTCCTTCCTTCCTCCTTCTTTCTTTCTTTCTTTCTTTCTTTCTTTCTTTCTTTCTTTCTTTCTTTCTTTCTTTCTTTCTTCCTTCCTTCCTTCCTTCCTTCCTTCCTTTTTCTTTCTTCTATCTAACTAGCTATCTGTCTATTATCTAATTTTCTCCATGCCTAGTCAAGCTTGGTTGATACATTAAAAAAGAAAACATAGCCTTTGTGCTAAAGAAGTCAATGGAGGCAAGCAAAATGCACGTTCAAATCATACAGCTCAGTGTTTTCATGTTTTTTAGACATACATTAAAAGTCTTGTTGATGCATGCAATGGAATGCAAGCAACTCCATGTGTTTAGACACCAGGATAGGCTCAACAGAGAGAAGGTCCGTGAACATGGCCTTTAATGGATAAGAACGATTTTCACAATGAGGGAAGTGTGTAAGGAGAAACTTGTAAATCTGGTGAATAAATAGTGTCTGCAGAAGCAGGGGTGCTTCCTAAAGACAGTGGGTGGAGTGCGGAGTGCAGCAGAAGATAGGCAACTCTGAGACCGGAATGCAGGAAGGCTGAAGCTTAGAGTGAAGCTGATATTTCTCTCTCTCTCTCTCTCTCTCTCTCTCTCTGTGTGTGTGTGTGTGTGTGTGTGTGCATGCACATGTTCTACTGAATGAAGGAGAATGAGGGAGTCACCACGGGATCTGCAATAGAAGACCATTGGTGATACTGTGACAGGCAGTAGTAGCAACTGGGTGGCTTATCCACTTGTTATTGATCACTGTTGTATGATTTATTGTAAATCCTGATGCCTACTGGCACAGAGTAGAACTGTGCTCCATAGGATTTCCAGGGACTTTTAAAAGCAGATCATGAGGAATGTCTTCTAAAGACACCACTGGATGAACTTTAAGCTCTCAGTCAGTAGTCAGGCACATTCCCAAGGAGATCTATGAACTTTTCATTCCATTTCAGTATCAACATCAAATACTTATATGTCCTTCACAGGATAGTCCCACAGTAGGTGTAGGTCAGGAGATACAGACGTTAATCAAATGAAGAAAGGCTCCCACATTTACATTTAAAATAAACACACTCCGGGAGGAGCTCACATGGCCTAGTGATAAGGAGCTGTGCTCCCAACCCAAAGGTGGGCCCTTCAAATCCACCAGCTGCTCTGTGGTAGAAGGATGGACAATCTCCTCTCCTGTGGTCTACACCTCTGGAAACCCACTGGGACATCCACCATGAGTGGGTTCCTAGTAGACAGCACATACAACAGCAGCAACAATGGTGGAAACACATGAGAACATTTAATAGAGAAACAGTCAAGATATTGCTCCTAATGGTTATGTTCTTTTATGAGGGGAAGACCCTCTATGAGATGGATTGACTCGGTGACTGGGGTAATTGGGATGGGTGTGTCAGAGGCAGTGCGGTTGGCGCAGGATAGAGCAGGGTTTAGGACTGTCGTTCATAGGGTCGCTATGAGTCGCCAACGACTCGACGGCACATAACAACAACAACAACATTCATATCTCAGTCCAGTGCTTTTTGGATATTTTAAACTATGAGCCACAGTAAGAAACCCATTTTATGCCATAACCCAGAAGCCGTTGAAAAGTCTCATCAAGTTCTATTGAGGTGCATTTGGATATTTTATATCCTATTTTATTTTTTTTTTTTAATGCTTGTCCCTGACCCTCTAAATTGATTCCCTGACCTACTGCTGGGCTATAACTTGCAGCTGGAAGATACCTGTCTTCCTACATCTTTGAGGGGAGAATATTTGCTGGGGAAAAGAGCAGTGATGAAGGAGTAGAATGAGTGTGTCTGTAGTGAGGGTAGGGGTGGCGTGAGCAATGGTCACAGTGAATCCTTCTGTCCAAAGAAGGGCCTTCCCTCTGAAGCTGGATTTATTTCCCCCAAAGAGAAACTAAAAACTCAGACTCCGTGCCATTGAGTCATTTCCACAGTGACCCTCTATCAGGTTACCAAATCTATCACTGCTGTTTGAAGACCATGAGCTTTCAAGTTTGTATATTTAAGCATCTTATTTGCTCAACTCAATTGTAACTTCCATCAGTTCAGAAGCTAGGATTTAAATCGTTGTACTGTAACCTTTCCTAGCAACAGATTTTAATGTATCCTTTTATAGTCCCTGACTCCTGAGGTCATGGTCTCTAAGCACGGCTGGCCATGAAAGCCACTGTCTTGGGAAGACACACACACACACACACACACACACACACACACACACACACTGCTAGCTACAAGGTCAGCACACACAGAGGTACCTTAGAGGTTGGTTTTGTGTCTGCTTCTGAAGGGCCATAGCTTTGTAGATCCTACAGAGCGGTTCTTTACACACACACACTAGTCACCATGAGCTTCCTTTGTTGGAGTCAACTGGAAAGCAGCTAACAACAAGCTGTGTGTGTTTGTCCACATATTTTAGGGTGCCCTCCAGGAAGGGGAAAAACCACAACTTTGCCTAAAGGGTCAGAAAAGGATTTCTGGATGTTCTGAAGCCATATTAAGAAGGTTTGTTAATTACAGAGACTGGGAAAAAATATGTACAATAAACCGCTTTAAGGTAAAAAAAAAATAAGCCATTTTCTCTGTTACGGAGCTCTGGTGGCTTCTGGATCTAAAGACGGGTAATCACCTTTTATTTGATTTACAGCCTCTGAAAAACTTTGAGAGTGTCAGTTATATATAAGTTGGTTCTGATTCAATGGAACACTGCAGCGATTTTGTCTTCTCAGCTTGCTTGTTTTGTTTTTCCTTTTTTTTTAAAGGAGATTATCTTGATAGTACAATTTGACCTATCAAGACAGAATCAGTCATAAGGGATTCAAGGAGGAAAAATTGTTCTTTAGTTAAAATAAGTTGCCTTTTGAGCTTCCAAAGGCAATCCAAAAAAGAGAAGCGAAGTCAATGAGGAAAAACAGGTCAAATCCATGAAGAGAGGAGCCAAGATATGGAAGAATGAGGGCCCAGAAGAGTTAGAACTTATGGTTTCTGACAGTTTGTGACCAAAGAAAAGGATCAGTGGCAGATCGCACAATGGATGTTGTTGTTGTTTTTGTTATGTTTTGCCTGTGACCTACAGTGATGCTACGTTCAGCAGATCTGAACTGTGCCCTGTTCTGAGCCCCTCTCACTGACTCCAACACACCAACACTCATTGCCCCAGTTGCTGTATCAATCCATCTCATCGGGACTCTACCTTTCCTGTGCCCTTCCTCCACCCTTCCAAGCATGATGTCCTTCTGCTAGGACCGGTCCCTCCTGGACATGTGTCCAAAGTATGAGAGACAGAGTTTAAAAATCCTAACCTCCAAGGAAAAAACTTATTTCACCTCTCCAAGATAGACCTGTTTGTTTTCTTTGTGGTCCATGGTATCTTCTTCAGCACAACTCAAAGGCATCGATTCTTCCTCTGACATCCTTAGTTATTGTTCAGCTCTCTCAAAAAACAACAGACAAAATACCCCAAACCCAAGGCAGTAAAGTCAGCTTTGAAACTTTGCCATCATACATTGAGCCTCCTAGGCTGTAAACCACAATGTTGTTGTTATTGTTTTGTGCCAACATTGGAACAGACTGACAGCTGACCTTCCAGTGTATTTTCAGAGGCTATAAATTGCACAAGAGCCAATTACCCATCTTTCTCCCATAGAGCAGCTGATGAATTTGAACTGTCTGACTTTGGGTTGGAAGTGGAGCTCCTTATCATTACTGTGGTTGTTCTTAGGGGCCATTGAGTCAAAGCATAACTCATGACTCATAATAGTCCTGTGAACAATATATTTGAACTCTATCCTATCATGTGCCATCCTCGTCATCAATGTGCCATTGATACAGTCACTGTATCAATCTTCCTTGTTGGGGTCTTCCTCTCTTTCACTGACTCTCCATATTTACAAGCATAATGCCCCTTTCCAAGGAATATTATTTCCTAGCAACAAGTCCAAAGCAAGAGAGGTAGGGTAGGGTTTAAGACCAGCGAATATGTGCATCTGGTTTGCATCCTTTCTTCATGCCTATGTAGTCTGTATACTGAGTAAATAATTTGAGAAGCAGGACTGGGAAAAAAAGAAAGTGCATCAGGATTAGAGGAAGACTCAGAGCCTGTGCTATGCAGAAGGCACAGCCTTGCTTGCAGGTAGTGAAGAGACCTGAAGCACTTACTGCAGAGGATCAAAGTATATCCTTCAGTATGGATTACACATCTCAACATCAAGAAAATAAAAATCCTCATTACTGGATCAATAGGCAACATCATGATAGATGGAGAAAATACTGAAGTTGTCAACAATTTCTTATTATTGAGTTCCACAACTAATGTTCATAGAAGTAGCGGTTAAGAAAGAATAAATATGTTGCATTGGAAAAATCTGCTGTCATAGACCTCTTTAAAGTGCTAAAGAGCAAGAATATCAGGTCAAACACAAAGATGCACCTGATCCAAGTCATGATCTTTTCTATTGCTTCACATGTATCTAAAAGTTGAAAATCTATGTGTGAAATTACAACTGTGTCTCAATTTTCAGCCTCAAATAAAATGCAAAAGGGAACAAAACTAGAAGCCCTAGCCTACAGCATAAAAAAGGCTTACAAACATGGCCAGAATCATAACCTGAAGAAGATAAAATGGACAAATGGGACCTTCTTAAAATCAAATCCCTTTGTGCATCAAAAAACTTTCTCCACTAAAGTAAAAAGAATGCCCACAGATTTAAAATATTTTACAATGATGTTTTAGATATGGCTTCATAATCAAAGTTTACAGAATACTACAAGTCATCCACAAGAAAAAGACTGATAACCCAGTCACAAAATGGGAAACATATATGAAAAGAAATGTCCAAAATCACTAGCAAGAAGAAAGATGCAAATCAAAAGAGCAGTGAGATATAACCTCATGCCAGCAAAACAGCATACAATAGATTTTGGAGAGGAAGTGGAGAGATTGGAACTCTTATACACTGTTGGTGGGATTGTAAAATGACACGACCACTATGAAATATGGTTTGGCATTTCCTCCAAAAGCTGAACATAGGTGTCCCATATGACCAAGCTATAGTATTGCTAGGAATATATCCCAAGGAAATCAGAACTAAGACATGAATGGACATTTGGACATTTGTGTTTATAGCAGTATTTTTCACAATAGCAAGAAAATGGAAACAGCCCAAATGCCCATCAACAAAGGAATTGATTGGGAAATTTTGGTGTATTCACACAATGAAATACTATGCAGCACTATAGAACAATGATTTTGTAAAATACTATATAACTTGGTCAAAACTAGAGAGCAGTATGCTGAGTTAAATGACTCAGTCACATAAGGACAAATATTGCACAAGGCCACTATTGTGAAGTAGGCGAGTAACTGAGCAAGACATGTATAAATGTTCAAAAGGAGAAGAAATGATGAGGCAGAAAAAGGGGTGGGGGGACAATCATTGGGTAAGAGAAGTTAGCATGTAGAAAGGGGGTGGTGTAATGAAAAAGATTCATGGAGACTTGAAAGCACGAGGTAATGATAAGCATAGAATATTGGTAATTGATTATTAAAATATAATGTACAATTGTATGTCTTTAGGATTGCAGCACACCTTCTTGCCACTAGGCCATCAGAGCTCCCTCTATGGAATGATTACATAAAACATAAAGTACATATATAAAATAAAATATATATGAATGATTATACGCAAACCAATAAATCAAAACAAAACAAAACAAAACAAAACAAATGTAACTGAAATTCATTGCTTCTGAGTCAATCCAACTCTTAGCAACCCTCTACAGGTCTCTAAGACTGTCAGTCATAACCAGAGGAAATCACTCATCTTTCTTCCTGGGATACAGATTCTCACTCACTCATTGTTGTTGACTTAAAACCAACTCATTGTTGAACCCCCAGTGGGTTTGGGGGAGGCTGTTAAGTCACACGGGAGGAAATTGCTCATTTTCACGCACAAGCCGCTGGTGGATTCAGACTGCTGGAGAGTTGTGTCTTTGGGGTTAGCAGTGCAGCTCCACAAAGAGTTGGTCACAGAGCTCCAGTGAATTAAAAATGCCAGAGAAATGTGGCCTTTGGGTTAGCTGCACAATTTGACGCAAATTTTACTACCAGAGGTCCCCCAGTCTTCAGAATTAGGGAGAAAATTGTCAAAAGTCAGTTGTGTTAATCATGGTGACACTGTCTTCTAAAGCAGCTAGTCCCTGAATAGGAACTCCAAAGTTAAGGGGCTTGGCTTTCCTAAAATATCTAGCCTTGGTCTGAATCTAGTCTCCACCTCAACACTTATTTACTGGTGAAGGGTCAGAAAAAGAGAAAATGACCTTCAAAAGGAGAGATCGATACAGTGACTGTAAGTCATAAAAGATGTTGAGGATGGCCCAGGATAGGGCAGAGTTCATAGGGCCACTCTAAGTGGTAGTTGATTCAGTGTCACATACAACAACTTCCTTAAATACTGCTCACTTTTGCACACATATAAAAGTTTGCATTGTGATAAAGTGAAAGGTATTGGAAAATGGCTCAGATTGGGTCTAGGTGCTTACATTCTGTGTAAAATTCTTACCCTAAGTTCTCTTCAGGAAATGTTTGCCTCAGGACCTATTGCTAACAAAAATATTCTCAGAAAAGAATATCTTATACTCACTTGTGACTTCCCCTTATCAGTCCTCTGTGAATTACTCATTTCTACAATTTGCTATGCAACCAGTCATAACCAATTGTCACACCTTTATCAGCCAAACCACACAAAAGCTTCACATTGTGTTAAGATCCCTCCTACGTCTCCAAATCACTGAGCACCATCCATAAGTATGCCCTGTTAGTTACTGACTTTACTGTATAAATTTAGCTCTGCAACTTCTCTTCTTCACAGCACTGGGGTTTGTTGGGGTTTTTTTCCTACTTTTTGAGACCTAGCACAAAGTCCCTGGTCTAAACCCATCTTAAGCATTCAATATATCTCTTTGTTTTTATACTTTGAGTACATCTTATTCTTTGGCACTTTTAACTATCTATAATAAAAGTTTCTTTCTCTCTCAAATAGAGTTCAAAATGGGTGTTCCTGATCATCAGCAAGCAGTTGACTAAAATAATTAGCAGACCTACATTGCCATGACCCCATCACATCATATGACTTTCGTGGTGGCTGTGGTCCACTCTTCTTTAGATGGTAGAAGGGGAGGAGTTTAGAGGATCTCAGATAAGACTTAAGGGTCAGGCCCGCAGATCAACATCACTTTTGCTTACATTTCTGTTGGCTAGAACTCAGTCACACGGTCAGAATCAAGAACAGGGCATCTGAGAAATGTAATTTTATCTTGCTTCCAGGAAGAAGAGAAAATGAACTTGAGGAAACTTAGGCAATGGAGAAGTAGAGAAGGCATTCTAGTCTAAATAAAGGTAGGAAGAGAATACACAGGGAAATGCTAGAGAAGAGTATTGAATATACCATGGACTGCTGGAAAAACAAACAGGTTCATCGTGGAGTGGGTGAAACCAAGCTGCTCCTTGGAGGCAAGGATTCTAAAACTTCATCTGACATACTTTGGGCAGGTTACATACAAGGAGGGACCAGTCCTTGGAGAGGGACGTCATGCTTGGGAGGGTGGAGGTACAGTGCTAGAGAGGAAGACCCTTGATGAGATTGCTTGACTCAGTGAGTGGGATTACAGGGATAGGTGTGTCAAAGACAATTAAGTTGGCTCAAGATAGAACAGGGTTTAGGGGGTTTGTACATAGAGTCACTATGACAAGAAGCTATGTTGTTGTTGTTATGTATTAAATCACATAGCTGACCCTCCAGTGGGTTTTCAGAGGTAATAAACCATAAGGGAAGAAATTGTCCATATTTCTCCTTGGAGTGGCTGGTGGATTCTAACTGCCTGCCTTTGGGTTGGCAGCACAACTCCTTACCACTAAGCCACCAGCACTTCCACCAAAGGGTTTGAAGAAAGAGGTTACAGTTAGAAAGCTGGTATTACACAATACTGCTTGCTGAAACTGAGGAGGACCTGAAGCACTTGCTGCAGAAGGTCAAGGGCTGCAACCTTCAATATGGATTGAGGCTCAATGTCAAGAAAACAAAGATTCTCACCTCTGGGCCAATTAGCACCATTATGATAGATGGTGAAGAGATTGAAATTGTTCACAGTTTCAGTTTGCTTGGCTCTATAATCAACTCTCTTGGTACCAGCAGCCGGGAAATTACAAGATGAATTGCACTGGGAAAGTCTGCTGTCAGAGATCTCTCTAAAGTACTGAAGAGCAACAATGTCAGTCTGGAGACTAAGGTTTGCATGATCCAGGCCATGGTCTTTGCAATTATTTGCAATGCATCAAACAGCTGGATAATGACTAGGCATGATAGAAAAAGAGTGGATGCCTTTGAGCTGTGGTGCTGGAGAAGAGTATTGAATATACCCATGGACTGCTAGGAGAACAATCAAGTTCGTCCTGGAGAGGGTGAAGCCAAGCTGCTCCTTGGAGGCAAGGATTCTGAAGCTCAGTCTGACATAATTTGGACATGTTGCAAGGTGGGATCAGTCCTTTGAGAGGGACGTCATGTTTGGGAGGGTGGAGGGACAGCTCAGGAGAGAAAGACCCTCGATGAGATGGATTGATTCAATCACTTGGGCAATGGGGGTAGGCGTGTTAGAGACAGTAAGATTGGCAAGGGATAGAGCAGGGTTCAGGGCTGTTGTACATAGGGTTGCTAGGAGTCACAGGCGACTCCATGGCACATAACAACAACAACATTATGATGCTCAGCTCACCCCCTTTTATAGGGTAGAATGTTAGCACTTTGCATGTGAAAAGTATTCATAGGATTGGCCAAGGATGAAGTAGGTTAAGTTCACTCCCTCTTTAACAGCCTCAGTGGGGGTGCAGAGGAGGCCTGAGAACAGAACTGGAGTTGCTTTGGCTCAGGGGCTCTGGATGGTCATCAGCTTTCTGACAGCTCACAGTCATGTTCGATCTGACAGATTCGGAACTGATGTTCAAATATGAAAACAGGCACTCGTTTAATGTGTTCTGTGTTTATATTCATTTCCCTCAAAAGCTTCACTTGCACTGATGGGTGATTGGACAGAGAAAATGCAGGCAAGCTTCCAGCTTTAACACCCCCCAGCAGGCACTACCCTCCCTGTTCTGCCAGGAATGCCCACCTCATTAGCAGCTTCCTCGGACTCCTGTTGTGCTATTTTAGCTCCTCTTAAGAAGTACCCAAGGAAAGCGCCCATAGTCTCCCAGGGAGACAGTGCCTTCCTCCGGGGTGTGTGAGCCACAAACTGAGTGAGGTGTATTAAAGGGCATAGGAACTAGCCATCTGTATTAATGAAGTGTAGGCAAGGAAATTGTTTCTGTCTTTCTGACATTGACAAATCAATTGATCTATCACACACTCCCTGGGTTTCCTGAGAACAAGTCCTCGGGTTTCTTGACCAGATATATTCCAGTATTCAACTCAAGTCATAGACATAAGGTTATCAGCAATCATATGAGAAAAGAGCTGTTCTCTTACAACACTTCTCAGCATTAAATTGCTTTTATCCATGACATTTAAAAGGAGGGAGTTATCTCTTTGTGTTAGGCATCTCATGTTTAGTGAAGCTGTCCCTGCCAGCCCTACAGGCTACATAAAATGCACCACTGAAGGGCATCAGGTACCTCTGAATAGTGCAAACAGTTAATGCCAATAAAAATGTTGTCAATTCAAGTATTTAAAGACTTGGCAATCTGGTTTTGAAAAAGCAGCTAATGATTGCAAATGCTTATGAAAACCACTACACTAATAATACCTTGCTTCACCTTCACAAGTTGACCTTTAAAGTATTCTGTCCAGCTCTTATTTCATAATTTCTTCCATTTGTTTTGGCTTCTCTATGTGCATGAGCAAGTTACAGAGTCTCTTCTAAAATACAGTTTGATCTTTTCTTTCTATCAGGTTTTTTGAATGACTTCATGTTTTCTTCACATATGATGTCATTTCATAACTCATCTGGTATTCAGTCACCAGTGATTAACGAATGCATCAAATCTGTTCTTAAAATAGTTTTATAATTCAGGTGGGATGAGATTAGTAATGTTTTGGCTCTCATGAACTTGTTTTAATTTTATTCACCTCCAAGGTTTTTAAAAAGATTGCTGAATAAGCTATGAACTTCCAGAAGGACAAACAAGTAGCCCGTGGGATGTGCAACCAGAGTGTTCCTTAGAGGCAAGGGTGGTGGAACTTTGTCTTACTTACACTGAGACTGTTATCAGGAGGGAATAATCCTTTGAAAAACTCACCATTTTGAGCAAAGTGGAGTCAGAGAAAGAGAGGGAGACCCTCAAGAAGATGGAATGACACAGTGGCAGTATCAATGAGATCAATCATATTAGAGATGGTGAGGATGACATGGGTTAGGTCTAGGTTCAGATCTTTTGTACATAGATTGGTTGCTATGAGTTGTAGTCAACTTGATGGCATCTAGCAACAACAATAGCAATTGATGATGATCTGCTCCACAGTTGGCCCCTGACCTTGTTCTAAAGCTAATATTGAACTTTCCCAAAATCTCTTTTCCCAGTTTTAGTCAACCTGAGTGCTATGCATTCCATGCAGAGGGTCCATATCTTTTTTGGTTTTTTTTTTTTTTTTTTTAAAAAGTCATGTTCAATGAATAAACTATTGATTGTACAAAATTCTATCATGCAATCTCTGTCATCAAGGACATAATTTACAACTATTGATCCTTTTTTTCTCCAGCTTTTGCATTCCAGTCACAGTTATAATGTATCTTGAACTGCATGTAGACTGTAGATGTTGATAGAAATCTTCATTTTCAAAATTTGGGACTGTAGTTATTGGTGTGTCTATTTCACTAAAAATTGTATTAATATACATATTCCTTGAATTTGTATTGATACTATCCTATTAATGGCAGCATTGTACTTTGGGACAGATCTTAAGATCTTTCTGATGCTGCAAGCTACATAATTCCTTTTCAATTTGTCATTCTAGGCATTGTAGAATGGGTGACTGTCTGATTCAAAATCGTCAAGATCAGTCCATCTCAACTCACTAAGGCATTTAACTCTTATTTGAAAGCACTTTATATAATTGATAATTTACAATTCATATGTATATATGCATTTCATTCATACCTTAATAGTGATTAAATGGCAATTAAAAAAGCAAATGATATAATTTCACTTTGTCATATAAACCTAACAGGCATTACCTTGACTTAAACATTATCAGAAAGGACTGAAAGGGAAAGTAAGTATCGGTTACTCTGTTAGTCTTTTTCCCTTCAATATTGTTGTTTATAGCATAAATGACAGTGAAGCATGATTAGTTTGTGCTCAACTGCTAAAATAAGGGTTGGTGATTTGAACCTACTATCTATAGAAGAATCTATAGATTCTGGATCACAGAAGAATATTATCCAACTTGTTTTCTTTGAATGCTTTATCAAGAAGATCAATCGCTGACCAGGGACATCATGCTTGGTGCCATGGGCCCTGCGCGACAACAAAGGATGGCCACGTAATGGTGCCCTGGCTAACCCTCCTGATTGCTCTCACTCGAAACTGATACCCGTAATCAGGCAAACCAAAACTCAAACCTACTACCCTCACAATGACTCCAACCCACAATGACCCCATAGGATATAGTGGAACTGCCCATAAGGTTTCAAAGGATGAAAATTGTCATGGAAGCCAGCTGCCTCATATTTCCTCTACAGAGAGGCTAGTGGATCGGAACTCCCAACCTTATGGTTAACAATTGAATTCTTTAACCACTGTATCACAAGGCTCCTTCAATAGTCCAGTGGGGCACAAATATTCACATATTACATAATCTAGGTGGTGTTTTGAATGCAATGATCTTGCAGAGACAGTAAAAGAGGAAGGATAAATAAATAAATAGTTATTATACTGTTAATTTAAATGCCATGAATACTACACACTCTACCCATTGTTGTTGTGCACCATGAAGTCAGAACCAATCCATAGCTACCCACCCCCCTCGCAGGTTCTCAGAGGCAGCTGATCATGTGGGAGGAGATTGGCCATCTTTCTCTAGAGAAAGTGGGTCTGAACTGTGTACTTTTGCATTGGCAGTACAATTCCTTACCACTGAACCACCAGAGGTTCTGCTATTAATTTCACCAAGAAATTGGTTATAGATTGAATCCTTTTCCCCCCTCCCTAAAGTGTTTTTGAATTCTAACTACTATTTCTTCAAATGTAATTCCATTAGGGAATAAGGGTTTTTATTGTTAATAAATATGTATCAGTGTAGGATGCATCTTAAACCTAATCACTTCTAAGCTATAAAAAGATAATTTAGATGATAAAATATCAGATACATATGAGGAGGACAGACCACTCAACAACAACTCATTGCTATTGAGTTAGAACTGAATCAACTCATAGCTGATCTCCTAGCAGATATTTTAGAGGCTGGAGATGTGGAGACTGTCCATCTTTCTCCCACAGAGAAGCTGGTGAATTCCAAATGCTTGTCTTTGAGTTGGGAGTACAGCTTCTTAGCTGCTAGGCTACAAAAGCTCCTAAGTGATAGAGAGGGTATTGCTATTATAGGCACATGTCCTTGAGTCAGCAGCAATGTAAAACAATCCTATGAGCAGTAGATCTGGACCCTTCCCTATACTGTGCCATCCTCATCATCCCTGACTTACTAATCTCATTGCCACAACCATTGTGTGTCAATTCATCTCACTGAACAGAGGGTACTAGAAGCTAAACTTTACATAGAAAGGGACATCCAGAACCACACTGCTGAATTTGGTGGTGTTTCATTGCTAACCCAAAGGCCAAGTCTCTCTTGCTGTTCTACTCTACCAGTAGCTCTATGGGAGACAATCTCTTCTCATGTGAGAGAAGCCCCAGAGACCCAAGAGAAAGCCAACTATGAATCAGTTCTGACTTGATAACAATGCATGTGAGGGTGTTTTTGACAATGGCTAAGGAAGAACCAATGTCTTTGATTTGTAGTATTGGAGAAGAGTATGGAATATCCCATACACTGCCAAAAGAACAAAAAGGTATATTATAAAAAAAAACTGCAGTGAAGCTTCATCTCATATGCTTTGTGCAAAAAACGGGGGCCAGTTCTTGTGAAAAAAAAAACCCCACAAACAAACCATCATGCTGGAAAAGGTAGAATATCGGAGAAAGAGAGGAAGACCCTTGACAAGATGGACAGACACAGTGACTGCAGTAGTGGGCTCAAGTGTATCAGAGATGATGACGACGGAATAGGGTAAGGTAAGCTTCAGATCTGTAATTCACATGTCACTATGAACTGTAGTTGACTTGACTGCATATAACAACAGCAGGACTTTCAGGTCTGCTCAGGTCTTTCATTCATAGGGTCACTATGAGTCGTCTATGACTTGATGGCACTTAACAACAATAACCTGAATTTTGAGAAATATATTTCCATTCATTAAAATCACCTACTTCTGATATTTCTATTGTAGCAATACTAGGAAAGTCAGCAGAGGAAGGCACTGACTGTACTTCTATCTCTGAGGCCCCACGCTGTTCTTGTTCAAAAACAACCATTTCTTTAACACCCAAGGGGCTGTATCCTCAGATTCTGCTTATAAACTTGTACAGTGACATTCTTTAAGTAGTCTTGCTACTCCAAGGTGAAAATATCTTACTTACTTTTTTCTTCAGTTATAAAAATAAAATGTATTTGTGGTTAGAATTTAAATTGAAACAGAAAGGTATGGAGAAATTGGAAATCGCCTGTCTGGTGACCCCAAGGATAATCAGAGAAAATAATTCTGTGAGTTCACATTCTCTCTCTCCCTCTCCGTCTCCCTCTACCTCTCC
>NW_006399809.1:9574381-9575671 GCF_000299155.1 Elephantulus edwardii | reverse complement strand
TCTATCTATCTATATGAAATCTGGACAATAAGGATGACAAAAGAAGAATTGATGCCTTTGAATTGTAGAAGAGCACTGAACATCCATGACAGCAAAGAGAACAGATATGCCTTGGAGGAATGTCAGCCAGAATGTTTCTTGGAGGAAAAGATGACAACACTTTCTCCCACATACTTTTGGCATGTTGCTGGGAGAGGTTATTCCTTGGAGAGCAACATCATGTTTGGAGAGGTGTAGGGTCAGCAAAAGAGAGAAACCCTCAACAAAGCTTATTCCTTCCGTAAGTTGAATAAGCACATTTGATGGGTGTTCAAAGAATATATGAGCACAGTAGATGTTACTGTTGAACCCTATGTGGCTGGTTCTGATTTGTAGTGAACTTATGAACAACAGAACAAAACAGTGTGTGGCTCTACACCAAACTTAAAATTGTTGCTATGTTGGGCCCATTGTTTGCAGCCACTTTTAAAATCCATCTTTTTGAAGGTCTCCTCCTTTTCCTTTGACCCTCTACTTAATAAAAAATGAGGTCTTTCTCTAGAAACTTGTGTCTTCTAATAACATGTTCAAAATAAACAAGTAAAGACTTGCCAGCCTTGCTTCTGTGGAACATTTTGGCTGTGCTTCTTGTAAGGTAGCTCTGTTTGTTCTTTTGGCAATACATGGCATATTCAATAGTCTCCACTGATTTGACAGTTTAAAGGCATCGATTCTTCTTCAGTCGTCCATATTCATTGTTTGTTTTTTTTATGTATATAAGGGGATGAAATAATACCATGACATGGTTGAAGGAAACCTTAGTCCTTAAAGTATCATCTTGGCTTTTCAGAACTTAACAGAAAAGTTTAGAGTAGATTTGGCTGGTACAATATACCATTTGGCTTCCTGGTTGCTGTTCCCAAGAGCTTTGATTGTGGATCCAAGTAAAAAAGAAATTCTTAACAATATGGATATTTTGTGCCTTTACCATGGGAGGGTAGAGGGACAGCGCAGAAGGGGAAGACCCTCTATGAGGTGGATTGAATCAGTGACTGGGGTAATCGGGATGAGTGTGTCAGAGGCAGTGCAACTGGCACAGGATAGAGCAGGGTTTAGGGCTGTTGTACACAGGGTCGCTATGAGTCGCAAATGACTCGACAGCACATAACACCACCACCACCACCACCACCATGATATTGCTTTTAAAGCTATTTGTGTGTAGTTTTCGTTTTTTTATTATTTTAGTTTATTTTTCATTTCAATGAACATCTACAGAGATTTTGGAATTCCATTCATTCATTGTTGCACCCT
>NW_006399809.1:9543896-9573329 GCF_000299155.1 Elephantulus edwardii | reverse complement strand
TGTACACCAGGGCTATACAACCTAGAGGAATGTCTGAACAAAAACAATGAAAGACAGGCCCGAGGGCCGCGAACTAAAAGTCACCCACCTTTGTCTTGGTCACACCGTTTTCTCTTCACTGTGCCAGCTGATCTCTCTCTCTCTCTCTCTCTCTTTCTCTCTCTGTTGATGTTATTGTTGTTAAGTGCCGACGAGTCGCAGGCGACTCATAGCGACCCTATAAATTTGTATAGACAAATTTATTGAGTTTTTGGCTCAGCATACAGGTTGAATAAGTATGACGAAAGAATACAACCTTGTTTCAAATCTTCCCTGATTTTAAACAATACAGTCTCCTTTGGTTCTGTTTAAACAACTTCTTCTTGGCCTATGTACAGGTTTGACCTGTGCACAATAAGATATCCTGGAATACTCATTGTTCTCAATGGGATCCATACATAATCTCTTAGGTGCCACACAGTTGAATGCTTTTGCTTACTCAGAACACAGATACACATCTCTCTGGTATTCTCTGCTATCAGCCAAGATATGTCAGTCACACCTTGCTTAATGGCTGACACATTTGCCTAGCCTGCTGTCACATCTATAGTTGCTACTGACAAAGCTGCTACCACTCTATCTCCTCTCCAGTGTCTCACTTGTTCAAGCATTAACACACTTACCTTTAGTACAGTTTAAACCAGACCATAGCTCTTCCCAACACCATATCAATGCTCAGCATTAATGAAAGGAATGGATAACATAGGGAATGATTTCTAATTCTTTTTAGATCAGTTTCTCCTACGGACACCTACCTTATAAGAAATAATTACTACTTTCTGTAGACTTGACTCCAATTTAGGTTGACCCCTTGTTCTATAGTAGAACTGGGTTCCAGAGAGATATTACTGTCTGATTTTTTTAGAATAATTGCCAGGTCTTTCTTCCAAAGCACTGCTGCATGGACTTGGACCTCTACCCTTAAGATTAGCAGCAAAGCACATTAATTGTTCACACCAATAAAAGACTTCCAGGCCTGACCTCTTTATATAGGCCTACTTTATAGTACACAGGGAGCAGTTTATCTCTGCATTCCTCGGCTTAGAGTATCTTCTACTAAGTCTATGCCTTCCCTCCTTAGTCCTTGCTTTCAGTCCCAAATGGATCTCTTGTCAACATGAATGTTGAGAAATATTACCCCTGTGACAGATGTATATTCCAGCCCTGGAAGATCTAACAAGACAATTTCAAAGTAGAAGAATATTGATTCACTTCCCACTGTGTTTTCCAATTTTCTCATGATTACGTTGTTATAAAGAATTAAATTAAATATTCTCATGATCTCAACAACTCTATCCTACAAAAGCCCAGTGGGGAGAATTTCCAGGTATTTATAGCATTTGCGTCACTATTGATCACAGAGCTTTCAAGCAGTTACTCTTTCTGTCACTTCCCCATAGATAATTCTGAGCCCATTCCAAGTGTTTGATCACTCTTTCTAAGAAAACCCTGAGCTCTACACAGGGGTTAAATAATGTGTTGATAATCCTATGAGACAAAACTAGAAAGAAAAAGAAGACAAAACTTCCACCAACTGCCTTTAATTCTGGGATAAATTAAATCTCTGTAGATGCCTACCCTCCATCTTTCCAAACCTCTGCTTTTTCATACTCCTTTCACTAAGACAACCTGAGGGTTGGAGAGTCATCCTTGGTATATCAGCTCTTAGATTTATGTTGTTCTCTAGCCTTTCCTCCATTTCCCCCAAGTCCTTCTTTTCATGCAACAATAATTATACATTAAATTCTTAACCCGTACCAGGCACTGCTGCAGGTTATAAGGAGGCATCAAGAAACAAAGCAGATGAAGATTCTATCGTAAAAAATGTACTTTCTAGCAGAGAAAGAATACATTATAGATGTTGTGTGCTGTTGAGTCAGAACCGACTCATAGCTGACCCTCCTGTGGGTTTTTCAGGGGCAATGAATTGCACATGGGCAAGAAGATTGCCCATCTTTCTCCCATGAAGCAGCTGGTGGCCTCAATCCATTAGGCCTCCAGAGCTCCCTTGCAGCTCATAGTGAACCTGTGAACAACAGATCTGAATACTGTCCTATCCTGCTCAATACTTATCATCCTTGACACACCTGAGCCCATTGCACCAGTCACTGTATCAATCCATCTTGTTGGGAATCTTCCTTTATTTCACTGGCTGTCCACTTTTCCAAGCATGATGTTCTTTCCCAAGGGAAGAATGAGAATCCCAGAACACTTGATTTTGTTTACACAAAACCTATAAGTGGACCAGGAGGCAGTCGTCAGAACAGAGCAAGGAAACACTGCGTGGCTCAAAATCAGGAAAGGTACACCATGAATACATCTTATCTCCATATCTTTTTAATGTATATGTAGAACAGATAGATCATCTGGGAGGCCGGGCTCTATGAGGAGTAGTGGGGTATCAGGATTGGAGAAGAACTCATCAACAATCTGCATTATGTAGATGACACAACCTAGCTTACTAAAACTGAGGAATACCTGAGTCATTTACTGCAAAAGGTCGTGGACTGCGGTCTTAAATATGAATTGAAGCTCCACATCAAGAAAACAGATTTTCACCACTGGGCCAGTTGGCAGCATCATGGTAAATGGTGAAAAAAATTGAAATTGTTAACAGCTTCAGTTCACTTGGCACCACAAGAAACAGTCTTGGTACCAGCAGCCACGAAAAAAGAGAAATTGCTTTGGGAAAATCTGCTGTCAAGGACATCTCCAGAATATTGAAGAGCAATGATATCCATCTGGAGACCAAGGTGCATCTGATCCGAGCTATGGTCTTTACAATTATTTGCTTTGCGTTGGAAAGCTGGACAATGGCTAGGGATCACAGAAGGATAATTGATGCTTTAAGATGTGGTGTGAAGAGTATTGAATATAACATAGACTACTAGGAGAATAAGCAGGTTCATCCTGGAGAGGGTGAAACCAGACTACTCCTTGGAGGCAAGGATTCAGAAGTTCTATCTGACTTACTTTGGATATGCTGCAAGGAGAAGGACAACATGGTTGAGATGGTGGTGGGAAGCACAAGAAAGGAAGACCCTCGACAAGATAGATTGATTTAGTGACTAGGGTAAAGAGAGCTGGCATGTCAGAGACAATAAGATTGTCTCAAAATAAAGCAGAGTTCACAGCTTTTGTACGTAAGGTTGCTATGAGTCACAAGCGATTCGACGGCACATAACAATAACAAGAAGTCCAAAGTGTGTGAGATGAAACTTTGCCACCCTAGCCTTCTAGAGGATTCTGGCTGTACTTTTTCCAAGACATATCTGTTTATTCTGTTGGCAGTTCATGAGATATTCATAACTCTTCTTCAACATCACAACTCAAAGACATCTTTTCATCTTCTGCCATCCTTATTCATTGTCTAGCTCTCAGATGCATAGCAGGTGATTGGAGAGGTCATGAATGAGGCACACTTTAGTCTTTAACCTGACATCTTTGCTCTTTAGGACTTTGGGGAGAGCCCTGACAGCAGACTTTCCCAATACAATATGTCTCCTGATTAATGATGCCAAGAGTGTTGATTGTGGATCCAAGTAAGATGAAACAATTGACGGTTTCAGTCTTTTCTCCATCTGTCATGATGTTGCCTATTAGTCCAGTGGTGATGAGGACTTTGTTTTCTTGAAATTGAGATGTAATCAATATTGTTCTACTTCATCTTCTGCACCAGGTGTCTCAAGTCCTCCTCACTTTAATGAGGAGTGCTAATATACATACTAATTGGAAAACACGTTAGTTCTTTGCCTTGTGGAATGAGGATAATATTGGCAGAAAAAGCCAAGTAGAAATCCCAAAATAATAAGCCCAAACCAATCCCTTGAGGAATTGCAAAGATTAATGTCCCTATCAGAGGCGTGCGTGCTTCAGAGCTGATTATTCCTATCATATTCCCTTTAACTAGCCTGTTTGGCAGAGACAAAGGCCAGATGGGTCTTAGAAAATAACTGTGATAGTCCCAGACTTAATCAGGTGGTTACAGCAATCACAGCTGAGGTTTTGGATGTCGAATCTTTACTGGAGCAAATCAATAGCCACTCCTGGCACACAATTTTTCAGCTATTGACTTGCACATGCAGTCAATAAACAGGTGGGAAAAATGGCTCTCAGTCAGCACCTTTCCTGAACCTCATGTGCAATTAGTTCTTCCGTTAACATGCGCTTCTCATTCCCCAAAGTGGAGTAGCTGAAGCCAGCCTCTCAACGGCAGGGGTCAACTGTGAGTCTCAATAAAATTTCTTTGTACATGGAGCTGACAGTGCTTCATCCTTTCAGGAAGAAGTGTGTACCTTAGAGGTCTATTTGCTTTCCTTTCTCAGAATTTTTCTACTGCTGTTACCACAGATGGACTAACAGATGCATGATATGTTGACATAGTATCTGACAAAGTGTCACAGCCATTCTTATGTGGTGGTGTGGAGGTGTGGCAATGGGCTCTTGACATTGACAATAACTACTCTGGTGGTCTAGTGATAAGAAGTTGTACGGAGATCTCAAAGACAACCTGGTTCAAATCTCAGTGAAAAAGGATGGACAGTTTCTTCCTGTGCAATTTACTGTCTATGAAATCTATTTTCAGCTATGGGTTGGTTACAATTCAACATCACACAACAACAACCCTCAAGAACATGGCTTATTGTCAAAGTGTCTGTAACACTGGGCTTGAGCATGGCAGAGGTAGTGAAGATGTCCAGGAAAGGGCAAGTTTCCAATCTGTTGTTCACCACTACAAGTCATAAGCAACTCAAAGCATCTACAACAACTCTCCTTCATCACTCAGAAGCAAATAGCTTAATAGATAATTGAACTGGCTTGATGCAGGCAAGCCATTACAAGTACAAGTCTTAAACCAATAACCAATATTTGGTGTTATCTTCTCTGTAAGGGAGCTCTCTGGTGGCTTAATAGTAAGAAGCTGTGCTGTCAACTGGTTCAAATCCATTAGCTTCCTTGAGGTAGAAATATGGACAATCTCCTCTCATGTAATTTATTGTCCCTGAAAACCTGCTGGAAGATCAATTATAACTATATTCTGATTGACAGTCTATTAACAGCAACATCTCTGTAACAAAAATGCATGAATCAAGAAACCAAGGAAAATAGAAATGGCTGGAGTAATATTTGAGGTTGTAGCTACAGTTCTGAGATTTTTTTTAGTTTACTTTATTAATTTTAATGAACATTTACAGATATTTTTTATTTCTATTCATTCATTGTTGCACTTTCCCCCCTGCTTCCCCCTCCCCCCAGTTCTCTCTTCTCTTTGAAAAGTAAAAGGAAAATTCCTTCATTGGTATACAATTGACCTGCCCCGAGTACACTCCACTATGCAACCTTCATTCTGGACTCTTGTGATAACCATAATACCCTATCATATATTGCTTTTAAACTGTTCTCTCCCTCATCTGTTTCAATGCAGTGCACATTATTTATCCAGTTTTTCTCAGTCTTACCCCAACCCTGATGTCAGTCCCATTCTACAACAGTGGCACTATCTTTTCTTTAGAATATATTGCCAGAAAACTGGCTCATAGTTTAACTGTATTGGAAGCCAGTGAACTAAGAAAATGGTTAATGATTTAATTCCTGGGGCAACTGATGCATGAATCTTATCACATCATCTTTGGTAAAGAAATGCATGCAAACTAGGTGTGTCAAGACATCACAAAAGATGATGCACTACTGTAAAAATGTGTCTTTAAAAACATCTCCTTTGAAGAAATGGGAAACAAAAGTCTATGAGTTAGATAATTATCCTGTTCGCTCTTTTTCTAAGGATGAGTCTGCCAAGCTGTTTTCTCATACTGGCGCATGTTCCTTTGGAAACTGCAAAGCTTCCAAGGCCATTTCTGGAATTTTCTCTTCATATTCTACATAATCTTTATTCATAGACATGTCAGAATTTGATATAGGGCTTATATGGTAAACACTACGCCAAAACATGCAGGCTTTCCCTAAGACTAAAATAATTGCCAGAAGTTCTTATTTAGGTAATAAGCCTTCCCGCCCTCCCCTTCATTGGCAAGTTTTCTACTGTTCTCTATTGCCAATTGTCTTACCCACCGTGATTCTGCAAAAGCGCTGTACTGATTTGGTATCAATGGAAATGATCATGAAATGCCCACACGTGGTGCTGGCTAGAGTTTAACAGGGTCAAGGTCAATGGGTGAGGAGTGAGGAACAATCAATGAGACAACCACACTTCTAGTAGCATGATTATTGTCCATCACTGAAGACAGGCAGTCTGGAAAAGGAAGGATGTGGCGATCCTTGAGCTGAGGATTGACAGAGGCAAGTAGGACATTGACAGAGCTCTACTAGAGACCCCACACAAAGGGAACCTGCAATTCTAACAGCTATCACAGGCTGATGGGTGCAGTGGTGTCAACAGCTGCTTGAAGGTTACTGTCCAGCTGTTCATTGGTGTCTTGTTGGCCAAAACCTGTGAATTTTAATAGTCCTTTGTGAAGTGTCCTCTCCATTCATATCTTCAGACAAAGGCAATATTGAAATTAGAGCTCAGACTAAGAATATAAGTGCTGGCTCTCGCATCTGTGACCCATGGCCACACAAATTCCCAATTTTCTTAAAAGAAAAATGGGGATCATATTACTTAGTTTGTAAGGATGTTATAAAGATTAAACTAGATATTGTTTGTATAGTTCCTCATTGTCTAGAGTCAAGTCATAGAGCAAGAGTCAATAAATGGTGGTAGAGTCGGCAGTGGTAACAAGGAAGTTGATCATATCTATCATCATCCCAGAGTCCCAGAGAGAAAGAAGATTCAAGCAGACCAAAGGATTTTGGTTTTGTTTTCTTGTTTGTTGGTTTTATAAAAATTTTATAATAATTTATTTACAAAGTTTGAATACATTGTTTTTCATAAAAGATCCTTCTCATTCCCTTCACCCCACCCACCCATCGAATTGTGCAACCCTATGATTAACATCCTCCTCCATTTCCACCCTCCACCCCCCCCCCTTGGATCCTCATACTCATTCTACAATAATGGTTTTATACAATATTTATCCTTGTGGGACTGAGTTAGTTCCCTCAGCATAATTCTCTCCAGTCCCTCCTAAGTTAGGTAGTAATTTGTAAAATCATTGCTCCTGCATACTGCATTGTATTCCATTGTGTGAATGTACCACAGCTTCTCAATCCATTCATTTGCGGTTGGACATCTGGGCTGTTTCCATGGAACTTTTTGACACACATTTCAACTGGCCCGGTAAAGAGTTACACTAATACTCTGAGTTGGTCAGAATGAAAAGTGTATATTTAAGTTACTTAACACCAATTGTAATCTAGTCCATGAGGACTAAAGAAAACTCATGTGAAAGAAAGAAGAGATATATAACAGATACAAGAATAGCCTGAGAAACATGAGACATGGTACAATACTGGAATAAAAAGATATCAGATAAAAGGAAAGTGACAAAAATTAAACCTTTCATGGATTAAACTGAGCCCCTCCCTCCATATGTGTCACTTGGCTAGGTCATGATTCTCATTGTCATGTGTTTAGTGTGTGCTATAAATCCTAACCTTGATGCTGCTGAGAATGTTATTTAATGAGTCTTTCTCCACTACTCCTGATGCCACATTCTTTCTCATAGTGCTCAACTTCTTGAAAAGTTATTTCTAAAGGTGAGAAGGATATTAAAATCTTGCTCCAAATGGCTAAACATAGTAGCTTTGATGTGAATTGCAGCTCAACATAAGAAAACAAAAATCTTTGTCACTGGACTGATAGGCAACATCATGATGTTTGGAGAAAAAATTGAGGCTCTCAATGGCTTCATCTTACTTGGCTCCACAATGCACTTGGTATAAGCAGTCAGGAGATCAGGAGATGCATTGCATTTGGGAAGATCTGCAGTTAGGGACTTCTCCAGATTATTGAGGAGTCTATATTTTGTCAATAATTATGTCAGTTTGAGGACTAAGCTGAAACTGACTCAGTCCATGCCCTTCTCAGTCACTTGTTATGCATCTGACAGCTAGACAAAAAATAAGTATGAAAGAAGAATTGATGGCTTTAAGCTGTGGTGTTGGAAAAGAGTGCTGAAGATATCATAGACGGTCAAAGGAACAGACATATATGTCTTGGAGAAGGTGCAGCTGTAGTGCTCTATGGAGGCAAATATGATGAAGCTTCATCTCATATAATTTGGGTATGTTGCTAGGAGAGGTTATTCCTTGGACAAGGTGCTTGAAAAGGTGGAGGGACAGCAAAAGAGAGAAACATCCTCCACCAAGTAGGATGACATAGTGGCTGTGGCAATGGACCTCAGTGTGCCAGACATTATCAGGATGGGATAGGACAGTATTCAGATCAGTTGTTCATAGGCTCACTATGAGTCCTACTTGACTTAATAGCAGCAACATGCTACTGAGACAGGATTATAGGCAGTTGTGTAACAATGTAATTGTATCCCTTGATGTAATCAGTCCAACAGTTTCAAGGAGATCAGATAGACTACACTACCCTTAAACAAGTAACAGACCTGGCCATAATGTAAAGGAGGTTTCCCTAGGGTGTGGTTTTCACAATGTAGTTAATAGTAAGTAAAATTATTTTAGGGGGGGAAATTTACAATATACATGAATGAAATATAGTGTAAATGAAAGATTACATGAAACGCAGTGTGTGTGAATTATAAAAAAATAATTTTTTAAAAAAATAAAGAGAAGTTAACAAAGAGAAGGCTTAGTACCACTATGAAGGAAGTTGTTGTGTACTATCGAGTCAGACAGACTTCAGTCAGTTTTCAGAGGCAGTAAATCGTATGGGAGGAGATTTCTCATCTTTCTCCCACAGAGCAGCTGATGGATTTGAACCCCATACTTTTGGGATGGTGTGCAGCTCCTTACCACTAGGGCACCAGAGCTCCCTAAGAAGGAAGAACCAGGAGCAAAAATCATTCTTTGTATCCAAGTTCTTGCTCTGAGGGGGAAAAAATATTCATAGAACCAGAAGACATAGAAAGAGCCAACACCTTGAATCTGGTCTTTTAGCATCCTAAATGGTAAGAAAGTCAATTCCTTGTGTTAAAGCCATCTACCTGTGGGATCTCTGTAAAATCCCCACCAGATAGCTAATACAAAGCCTACAAGGTATTTCCAAAGTTAAGGGGAAATGATTTAAAGAGAGGAAGTTTAGATGGGCAGTAAGAGAAAGCCAGGGCATTTGGCAGAAAAGACATCTCAGTTCCATCCAGTGAGGATCTCCATGAGGTAGCAGGATTTGTTAGTCAAGATTCAAACAGAGAAGGAAAGCCAGTGAGATGTATGTGTTATATGTTTATGTGTAAAGTTATTTATTTTAGGAAATTGTGAGGACTGGTTTAATGTTATTGTTTACAAATGTTATGGAGTCAGTCAACTCTAACTTATAATGAATGGTTCTATACAACAGAATTAGACTCTGCTGGATCTTACACCATTCTTGCAATCTCTACAGTGTTTAAGTCTATTGTTGTAGACGCTGGATCAACCCATGTATTTTTCCAAACATGATGTCTGTCCTTCTCTGGGGATCGGCTCCTTCTACTAACATGTCCAAATTATGTGAGACATACTTTCACCATTTTTGCTACAAAGGAATTTTCTATGTAGATTTCTTTTATCAGTCAATGGTATAGTTCACCAACACCAAAAATCAAAGGCATCAATTCTTCGCTCTTCCTTATTCATTCATCGTCTAACTTTCACATGTACATTTCACATGTACACTTGTAAATACTATGGCTTGAGTCAGGCACAGCCTTTAAGGTGACATCCTTGGTCTTTAGAGTTTTAAAGAGACCCTTGGCAGTAGATTTGCCTAATGCAACTTGTCATTTAACCAACTGCAGAACAAGAGAGTGGATCTTTTCTTGGGGTGAGATCCTCAGTTGAAGTTTGTTGTTAATGGGCAGCACTCTGAAAGGAAGAAACAAAAAGAAAAAAGAGTAAAGAGAAAGAGGAGCAGAACCTGTTTCTTTTCTGAATCTCTAGCACAAGGAAGATTCAACTGTCACCAAACTGAATTTGAACTTACTGGCCCTCCTCTGAGTTTCTGAGGCTGTGAATCCTTATGAAAGGAGACTGCCCATCTTTCTCCCATAGAGTGGAAGGTGGATTCTAACAGGGGAACTTTGGATTAGCAGCCTGCTTGCTGAAACTGAGGAGGACCTGAAGCACTTGCTGCAGAAGGTCAAGGACTACAGCCCAGCCTTCAATATGGATTGAAGCTCAACATCAATAAAACAAAGATTCTCACCACTGGGCTGATTGGCAGCATCATGATAGATGGTGAAGAGATTGATTGAGATTGGTTAACAGCTTCAGTTTGCTTGGCTCCAAAATCAACACTCTTGGTGCCAGCAGCCAGGAAATTAAAAGGTGAATAGCACTGGGGAAAGTCTGCTGTCAGAGACCTCTTCAAAGTACTGAAGAGCAATGATTTCAGCTTGGAGTCTAAGGTGCTTCTGATCCAGGCCATAGTCTTCGCAGTTACTTGCTATGCATCAGAAAACTGGACAATGACTAGATATGATATAAGAAGAATTGATGCCTTTGAGCCGTGTTGCTGGAGACAAGTATTGGATATACCATGAACGCTAGGAGAACAACAAACAGGTTTGTCTTAGAGAGGGTGAGACCATGCTGCTCCTTGAAGGCAAGGATTATGAAGCTTCATCTAACATACTTTGGACATATTGCAAGGAGGGGCGAGTCCTTGGAGACGGATGTCATGCATGGGAGGGTGGAGGGACAGCACAAGAGAGGAAAACCCTCGATAAGATGGATTGATTCAGTGACTGGAGTAATGGGGGTAGGTGTGTCAGAGAAAATAAGATTGACACAGGACAGAGCAGAGTTCAGGGCTCTTGTACATAGGGTCACTGTGAGTTACAGGCAACTCAACAGCTCATAACAACAACATATTATGGACCATGATATTAGAGCCTATATAAAGGACTTTTAAAAAATTTTGTTTCATTCATGTAAATTGCTTTTTTTTTTGTCCATGCCCTTCACATGTACCAAACTCTGTGACCCTGTGATTTCCCACCCCACCTTTGCTCCCCTCCTCTTCCCTCTTTGGATATCCTTATACATCTTAGTCTTTATTTTTCTATTTTGTTGTGGGTTTTTTTTTAATAGCAAATATGCATTATTTGAATGTGCCCTTCAGTGAAAGAGGATTAAGGTTCAGTTGGCCTCAGCAGCTAGCCTATCCTTCTGGTTTTATAATAGTGATCTTATACAGTCTGTGTTCTTATGCGCCAGCATAATGTGCTCTACCATCTCCCATGTTATATATTATTTTTCAAATTCATTGCTCCAAAGTGCTGTATAGTATTCCATAGTGTGAATGTGCCACAGTTTCTCAATCCAATCTCAGTCATTTGCTGATGGACATTTGGGCTGTTTGCATCTTGCTATTGTGAACAATGCTGCTATCAATCTTGGTGTACAACTCTCAGTTTGTATCTCAGTCCTATTTTCTTTGGGGTATAGTCCTAGCAGTGGTATAGCTGGGACATATGGAATCTCTCTATGTTCACCTTTTATTTAAAGAATTTTTAACTGATTATGTTACACCAACCCAGAACAATCTCTCTTTGGATTAAGCCAAAGCCACTTTATTGCACACTTTACATCTGCACCACGTAAATTAGTGTTTGAGTGACAAAGAAGAGAGAAATAACTGTTTCTACTTGTTATTCCCTAAGTCTTATGAGAGACTATCCTTTTTAGTCTGCCCCACTGGGAAATAGAGCAGGAAAGTAATTCTAGGGATTATAGCTCAACCTAACTAAGTTGACATATCACAATGCCCTAACATGAGGTCTCAACTGGGACATGCTTCTAAGAACTTTGGGAATAAAGTAAGATATGCATACAGTTAGAAGAAATATGTGCTGAGAATTATTGCAGTGGAAAGCTAATGAAATTTTGAGAAGGGAAAATAAACCAGCAATAGGACCTCAGTGGTGCCAAGAGTTCTTAGTGCTGAGAGAAACAATCTGCCCTCGGTCCCAAGTCTCCCTATATCACCTTGCTGGGTTCATCAAAAAGCATGGCACTGGTCATTGTTGAGATATGGGCATTTCTTGGATTTGTGTTTAGAATAGGAAATGTTGAAGAATGAGATACTCCAGGCAAGAATAGGCTTGCTTCTATATACAAGTGACAAGTTGTCAAGTTCAGTGTTCTCCTGTAGCATGCCATACTGGGTGCACAGCACTTGTCATAGTTTTCTCTGACGTCTGTGCGAGGCTTGGAGGATTGGCAGGCAGGAACCAGCACGAAGCTCTGGCTACCTTCTTTTGCCATGCCTGGCATTCCTTTTATCTTGGGTAACAAAACTCATTTTGTCTGTTTCAAGACTCTCATTCCTTCTGGTAACATCCATGAAATAGTAAAGGGCTCTTTTAGTACCTTGTAGGCTAAAATGCCAGACTCTTAAAATTTTTGACATTCATATAGAAGGAAAAGAAATATTAGCATCTACTGAAGGCACTGGATTTTACATATAGTTTTATGTTTTTAATAAACTCTAAAACTAATTTTAAAAAAAGTTACCATTAAGATTTGCTTGGACCCTAGATGACCCAGTAGAACTGCCCTGAAGGTTTTTCAAGGCTGTAATCTTTCAGGAAGTGGATTGTCTTCTTCACAGAGTGGCTGGTGGGTTTGATTCACCTACTTTCTTGGTCAGCATTCAAGTGCTTAATCGCTGTACCACCAGGGTTCATTAACCTTTAACAAAGCTTCCTTTAAAAAATTGATTGATCCTTACAATCCGTAATGGAAAAATAAACATATCCTCATTTAACTGTCAAAGTATAATTTTTTAAAAAAATGTAATATCATTCTTCTCTGTAAACTTTTAAACAAATCATTAATAAAAAATCAAAAAGCATTACTTGGGCCGAGGAGTAGTGAGATCTGGCTTTAGCCCCATTGACCCTGAGCTGGAATGTAGGCACTGAGCCTTAATACTATTAAATCTAAAATGGAGATGCTAATGCCTGCCTCTAGGTAGTGCTGCTGTGTGAATTAAGTAACATTTAAGTGAAACTTAAGTGAAATGTATCTGATGTTTGTATTGGTAACTGTTGGGTTGACTCCAATTCAAACAGATGTCATATGCCTTAGAGCAGAGCTGCGCTCCGCTCTGTGGAGTTTTTAATGGGTGGCGTTTGGAACCAGACTACCAGACTTTTCCTCAAACCTCCTACCCTGGAACCTTTAACTTTTTGGTTGGCAGCCTATAATGTTAACTACTTGCACTCTTCAAGAACTCTGCATGTGATATATAGGGTCTGATTACAGCAGACACTTTACAAGTGTTGGTTCTCTCTCCTCTCCCCCTATATCTACCTTTATTTTTCCCTCCCACTTTCCATATGTTTTGCATGTTTTTACTCAAGCCAGTGACATTCAGTAGAAAGTTTGCCCTTTAGATATTTAATAGAAGATCCAGCCACTAACTTATTTTCATATTTTTCTCAAGAGTTCAACTGCTCAAGTCCTTTCTAGTCTTTTCTTGTCTGTGTTTCAAGCTAGTCTTTTGAAATGTGCTGCCTTCTGTGTAATAATAAGTGCCATTTGCAAGCACTTAACATTTCACAAAGACCGTTCACATTTATTATCTCAGGGGAGCCTCCCCGTAATACCCTTGCCTTATGTATGACAGGCAATATCTTAGTCCTCCACTCTACAGACCATTCAATTGAAATGTTAAGAGCATCATCCAAAGGCACACTGTTAGTGAGGCAGAGCTGCAACATAAACCCCATGTTCTGCTTCCAAATCTTTTTCCCCTTCCACTTTACCTTACTGTTTACTTTGCCTACTCTTCTTTCTCTTTCCCTGTTTTGCCCTCACCTCTGGGTTCTTTTTTCCTCAAGGATTCTTTTATGACAGTGTTTTTGAAATGACCTGGTATATTAGTGAAGACTTTTGCCAATTTCAAGTGACAGGAACTCCACTCAGAAAGATTTATTGGTTCATGTACAGAGAAGGGGTTAAGTGATGTGAAGCTCGGCAGGTCTGAGGGCTCACAGATGCATTAGTGTTTTCTTTTTCTTTATTTCTTCCCCATGCTTCTCTCTGATTTTTGGCCCCACTCACTTCTTTTTTGTCTAGCAGGATGGCAGGCAACAGCTTGCAACTCAAAAGATGTTTCCCTGACTATGTGAAATGGCCTTATTTGCATCCTGTGTTTGTTTGTGAGTCCAGACACTGTGGTTGAGGTGATGGAGGGAGTATTGCAATTGGTGAGTGAGTATCTAACCTTTCAAAGTGGTCTGGCAGGTCACTGGGGTCACATGATTAGAATGGAGAAGCATACTTTAGAGGCACAAAGTAGGAGACAGGGTACTCAAAAAATGACCAAATAAAACAAACAGAAAAATCGACAGATGATACAAGACATCATTTTTCTGGGAAAATTTGGAATCAGATAATGATTGTTCAACATGATATATTTAAATGTTACAACATGTAACTAATGTCGCTGAACAGTAAACATAAAAATGTTCAAATTGGGGGGGAGGGATGGGCGGGGAGAGAAGTGCAGCAATGAATGAATGGAAATCCAAAGTCTCTGTAAGTGCTCATTAAAATTATTTAAAAAATGTTGAAAGGACAAAATATACACTTATAAATATATATTTCTAGAAAATTAAGTATAGTGTTAAAGAGTTACATATGGAGTTATAAATAAATATATATACCTAAAGACTTATATATAAAGCTATATAAGAGTTATGTAGACATGTGTATAAAGTGTGATATATAGTTACATAGAGTGTTACAGAGTTCTACAGTGTTTTAGAGACATTTATATAGAATTTTATAGAGTAGGGAATATTTGCGGCCTATTAATAAGGAGCTGCTTGTCACCCTGAAAGCATGCAGTTTGAATCTACCCGCGGCTCGATGATAGAAAGATGGACAATCTTCTTCTGCACAGTTTACAATCTTTGGAAACTCATGGGAGGGTCAGCTATGAGTAGGTTCTGACTTAAAGTTACACAACTACAACAACAAATAAAAAGAGTTAGAGAGAATTATAGAGAGGTTTTATAGAAAGCTATACAAAGAATGTTAGAGAGAGATTTTTATAGCGTTATATAGGGAATCTTAAGCAGAGTTATAGAGTTTTTATAGAGAACTATGTAGAGAATTTTGTCACCAAGTCTGTAATTTCCAACTACTCATCTTCCTTGTTTCCAACTTTTGCATTACGGTCACTAATTATTATTAATGCATCTTGATTGCATATTCAATCAATCTCAGACTGCAAAAGCTGGTAGAAATTATCAATTTCCTCATCTTTGTCATTAGTTGTTGGTGTATATATTTGAATAATAGTTGTATTAACAGGTCTTCCTTCTATGCGTATGGATAGTATCTCACAACCCACAGCATTGTATTTTCGGATGGATTTTTTAAATGCTCTTCTTGACTATAAATGCAACATAAATTATCCTTCATTTTTGTTTCCTTTGCTAATGCCTGGTTCCATTTCACTTTTGACAACTTCTTTTCCTAGACTCTTACTTTGTACATTCTATGTCACAATTTTAGTGGATATTTGTAGCTATTTCTCCTCATATTTGAGTGCTTCTCATTCTGAGGACTCTACCTCCCATGCTGTATCTTACTGTGCTCCTATAATGTTTTTAAGGCCTATTATTACAGAAACAGTTGCCCGGTCCTGCTTCCTAGTCTGTATTAATATGGAAGCTCTGCAGAAACCTGTCTAGCATGGGTGATACTGTTGATATTTGAAACCATAGTGGCATAGCTTCCAGCATCACAGCACCTGGGGTGCTGGTCACCGCACTACAATAAAGTGACAGAGAAGTTCTGTATCCATAATAACAATGATATCCACATCTGTCCCCATTCCCAAAAGATGTGATCCGAAAGGATGTAGAAATTATTGAACAATATTATTAATGTCACATGTGAGCAAAATCTTGCTGAAGATTATTTTTTAAAAAATAGCTAGAATAGTACATCAACAGAGAACTACAAGAAATTCAAGTTGGATTTAGAGAAAGCTTTGGTACCAGAGATATCATTACTGAAGTTAGGTGGATCTTGGCAAAAAGCAGAGGATACAAGAAGGATGATTATTTGTCTTATATTGACTGTGCAATTTGACTGTGTAGATACAATAAATTACAGTTAGCATTGAAATGACAGGGATACCAGAACAATTAATTATGCTCATGTGAACCTCTATCTAGACCAAGAAGCTGTTGTCCAAACATGGGCTATATAATTTCTCTGTACCTAATTAATCAGTAAGCTGAACAAATAATCTGAGAAGCTGAGCTTTATGAAGAAGACTAGGGCATCAGGATCAGTGGAAGACACATCAACAGCCTGAGTTATGCAGATGATACAACCTGACTTGCTGAAAGTGAGGACTTGAAGCACTTGCTACAGAAAATCAAAGACTACAGCCTTCAATATGTATTGAATCTCAACATTAAGTAAACAAAAATCCTCAGCACTGGACCAACATGATAGATGCGGAAAGGAATAAAATTACCAATGATTTCATCTTACTTGGATTCACAATCACTATCTCTGATACTATTGTTGTTAGGTACCGTAGAGTCAGAACTGACCCATAGCTGACCCTCCACTGGGTTTTCAGAGGCATTTAATCACACGAGAGGAGATTGTCCATTTTTCTCCCCTTGGAGCAGCTAGTAGCTTTAAACTGTGTGCCTTCCGGATTGTTAACGCAGCTTCTTGCCATAAGGCCACCAATTACTAGCAGTTAGGAAATCAAAAGACATATTGCATTGTGAAAATCTGCTGTCCAGTACTTCTCCAAAGTGCTAAGGAGCAATACTGTCAGTTTAAGGACTAAGATGCACTTGATCCAATCCAGGTATTTTTCAGTTCTTATCCATCTGAAAGCTGGACAATAAATAAAGATGATTGAAAAAGCATTGGTGTTTTGAGTTGTGGAGTTGGAGAAGAGTGCTAGATATTCCATGAATGGTTAAAAATGCAAATATGTCTTAGAGAAAGAAACCGGGGCGCTCTTTAGAGGCAAGGATGGTGAAACTTCATCTCATGTACTTTGTACATGTTGTTTAGACAGTCCTTTGAAAAAGATAACAGGTTTGGAAATGTGGAGGATCAGTGTGAAAGAGAGGAAGATCCTCAATGAGGTGGGCTGACACAGTGACTATAACAATGTACTCAAGTATTTCAGAGAGGATGGCACAGGATGGGGCAAGGCAGGGTACAGATCTACTGTTCATAGGGTTGCTATGGGTCATAGTAAACTTGATGGCCTTTAACAACAATAACATATAGAGAGGTCTATCAGGAGTTGGTTTTTTTTGTTTGTGAGGTTTTGTTTGTATACAATCATGTGTGTGTGTGTGTGTGTGTGTGTGTGTGTGTGTCCATGGTATTGTTGGTGTTATTGTTAGGTGCTGTCAGGTCAGCTACAACTCATAGCAACTGTATGAACGACAGATCTGAATCTTGCCCTATCCTGTGCCATCCTCTCAATCTCTTTTCTGTTCAAATCCTTTTGGTAGTCCCCATCCAAATCCACCTTGTTTCTTCTTTCTTTTTTCTGACTGAAGAGAACTTTTCCAGAATGATGTATTTCTCTAATAATTGGTTCCTCCTAAGAAATATACCTAAAGTACATGAGACAAGGTTTAACCATCCTTGCTTCTAAGGAGCAAGCTGGTTGTACTTCCTTCAAGACAGATTTGTTTGTCCTTTCGGCAGTCCATGCATCACCACAACTCGAATGCATTGATTCTATTGGTCTTTATTTTCCAACTTTCAGATGCATATTCAGGAAGCAATTAGAAAATACCATGGCTTGGGTGAGGCACAGCTTAGTATTTAAAATACATACTTGCTGTTAAGAACTTTAGAGTCTTTGGCAGCAGATGTTTTCCAATGCATCATCTCTTGGTTTCTTGACTACTGTTATCATGGTTTTTGATTGTGGACGCAGGTAAAATTAACTTCCTGTCAACTTCAATCTTTTCCAAATATAGCATGTTATTTCCTATAGGTCTAGTGGTGAGGATTTTTGTTTTCATGAGGTTGCAGTATAATTAATATTAAAGAATGCAGTCTTTGATCTTCTGTATACGTACATATACCATGCAGTGTTCCCTTGCTCTGTTCAATCAATAGCTTCTTTGTTTTCCAAACTGAGCAAGAGAACATTGTATGGTTTAAAATTGGAAAAAGTGTGTGCCATTGGAATGGTGCAAGACAGGGCAAGGTTTAGATCTGTTGTTCATAGCATCTCTATGACTAATAGTCAACCTGATGGCACAGCAATATACATATCTCACACACAATAGGAGCTCTGCTAGCCTAATGGCATGTGATTCAAATTCCCTAGCTGTTCCATGGAAGAAAGTTTGACAATCTCCTCCCTCACAATTTACAGTGTCAGAAAAAGCCTCTGGAAGGTTAGCTGTGGTTCCAACTCAATGGCATATAGAGGGCTTTGCTGTCAACCTAAGGCATTCTTAATGAATCTGCAGGAAAAGACAGCCAATCTTCTCTAGTGAAGTTTGCTGCCTCTGAAAACCTGTTAGTGGATCAGCTATGAACCAGTCTGACACGAAGGTACACAACAATAGCAACAACAAACAACAAGGGACTACACCATTAGGATTCCTTCATACATGTGTATAGATAATTTAAAGAGATATATATGTAAATATATACATATACATATATATGCATTTTTATATACATCTGTGTGTATGTATATGTATATATGTATGTATATGTATGTGTGTGTGTGTGTGTGTGTGTGTGTGTGTGTGTGTGTATATATATATATATACATACATATCCCAAAACTCTCATTGCTGTGGAGTTGAAACTGACCCATAGAGAGATTCCATGTTTGGGTTAACAATGCATCTCCCTATGGACTAGGCAACCAGAGCTATACATATAAGCTGCTAAAATGAAACAAATGAAAGAATTACAGTTGAGAATGAAAGTGAAAACATAGATAAGACCCTTCATTTTATTATTTTTATTTTATAACATATTCTTTATATATATTAACAATATCATAAAGTAGTTAAATAAGGCATAAATAAAGTCTAAATGTATTTTAAAAATATCAAATCTAGATGTGTCAACCAAACCTTGAGTTCTGGGTTGTCACAGATAATTAGAATTTCAGATATGTAAAACCTGAGATATATTTCCTTGAATTTTTGCGTGAGGTTTTATTCTTTGCAGTAAGTGTTATTCACCAAGTTTCCTGTGAATTCATTTAATACCTGTGAAAACTTTTCATCAAAATAAATGAAAACTCAGGAGAGAAGGTGTTTGGTAGACCACACATCTTGATTTGGAGCTTGGAAAATGTGGCCACAGTAAGCGAGCAGAGCAGACGCCAGGACAAGTGGGTGTCTGTCTTCCTTCCACCTGCCCACCCCATTCTTTGCCAGGGGAAGCCAGCTTGTCTGAACACCCATTTAGTGTATATTTAACGGTGCAACATTTACATGAAGACAAGGACACTTCAAAATGACTAAATTCAAAATAGACTTAATACCTCAAGCAAGAGAGAGAGAGCAGAGGGAAATGATGTACATTCTGTGACTTGAGAAGATGTTACAAAACACCTAAAATCACATATGCCTTCAGGCTTCACAGGTAGACATCTGTTTTTTACTTGTATTTCTTTTTCTCTGTATTGCCTTTTCTCTACATTTCAGAAGTGGTAGATTATTGACGAATAATAGCAATGATGATGATGATGATGATGATGATAATAATAATAATAGTAACTAGTATTTTTTAAATTATTACTATGTGTGAAACACTTTACCAAGCTCTGTAAATATGGCATTTCATTCGATCTTGATATCACAGAGTAAATATCCCCTCCATTTCACAGGACTGAAGTTTAGGAAGCTCTGGTGGTCTAGTGGTAAGATGTTGCACTGCTAATTCAAAAGCATGTGGTTCAAATCCTCCAGCTGCTCCTGAGAAGAAAAACAGGCAGTCTCCTCCTTGCAATTCATTCCCTCTGAATACCTGCTGGAGGGTCAGCAATGAGTTGCTTCTGACCTACAGCATATAACAATATGAGTTGTTTCTGACCTACAGCATATAACAATACCAGCAACAAAGTTTAGGACAGCTCTAAGTGAGTTCAAACAGGATAGCAATGATTTTGAAGCTTAGGAAGAATCAGTAGTTTGTCCAAGTTCATTTAACTGACAAGATTTGAATTCGTTTCCTAGTGCTTCTTGTTGGGTGCACAGATGTGCTAGATTATATTACTCCCATGTTGTCTGTCTCCCTAACTACTAGGGGATAAAATAGCTATTGATAGTCATGAAGTGTGTGTCTTATGAGAGATGATGAGCGATGGCCTCTGACGACACTCAGATGCTTCTGTAAGTGATCTTAGTCAGGTAAGGGGTACACTCTGGCGCCTATCCACCTAGCCTACCCTGAACAGGATCAGTAAATTATGTCCATTTCCTGCAGGGAGCCCTTCCAGTTTTATTACTTTTTGCTTCATGGTCCTCTATCCACTCTCTATATGTACTTTTGACTTAGAGATACAGATGTCTGATTAGTATTTGATCCAGAGAGAGGAACTTTGGCATTCTTCTCTCAAGGACACACTTTCATGAGTGTAGTTATTAGTAAGGAGGAAAAAACCTATAATATACATGAATTAAATACAATGCAAATGAAATATTGTATGAAACGCAATGAATATGACTGATTGTATGCAAACCAATATAAATATGTAACTTGAACATTTTTTAAAAGGAAGTAAACTGGGGAGTGTTTGGATATGATTCCTCCTGAAGATGGGAGCCTGCTTTCTCAGTGCTGGTCAGATGTCCTGTTCTGCTCCTCCCTGTCCTGTTGATTCTGTGCATAATAAAAGGTTGTTGATCAAGCCCAAGAAGCTTCTGTTCTGTGCTCTGCCTCAAATGGTCCCCCATGTAGAACTTGAGATTATAGATACTTTGAACTGCTGGAACAAATTCCTACACACTTAGTGGTTTTGAATGCCACCTATTTGTCACTTTCCATTTCTGGACGTTAGGAGTCTAACATGTGTCTCATTTGGCTACAATCAAGGTATCAATAGAGTCATATTGTCTTCTAGAAGCTTCCTTCCATTTCAAAGGTACAGCATCCTGGTCACTGTGCCGTCACTGCTTCTTCCTCTTTTGAGTTCTTCTGTGATTTCTCAGGACCTTTGTAATTACAATAGGTCTACCTGGATAGCAAGATACTCTCTCTATTTTAAGGTCAGCTAATTAGCACCTTTAAGAGTGTCTGTAACTATGATTCTCCTTTGGTAATGTGAAGTTACAGGTCCAATGGTTCTGGGGATTATGACATAGACATCTCTAGGAGGTTGTTGGTCTGCTTGCCACAATAACATCCTGGTGACTCCATTCTGACCCTCTAGTCTCTCCCTTGCACCTGATTGGTAGACTTAGTATTTGGACTTTCAACCCTAGTGTCTTCCCTCGGTATTCTCTAAAAGATAGTGTCTATCCAGTCTACGGTTATTTAAACAGTATCAGTTAAGATGGCTTTGTCTCAGAAACATACACATCAATTAATGGATACATACAACTGTCCTCTAGGGAAACTCGGAACAAGACAAGTCTCAATGACGTATTGCTTTTGTAGAATACATATTTGTTGGGACACAACCATATGGCATAAATGAGAATTAACGCTACTCTCAAGATGCTCATAGTCAAAAGGAAGACATGCAGATAAGCCCAAGAACACTGGAACATGGCATAAAGAGTTCAGGACTCCAGAACAGAGAGGGAGTGGAGTGGAGTGGAGTGGAGTGGAGTGGAGTGGAGTGGAATGGAGTAAGGAGGAGCATGGCAGGGAAGGATTCAAATGAGAATTGTTGGACTAGAGATCTAACGGTTAAATCAGAGGTTTTCCGGCAGAGGGGGGAAATGTAGGGAGCTCAGGTGGGATAATGAGTAGAAAGTTGCAATGCTAACCCAAAAGTCATGTGAGAAGGATGAGCTGTCTCCTCCTGTTGCAATTTATAGGTTTGTAAACCGTCACCATGAGTCTGAACCAACTTGACAGCAGGGAGCTTTGAGCTTTCCTAAACAGGGAAATCAGTATTTGCATAAACATACTAGATGAAAGATTGTGGTGTATTTGATAAACAGAACTTGCCTGATACAGATGGAATAGAGAATCTGCTTGGAGAATAGGACAATAATAACATGAAAGATTGACAAGCTTAGTAGTCAAATAAAGGCCAAAGTGGAGCCCCTGGATGCTATAGATGGTCAATCTGCCTGGTCATTGGACAAATGACTGGAAGTTTGAGTCAAGAGGCAGTCCGGGAAAAGGCCATCTCCTTCTGAAAGCTCAGCCACTGAGCATGTTATAGAGCACAGCTCTGCTCTGATAAACCTCATCGCCAAGGGTCAGAGTCCATTTGGGAACATTTTTTTTTAAATTGTTTTAAAGCTTCCATAGAGTAATAAAGAAAACTTGAAGTACAACAGCATAAGTAAGATAATTATTTTTCTGTCTCTCAAACACACACATACAACAGGCAGGCAGCTTTGCTTCTTGAGGACAACTGGAAGTCTTCTTGTTCCTCTAATTTTACAAGGTTGAGGATAGGCCACTGCCCTGTCTGTGTTCTAACTTCAAGGAGTCAGAAAGTGAAGCAGTCTGGTGAAAATGATTTCCTTTCTATCAAGTAAGGCACAAATTCTTCGTATGGTCACACTCACCTTTTCAGTCAGTGTACATATTAACTGGACAGTCACTGAGAAGTAGGAGGAGATTGGTGTCAATAAGCAGTCACCACGTTAAAGAATGTAAGGCTAGATTATAAAAGCACCTAAGAATGTGTGGCAGTATTTAATCCTTATTCTGGGAGCAATGAGATAGGGGTTAATGAGTGTAATTCCAAACGTGAAGTTTTGGTACCAATAAAGAGTATAGTCTACAAGAAAGCAAAACTAACAAGTAGTAAACATAATTAAAATACATTTTGCAAAAATCCAGGGTGAAATGATAAGAAAACTGAAAGCTATTTTGGGAAATGAAAGATCTTGATAATTACTATGAGAATTTATATAAAGAAAGAAGTTATCTATTTTCTGAACTCTCTAAGTGTCTCATCAGAGTCTACACTTGCCTGGGGAGCTGTTGGGCATCTACATCCCAGTTTCATTTTAATACTTTCACTGTGTCTTTTGTATTGTGTCAACAATCTATTAGTCTCAGCCTTTGCCTCCAGATGTCCAATTGATTAATATATAAAGTATACATTTACATGTTGTTATTGAGTACCATTGAGTCGGAACTGACTCATAGCTGAACCTCCAGGGGGTTTTCAGAGGCAGTTAATCCCTCAGAAGGAGATTGCCCATCCTTTTCCCTTTGGAGCAGCTGATGGATTTGTACTGTGTGCCTTCAAGATTGCAGCACAGTTTCTTACCACTATGTCACTAGAGCTCCCTATATTGATTAATACATTATTCTTAAAGTGTGCATATGCATACAGGAAAAAAAGTGAATATGAGCTGAATGGGGGGAAAAAACACACCAAAACACCAGTCTGTTCATATTTGGTGACTGGCTAAAAAAACAACACATAATGTACCTGAGCATGAATCTATACGCATCAACGAACCTTGATTTTGCACACCTAAATGACGTATTGCCAGTATTTGCGTCTTAGGGGTTTTCTTTCCCCCATACTCTCACAGGGAGTACCAAGTGAGGTATAATTCAAACATTTTGGAAAAGAAGGAGATAGCAATATTAGAGATAGAGAAAGGAATAAAGGTCTGAAAATGTATATTGCATATAAGAAAAAAATTAGTAGACACAGGTTTATATTGCTGTATCCTCCAAGATTTTATAAAACCCAAAACGCCATAATTAAATGCTGACAAATTACTTCCCACATTTGTTGTATTACTATGTACTATCAAGAATTCATATTTTGTATTGTTATATACCTGAGAGTAAGAACCGACCCATAGCTGACCCTCCAGTGGGGTTTCAGAGGTAGTTATAATTGCACAGGAGGAGATTGATCAATCTCTCCCAGAGCAGCTGGTAGCCTCGAAGCACATGTCTTTGGAATTGTAGTGCAGCTTCTTGTCACCAGGCCACCAGAGCTCCCTATTATTACTCATGTTGTTGTTGTTGTTGTTAAATGCCATCAAGTTGTTAGCAACTCGTAGTGACCCTATGAATGAAAGACCTGAACACTTGTATAACATTTTTCATTTCTCCAAGTTCATAAGGTTTCCAGAGGCAAGCTATTTTGGAAGTGGATGACACTCCTGCTTCCAAGCTTGTTTTAACTGGGGAGCTTCACCAAACACTGTCCACCATGGGTGACCAATATCGCATTTGGCACATCAGGGTCACAGTGTTCAGCTTTACAGCAACCACATAGTGATTCTATTAAAAACAGATCTTACTCTGTCTTTTGCTGTTCCCACAATCTCCAATATGCTTGATTCTATTGTTAAAGATCACTGTGTATTTAATCTTGTTGAGAGTCTTCTTCCCTTTCTCTGGCTCAATTTTCCCCTGCATATATTTTCCCAAGGACTGACTCATCCTGATAATATTCCCAATGTGTGTGAGACAGAATTTTACCATCTTTACATCTAAGACAGACCTTTTTGTACTTCCACCATGACACTTGTTTGTTCTTTGGGCAGTCCATGAGATATTCAGTACTCTTCTCCCAAACCACAATTCAAAGTCACAGATTCTCTTTCTGTCATCCTTAGTCACCGTTCACCTTTCAGATGCATAGAAAGAAATTGAAAATATCATGGCTTGAATCAGATACATTTTCACTTTTAAACTTTGCTCTTTAGCCAAGTTTGTAGAGGTCCTTGATAGTAGATTTCCTCAATACAAATTGTCTTTTGATTTCCTGACTGCTGTTATCATGGGTGTTCATTGTAGATCCAAGTAAGTCAATAATTTCAATCTTTTCTGCATCTACCACAAAATTGCCTCTTGGTCCAGTGGTGAGGATTTCTGTTATCTTAATGTTGTGATATAATCCTGCTATAGGTTGTACTCTTTGATCTTCTACAGTACGTGCTTTATATCTTCTTAATTTTCTGTAAGCAAGGTTGTATCATCTGCATAAGGCAGCAGGTTGATAAATCTTCCTTCAATTCAGTGCCACATTCCTCTTCATATGATCCAGCTTCTTGAATTGTATGAGAAAAGATATAACTTTGATGTACACTTTTCATTATTTTAAACCATGCAGTGTTCTCTTGTTCTGTTTGGACAATTTCTTCTTGGTCCAAGTCTAGGGAATTGAGCTTCTGTAGGTCTTCAATGTGCATATATGGTCCAAAAGTTATTCAGAGAGCCCTGAACCTCTCATAAGATTGGCTCATTGGGAGACCTTACCTTTACTGTACTGCAAGATGCCAACACATGTGTGACATGGCTAGCCCAGGAGCATCCTCCTGTCGCCGCTTCCCTGCATCATCTAAAGGCTGTGGCTCAACCCCGGTGCACTCACACCCTGGCATGAGGCAGAACCATTGCCTGCCAGGTTGAGGGGCTGCAGTTTTAGAGCACAGTCACACCCAGAGTACTAGACTGCTGCCACTGCCACCTGCCCAGTGTACTAGACTGCTGCCACTGCCACCTGGCTCCACCACCTTGAGACTGCCCAGCTTCCGGCCCTGCTAGCCATTGCCAGGAGCACCAATATCACAAATACTTTGAGCAAAACACTGATATCTAGCTACACCACATGGGAACCCTTATGGTCAAGTAGAAGGGGCTGGGCAAGGTCAAGCGTGACCAAGACACCATTTCTGAAAGGGAGCAGGTTTCCTCTTTGTCTTTCAGGTACTTTGGGTGAAACACTGCTGTCAGGCCCATGGCCTTGCAGCCCTCAAGCTGAGAAGAGAGCACAAATATATAGGTCTGTCACAAAACATAGGGTCATTATATAGTTACAACAACCTATTATCTACTAAGACACAAATAATGTCAAAAAAGCAGCAATCTACCTCATTCATCATGAAAAAAACAAAATAACCCTTTTCCTAAAAAGGCTGACCCAATGAATACCCGAGATAGAGAGAACTAGCAGAAATATTTTGATGTGTAGTTACTTGAACAGCTATAGAAGAAGATATAAATGTTGGCAGAAACAATGGAAGCCATTAAGAGAACAAACACCTCAGGGACAACAATCTAGAAGAAATATATTGATGAGTAATAATTTGAACAACTATGGGAAAAAATACAAAAGATGGAAGAAAGAACTGATAGTATAGATAAAGAGACTAAGAAACTAAGAAACCATCACAAGACAGAGAGGATACAGTCAACACAGTACTGGAAAGAATAGAAAAACATGAAAATGCAATCCAGAATATTAAGACCAAAATGGCAGAAGTTTCCAACATGCCGATAGAACAGAACACTAGGACTAAAAAGATGAAATAGAAAATCAGTGAGCTAGAATGCAAGAGCCCAACTGGAAAAGCACTAAAAAAAAATCAGAGATTAGATGTTAAAAAAAATGAAGAAAATATTAGAAACATGGATGACATCAAATGGAATAACATTTGTATGATTGGAATTTCAGAACAAAGGAGGCACAGGGAAATCATTAAGAAAATTGTGGAAGAAGTACTAGAAGAAAACTTCCCAGATATTAATCTCTGTATCAAAATATGAAGGAGAAATTAGATCCTTTGTAGAAAAGAAGGAACTTAAAGAATTTGTGAAAATAAGATCAAAACTACAAGAAATTGTAAATGAAGTCCTTCACAGGGAGATGTTGAAGGAAAGTGGACGGACCAGAGTAACCAGAAACAACAGAAAAAGAAACACAACAAAATGACAACAGTAAGACCTGTCCTGGCAATAATCACACTTACTGTGGATGGATTAAATGCACCAGTCAAGAGGAAAAGAGGAGCAAAATGGATAAAATAATAAAGCCAATCAATATGTTTTCTACAACAGACACATTTTAAAAAAGAAGAGAAAGACATTAAAAATCTAAGGCAGGAGAAAAATATACAAAGCTAATGGCAACCACAAAAAAGCAAGAGTGGCAATACTAATCTCTGATAAAATAGACTCCAGAATGAAAATCACCATGAGAGATAAGGAAGGGTATTACATACTGATTAAAGGCACAATATATCAAGAAGACATAATCTTGGTCAACATTTATACACCAAATGATAGATGTGCTATGTACATAAGAGAATAGTTAAGAGAACTGAACGAAGAGACAGCACCACAATAGTGGTAGGAGACTTCAACATATCACTATCACCAAAGGGCAAGTCAACTCAAAAGAAACTTAACAAAAATGAAGAATACCTAAACTATACAATCAACCAACTCAACCTTGTGAATGTATTCAGGGTACTGCACCAAAATAAAACTCCATTCATTTTCTTCTCAATTGCACACAGTATATTCTCCAGCATTGATCACACATTAGGACACAACGTAAGCCTCAACAAATTTTTTTTAAAAAATTGAAATAATACAAAGTATATTCTCAGACCACACAATGCCATAAAACTAGAAATTAACCACAGGAGGATAAAGCTTTCAAAACTGTCCATGTGGAAACTAAATAACTCTCTGATTGAATATGGTTGGGTTATAAAAAATTAAAGAAAGAAATAATGAAGTTCCTTGAAACAAATGAAAATACAACATACCAAAACCTTGAAGATACAGCTAAGGCAGTCCTCAGATGGCAGTACATAGCAATATGCACACACATTAAAAATGAAGAAAGAAGAAAACACCTTCATCAGATAGAAAAAGAATAACAATCTAATTCAACAGCCTCTAGAAGAAAACAAATTATAAGGACAAGATCTGAAATCAATGAGACAGAAAGTAGAAAAACAATTGAAACCACCAAAAAGACCAGGAGCTGGTTTTTCAAAAAGGTCAACAAAATTAACAAACCACTGGCAAACTTAACAAAGAGAGAGAAAAAAAGAGAAGACACAGATAACTAGATTAAGAAATGATAGACGTGAAAATACAACAGAACCAGAGGAAATTAAATTGGTAATATCAGAATACTATGAAAAGATATACTCAGATAAATTAAAAAAACCCAGAGGAAATGGAAAAAAAAATCCTTGAAAAGTCATGCCATACCTAGATTGACAAGGAGGCTAAACCACTTGAACAGACTCATCACAAAAGGAAGAATTGAACAGGTCATAAAAAGACTTCCCCATAAGAAAATTCCTTGACCAGATGGCTTCACAACTGAATTCTACCAAATATTTAGAGAGGATTTATCACCAATTCTACTTAAATTATTTTTTTTTTAAATTGAAAAAGAACATTCCCAAAGTCACTCTATGGAACAAGCATAACCCTAATACCAAAACCAGGCAAAGATATTACCATGAAGGAAAAACTCAGACCAATATCTCTCTCATCAATATTGATGCAAACATCTTTAACAAAATCTTAGACAATAGAATCCAAAAACACAGCAAAAAAATAATTCATCTTGACCAAGTGGGATTCATAACAGGTATGCAAGGATGGTTCAATATAAGAAAAAACAATCAACGTAATTCACCATATTAACAAAGCAAATAACAAAGACTGTAGGATTCTAGTAATTGATTCAAAAAAAGCATTTGACAAAATCCAACACCCCTTCCTGATAAAGACACTCAGCAAAATTGGAATAGAAGGGAATTTCCTTAACATAGTGAAAAGTATATATGCAAACCCAAGAGCCAAAATCACTCTCAATGAAGAAAGACTAAAAGAATTTTCCTTGCAACCAGGGACCGGACAAGGATGCCCACTGTCACAACTTCTATTCAATATTATACTGGAAGTTCTTGCTAGGGAAATACAACAAGAAAAGGAAATAAAAGGCATCTAGATCAGGAAAGAAATGGTTAAACTGTCAAAATATGCAGATGATTTGGAATCAGGAGTGGCATCCACTTCCTAAGCAACATGCCTCCGGAAACTCTGTGAATTTTGGTAAATGTTGATAGTTGTAGAGGGGCTTCAGGCCTTTTGTTCATAGGGTTGTTATGAGTTGTGCTCTGCTTGAAGGCAATCAACAACAATATATGCAGATAATATGGTAGTGTACACAGAAAACCTCAAATATGCAACAAAGAAACTGTTAGAGTTAGTAGACTAATTTAGTAGAGTGGCAAGATATAAGATCAATATCTATCTTAGAGCTAGGGATTTTGAACATTTTTTCATGTGTTTGTTTGTCATCTGAATGTCTTCTTTGGTGAAGTGTCTGTTCATATCCTGTGCCCATTTTTCAAGTGT
>NW_006399809.1:9528054-9539538 GCF_000299155.1 Elephantulus edwardii | reverse complement strand
TTCCTTCGCTCTGGTTGTTGGTGCATATATTTGAATGATAGTGGTATCCTGTCACTGACAATATTGTACTTCAAGACAGATCTAACATGGAGTTGTAAAATTTGAAAAGTGGGGTAAGGAAAATTGGAAGATTCTGTTCTCAAAAACAACATATTCGACTTTTGTAAATAAAATAGTAAAAAAAAAAAAAAAATCAACCTGAAGAGGGCGTAGGGAAGGAGAAGGAGTAAAATATGCAACAATGAATGAATGAAAATCTAACTTTTCTGTAAACTTTTGTTAAAACCACAACTAAAATTAAAAATTATTTTAAAAAGAGAGATGCAAATCCAATTCGATGGGTGGGCGAGTGAAGGAAATGGGAAGGCTCTTTTGTGAAAAATGGTGTGTTCAAACCTTGTAAATAAAGCAGCATAATTTTTTTAAAAAAGAGAGATGCAAATCAAAACCACAATGAGAAAAAAAAACAAACACCAACACAATGAGATACCATCTCCCTCCAGTAGCAGTGGTGAAGTTTAACAGGACAATAAGCCACAAAAGTTAGAGAGGATATGAAAAAAAAGGAACTCTTACATATTGTCGGTGAGATTGCAAAATGGTATAACCACTATGGAAGGCAGTTTGACATAGAAATTCCATATGATCCAGCTATTCTGCTGCTTGGTACATACCCTGAGAAAATGAGAACTGAGGCACAAATGGAGACTTGTACACCAGTGTTCACAGCAGTGTTATTCACCATCGCAAGAACATTGAAACAGCCCAAATGTCCAACCAAAATCAAATGGATTGAGAAATTATGGTTCACTTGATGGGAAACTATACAACATACAGGAGCAATGATTTTGTAAATTACCACCCAAATTGGGAGGGACTACAGAGCATTACGCTAAGTGAACTAACTCAGTACCATACTGACAAATATTGTATAAGACCATTATTGTAGCAGGAGTACAATGATTCGAGTAGGGTAGTAGGGTAGGGGAGTATGGGAGCAGAGGGATGAGGATAGGCAGGGGGCGGGAGTGGTTAATTATAGGATAGCACAATTTGATGGGTGGAGGGAGGCGAGTTAAACAAATAGGAAGGATCCAGTGTGAAAAACAATGTATATGAACTTTGTAAATAAACCAGTATAATAAAATTTTTAAAATCATTCAGAGATGAGAATGGATGAAATTTAAGTTTTCCTTCTGATTTTTTTTCTCTTCCTCTTTGCCCTTAGCCTCTTTAGAGTCTTTTGTTTCCTTAGATTCCGCTTTCTAATTCCCAAAACCAGCAAAGATGAATGTCTCCCACCCTTAACCACAGCCCTGACATTCTGCAGATTACTCTGATTATGTCTGCCTTCAAACTAAAAGCTGTCCCTGTAACTTTCATCCTGGAGGATGGAAAAACTCCCATAACTGAGTTGGTTCTTTGGTTCACTCTTAAGTTCCTTCCAAAAGCTGTTAGGAGAGTCAGTCTGGTTATGTCTTACTCAGCCATTATCATTAGCAGAAATAAGTAGTCAGATATTGATCAAAGATGCTTGACAACCTGGATAGACTAGGAAACACTGAGATAGGAACAGAGAAAGAAAAGGAACCAACATTGCCTAGTTTTAAAGTGTACCAATATTTATGGTTAAAGATGTGCATTCCTTTATAGTAACACTGTAGCTAATTACCTATTATATCAATGAGAATGTGGAACTCACAGAAAATTAGTTTGCCAAATCTCCTAGCTAGGAAGTGCAGAGTTGACTTCATATATAGGGCTGCAAACTCCAATATAAAGTACCAAGCTATGTTTTACATTTTTCTTTCATTTTGAAATATACAAGTGTGATTGCTTCCAATTTTTTTCCCAAGTAAAAATTATGTTGCTGAAGTGTGTTCAAACAACTTTAGTCAAACCTGTAGTAACTATATTGATTGGATCTCCAATTCCATCATAGCGATAAAAAAATTGTAAATGTAATCAATGCAAGCCAGATTCAAAGTAGAGAATCATAAAATTATAGGAGGCTTTATACTTTTTAAAGTTAACTGAGCATATGACATGAAATCTGACACACAAAGGAGGATTGAGGTTAAAGTATTTTTTCAGACACTGTTTCATATTCCTTTTTCATCAAAACAATGGCCATAGGATAGTGGATCCTCCACACTTGGCTACACACAAAGTGTGGGCCATGATTCAATATTGATCTATGTTTCTCTTGAAATATTTGTGTGAATTTACTCTTCTCCATTGCGCTTCAGATGAGGAAAGGGGGAAAATAAAAATGAAGATTATGTTCAACCTTGATTATATACTCTGAAGAGCAGACAGTTCCTCTTGCAATATGGAGAAAATTATCATCACAAGTGTCATTAAATTTAGGATTTTGGCACTCTAAGAAACACAGAATTGCTCAAGGCACCCAGAAAATCACACAAGAAAGGGAGGAAATGCAGGGACTTGTTTCAGCAGTTGCACGACGCTTGAAGACTTGGATTATCCTTCAGGACACGATAGGAGCTCTTCCATCTGAGTCTATTATCACCATGCAGTTATAATAGAAAAATGGTTTACTCTAAGTGGCAAATTGTAACAATTGTGCATCACACTGCTTTTTATCAATTTTATTATTGATTAGAACTGTTTCACAACAGACACACACATACACTCATGTAGCAAACTCCTGCTCTGTAGTAGATACACAAGATAATAGTTCATTGTCATTTATTAATTTGAGCTTATTTTTTCTGGTTATTTTCCCTTACCCTAAAATGTATTTTCTTAATCATTTTATCTGCTACAAGCTCTGAGCATATAGTAGATAAAACGTACGTGTGTGTGGGGTGTGTGTGTGTGTGTGTGTGTGTGTGTGTGTGTGTGTGAAAGAAAGAGAGAAAGAGAAAGAGAGATCAATTTATAAGACTGTATGAGAGTTAAAACAAGGGACACTTGGTATATGTAAATACAGAAGAAGCTTAACTTCGTTTTAAAATCTTGACATGAAACTGGAATGGATATTGGGTTTTAAAAGCTGCCTTTTCTAATAGCAGTTCAACTAACCTTGATATTGACCTAAGTGTATACCCTAAAGAAGACATCCCTTTTTCTTTAAATTCTGGTAGATGCAGGATATCACAATCTATTCACCAAAGATCATTTGGGATGTATACAAGATGGAATAGCTTGTGCCAGAATAGTTTTGATGCATAGAATTACTGATAAAGTCTCACAATGGACCCTAGAACCAGACGTGATTAAGGAAACAATTTCACTAGCACGGTTCCAGAAAAATCTAGCCAGCTGCCATCCAGTGACCATTCTGTAATAAACTGAATGACACGTACCATTAGCCAATCATGTAATCATATTTATGCATTATTCACTTCACTATTCATGCACTGTATTGAGAGAATGCATTCACATGTTCACTCACGTCTGACCCATAGTAACCCTCCATCAGATTTCCCAAGACTGTAAATCACAACGGGAGCAGATTGTCCATCTTTCTTTCTTAGAGCTGCTGGAGGACTTAAACTGGTGGAAATTCAGAGCCTTTGGGTTAGCAGGGCAATTTCCTCAGGACTACACTACCAGGACCATTATTCACCAAAACTTGCCAAATTTTCAATTCTAGACATCATATCTTTAAGTCCTCTAATAAGGGTCTGTCAGAGGCAGTGACATTGGCTCAGGATAGAGCAGGGTCCAGAGATGTTGCGCATAGGGTCGCTATGAGTCGGAGTCGACTCGATGGCACATAACAATAACAATAATGATCTTTCAACTAATGCAAGTTTTATAACTTTTAGTTTTCACTTGCACTGTACAAAAATGCATTCTTTTTTTCATTGTCTAGTGGAACAGCTGACATTCCCTGACTATGGATGTCTTCTTGGTGCAGATGGATTATTATCTCAATCAATATACCTCTTTTGCTTTCATGTTATGAAGACTGTGTCTTGTGATCTCTGAAAATGTAAAAAAGTACATACACAGATATTACACATTGTATAAATTAGCATTCTAGAAGGTATTACCAGCTCTAGACACAAAGTTGTTGTGGCATCAAGAAAAATTAATCTTCTAGCCTAGTGAGAGGGACCTTTGGTGGCCTAGTGGTAAGTTAAGAAGTCACATTGCCAACACAAAGGCACAAAGTTCTAATCCACCAGCTACTCCGAGGGAGAAAGATAGGCAATCTCCCCCAGTGACATTTACTGCTTCTGAAAACCTGCTGGAGGGTCAGCTATGAGTTGGTTCCAATCCGATGGCAGTTAACAACAGCCCAGTGAGGAGGAGCCCTGGTGAATTAGTGTGTAACATGTTGGATTGCTATCTGTAAGGTCAGTAGTTCAAAACCATCAACTGCTTTTTGGAGAAAGGTGATCTGTCTCTATCACCGGCACTCTGATGAACAGTTGCTCTGAGTAGAAATGAACTCAACTGGACAGTGATATTTTTTAGGCCAGTAAGAACTGGGTCTAGAAAAGGGGTCCAACCCATGACAGGTGAAGTTGTGACTCAGCCATGACTGCCACACAGAAGGAGGCAGGTGTTAGAAGGAATGTACCACCTACTTCTCTTTCCACCTTCCAATCTCCCATTGGCTATAGTCAGTGGAAGCAAACCAGAGAAAGGCCTTGGGTGACACTGGCTACAGAGATCAAGATAGAGAGGGCAAAGGGGTATGGAGACAGCAGAGTGGGGATAGGAGAGGGGGAAGAGTCAGTGTGTTGTGTTCACTCTACAAAATTTTTAAAAACTTTTTATTTTGTTCTGGTTAATTTACAAATTCCATATGCATACAAATATTTTTTAAATGAGTGTTGTGTTCCAGATCCTAGGCTAAATGTACTTGATGTACTAAACTTTGTTTTGGAGTGCATAAATAGATCCATGGGGCTCATTTCTTTTCTATTAAATATTATTTCTATTTACAGCATTTCCAAAGAGATTCACTACCCTTTGCTTCTGATTGTTGTTCCACATAATGACACATTTTGAAAAACCGTAAGTATAGACTAAGCAGTTTCTTATAATTAAGCCTAAGGGTAGAAAACACAGTTGAATTCTGGGACTTTACTTATGGGAGTTCTGTAGACTTTTTTTTGCCTTTAAAGAAAAAACATAAATGAGGACAATAAACACAGGAGGCAAGAGGCAGGAACAGAAGCAAAGAACTTAATAAGCTGTTCAGAGGGATCTCCACCAGCTGTGCTTCCTGGAGTCCTAATGAAAAAGGTGAAGGCAGCAAGGTGGGAAGTGCATATTGTTACTCAGAATGTGCTGCGTGGAGAAAGGTAACAATTATTAAAGGCACATTCCAATAAAAATTTCAAAGCAGATATTATAGAACATGCTTCTTAATTATGAACTGCATAATCCAGTCATGGAGAATTGCTTTGGTTTGTATTTCCCTATTCCAGGTTCTGGAAATTTTAATCATTGCCTTTTAAGCATTGGCCCTACCATACCTTCATTCATCGGGTGAAGCAAAAAACAATTCTGAATAGTATAAAGGTGTCCTATATAATTAGTGAGACCGGGTCAGGACAGGGAAGGGTTCAGAGCTGCTGTACATAGGGTCGCTATAGGTCATGGGCGATTCAATGGCACGTAACAACAACATATTATATTGGTTGGTTTTTTTTTATTTATGCCTCTTATTTAAAGTCAACAAGATCTTGGGGAGGGTCTTCGTATTTAAAGTTGGTTGTTACTATATTATGAAGGAATATTCTTCTAAGTGCACAACACTCTTCTGTCAATATGCTGTGCTGAGGTAACCTAGGGTTGCTGTGATGCTGAATTTTGTGCCATTGGGATGTCAAATGACATAACAGTTACCCAGGGTGGACAGCGTTTGGTGGAGCTCCAAGGTTAAGACAAGTTTGGAAGCAGTAGTGGCATCCACTTCCTAAACAACATGCCTCTGGAAACTCTATGAAATTTGATAAACAACAATAGTTGTAGAAAGGCTTCAGGTCTTTTGTTCATAGGGTTACTATGAGTCGTGCTTGATTTGACAGTAATCAACAACACAAAAACATATAATAAAGAAGGGTTTGTTCCTTAATTATGCTAATTTAATTTTTTTAAGGAAACTTATAAGACTTGAGAATTAGGAAATCTTTTTGATCGAGGTTCTGTCACTCCTTACACTCTTTTCTCAGGGTTTTCCTTTCCTCGTTTGGAAAAGCAGGATAGTAGGTCGAAGTTGTCACTAGACATAAGGGTTTCCTGAGCTTTGGGAAGTCCTGGATTGCGTGAAATTCTCTCTCTCTCTCTCTTCCTGCGTGTGTGTGTGTGTGTGTGTGTGTGTGTGTGTGTGTGTGTGTGCGCGCGCACGCGCACACGCTTTCATTCACTTGAGAACTTGTGGATCAGTACTTTGACCAGATTCTCCAGGAGCTTAATGAAGCCTGAAAGGAATTATAAGGAGTCGTCCTTGTTGTCTAGTGGGTTAAGTACTGTGCTGCTATCCATAAGGACAGTGGTCCTAATTTGTCAACAGGTGGGTTTATATAAAGATTTAAAATCTTGGAAACCCAGTTCAGGGCCACTGTGGATTGGAATTGACTCAAATGTAGCAAGAAGTGGAATTAAAAAGAAATGTATAAATTTACATCACAAATTTTAGGCAAATCTTTCTCTCAGTTCTGGAGTCTAAAAGTATAAATCAGGTTCTCTGCACATAGATTCCTTCTGTTGTTTTCTCCCCTAGCTTCCAGCTGGCAATGATTGGTTTGTATATATTATATTCTGTGTCTGTATTTCCCTGCATGTGTTTCTGTTGAGTTTTGTTTATTTCTTTTCATAAAACAGAACTTAGAAGTGATCTACCCTTCTACCCTAAATGCACTGGTATGCCTTCATTAACATAATAAAAGAAATCTTCTACTTCCAAGCAAAGTAATATTTAATGATACAAAAGGTAGGACTGTAACATGTATTTTGAAGGGATTTGAGCTCAGCTCATACCAGTGAGTGAAAGATGAACTATCTTGCTGCAAATCTTGTGGCTTCTTTGCTAGATCATCCTTTTGTGTTTTCTAACTACCTGCTATTTGATTCAGAAGCTTCCAAATGATTCCTCAATTACAATGTTCAGGCAGCTTTCTGCAGGCTTGTGAAAGTCCACTTGAGACAGATTTCCAGCCAGAATAGCCAATATCTTATATAGAAAGCTAATTTTATTTTGAAAGGCAGAAGCTAAAAATGGTGAGAGAACAAGAAAAGATTAAAAATAGAAAGAAACATGTGCAGGCTTTTGGACGTTTGGCTTGTGGAAGGCTGCAGCCAGCAGCTAGAGCCCTGACTTCATTCTGAGGCTTGGCATAAGGCTGGACACCATTTTGAATCCTCTGATGCTGTTTTCCCCAAATATTGCTGACCATTCAACTGCCAGTGTGGCTGATATTTCTAGCAAAACTCAGGAGAGAGTTTGGCCATGATAAAACCCACAGAGCTCAAAGAGAAGCCACCTTGCCCTCAGGATGAGTATGTGAATGAATACTCATGCAAAGGACTAGGAAACTTGCCTAGAAACAACATTCTTTGAGAAAAAAAAAAGTACTTGGATAAAGGGCTATCCCCTTGACTTCTTTTCATTTGGTTTGTTGGACCAGTAAAGATTATCCTGACTACTGTTACTAAACATTTTCACTAATGATTATTTGTAAAATAATTTCAGTGATTGGAGAGATTCCAACACATCTATGGACAAGTGAAGCCTTTGCTGTTTAACTTTTATGAGTACTGTTTTGTAAGGTGATGGGTTTGGGGGTTTGGGGGTGGGGGTTGTTTCTGTTTTTGTTTTTATGTATACTATGAAGTTTATACTGATTCTAGGAACAATCAGACACTGTTCTGATGTCATGTCTGTCAGTTTCTCATCTTTGTTTCCTCTTTACTGTCTTTGCTGACTACAACTCCTTTTTTAAAAAATGCTATAGCTGTTGTCATTTTCCTCTAAGACAAGCATCAGGCACCAACATGCACAAAACTCAGACACCTGGGAGTACAAACAGGCAGCCTTTTATCAGCAGGAAGGTGCATTGCCCAAGACAACAAGAGTTGGGGAGAAATGCTTTAAATGCAGAACTGCCAGTGTTAAGCACAAACAAATGTGACAGATAGAGCAAATGCTTCCCTCAGCAGGTGCCTGTGTGATAGGCTGTGTTTATCAAAGCAGCATGCATGCTTCTATCAATAATCATAATTTAAAGGTTTCAAATGATAACAGCATCTCATTGAAATATCTTCCTGCCTGCAGTGCAGGGTTGGCTTCACAAACACAAAGAGAAGGGTCTGCTTCAGTCACTGCAATCTCTGTTTGCACGTTTATCTCAGCATTTACTACATCATCATCATAAAGAGAGGGACTCAAGGGTAACAGAGATGGTGAGGACTGCACAGAAGACTGTAGGGCTCAGGTCTGTTGTTCAGAGGGCTGCCATGAGCTGTTGTCAGCTGAGCTGACAGCACATAACAGTAACAATCACATAGCTGTTCTTTCTCTTGGCTGAGAACCTTCTATGAATTATTTGGTTTTGCACCTTCTGCTCTCAGAATGATCAATAAATAGTTAAGTAAGTTTGTCTAGTTTTCACCTTGCAGTGATGTATTCAAAGCTAAAATTTATCAATAAAAAATATTTTAAAAAAAAATTGTTTTAGTGGACAGTTCTTTCCCCAGGAGCCTATATAGCTAAGAAAAATGTCTTATTAGGACCCTTGTACTTCAATTTTTTTATATATGCACATGAAAGCACAGGTAGTTACATGCACACACAATCACAAAACACATACAGACATAAATGGCCACACAGAACATTAGAAGCCACCACAACGTGCACAAATTCACAAAGCTAAACGTGGATAGAGACATAAGCATGATATAGCTCATACAAACATGCGCATAAGCTATGGATGCCAGATAAACAAAGAACCAAGATAAACCTTAATTTCAGGTTAGCAATTAGCAATTTTTCAATGAGTCTGATTAGATGGCACACAACAACAACTAACACAAGATACTGGTGGTGCAAATACACATGCAACATACTTGCTGTTGTTATGCGCCATTGAGTCGCTTGCGACTCATAGCGACCCTATGTACAACAGCCCTAACCCCTGCTTTATCCTGTGCCAATCGCAATGCCTCCGACACACCCGTCCTGATTACCCCAGCCACTGAATCAATCCACCTCATAGAGGGCCTTCCCCTCCTGTGCTCTTCCTCTACCCTCCCAAGCATGATGTCCCTCTCCAAGGACCAGTCTCTCCTTACAACATACTTATATAAAAAATAATTATTATTTACTGGAAATTAAAATTTAATTGAGTTGCTGATCTTGTTATGTGCTGTCATCTGCCACTCATAGCAACCCTACATACAACAGCTCTGAAGCCTGTCCTATCCTGAGCCATTCTCACTGTCTTTGATACAACTAACCTCACTACCTGAGTTATAGTGTCCATCCATCCACCCTTCCAAACATGATGTCCTTCTCCAAAAACTGGTCCCTCCTGCCTATATGCCCAAAGTATGTGAGATGAGGGTCTCAAAATTCTTGCTTGCAATTTTATTAGAACTTTCAGTGTAAGTAATTTTGTCCTACAAGTTAAGACATATTATGATGATCATGATGTTGTTGTTGTTGTTAGATACTGTCTAGTCGAGTCTGACTCATAGCAACCATATGAACAACAGATCTGAACCCCCATCCTGTCTAGTTCCATCCTAACACTTCCTGACACACTAAAGCCCATTGGGGCAGTCACTATGGCAATTCATCTGGTGGCTGAGAGTATTCCTCTCCTTCACCAGCCTTTCAAAGCATCATGTCCTTCTCCAAGGGATAGGACAGGGTTCATAGATCTGTTGTTGACAGGGTTGCTATGAGTTATACTCTGCTTGATAGCACCTAATAAATCCTAACAGAAACATGCCCAAAGTATGTGAGGTAAAGATTTATCATCTTAGCCTCCAAGGAGCACTCTGGCTGCACTTTTCTACAAGAAAATATATGTATTTTATTTGTAAAAATATATATATATATATATATATAAAATATATTTATTTGTTCTTTTGGCAGTCTGTGGAATGTTCAGTACTCTTCTCTAACACCACAGCTCAGAGGCATCAATTCTTCTTCTGTAATCTTTATTCATAGTCCACCTCTCAGATGCAAAATCACTGGAAACTCAGGCTTAAGTGTTTACCCAATGTAAAATTATGTGAAATGTTTTGTATTTGTGAGCTTATAATTGGAGTTTCAATGATTCAGTTTCTTGGGAATGATTGTTGTATAAAATTGTTATTACAGCTTTATTTTCAGTATGATGAGCCTGTAAACCAGAGGATTTTTTCCCCTTTGTAAAAAGACTTTGCAGATAATTGACAGTTTGACTATAGAAGATCATTAGTTTCTTGTTATACATGTTATTAGTCTGGTTTTTATTTTTTATTTGGTTTAGTATTGTTCTTGAAAATAGTTGAAGTTATGTTATATATAACTTTTCTAATAAAAACTGTGTTATAAGCAGTAACAATGATATTTGTGATTAATGAATCATTGAACATAAAAAAAATCCTTGCCTCCAAGAAGCAGCTTGGTTTCACCCTCTCTAGGACAGACCTCTTTGTTCTCTTGGTGGTCCATGCTATGTTTAGTATTCTTCTCCAGCACTACAGTTCAAAAGCATCAATTCTTCTGTCATCCTTGGTCATTGTCCAGTTCTCTGATGTGTAGCAAGCAACTGTAAAGACCATGGCCTAGATCAGACACACCTTATTCTCTATACTGACATTGTTGCTCTTCAGTACTTGAGAGGTCTCTAACAGCAGATTTTCCTAATGCAATTCATATTTTTATTTACTGACTGCTAGAGCCAGAGTGTTCATTGTGGAACCAAACAAGCAGAAATTGTTAAAAATCTCAATCACTTCTCCAGCTATCATGATTCTGCTAATCAGCCCCATCGTAAGAATCTTTGTTTTCTTTATGTTGAGCTTCAATCCATATTGAAGGCTGCAGTCTTTGATCTTCTACTGCAAGCACTTCAGGTCCTCCTCAGTTTCAGAAAAAAGGGGATGTGTCATTTGCATAATGCAGATTGTTGATGAGCCTTCCTCCAATCCTGGTGTCACATTTCTCCAACTGAGCAGCCTCTATTTTTATTTTCTACAGTTGATAAAAGATAGCTATCATGATGGGATTCCCATTCATCTCAGAGTCATCCACAGTTTGCTATGATCCACCCAGTTAAATGCCTTTGCATAATCAATGAAACACAGGTAGACATTCTTCTGATATTCCCTGCTTTCAGCTAAGATCCATCTAACATCAGCTACAATATCCCTAGTACCACGACCCCTTCTAAACCCAGCCTGGGCTTCTGGCAGTTCTCTGCTGATGTGCTGTTCCAGTCGTTTTTGGATAATCTTCAGTAGAATCTTGCTTGCATGTGAAATCAATGATATTGTTCTGTA
>NW_006399809.1:9525997-9527954 GCF_000299155.1 Elephantulus edwardii | reverse complement strand
GTTGTGGAGAAACTAGAACCCTTATTCGCTGTTGGTGGCAGTGTAAAATGGTGCAAACACTATGAAAGACTGTATGGAGTTTTCTCCAAAAAATTGCATATAGAAATACCATTTTACCCAGCAATTCCACCACTGGGAATTTACCCTAAAGAAACCATAACTGCTACCCAAGCAGATATATGCACACCCATATTTATTGCAGCTTTGCTCACAATAGTAAAGAGATAGAAACAACCCAAGTTGTTGTTTAACCAAATGAGTGGATAGAGAAGATCTGGCATATTCACACAATGGAATAATATGCAGCATTGAAAAACAAGGAACTCATGAAATATTATGCAAAATAAATGACCCTGGAGGACATTATGCTGAGTAAAATATCTCAGTCACAAAAGAACGAATATTGCATAGCGCCACTGAAATGGGACTGACATCGGGCTTGGGGGAAGACAGAGAATGAGAGGAGGAATGATGTATACTGCATTGAAACAGATGAGGGAGAGAACTGTTTAAAAGGGATATATGATTGGGTATTACTGTCATGACAGGAGTCCAGAATGAAGGCTGCACAGTAGAGTGGACTTGCGGGGGCGGGGGGGCAGGGGGGGAGGAATTGCATAACAGTGAAAGAATTTTTCTTCCACTTTTCAAAGAGAAGAGTGAATTTGGAGGAGGGGTGGGCAGGAAGGAAAATGCAACAAAGAATGACTGTAAACTTTCATTAAAATTAATTTTTGAAAAAGATAAATATCTAAAAATCAGTGGGATTCCTCTACAGTAACAGAGAACTCAGAAAAACAATCCAAGAAAATAATACCATTTACAATAGCCAACCACAAGCTGAAATACTTGGGAATGAATCTAATTAGAGATAAAAAGACCTATATAAAGAAAACTAGAGATCATTTTTGCAAGACACAATAAAAGACCTAAATAAGTGGAAAAATGTGCCCTGTTCATGGATAAGAAGACTCAATATTCTGAAAAGGATATCCTACCAAAAGCAATCTACATGTTTAATGCAATCCTAATACCGATACCAAATTCATTGTTCAAGGAGATAGAAATGAATATGGTCAAGTTTAATTGGAGAGAAAGAGACTTCAAATAAGAAGTGCACTTCTGAAAAACAAAAACGAAGTAGGAAGCATAGCACCCCCTGACCTCAAAACCTACTACACAGTAGTAGTAACCAAAACAGCATCATACTGGTACAATGACAGGCACATAGAACAATGGAACAAAATTGAGAACCCAGAAATAGACCCAGCTATCTATGGTCCGTTGATATGATATTCTAAAAGGCAATAAAACCTATTAAATGGGGAAATGGCAATCTCTTCAACAAATGGTGCTGGCAAAACTGGACTGCTGCCGGCAGAAAGCTGAAACAGGATCCATATCTTCTGCCATACATGAAAGTAAAGTCAATGTGGATCATAGACCTGGGAGTAAAGCCCCAAACCATAAAGTTCATAAGAGACAAACTGGGATAAAGCTTAGATGGCCTAGTCTGTGGTATAAACAGACTGCCAAATACAATCAGAAATGCTCAATCTGGAAAGGATAAAACTGATGAATGGGACCTTCTAGAGATTAAACCCCTGTATGCATCAAAAAATTTTCCCAGAAGAGTGAAAAGAAAAACCTACAGACTGGGAAAAAAACATTTGGCTTACCAATACCATTTCAGACAAGGGTCTTAAATCAAAAGTTTATAGAATCCTGCGGGCCTCTACAAGAAAAAGACTGATCACACAATTACAAAATGGGTAAAAGACATGGAAAGAATTTTCACAAAGGAAGATATTCAGATGGCCAACAGACACATGAAGAAATGTTCAAAATAACTGGTAAATATGTTGTTGTTGTTATGTGCCGTCGAGTTGCCTGCGACTCATAGCGACCCTATGTACAACAGCCCTAAACTCCACTCTGACCTGTGCCAATCACACTG
>NW_006399809.1:9519436-9521487 GCF_000299155.1 Elephantulus edwardii | reverse complement strand
AAACAGATTCATCTTGGAGAAGATTAAACCAGGCTACTCCTTGGAGGCAAGGATTCTGGGGCTTCGTCTGACATACTTTGGGCATGTTGCAAGGAGGGACAGTTCCTTGGAGAGGGACATCATGCTTGGGAGGCTGGAGGGACAGTGCAAGAAGGGGAGACCCTCTATGAGATGGATTGATTCAGTGACTGGGGTAATCGGGATGAGTGTGTCAGAGGCAGTGCGACTGGCCCAGGATAGAGCAAGATTTAGGGCTGTTGTACATAGGGTCCCTATGAGTCACAAATGACTCGATGGCACATAACAACAACAACAACAATCATGATGGGAAAGTTAGAAGGCTAGTGGAAGAGAAAAAGAGTCTTGATGAGATGAATTGACACTGTGACTACAATAATGGACTTGAGTGTGGCAGAGATTGTGATGATGGCACACAATAGGGCAATTTTCCAAGCCATTTTTTCTAAGAGTTTACTTGATGGCACCTACAAGCAATGCAGCTCTGATGACCTGGTAGTAAGGAGCTGCACTGCAAGTCCAAACAGAGGTGGTTCAAATCTACCAGTTTCTCCATGGGAGAAGATGGATAGTCTCCTCCTGTATGATTTACTCCCTCTGAAAATACAATGGAGTGTCAGCTATGAATTGGTTCCAACTTGAATATATGTAACAACCTCTACAACAACAGATTTGGCAACCCCAGAACAAACACAAATAGATACAAATATATGGAAACCCAAAAGTGCACAGAGAAAAATCAACATCTCAAAGATTTAGATCTTTTTAAAAGATCTTGCAGCTACTAAAATGCCCATTCGGATATCATTTCTGATGTATAGTATAGGAATGTCATAAAAAGGTAATGTGAAGAGAGTAGGATAGTTGAGGAATGAAGCCAAAAATTTCATCTCTGTTCATCGTGGTCCAGGGAAGGGGAGAAAATGAAAGTTCTATTTGGCAAGAATATGTGAAAGGACAAACTTGTAGAGATTCAGACCCCTACCAATTTATCTCAGCACCTGCATTCACATTTGTCACCATTAGCAACTCCATGAGCATAGCTTCAGAAAGATTAATTTTAACTTTAATTAGTTCCAGAAAGGTGACCGAGCTTTTTTTCTCTAGGAAGATATTATTCTGAGTTTACAATTATGCATGAGAATTTGTGAGGATCATGTTGATTTGCAATGCAGCTGTGCACCTCTCACTTACAGATCATTAGGAATAATTCCGAAATCCTTCCAGTCCATAACTCTTTTTGTAAATCTACAGTGAAATCTGTCTACTCAATTTGATCTTCTTCCTTAGTTCCTGAAGAAAAACCTCTAAAACATTGACATTTCCACAGTGTTTGGGGTGTATGAAAACTCCTGGATACACTTGGATGATTATGTTAATGAGGTGACTTTCTATGGGGTAGTTGGGCGAAACTTAACACGTGTTGCTAGCCTGACGTGAGGAGTGGAAGACTAGATGTTGACTTCAACCACATGGGCAATGATTCAAACACTCATGCCCGTGTAATGAGCCACCAATACAAAAACTCTGGGAATGTTACTTGTGAGCTTCCTGGTTTGTGATAGACATTGATGTAGAGGAAAACCAGCATGAAATCCTCCCAGACTTTATCTATGTACATCTTCTTTATTCCAGTCCTGACTTGAATCCTTCCTTCCTATACTAAAAGTCTAATTCTAAATGTAGTGCTTTCCTGAATTCTTTGAATTCTCAAATCTAAGGTGGAGGCAGTTGTTATTATTGTTGTTGCTGTTGTTGTTAAGTGCCATCAAGTCGTTTGTGACTCAAAGCGACCCTATGTACAACAGCCCTAAAACCCTTCTCTGTCCTGTGCCAATCACACTGCCACTGACACACCCATCCCGATTACTCCAGTCACTGAATCAATCCACCTCATAGGGGGCCTTCCCCTCCTGCGCTGTCCCTCCACCCTACCAAGCATGATGTCCTTCACCAAGGACGGGTCTATCCTCACAACATGTCCAAAGTATGTTATGTTAGACGGAGCCTCAGAATCCTTGCCTCCAAGGAGC
>NW_006399809.1:9499782-9518971 GCF_000299155.1 Elephantulus edwardii | reverse complement strand
CAGCAAGCGTTTGAGGTCCTCCTCACTTTCAACAAGCAGGGTAGTGTCATCTGTATATCACAGATTGTTGATAGATTTTCCACCAATCTTGACCCCACATTCCTCCTCATAGAGCCCAGCCTCCCGGATAATCTGTTCTGCATACAGGTTGAAAAAGTATGGAGACAGGACACATCCCTGGCATACGCCCTTCCTAATTTTGAACTATGCAGTGTTTCCTTTCTCTGTTCTGATGACTGCCTCTTGGTCCAAGTATAGGTTTCTCATTAGCCTGACCCTGAATTTGTAGTCAACGGGCCAGAAATGAGGGGTCACTAGCATTCATAAGCATATGGGTAGTATCTGAAGTCTTGGACATACTTGGCTCTCTCGCTTACTAGGATCAGAGCAATAAGTACTGATTTGCAGTTGGTGTTAGGAAGGATATTTAGAATTAGAGATAATGTGTGTTAGAAAGAACACACACAAAGAGACGGTAGTGGCAAGTTGTTGTGCTCCTAACCCAAAAGTAGACATTTCGAATCTACAAGCTGCTTCAAGGGAGAAAGATGGGCAATCTCCTTTTGCGTGATTTAGAGCCTCTGAAAACTCGTTAGAGGGTCAGCTATGAATCAGTTCCAGTTCAATAGCACACAAAAACATTACATACCTACTGATTTCTATTGAACCACCTCAGAAATTCCTAGGGTATGCCTTTGTTCTTCATTCAATGGCCACTTGCCACCTTTGGTCCCTTTCCACTTAAGATTGATCCCTATTGCCTGACTCCCATTTGCCAGTAACTAAAAGTTCGAGATATTACTTGAGTATGTGTTTGATTGTAGTCCTGTGTTTCTTTTGTTGTTGTTTGTTTATTATATTGTATATGTATATAATAAAAACACTGCCATTTGAATCATCTGTAAATGTACGATTTAGTGACATTTCTTGCTTCCATCATGTTGTCTAAAGGGAGCTCTGATATCCTAGTGGGTAGTTGCTAGACCAAAGATGGTCCCTCTCTCTGTGCTTTGATGACACCAACTCTATAGGGGAAAGACAGACAATCTTCTGTGTGGTTTACAGCCTGTAAAAACTTACTGGAGAGTCAGCTACAAGTATGTTCCAACTTCACAATAATGAGTGAGTGATGCTTTATAGCCACAACTATTTCCAAAATTTTTTATCACTGCAAATGTAGCTCCGGGTGCCTCACCCTACACTAATAAGATTTTGTTTCTACGCATTTTTCTACTTCTAGATAGTTAAGAGAATTGTGGTCCTATAATATTTTCCTTTCGTGTCTCATTTTTCTCACTTTGCATATCATTTTTCATATTCTTCCATCTATCAGAACTTCATTTCTCTTTATGGCTGAATAATATTCTAATATATGTCTACATCTATATGTATATCTATAATGTATGTCTGCTTTAGGCAGAATATTAAATGATCCAGGAGGTGTTAAAAGAAAATGGAAGGAATATAGTGAGTCATTGTATTGAAAAGAATTGGCAGATACAGAAGAATTTAATGAAATAACATTTGAGCAAGAGCCTATGGTGATGAAGGAAGAAGTTCAAGCTGCTTTGAAGGAAATAGCAAAATACAAGGCCCCAGGAATAGACATATTTCAGCTAACAGATGCTGCCTTGGATATGCTCACCAAGTTGTGCCAAGAAATCTGGAGAACGACCACTTGGCCAACTGACTGGAAGAGATCTATAGTTGTTCCCATTCCAAAGAAGGGTGACCCAACTGAGTGCGGAAACTACAGAACAATATCATTGATTTCACATGCAAGCAAGATTCTACTGAAGATTATCCAAAAACGACTGGAACAGCACATCAGCAGAGAACTGCCAGAAGCCCAGGCTGGGTTTAGAAGGGGTTGTGCGTGGTACTAGGGATATTGTAGCTGATGTTAGATGGATCTTAGCTGAAAGCAGGGAATACCAGAAAAATGTCTATCTGTGTTTCATTGATTATGCAAAGGTGTTTAACTGGGTGGATCATAACAAACTGTGGATGTCTCTGAGAGGAATGTGAATCCCAGAACATTTAATTGCATAATGTGAAACCTATACTTGGACCAAGAGGCAGTAGTCAGAACAGAGCAGGGTAAAAATGCATGGTTCAAAATTGGGAAGGGTTTACGCCAGGGATGTGTCCTGTCTCCATACCTTTTCAACCTGTATGCAGAGCAGACCATCTGGGAGGCTGGGCTCTATGAGCAGAATTGTGGCATCAGGATTGGTGGAAGATCTATTAACAATCTGCATTATGCAGATGACACAACCCTGCTTGCTGAAACTGAGGAGAACCTCATGCACTTGTTGCAGAGGATCAAGGACTGCAGCCTTCTGTATGGACTGAGGCTCAATGTCAAGAAGACAAAGATTCTCACCACTGGACCAATTGGCAGCATCAGGATGGATGGCGAAGAGATTGAGATTGTTCACAGCTTCAGTTTGCTTGGCTCCACAGTCAACACTCTTGGCACCAACAGCCAGGAAATCAAAAAACATATTGTGATGGGAAAGTCTGCTGTTAGGGACCTCTCTAAAGTACTCAAAAGTAACGGTGTCTCTCTGGAGACTAAGGTGCACCTGAGACAGGCCATGGTCTTTGCAATTACTTGTTATGCACCAGAGAGTTGGAGAATGACTAGGGAGGACAGAAGGAGAATTGGTGCCTTTGAGCTGTGGTGCTGGAGAAGAGTATTGAAGGTACCCTGGACTGCCAGGAAAACAAGCAGATTCATCTTGGAGAGGATTAAACCAGGCTACTCCTTGGAGGCAAGGATTCTGGGGCTTCGTCTGACATACTTTGGACATGTTGTAAGGAGAGACAGGTCCTTGGAGAGGGACATCATTCTTGGTAGGGTGGAGGGACAGCACAGGAGGGGAAGGCCCTCTATGAGGTGAATTGATTCCGTGGCTGGCGTAATCTGGATGAGTGTGTCAGAGGCAATGCAATTGGCACAGGACAGAGCAGGGTTTAGGGCTGTTGTACATAGGGTTGCTATGAGTCATAAACAACTCGACGGCACATAACAACAACAACAACATGTCTATATCACACTTTGTTTATACATTTTTCTGTTGAAAGTACTATTTCTTATTTTCAAATGTTGTGAATAATGAATGGTCCAGTGAGCACTGGTTGATAGGTAACTATATGAGTCTCAGCTTTCAAGTGGAATTTCTGATTTATTTGGCAATTCTATGCTTAACTTTTTTTTAACTTTTAAAAAAAATTTTTCAAATGTCATTATTTTTTGTGAGTGTGTATTGTCAAATGGAATCTGACTGGTACAGGAGGAGATTGTTTCTCCTTCTCCAGCAGAGGATCTGGTGGATTCAAACTATGTACCTCTGGGATTGCAGTGCAGCTTCTTTCCAGTAGGCCACCAGAGCTCCCTTATGCTTAACTTTTTAAGGAGCCATCAAACTATTTTCCACAGTCACACCAGCAATAGATATGGATTCCAATTTCTCCTTATCATAACCAGCAATTATTCTTTTCCAATTTTCTAAGAATATACATACTGATGGAGTTGAAATGGTATCTCACTGTGTGTGGTTTTGGCTTTTAAAATAATTTATTTGGTGGTTTTATTATTGAGAAAACATGCAATAGAATATACTATAGTCCAAAAATTTTCTGTCGAAAATGTACAATTCAATGGCCATGATTATATTTTTTATATTATGCAACTATTCTTACTCTCCTTTGATGGATTATTCCTCCTTTATGAACATAAGTACACTCTTATGAATTCCCTAATTTTTAAATTTTCTGAAACTAATTTAATCTCTTATAGATAACTTTCCTTTGATGGTGTTCTATTACCCCCACAAATATACTCAGACATTTTAGCATGACTTTTAAGATCCTTCACTATCAAAACTCTTTACAACCTCAATTTCTACATTTCCCTCTTTCACATTCAGTATGGACCTGTCAAAAATGACTTATTTTTCCCATAAACACCAAGTCTCGCTTTTCTCACTTCATTGTCTATGCATGGAGCATCTTTCACCCCTTCCTTGCCTAGTGAATTAATTATCCTTCATATCTACTTCACATATCTTCCCTAGCTCCAGCCCACTCCTTCCACTCCTATAGAATTAATCATTCCCTTTTCTCTGCTCCCACGTCATTTTGCACACACTTCTTTCTCACTTCTAATTAGAGTTATTTATTAACATTTATAAGCCTCTTTCACCCACAAACTCTGAACTTGTCTGTGGCATTTATTGAAATATGAATTATCAATGTCTAGGATCATGTCTGTCACAGGAGAAGTTCTAAAGAAAATTATTTTGTTGGTAGAACCTTACTGGCTATCAAAATGCACTGGGGTTAATGGTGAAGGCTTTAGAAACAAAGAAACCCAGAAAAGTACATTTATTAACTCCACAACTGATAAAAAATGTGTAATCTCTATGATAGTTTCAACATGATTCAAAATCAGGAAAAGTGTGCATCAGGGATGCATTCTATCTCCATACCTTTTCAATCTATATGCGGAACAGATCATTTCAGAAACTTTGTGAGAAGTGGAGTATGACACCAGGATTGGAGGAAGACTCATCAACAACCTACATTATGCAGATGATGCAATCTTGTTAGCTGAACCTGAGGAAGACCTGAGGCAATTGCTACAGAAGGCCAAGGACTGTAGCCTTCAATATGGATTGAAGATCAACATTAAGAAGACAAAGATTCTCACCACTGGGGCAATTGGCAGCACCATGATGGGTAGAGTAGAGATTGAGGTTGTTAACAATTACAGCTTGCTCAGCTGCACAATCAACACTCTTGGCAGCAGCAGTCAAGAAATCAAAAGACAGATTGCACTGGAAAAATCTGCTGTCAGGGACCTCTCCAGAGTACTGAGAAGCAACGATGTCAGTCTGGAGACTAAGGTGCAACTGATCTTGCATGGTCTTTGCAATTACTTGCTATGCATCAGAGAGTCAGACAATGACTAAGGATGACAGAAGAAGAATCAATGCCTTTGAGTAGTAGTGCTGGAAAAAAGTCTTGAACATACCATGGACTACCAAGGAAACAAATAAGTCTGTCTTGAAGAGTGTCAAACTCTAAGGTTTTAAAGCTCCATCTCACATACTTTGAGTACATGGCCAGGAAAGAAAGGTCCTTGGAGAAGAACATCCTGTTCAGAAGGGTGGAGGGACAGGAGAGGAAGAACCTGGATGAGATGGATTGATAAAATAATAAGGCAATGGGTGTAAGTGTGGCAGAATCAGTGAGAATGGCTCAGAATAGGACAGGCTTCAGAGTTGTACATAGTGTCACTGAGTCTCAGGTGACTCTATGGCACATAACAACAATAGGATCAGTGAAGACAAGGAAGATTCTCTGTGAGCATGGATTGACCCAGTGAATCCAACAATGAGTGTAAGTATAGTAGAGATTCTAAGGATGGGTCAGGATAGAAAAGGTTTCAATCTGCTGTACATGGTGTTGTAATGAATCACAATTGGCGCAATGGTACCTAACAAAAAGGCAGAAAATACCTCTCACTTATTACCAAAAATGTCCACGCCCTAATGTTCATAACTGGAACCATGTTTCACTGCATAGCAAAGGGAAATTAAAGTCACAGATAGAATATGTTTTGCCAAAGCTGCTGACCTTAAGATAGAAGAGGTCAGGATGGTGGGATGGATGTGAGAGAGGTTTAGCCTGCAACTGCTAGCTTTGAAAATGAGGACATAAAGCCAACAAATGTAAGTGGCCTGTAGAAGCTGAAAACAGCAAAATTATTCTTTCCAGAACCTCCAGGAAAAAATTGCATCCTTTCAACACCTTGATGTTAGCTTTAATGAAGCCCTTTAATTTTTTTAATGTTTTACCTTAACTGTAGGAAAAGAAATCTTTCTTAAGCCATTAAAATGAAGTAATCTGTTACAATAACACTAGAAAAGGAATACAATCTCTAGATCTATTTCCCGTCTAAAAAATTAAAACAATATTGTTTCCAGTTCTCCCAGGGTAATGATGAGAAGCAAGTGAGCTAATGCGCATAATGCTTTGGAACCATGTACTTTATACAAAGTCAATGCTAAACTAAACAAGCCAGGTAATAGCTACCATAATAACAGTTGTCATTTAGGACAAGCAAAAGGTATAAATTCAGACATTAAAGGGATTAAAAAAACATGATCAAATCATTCACGGGAGGACAACAGGTACCAGGACAAACACAAAGGGGGATGATATTGAGAAAAAAATATTTAGAAAGAGTAAATTGGCTAACAAACAAATGCTGCCCTGGAGGTACTCATTAGGTTGTGCCACGAAATGTGGAGGACAACAATCTGGGCAACTGATTGAAAGAGAGCCATATTTATTCCCATTCAAAAAAAGGATGATTCCACAGAGTGTGCAAATTATCAAACAACATCATTAATATCACACACAAACAAAATCCTTGAAGATTATAAAAAATAAAATTACTGGGAAAGTACAGTAACAGAGAACTACCAGAAATACAAGCTGAATTTAAAAGAGGCCACGACACTCCAGACATTATCGCCAACGTCAGATAGGTCTTGGCTGAAAGCAGTGCCAGAGGAGTATCTAACTGTGTTTCATTGACTATGCAAAGACATTTGACTGTGTGGATCACAAAAAAAATTGTGACTAACCTAGAGAAGAATAGGAATCCCAGAACACCTAATTGTGCTCATGAGAAACCTATGCTTGGACCAGGAGGTAGTTGTCAGAACATAGCAAGAAAACATGACATAGCTCTAAATTAGGAAAGGATTGCATCAGGAAAGTATCCTGTTTTTTTCATACATTTTCAATCTACGCAGAACAGGTCATTCAAGAGGCTGGACTTTATAAGGAGAAGAGTGGCATCAGAATTGGAGGAAGACTTGTTAGCAACCTATGCAGATGACACAACCTTGCTTGCCAAAACTGAGGAGAAACTAAAGCATTTGCTGCAGAAAATCAGAGACTGTAGCCTTCAATATGGATTGATGCTCAACATCAAGAAGACAAAGATTCTCACACTGGGGCAATTGGCAGCACCATGATGGATAAAAAAGAGATTGAGGTTGTTAACAATTACATCTTACTCGACTCCACAATCAATGCTCTTGGCACCAGCAGTCAGGAAATCAAAAAACAAATTACATTGAGAAGTCAGCTGTCAGGGACCTCTCCAGAGTGCTGAGGAGCAGAGATGTCAGTCTCCAGACTAAAGTGTGCCTGATCCAGGCCATGGTCTTTGCGATTACTTGCTTTGCATCAGAGAGCTGTACAATGACTAAGAATGACAGAAGAAGAATTCATTCCTTTAAGTTGTGGTTCTGGAGAAAAGTATCAAACTTACCATGGACAGCCAGGAGAACAAAAAAGTCTGTCTTTAAGAGTGTGAAACCAAATTTCTCCTTGGAGACAAGGATTTTGAAAGTCTGTCTCACATACTTTGGGCAAGTGGCCAAGGAAGGACCAGTCCTTGGAGAAGAACATCATGCGTGGAAGGGTGGAGGGACAGCACAGGAGAGGAAAACCTTGGATAAGATGGATGGACACAATAACTGGGATGATGAGATTAGGTGTGTTGGAGTCTGTGAGACCGGTTCAGCACAGCACAAGGTTCAGAACTCTTGTTCATAGGGTTGCTATGAGTTCCAGGCGACTTGATAGTACATAACAACATTAGTCACTGATGACTTGCACTCCATCAAGGAGAAGTTGCATGTGCTTAAGGAAAGTGGGGGATGATGATCCATCCTTGTCATTCCATTTAAAACTTCCTACTAATCTTCTTTTAATTCTTGACATTGACCATGAAAAGTGCCCAGTGTTAAGGCAAGGCAAGTTAGCTTTTTGAGGGTTCTGTCTGCTTCTGTCTGTTTGGTGGTTTGTTGGTTTTTTTTTTTTTTCATTTTTCTTAATTTTAATAAACATTTACAAAGATTTTAGACTTCCATTCATTCAGTGTTGCCTTTCCTCCCTGTCCGCCCCTCCCCACCAGTTCGCTCCTCTCTTTGAAAAGAAAAAGAAAAAAAATCCTTCATTGGTATACAATTCACCCTTCCCCACTCCCCCTAGGCACTGAGTACACTTCTCTATGCAATCTTAATTCTGGACTCCTGTGTTAACCATAATACTCAATCATATATCACTTCTAATGTGTTCTTTCCATCATCTGTTTCAATACAGTATACAAAATTTATCCAGTTTTTATGTATTTCTTATGAACTTGGAATGGCATAGAGAAACACTCCTTCATTGGTATACCTAGGCTATTGGCTAAGGCCATAGCACTGGTTTTTGGGTTGGAAACTTGGACTCTGGGCCAGACTTGGCTCTTTACTGGTCAAGTGTTGGTAGACAAAGGCAATGTCTGAGCCTTGACTTCCTGTTCAAAGAACAGATAGGACTAGACTAATGGTTTTCAATCTCCACTGCTTATGAGGCACTTTGGGAACTTCTGTGAGGATATGCTAGTACTGGAAGTGTAGGCAGGAGGCCTAACTAGAGCCTTCTGTGTCTGACCCTCTGATTTCATCCTTAGCAGCCCTGCTTTTCCCTTTCATGTAGGCATTTTTTTGGAGACTGAGGAGCTAAAGACTGGAGAGTTCCTTCTAAAGACGTCTGAAAACCCACAAAAAATTATGATCATTTGACAATATTTAGCACAAATACACATTTAACTCAAGTGACAGAGGGGCAGGACCAAGGTGGTACTTCTGAAGGACCAGTAACACTCTCTCATGTCTGATAAAACCCAAGGACTTTGGTCTGGGAAAAATGAATTTTCTTCTCAAGTGGTTTCTCATGGAGGTCCTTTGCCTGGTGGGTTTTATTTTCCAGGGGAGCAAAGGAGGTGAGGGCTAGATCTTTAGATCCACACTGTGTTAAAATGTCGCAAGTCAGAGGACCATGATTCCCTACATCCTGACAGCTCCAAGGCCTGGCTCCTGCCTGCTTCACTCCCCATTTCAAAAGTAAACTGAACGTCTTTTCTTGTGAGAACACAATTCAATCCACCCAGGATTTTCCTTCTAGGTTTTCTCAAATCTTGCTTGCTGAAAGTGGGGAAAACTTAAAGCACTTGTTGCAGAAGATCAAAGACTACAACATATTGAAGGCTAGAGCTTTCAATATGGATTGCATCTCATGTCAAGAAAATACAAATTCTCACCACTGGATCGATAAACAACATCATAATAGAGAGAGAAAATATTTAAACGGTCAATCACTTCATCTTACTTGGATTTACAATCAACTCTCTTGGTATCAGCAGTCAGGAGATCTGGAGATATATTTCATTGTGGAAGTCTGCAATCAGGGACTTTGCCAAAGTGTTACAGAGCAAGGATGTCAATTAAAGACTAAGGTGCACCTGATTAAAGTACTGGTCTTTCTAGTTACTTCCTGTGCATCTGAGAGCTGGAGAGTAAATAAAGATGACAGAATAAATGATGCCTTTGAGCTGTGGTGTTGGAAAAGAGTACTGAATGCCCCATGGACTGCCAAAAGGACAAACAGCTATATCTTGGAGAAGATACAGCCAAAGTGGTCCTTGGAGGAAAAGATAACAAAGCTTTGTCTCACATACACATTCAGCATGTCACTAGGAGAAGCTATTTCTTGGAGAGGAACATCATGCTTGGAAATGTGGATGGTCAGCTAAAGAACAGAAGAACAGAAGACCCCCGACCTGATGGATTAACACAGTGACAGAAGCAATGTCAGGACTCAAGTATGTCAGAGATAATGAGGATGGCACAGGATAGGACAGGGTTAAGATCTGTTGTTCATAGGATCGCTATGAGTTGTACTCAAGATAACGAGATATTATGTCCAAATCCTAATATGTAACATGTTTTGGAACTAGGTTCTTCAAAGCTATTGGGTTCTTTTTTTTGAAGCTGCTATCCATTTAATTTAGTATGATCATACCAACTAGGGCAGTTTCTTATCTCCTCTGAGTGTTGTCTTATGGAGCAAAAACACAGACATCCAGAGATGCACATCAAGGGGGAGACAGACACCACATGGAGATGCCAACAACAGCTAAGAGGCTAAGAGATAAGCTAGAGCCTTGAAGAAGTTATATCTTCCTGTCTAGCAACAGAATTTAGATTAGGTGAACATTAGAATCACCTGCAGATATTCTCAAACCTCTAATGCCCAGGTATTGGAACCATTTTAGATGTATTAGATTAGAGTCTCTGTGGGGAGGACTATCCTTAGTAGATCTGTTGAGATATACTGCTCTAAGTACATGAGTGTTAGCTTGCCCAGCAAATTCCCTGTGTGGGTCAAATGTACCACCCTGGAGGTAACTCAGCCCCTCTCTATGCAATGATGTATGCCTTCAACACTGCCCTACTTGGTATTCTACAACAGCCATGGCTTTGCATTTATAGGATGTCCTCAACCACACAGCTTCTCTTGTCAACTACTACTTGTCAGGTAAAGGCAGTCTTTGTTCTTAATAATTTTCTATTATTTACCTTTATCTTCTGGGAAAGCTTAGAGTTTTGTTTGCATTGTTTCAGGTCTTTGGCTGGATGGGATATATGGTATAAATTGAATAATAATGAACTATCAGTTAAGTGTCTGTAGGCAAAGGAAATCTTATTATTGTTCAACAGGAGGGAAAATCTGTATGAAAAATAAGGCAGATTGCATTAGCCAGTTTACTCATAATGCATTTGAAATAATTTTCATGTACAGTATATTTAATGTAATGTCGGAGATTAGAGATCTGTGTCAAAGTCAATACTAAGAAAAACAGACTAAACACATAATTCTCTTTTTTTTTTTTTTGAAAGAGAAAACCTGTTATTAAAAGCTTTCTTTTACCATTGAATCAAGCACTAGCTATCCATAAAACTTGGGGTGGGGGTGGGGTTGGAGTGGGCGGGGAGAAAAGTGCAACAATGAATGAATGGAATTCCAAAATCTCTGTAGATGTTCATTGAAATTAATAATATATACAAAATATTTACTTAGGAAAATGAAAAAATATTTTTTACTTCCAATGTTAACATGGTTCAGTATCATGTTATCAATACCATATACTGAATTAAACTGGGTCCCAGTGATTCTGTCTACATAGATTGTTCAAGTGATCAGGAACTCTTTTAATTGTGTGCTTTAGCTTTTAGTTCTTGGTTATATCTGCATATACAAAAGAGCTGAGAGGCTCCTGCTGCTCCCATATAAAAGTTAACAGCAAACATACTGCAGTTTCTTTGAATAATGACAAGTGAGTATCTTGACCAAATGAGCCCTGTTGCCGTCAACAAAGCACACTGGGCTGTGCTGATTTTTTCTGCAGGTCTGGCCATGTCAGCCAATCTGGCACATATCAGTCCCAGCGTGTCTTCAGGTGGTGTTTCTGGGCGTCCTCAGGAACTGGCTTTGATGAAGCTGAAGCGGGCCTCCTAGTCTGATCCCAGAACCTTCATGCCACCTCTGGGGACAGACACCACATCCAACCGAACCCCACGCTGTGGGCGGAGGTGCCTTCATGCTGGCCTCACCCCAGCCCATGCTACCCCACCTCCCCAGACTAAATGCTTAATTCTCTTAGAGTTTGCACATACACTTAGGTGACATTGTTTTTAAATTCCTGGTTCTGCTCAACTCATTAACAGATGCATGTATGGTGACAACTAGCTAGTGCCTTTTCACTTATGAGCAGAGAAATGTTTGCATTCAGGTAAAATCTACTGACAAATCTTCACTGACTTGTAAGTAACCTATTCAGCTTCTGGAGTGCCTGCATCATGTTATGTGTATTGCTAGGTGTCATTGAGTCAAGTATGATTCATAGTAATCCTACGAACAACGGATCTAAACCCTGTCCTATCCTGTGCCAACTTCAGACTTCATGACGCACTAGAGCCCATTGTGGCAATCAGTGTGTCAATCCACCTGGTCAGGGGTCTTCCTCTCCTTCTCTGACCCTCCATCCTTCCAAGCATCGTGACTCTCTCCAAGGAATAGCCCTTCCTAGCAAAATGTCCAAACTAAGTGAGGTGCAGTGCCTTGCCTTCAAAGAGCACTCTGGCTGCACCCTCTACAAGACAGTTATTTGTTGTTTTTTTACCTGTCCATGGGATATTCAGTGCTCTTCTGCAACACCACAGCTCAAAGGCGTCGACTCTTCTTATGTCTTCCTTTTTCATTCTCTAGCTCTTAGATGTATAACAAGTGATCAGAAAGACCATGGGCTGAACCAGATGCATCTTAGTCCTCAAACGGACATCATTACTCCTCAATCATTTGGAGAGGTCCCTAACTACAGACTCTCCTGGTGCAATACATCTCCTGATTTCCTGACTGCTGGTACCAAGGGTGTTAATTGTGGCTTCAAGTAAGATGAAGTTGTTGACAGTTTCAATCTTTCTCCATCCATCATGATGTTACCTATTAGTACAGTGGTAAGAATCTTTGTTTCTTTGACAGTGAGATTCAATCCGTATTGAAAGCTGCATTGCTTGATCCCGAGTTATACAAACTGTTAAATGTACTCATCTGTTAATGGAAAGGTTGGCAGTTGAAGTCCACCACTCAGATGAGCCTCAGCAAACAGTTCTAATGATTTGTTTCTAAAAATTCTAAAATAAGTTGTTGGAAATGCGGTGGAGCATAGTTCTGCTCTAAGATATACAGGGGTCTCAATGGGTCATAACTGACTGGATGTCAGCTGGTTTGGAGGCAATAATAACTAAGTGGTAGAATTCTCACCTTCCATGTGCAAAGGTTCTCTGGTCCATACTTTACAGTAAGCCTGCCCGTGACAGCCTGCACTTTGCTGTGCTGCAGGCTTTCTGATCTATGAGGCTGAACAGTTTTTGGTAGAACGTCCAAGCTAAAATAAACTAGCACAAAAGGCTTGGCAATCTACTACCAGAAATACAGTCAATGAAAACCTTAGGGATTTTCTTGTAAATATGTCCATCTAACCCACAGTCATTTTGTTCCATTGTTCATGGGGTCACCAAGAGTCAACGGACAACTCAAAGGTAACTAACTAATAACAACACTTGACTCCTGCTCTCTTGCTAGGGAGAGCTTCCTATGGTTTGGTGTTGTGTTTTTTTATTTTTTTTTTTATTAATTTTAACGTAAGTTTACATAGACTTAGGGTTTCCAGTCATTCACTGTTGCACTTTTATCCCTGCCCACCCACTACCCCCAACTCAATTCACTTCCCTTTGTAGGGCATTGTGCTAGTAACCAAAATGTGGCACCTCTCTGGTGACTCAAAGCCACCAGACACTCCATGGGGTAAATGCTGGGCAATCTCCTTCCATCCAATATACATCGTCTGAAAACGGGCTGGAAGGTTAGCTATGTGTTGGTTCTGACTTGACAGCAATGAGTGAGTGGGTGAGCCAAAGAAAGTTCTACATGGAATGCTGGAGTCTGTGTTTCAAGGAGGCTGGCTGGCTGACAAGGGAGAGAATGGAGACATATGGGAGTAGACTCATGTTCTATCCCTGCCTACATCCTTTCAGCTGACATGGCCACTACAGTATGATATTTCTGTCACCAAAAGAGCAAGACTTAGGAAAAGTTGAAAGGATTGTTGGCTCCCTTTTCCTCCCAAGTGTTTCAACTGGCACAAAGTACAACAAAGTTAGGATGTGACAAGTTAAATGTGACTATTTTGCAAGACATCAAGCCCATCATTTAGCACACATGGGCATGTTTTGGAAGTTTGTTTTTTTTTTTAATTTCACAATAAATGAATACAGAGGAAAAGTTTGGAAATGCAATCAAATTCAGTAACATGAATAAATCAACAATTCTTAATTAAGTGGCCTGAGAAGGCTTAAAACAATAGAAAAGTCAGTGAATGCTAATTCTTTATCTAGCTATCAAGGCTCACAGAGTCCAATAATAAGGACTTCATATAGTTCATCTTCTCACTGAATGAGGCCTAATTTTTCAATGAAGAGAAGAAAATCTAGAATAACATGATAATTATATTTTGTACCCCCAAAATAGAGTGTTGTTAAGTGCCATTGAGTCAAATATCACTCTTAGCTTCTTTATGAATAGATTAAACCTGGCCCTGTCCTGCATATGCACCAGCTCATTGTTAAACATTGTTACTGTGTCAATCTGTGTTGTTGGGAGTCTTCCTATATTTCTCTGACCCTCCACCTTTCCCAGCATGATGTCTCTTTCTGAGGACTGTTCCCACCTAACAACATGCTCAAAGCACATGAAATGAAGCTTCACCATTGTTGCCTCCAAGGACCACCAAAGTTGTACTTCCTCTACGACATGCTTATTTGTTCTTTTGACAGTCCATGAAGTAGTCAGTACTTTTTCTACACTATAACTTAAAGGCATAGATTCTTCTCTAAGTCCTTATAAATTGTCCAACTTTCAGATGCACAAGAAGTACTTGAAAAGACCATGACTTGAGTCTGGTACACCTTCGTCTTTAATTGACCTCTTTGCTGTTTATCACTTTGGAGAGTTCCAGGGGGTTTCCTAATGGAACTTATCTTTTTATTTCCTGTCTGCTGTTACCAAGGGTGTTGATTGTGGATCCAAGAAAGATGAAATTACTGACAGCTTCAGTCTTTTCTCCATCTATGATGTTCAGTGATTAGGATTTTTCCTTTTATTTTTCTAATTATTTTTATTTTATATTAGGTTTCATATAAAATTCTTCTACATTGTGTTTTGTTTGTATACATTATATTTCACACTTTCCTCAATTCACATTGTTTCATATGATCATTCCTATACATTATATTTTACAAAATCAATCACCATTGATTCATGCCCACCATTACTCTGCCCTTTCAAGCCCCAATGAATCAAAGATTTTTTTTATGTTGATATGTACTCCTTATGTCTGTAGTCTTGAATGTTCTGTAGCATTTCAAGTTGTCTTCACTTACAGCAAGTAATGTTGTGTCATCTGCATAATTCAGGTTGTTGATGAGTAATTCTCTGCTCCTGATGCCACTTTCTTCTTCACACAGGCCAGCTTCTTGAGAGGTTTCCTTAGAACCCAGAATGAATAAATGTAGAGAAAACTGCAACTCTACATTTCTTTATTTGAAAAGTATGCAATGTTCCAATGTTCTTTTCAAACAACTCCTTGATCTAGTTATAAATTTTAAATGAACACAACTTGGTGTTCTTGGATTATCATTCATATTTATGTTAGCCATGTTTTGTTATCATTCACATTGCCTTTGTATAGCCAATACAACATTTATAAACATTTTTCTAGTATCCTCAGCTTTCAGCCAGGATCCATCTAACATCAGCAATAACACCCCTGAGTTGAATTTCTGGAAATTATTTATTGTTGTATGATTCCAGCTGCTTTTAAATAAACTTCAGCAAGATTTTACTTGCATGTGACATTAATGATACTGTTCTATAATACCTACATAATATTCACATTCTGTTGAATCACTTTTTTTCTTTTTCTGCAATGGGAACAAAGATATAGTCCAGTCCTAGAACCCTACAATAAAAAAACATACATGAGATTTCTGATAGATCTAACACATTTTTGAGATTAAATTTAATCTTTAGAGTTTTATACTTGTATTGTTCTTTTGAAAGAGGGTCACTTTTTATTGTATTTTTGAAAAGATTCATTATGATGCTGCTAATTTGTGTTACATGTTGTTGAGTCAGAATCGACTCATACCTAACCCTCCAACAGATTTTCAGAGACGGTATACCAATTGACGTATTTCAGCTAACAGATGCTGCCCTGGACACGCTCACCAAATTGTGCCAAGAAATCTGGAGAACAACCACTTGGCCAACTGACTGGAAGAGATCTATATTTGTTCCCATTCCAAAGAAGGGTGATCCAACAGTGTGGAAACTATAGAACAATATCATTGATTTCACATGCAAGCAAGATTCTACTGAAGATTATCCAAAAATGACTGGAACAGCACATCAGCAGAGAACTGCCAGAAGTCCAGGCTGGGTTTTGGAGGGGTTATGGTACTAGGGATATTGTAGCTAAGGTTAGATGGATCTTGGCTGAAAGCAGGGAATACCAGAGGAATGTTTATCTGTGCTTCATTGATTATGCAAAGGCGTTTGACAGTGTGGACCATAACCAAGTGTGGCTAACTCTGAGAAGAATGGGAATCCCAGAACTCTTGATCATTCTAATGCAAAACCTATACTTGGACCAAGAGGCAGTCGTCAGAACAGAGCAGGGAAACACTGCATGGTTCAAAATTGAGAAAGGTGTACATCAGGGATGTATCCTATCTCTATACCTTTACAACCTGTATGCAGAACAGATTATCCAGGAGGCTAGACTCTATGAGGATAAGTGTGGCGTCAGGATTGGTGGAAGATCTAACAATCTGCATTATGCAGATGACACAACCCTGCTTGCTGAAACTGAGGAGGACCTGAAATGCTTGCTGCAGAGGGTCAAGGACTGCAGCCTCCAATATGGATTGAGGTTCAATGTCAAAAAGACAAAGATTCTCACCACTGGACCAACTGGCAGCATTGGATGGTGAAGAGATTGAGATTGTTAGCAACTCTAGTTTGCTTGGCTCCACAGTCAACACCACCACCAGCAACCAGGAAATAAAAAATCATATTACAGACTGCTATTAGGGACCTCTCCAGGGTACTGAAGAGCAATGGTGTCTCTCTGGAGACTAAAGTGCGTCTGATACAGGCCATGGTCTTTGTTATCAGTTGTTATGCATCAGAGAGTTGGACAATGACTATGGAGGACAGAAGGAGAATTGATACCTTTGAGCTGTGGTGCTGGAGAAGAGTATTGAATGTACCATGGACTGCCAAGAAAACAAACAGTTTCATCCTGGAGAGGGTTAAACCAGGCTGATTCCTGGAGGCAAAGCTTCTGGGGCTTCGTCTGACATACTTTGGACATGTTGTAAGGAGGGACAGGTCCTTGGAGAGGGACATCATGCTTTGGAGGGTGGAGGGACGGCACAGGAGGGGAAGACCCTCTATAAGGTGGATTGATTAAGTGACTGGAGTAATTGGTACAGGCGTGTCAGAGGCAGTGCGATTGGCCCAGGATAAAGCGTGGTTTAGGGCTGTTGTACATAGGGTCGCTATGAGTCGCAAGCGACTCAACGGGCACATAACAACAGCAACATAGGCTGCAGTGAAGACCAGTTTGAAAGTGATCTACAGGAGCTGGTGCTACAGAGGCTGGGAGTGGTGAGCACTAGGGTGGAATGTTGATTTGCTAAGGGAAGTGAGGCCATGTGATAAGGCTCCCATTTAAAAACCCTTTTGAACCCTCAGGCCTGTGGCCCCAGGCCTGGTTTAAATTGTTTTTTGTCAAATATTCTTCTAAGTGGTATAGTACTGGTCTGTGCAGTGCTATATAGAGGTAACTCGTGGTTACTGTGATGCTGAACACTGTGACACTCATGTGCCAAATGTGATAATGATTACCCATGGTGAAAAGTCTTTGGTGGAGGCTTGGAAGCAGGAGTGGCATCCACTTTCGAAATGGCTTCCCTTCAGAAACTCTATGAAGAGTGCTCAGGTCTTTCATTCATCGGGTCGCTATGAGTTGCCTACAACTCAGCGGCACTTAACAACAGCATAGGTTGCACTGGATTAGACTGCTCATCTTTCTCCAGTGGAGTACCTTGTGTGTTTAAACTGTTGCCTTTAGGTTACTGAGTAATTCAGGGCCACTAAGCCACCAGAGCTCTCCCACTGATTTATAGGGACACTATGGGGATGAATGGCAACATTATGATAGATAATGAAGAGGCTGAGATTGTTCACAGCTTTAGTTTGCTTGGCACCAGCAGCCAGGAAATCAAATGACGAATTGCATTTGGTCAAATCTGCTGTCAGGAAACTCTCCAGAGAGTACTGAAGAGCGACAATGTCAGTCTGAAGACTAAGGTGAACCTGATACAGGCCACAGTTTTTGCAATTCCTTTCTATGTGTCAGAAAGCTGGAAAATGACTAGGGAGGATGCCTTTGAGCTGTGGTGCTGGAGAAGAGTACTGATTATGCCATGGGCTTCCAGGAGAACTAACAAGTTTGACCTAGAGAGGATGAAACCTAGGAGGCAGGGATTCTGAGGCTTTATCTGACATACTTTTGGCATGTTGCAAGGAGGAACCAGTCCTTGGAAAAGGACATTGTGCTTGGAAGGGTGGAAGGACAGCACAAGAGAGGAAGACCCTCAATGAGATGGATTAATTCAGTGACTGGGATAATGAAGGCAAATGTGTCAAACAAAAAAGTTGGCACAGGATAGAGCAGGTTTCAGGGCTATTGTTCATAGGGTTGCAATGAGTCACAAACCTCTCAACAGCACATAACAACAACAATAATATTTTATTGTTTATTATGACGGAACTATCCTATTTTTAGTCAATAATTTTCTATTTTCCAAAAATGCGAATTATATTATCTGAAAATCATAGTGAATATGCCTTCAATAGCCATAAGTCTCATTTAATTTTCTATTCAATTGCAGAGGGAAGCACTGAGAAAATTGTGGGAGGGTTATTAGAAGAAAACTTCTCAGGTATCCTGGAAAACTAGGAAATACATATTCAAGAAGCTCAGCAAACTCCAAACAGTCTAGACTGCAAAAGAAGAACACTAAGACATGTTGTTATTGCTGTTGTTGGTGTGTGCCATCGAGTTGAGGACAACTCATAGCGATCCCATGAACAAAAGATCTGAACCTAATCCTGTCCTGCACCAGCTTCACACTTCCTGACATGCAAAAGCCCATTGTAGCAGTCACCTGGAAGGAGAGGGTCTTCCTCTCCTTCATCAGTGCTTCACCCATCCCAACATTATGTCCCTCTCCAAGGAATAGCACCTTGTAGCAATGTGTCCAAAATACATGAGGTGAAACCTCATCATTCTTGCCTCCAAAGATCACTCTGGCTTCACCCTCTCCAAGACATATCTATTTGTTTTCTTGGCCTTCCATAGGATGTTCAGTGCTCTTCTACAACACCACAGTTCAAATATGTAATATCTTTTCTATCTTTTTTATTTATTATCCAGGTCTCAGATACATAGCTAGTAATTGGAAAGACCATGGCCTGAAACAGATGCACCTTAGTCCTCAAAATCACTACTCCTCAGTAATTTTGAAAGCTCCCTAACTTCAGATTTTCCCATTGCAATGCATCTCCTTATTTACTGGCTGCT
>NW_006399809.1:9453234-9491473 GCF_000299155.1 Elephantulus edwardii | reverse complement strand
GCAGGAGAGGAAGGCCTTCTATGAGGTGGATTGATTCAGTGACTGGGATAATTGGGATGGGAGTGTCAGAGACAGTGTGATTGGCATAGGACAGAGCGGAGTTTAGGGCTGTTGTACATAGGGTCGCTATGAGTCGCAAGCGACTCGACGGCACATAACGACAACAACAACATGCCAGAGGCTAGAATTGTTGTGTTTGTATCCTCTGGGGAATTAGCCCTAGAATCATTTCATTTCATTCCAAGAACATCATGAACTGTTGTTGTTGTTATGTCCCACCCAGTCGCCTTTTACTCATAGTGACCCTATGCACAATAGCTCTGAACTCTGCCCAAGCCTGAGCCCAGTCTCACTGACTCTAACACAACTATCCCGATTACCCCAGTATCAATCTACCTCATCCAGGGTATTCCTCTTCTGCACTGTCCCTCCATCCTTTCAAGAATGATGTTCTTCTGCAAGGACTTTTCCCTCCTGGCAATATGCCCAAAGTATGTTAGATAGAGCTTCAAAATCCATGCCTCCAAGGAAAAATTTGGTTTCACCCTCTCCAAGACAGACCTGTTTGTTCTCCTGGCAGTCTGGGTTATGTTCATTCAATACTCTTCTCCAGAACCACAACTCAAAGGCATCAATTCTTTTTCTGTCATTCTTAGTCATTGTTAAGCTCTCTGAAAAATGCATAGCAAGTAATTGCAAACTCTATGGTCTGGATCAGATGCAATTTAGTCCCTAGACTGGCATCATTACTCTAGCACTTTGGAGAGATCCCTGACAGCAAATTCCCCAGTGGAATTCATATTTTTACTTCTAGATTGCTGGTGCCAAGAATGTTTCTTATGGAGCCAAGCAAGCTGAAATTGTTAACAACTTCAATCTCTTCTCCATCATCTTACTTCAGATTGTTAGGAAGCCATTGAAAATACCATGGCTTACATTAGGAATGTCTTAGTCTTTAAACTGGCATCATTGGTCTTTAGAATTCTAGAGAAGTTAATATTTTTTTTACATTGTTTTCAAGAACAGATTATTTCAATTTCCCTCATCCTCCCACTCAACAAATTGTACAATTCCATGATTAATCCCCCCACATCCTCATCCCTCTGCTTCCCACCTCTCCCACCCCTCTTGGATCCTTATACTCATTCTACAACAATGGTTTTATACAATATTTATCCTTTTGAGACTTAGTTCACTCAGCATAATGCTGTCCAATCTCTCTCAAGTAATAATTTACAAATTCATTGCTCCTGCATTCTGCGTAGTATTCCATTGTGTGAACGTACCATAATTTTTTAAACCATTCGTTTGTGGTCGGACAGTTGGGCTGTTTCCAAGTTCTTCTTATGGTGAATAATACTGCTATGAACTTTGGTGTACAAATCTCCATTTGTACCTCAGTTCTCATTTTCTCAGGGTATATTCCAAGTAGTGGAATGGCTGGATCTAATGAAATTTCTATGTTCAACTTTTTGAGGAAGTGCCAAACTGTCTTCCAGAATGGTTGTACCATTTTATAATCCCACCAACAATGTATAAGAGTTCCTTTCTCATCACATCCTTTCCAAAATTTATTTCTTGCTGCCCTGTTAAGTCTTGCCACAGTTACTGGAGTGAGATGGTACCTCATGTGATTTTGATTTGCATGTCTCTTTATTGCCAGTGATTTGGAGCATTTCCATATGTGTCTATTTGCCATTAGAATATATTCCTGTGAAAAATTTTTCCATGCATTTTCCCCATTTTGTAATTAATTGGGTGATCAGTCTTTTTTCTTCTGGAGGCTCAGGAGTATTCTGTAAACCTTTGTTATAAGACTATTGTCTGAGATGGTGTTACCAAATGTTTGTTCCCACTCTGTAAGTTTTCTTTTCAACCTGTTGGAAAAAGGTTTTGATACACACATGGGTTGAAACCTTTAAAGGTCCCATGCATCAATTTTTTTTTTTTTCAGATTGTGCATTTCTGGTTGTATTTGACAGTCTCTTTATACCTTGGACTAGCACTTCTAAGCTTGATCCCAGTTTGTATCTTATCAACATTATAGTTTTGGGCTTTACTTCTGGTCTCTGATCAATCTCGAGTTAATTTTTGTTTATGGTGTGAGATCCTCTTTTGGCTTCCTACAGGTAGAAGTCCAGTTTTGCCAGCACCATTTGTTGTAGAGGATATAATTTCCTCATTTGATAGCTTTGATTTCCTTATCAAATATCAGTTGACCATAGATAGCTGAGTCTATTTCTGGGTTCTCAATTCTGTTCCATTGGTCTATGTGCATCATTGTACCATACCATTCTGTTTTAGTTACCACTGTGTAGTAGTTTTTGAGGTCATGGAGTGCTATGCCCTGGAGAAGTTCTTGACAGCTGATCTCTCCAATGCGAGAACTGACTTTACTTCTTGACTGCTGGTACCACAGGTGTTGATTGTGGATCCAAGTAAAAGGAAATCTTCAATCTTTTCTCCATCTATCATGATGTTTCCTATTGGTTCAGTGGTGAGTGTCAGGCCCAGACCAAGGTCAAAAGGAGAGCAAAGGATTCAGAGAATATCAACATGTCAGCAAATGGAGTGAACAGCCTTGCCACCTGACTAAACCACAATGGAGTGTCCCTCCCTAAAAACCCTTACTATAAAAATGTGCCCAACCCATCTTAGGGGTGTGGTTTTCCCCTGTTCTGTCTCTGTCTTTTTTTCTAGACCAAGGAATCCTACCTGGGAGCTCCTGTTAAAAAGCTTCTTTAGCTTTCTCTTTCTCTCAGGTCCCATCCTTGAGTCTTTGGCCTTATATCCAGTGCAAAGACCTAACATCCTGATGTCAAAACCCAGGAGAGGAGTCAAGGCGGGTTGTGCCCCTGCTCTCTTTTGAGGTGAGTGTGATGCCCCTCATTCTCTCTCTTGAACCTAGACAGCTCACACGGTGTCAAGATGTCAAACAGTAACATAACAGAAACATCCTGTTTCTCTTCTCTTCCCCCGTTCTGTGTCTAACTGAATCCTTTAAGTGCTTGTAAAGGGGCTTCAGGGCTGATGCTACTCTGAAGCCACAGAATTTGATTAGGTCCCCACCCACGGTTTCCGTGGTGTTGTTGTACAGCTTAGTGGCGATTTGAGGGATCCTTTAAAGACCCCAACCAGGCCTGGGCTTGATACAGGCACGCCTATTGCTCTTTTACCCAGCAAGGGACATGGTGGGAGGGACGCCTGCATGGATTGAGAGGACAGACCTCTGTTGTCTATTTCCCTCTATTTTGTGTTTATGTCCAATTGTCAATAGTGTCCACTTTCTCTGAACTACTTATTCTTCCTGTCCACTGCTACCTTTATTCTGGAAGAGTCCTTGCTGGGAGTTTTCTGAAGCCTCTTCTTATCAAGAATCCTTTGCCCCTATTCTTCTGACTTCTGTCTTTCTCTATTCTTCTGACTCCTGACTCTCCACTCTCAGACTCCTTTTCTGACTTCTCTCTCTCCCTCAGAAAGGCCCATTTGCTCATAAAATTTCCCAGGCACTGTTTAGAACAGTCCCCAGGCATTTTGCCTCCAGGTATTTTGAACTCCCTTGGGATTCAGGTCTGTCTGCATTGGACTCCTGTCTGTGCATATATCCAATATTTCCAAAAATTACAGTACTGTAGTATGAGACCACCCAAATGCCAGGCACTTCCAGGCTATTGATTGTGATAGGTGACACCATGCCATCTTTTAGCCTTTCCCAGAATCTAAGGCTTCTGGCTTTCAGGGGATGCTCTGAAATCTTGGCTGCCCTCACCCATGGACCTGAACCATGGGTAGACAAATGTCTAAACTCCAATGAAACAGCCCTTTGGGCTGCCTCCTTTCAACTCTTTAAAACTTGGGTCTGGCTGAGGACCTCCATCCCAAGAGACTAATCTTTCACTGGAATTGGGCACAACCACAATACCAGCTAGATTATGACTCTAGATGGCCTAAAAATGGGACTTTTGATTTTAATACCCTTCGAGATTTTGACAATTTCTGCCAACAGAGTCAGAGATGGCCAGATATCCCATATGTCCAAGCTTTCTTTTACTTATGCTCCTGTCCCACTTTCTACAAAGCTTGTCAACTTCTGCAGGTTCTCTTAGCCCAAAGCTCTTCACCAATTAAATCTCCCAATACCAAATCATATCCTTCCCTTACACCCTCTCAGAACTCATCCTCATCCCCTCCTGGTGACTGCTTTTTCAGACCCTGTAGACTTCCTCTCTCAGCCTCTGCCTCCTGCTCCAGAACACACCACTCCGTCTCCTTCAACTAGACCAGACTCGAGTACCCCTACCCTCACATCTGCAGTTGCTAGCCACCCCTGGTCCCACCAGTCCAAGTCTCTCCTCTGTCCTCTTCAGGAAGTTGCAGGCATGGAGAGCCCCATTCTCATCCATGTTCCTTTTTCCCTAACTGATCTTTTCCAAATTGAGAAATGTTTAGGCTCATTTTTCAAAGACCCAATAACCTATGACAAAAAGTTTAGGTACCTAACCCAGACCTACAATCTCACCTGGTATGAAACTTTTGTTGTACTGTACTCTACTCTGACACCAGATGAAAAAGGGCATGTTCACACTGCCACTCAGCAGCATGCAGACCAAATACATTTAGCAGATAACTCCATGCTGGTTGGCCCCCAAGCCATCCCCAGCAAGAGCCAAATTAGACATACTAAATTAATACAGCAGCAGTAAGAGACGGTTGAGCCAGACATGACTATACGGTTCAGTGTCTGTTAGCTGGCCTACATGCCATTTCCCTTAAGGCAGTCAATTTTTATAAGCTCAGAGAGATTACCCAAGCTAAAGATGAGAATCCAGCTGCTTTCCTTAACTGCATCACTGAAGCCCTGACTCAGTATACCCACTTAGACCCTACCTCTCCAGCATCTTTGTTACTCATGCTATCACTCAATCAACCCCTGATATAAAAAAATAAACTAAAAAATGCTGAAGATGGCCCCCAAATACTCCTTTGAGACCTTGTAAACATGGCCTTTAAAGTTTTCAATGCCCAAGCAGTACAGGAAGTGGCTGATAGGAAGACTCATGCCCAACAGAAGATGAATCTTCAGGTCCCAAGCCCCAATAGCTGCCTTATGGCCTGCAGCGGTAAGTAGTAGGAAAACACCTTGTTCAATGAGCCAGTTACCTCCTTGTGCATGCTTCAGGTGTGGCAAAGAGGGTCATTTGTCTAAGCACTGCCCTAATCCTCACCTTTCAACATGGCCTTGCCCTATCTATGGGACACCGAGCCAGCTGTCCTTCAGTGCTAGCCATGGTAGGGCAGCCCCTCTACCAAACCTGGTCCCCATCCCAGCAGACCTCCTAGGCCTGGTCGCTGAATATTGAAGATGTCCAGGCTCAGCAACCCCTATCATCCTTACTGAGCCCAGGGTAACCCTTCAGGTAGCAGGCAAGCCAGTTTCCATTCTGGTTGACATGGCGGCTACCTTTTCAGTGCTCTCTTTCTTCTCGAGTCCTATTTTCCCTTCCCAGGTCTCAGTAATGAGGATTTGTGGTCTTCCTTCTAAGCCTTTTACCATTCAATATCTCCTCATTACCTTTGACAAACAAGTACTCACCCTTCCCTTTATAATTATCCCTACAGGCCCAACTTCATTGCTCAATAGAGACCTCCTATCTAAACTTGAAACTGTGTTTCACTGGGAGCCAAGAAAATCTAGTTTGCCTGACCAGGCTTTAATTCTATTCATTTTAGCACTCTTTCCCTCTGAGCCCGTTTCTACACTACCTCTATCATCAGACGTTGTCAATCCCATTGTATGGGATCTTTCCACTCCATCTGTAGTCTTTCACCACCAACCTGTTCTTGTTACTCTGAAAGACCCCTCCTCTTTTCCTGCTAGACCCCAATTCCCTATCTCACACAACACCGCAGAGGTTTAAAACCCATTATTACTTGCCTACTTTTGAATAAGCTTCTTATCCCCACAAACTCTCCTTATAATACCACAATCCTACAAGTTAGAAAAGCAGATGAATCTTACCACCTAGTTCAGGATTTGCAGCTGATTAATACAGTTGTTGTCCCTGTCCACCCAACAGTCCCAAACCCCTATACATTGTTATCAAATATCCCCTTGTCTACCACTCACTTCTCAGTTCTATATCTTAAAGATGCTTTCTTTACTATTCCACTAGACCCTAGCTGCTATAATCTCTTTGCATTCACTTGGGAGGACCCCAAAATAAATAAGGCTTCTCAGCTTGCTTGGATAGTCCTCCCAAAGGGGTTCCATGACTCTCCCCACCTTTTAGGACAAGCACTGGCCAAAGACCTACACTGCTCGTTATCCCCTAATGTTCTCATGCTGATGATCTTTTATTGTTGTAGCCCCTCATGCCAACTTTCACAAACTCTCACTGCTCAACTTCTTAACTTCTTGGCCTCTGAGGAATACAGTGTATCCTCATCCAAGGCCAAACTGTCTCTCCCCACAGCTACATATCTTGGTTTTCAATTGACCCCCACTACTAGAAGTTCAAGGTTCATTTGGTGCAGAACCATTGAAAGCCTCCAGCCACGCCAAACTACTGATCAAATCCTCTCTTTTCTCAGTTTTATCAGTTTCCTTAAACAGTGGATTCCCAACTTTTCCTTATAAACAAAACCTCTTTATTATGTGGCAAAAGCCACCCCACAAGGACCCCTAAATTTACCCAAGATAGTTCAAAACCTTTCCTCAAGCTTCAGCATCTCCTCTTACAGACCTCACCCTTCACGTTGTCAAATCCATCTAAACCTTTCCATCTCTACACTGATGAAAAGCGGGGTATTGCTGTTGGCATCTTGGCTCAGTCCCTTAGACCCACATTTACCCTCATTGCATATCTCTCTAAGCAGCTTGATGTCACCACCCAGGGGTGGCAACCCTGCTTGCAATCCCTAGCAGCAGCAGTAGCTCTCCTCACTAAAGAGACACTTAAACTTACCCTGAGAAGCCCTCTGCAAGTTTTCTCTAACCATAGACTTCAATATCTGCTTTCCCAACACTTCCCATCTTTACTTCCTCCTGGGAAAATACAGGAACTCCATCTACTCTTTCTCAATAACCCTGATAATGACTTCTTTCAATCACTGTTCCCTCAACCCAGCCACCCTACTTCCAGTAAACACCTCAACTTATTACAACTATAGCTACCCTGAAGTCCTTGAGGATATGGGCTCTTTACTTCTCTCCCTATCAGACCAACCCATCCCAAATCCAGATTATATTCTGTTTGTTGATGGAAGCTCTTGTACAACTTCTGAGGGTTACATTGGGCAGTCTATGCGTAGTTTCAATAGAAAAGGTGTGGGAAGCAATAAAACTTCCCGAGGGCACAATCTCAGAGAAGATGAGCTTATTGTACTAACAAGGGCACTGCATTTAGCTAAGGACCTGACTGTCAACATGTACACAGATTTTAAGTCTTTTTTAATTGCTCACTGTCATGTTGCTATCTGGGTGAGTGAGGTTTTGTAAGAACAAAAGACTCACCTATACTTAATATCAAACGAATTACTCTCTTGTTAAAAGCCCTCCAATTACCCAAACAAGTTGCTATCATCCACTGCAAAAGACTTCAGTCAGATTCTTCCCTTATTGCTGCAGGAAACAACAAGGCAGATGGTATAGCAAGGGTCTTAGCATTGCAGTCACAACCACACCTACAAAAGACTGCCCCATCCTGGTTTTCACCACTCCTGACTTCCATCCAAAATACACCACAGAGGAGAAACAGTCTCTCCTTAAGATAGGGGCCGCCTAACACCTAGTGGGTGGATCATGGTGAAAGGCAAAGTGGCTTTGCCTCTAGAACAGGAGGCAAACATTATAGAGCAGGTACATCAGTCCCTACATATAGGAACCAAAGCTCTCTTAAAATTCCTTCACCCACTGTTCTACTCTCTTTCTCTGACCTGGACCATTGAATCAGTGAAAGACAGGTGTCTCATTTGTAAACTGGTAAATACTCAGGGAAACATCTGGCCAATACTCTCTGTTCACCAACTCTGAGGCCATACACCTGCGCTAGATTGGCAAATTTATTTTACCCACATGCCTACTCACAAAATAAAAACAAACAAAAAACACCACAAAAGTATCTTCTAACTATGGTTGTTACCTTCTCTGGGTGGGTTGAAGCTTTCCCCACCCGCCAGAATATGGCAGGTGAAGTTGCAGAGAACTTACTCCAATATATCATGCCCAGGTTTGGCCTCCCTACTTCTATCCAGTTGGACAATGGTCCTGGCTTTGTCCCCAAGATCACCCAACAAGTATCCTCCAGCTTAGGCATTTGCTGGAAACTTCACATACAATATCATCCCCAGTCCTCAGGCAAAGTGGAGCACATGAATGGACTCATTAAGTTCCACCTCACCAAACTGGCTATCAAGTTATGCAAGTCCTGGTCTACTTGCTTCCTGTTGCCTTAGCCTATATCTGAGCAACACCCTGCTCATCATCCTTTCTGAGCCCCTTTGAGCTGATGTATGGCTGACCATTTCTGTTGAACCATAATCTACCCACTGAACTCTTTCTTTTAGCACCATCTCTTTCTCATCTCTCCCTCATTAGGCAATTACTCTGGGAACACGCAGACTGCTTCATATCCAGACCCTTACCTGAAGGTCTAGAACAAACAGCTGAAGTCATTCTCATCAAACAGTGTGCACCTAAACCTCTTCGACCACGCTGGGACAGATTTTATATAGTCATCCTGACCATCCCCACAGCATTTAAGGTCATAAGTAATCCCCATTGGCACTACCTCTCCCATGTCAAACATGCCCCTCTCACTGAGCAGACAGACATCCTGCACCTATTAGATGGTGTGTCCCACTACTCTTCACCTCACTCGGCACCTAAGTACTAGGTAGTTCTTATGTATGGAGGTTCAAAGTAAGAGAAACATATATGCAGCAGTCCACTTCAACAACACACGCATCATTGGCTTAGCAGATTGCCCCCAAGCAGGATGCCAAATAGCACTTGCCATTTCAACATCACCTAAGATGGTCTCACCCCCAGGGTGGAGTCTAGTGTCCCCTTTTGCTTGCTTTTTATTTGACCAGATTCACTCATACTATCGGCAGAGAAATATAAAGGATGTCCATATTGATCATGTAAAATTCATAATGCTGGAGCTTGCAGACAGACAAACATTTTTGCCTACTTAAAAAGTAGCTTTCAGCTTCTAATTTCAGACACCTGGGATCCCAGATGGCAAGTTGGGGCTAAAGGGAAACTATATCCCACAGAGTATAGCTCCCTGCCCTCTGGCACAATACTCGTCAGCCAGGAGTACATTCTAGATGCCAACACCCAGGTACAAGTCTCCAGCAACATTCTCCAAGCTGAGCAGACCATAATGAAACAAATGTCCACAAGGCCACATACTATGCAGCTCTCAACCTGAATCAAAGTTATTCAGAGCCCCTTGTTATTTCTCAACCAAAGTCAGATGGTGGCCAATCTTTCTCTTTCCCATTGTTTCCTGTGTGCTTCCTTACAACAGCCTTTGCTAGCTGCAGCACCAGTCAATTTCTCCAGAGCACACTCCACCAAAGCACCTCAAACCTCTCTGTCTCCCTAAACTTAGTGCTCTGCCACTCTGGAAACCATTGCCCTTTGGGAGCTGGAACCCAACCAGTGGACAGAGCACTCTCATATCTGCTATACAACTTCCCCATTCATGTCTCCAGTAAGAGAGCATGGCAGCTGGGTGCAAAATGTTAATATAAGCACACATCCTATAGCTGAACCAAGACAATATTTTTTGTGTAATGGGACTCTAAACAAGTGCATAAGTTCCACCACCAAAGGGCCCTGTTTCCCTGTAACAGTTGTACCCCAACTTAACCTGTATAACGAATCTGAACTAATTTGGCTCCTCCCTGCTCCTCGAGCAAAGAGAGCAGCATTTCTCCCAATCATGGTTGGAGTCAACCTAGCCTCGGCTGTAGCTCCTAGGACCATGGCAGGAAGAGCTGTCGATGATAGTATTATTTTGCCCAGAATTTAGAGGACTGCTTACAGCTAGCTCTAGAGACAACAGCAGACTCTCTAGTCTCCCTCCGACATCAGCTGACATCACTGGCATAGGTCGTTCTCCAAAATTGGAGAGCTTTAGATCTCTTGACTGTAGAGAAAGGGGGCACCTGTTTGTTCTTGAGAGAGGAATGTTGCTACTATGTGAACGAGTCAGGACTAGTAGAAGAAAATATCTCTTAACTAACAAAATTAGCCAAGGAGTTAAAAAACAGGCAAAAGACAGCAAGCTTTCTCTCAAATTGGCTCAAGAAACCACTTCTAGCCTGAGTTCTTCCTTTCCCATAATAATCATAAGCACATTGTTACTAATTGCTCTCTGACTTTTTAAATTCTTACTTCACAGAAAAAAGAAATGACCAACTTAACAGTGAACCAGATGCTATTACATCCATATTCTTCCCTGGCTACTGATCCTGGGCCATCCCAATTCAGCCTCTGGGTCCTAGATCATCACCCCTGTTCAGCAGAAAGTAACTAGAACAAAGATATGTTGCCCTTTTTCTCATTAAAGAGGCTAGGATGTCAGGACCAGACCAAAGTCAAAAGGAGAACAAAGGATTCAAAGAATATTAACATGTCAGCAAAGGGAGTTAATGGCCTCACCCACCTGACTAAACCACAATGCAGTGCTCCTTCCCTTCCCTCCCTAAAAGACCACCCACGTGGCTAAACCGCAATAGAATGTCCCTCCTTTCTTCCCCCTCCCCTCCCCAAAGACACTTACTATAAAAATCTACCCAACCCACCTTAGTGTCATGGTTTTTCCCTAGTCTGTCTCTCTGTCTGTCTGTCTCTCTTTAGACCAAGGAATCCCACCAAGGAACTCCCTTAGGGATTAATAAAAGTAGATTCCAGAATAAGAGAGAAATGTTATGGAATGGACCTGTAGCTGACCTCTGGCTGGTTTTCATTGTATGGAAGCAGATTGCCCATCCACCTCCCGCTGAGCAGCTGGTGGATTCAAACCACATGGCTTTGGGATTGCAGCACAGCTTCTCACCAGTTTAGAAATCATCACCAATGTTTTATAAGTAAATCCAGTCTTAATAAATGGAATTCCACAAAGCAACAACAACAAAAAAAAAGGTCCTTTAGCTTTCTCTTTCTCTCTGGTCCCTTCCTTGAGTCCTAGGCCTTACATCCAGTGTGAAGATCTAACTGAGGATTTTTGCTTTCTTGATGTTGAGATATAATTTGTATTGAAGATTGCAGTCATTAATCTTCTACATTAAGTGCTTCAAGTTGTCTTCATTTTCTGCAAGTAAGGTTGTATAATCTGGTTTCTGATGAGCCTTTCTCAATTCTGTTGCCACAGTCTTCTTCACAAAGTCCTGATTCTCCAATGATGTTCAGCTTACAGATTGCGTAGGTACGGAGAAAAAAAAATACAACCCTTGCACACAATTTTCCTAATTTTAAACCATACAGTTTTTCCTTGTTCTGTTGAGACAACAGATTCTTGGTCTATGTATAAATTTTGCATAAGCACAACTAACTGTTCTAGAATCCCCATTATTCTCAATGTCAGCCACAATTTGTTATGATCCACAGTCAACTGACTTTGCATAGTCATAAAACACAAATAAATATCTTTCAGATATTTTCTTTTAACCATGATCCATCTGACATCAGCAATGGTAACCCTCATGCCTCTTCTAAATCCAAGCATGCAATAGATGCTCTGAATAAGTGGTCTTACTTTTCAGAAAACAAGGAGATTTGTAAATACAGGACTTTGGAAATGTGATGGATAATTATTTATATTAACACATATTTTGGGGGTATGCCTATACGTGGTTTTGATAAGGAGATTTTGTTTTAAATGTATTTGGGTAACTTTCCTCTGTGGAGAAGGAAATACTGTGAAGGAAATATATACTGTAGCTATATACACCCCATTAATTTTAATATAATGTCTGGAAAAGTCACTCATTCTTTTTTTCAAATTCTTTCCATTGAAATTGTCATTGAAGCCATTTTTGCTATTTCCCTTATCCTGGCAGCCCCCACAGTGTCATCTGCTTTCTATTTACAGAGCCAAGCCCACAGATTATGAACTGGTCTGATTAATTAGAAATTTCCATAGCAGGATGCACTCACTCCCTCTCCTTCTCCAAACACATGCTCCCCACATTATAGCATTTGGCTTGAAGAGTTGATTTATTTCGGGCACAAGCAAAGACCAATATTTTTTTCTTGACCATATTCTTGGTTACTGGAGTGGCTGCCTAAGCTCCTTCAGGAAGTGAATGATCCCGACCAAACATCTGAGAGGAACAGGTGAGTGAAAGGCAGTTTAACTTAATATTCATAAGAAACCACCACTGAGCTCTTTAGACAGGAAACACAGGGAATAAAGTTTGGATAAGACCTAGAGAATGATTTTCAATAGAAACCTGCTTTTGTTCTGTATACACTCACTACATAAGCCTTGGATGGGTGACAATCTTAGAGCTTCTGGTCCCACATAAAGAAGAGTACACCAGCACCTCACTTATTGACTTATTGACATGGTTAAGCTTCAAAGTCCAAATCATTATGTGAAAATCAGCATTATGCAAAATTGAAAGATGATCACAACCAATCACAAAATGGAATGTTTGTCATTGCAGAACTGCCAAATAACATTACTACTAATTTACATGATTGCTTACTGTTAAGCCATTACCTATGGCCTAGTCAAAGTGACACATAATCTCAAACATCATAGTTAGTGTTATTCTGGTTTCAAATGTTGGCACATCACTGATGCACAAAAGAGTAGATTTTTTACCATGATCATAATGTGAAATATCAGATAATGCAATAGTTGATAAATGATGTATAGGAGTTATCATTACCCAGTGTTGCTTTTAAGTTTAAATAACAGGTACAATGTACCTCAGTAATCTCCATCCACCCCAGAATATTGTGTTAATTTCTTGGTTCTTCCAAAGCAGAAATGCCACAAGGCTTCAACAAAGGCTGTAACAATTGTCTTATTGTCTAGGAGTCCAGATGTCCAAATACAGAGCACCAGTTAGGGGAAGGCTCTCTTCATCTACTCTGGAGGAGCATTCTTGTCTCAATGTTTCTAGCTTTCTTTTTGGTGTTTGTGGAAGGTTTCCACATGGTCTCTGTTCTATTCCCATTTGTGTTCCTTATCTCTGTACCTAGAGAGCTCTGGTGACCTAACCAGTAGAGAGTTGCTCTGCTGACCCAGAGGTGTCACCGCTCTGATGGTTCAAATCCACCAGCAGCTTCACAGGAGAAATATGCTCAGTCTTCTCCCGTGTGATTTACAGCCTCTGAAAACCCACTGGAGGGTCTCCTGTGAGTCTGTTCTGACTTGATGACAATGAGTTTGAGTTTTGTTTCTGTGCTAGATCTGCTCTTTTCATAACTCAGAATAAATGTGTTTATGATACACCCTACACAGTATATTTTCACTAACCTAATTGGAAAAATTGATTCTCAAATGAAATTGCATCCATAGATAGAAGGGTAAGAATTCTAACACATATTTTTATAAACATAATTCAAATCATGCCAAATTATGAATGATGTGCTACTTAACAGGGGACAATAGATATTACACTAGCAATTCATAAATATAGACAACAGCCAGAGGCATACTTTTAGTCAGTTAATATCAAAAGATCACATGGTTTTATAAAAAAAAAAGAAAGAAAATGAAGTTCAAGTGCTTCAGCCCATCTTTTAATGCTCATTTGCCCCCACCACATCTCAGTATCCGTATCAACAACCTAGACAGTCTAGATGTAGTTAGAGAAGGGGAGTAGATTAAATGAGGTGACACTGAGGGAGTTTCTGCCTAACTAGGTGAAAATTATGACTTCCCAGAAATACACATATTATCAAAAATGGCTCAGGAAGAAACGGATGAGCCTTATAAACATGTTAGGTGAAAGAATCTAGATAGAAAAGGTCACTGATTGCATGATTCTATTTACATGAAATGTCTAGAATAGGAACATTTTAGAGACAGAAAGTAAATTAGAAGTTGCTACAGACTGAGGGCCCTAGTTATTTTATCAATTTATCTCATCTGGGATCTTCCTCTCCTGTGCTGTCCCTCCATCCTTTTGAGCATGATATCCTTCTCCAAGGACTGGTCTCTCCTGGCTACATGCCCAAAGTATGTGAAACAGAGCTTCAAAATCCTAGCCTCCAAGGAGATACTTGGTTTCATCCTCTCCAAGACAGATCGATTTGTTTCCTTGGCAGTCCTTTTTATGTTCAAGACTCTTATCCAGCACCACAACTTGAAGGCATCAATTCTTCATCTGTAATATTTAGTCATTGTCCAGCTCTCTGTAACATAACAAGTAATTGAGAGGACTATGGCCAGGGTTAGGTGCAGCTTTGTCTCTAGACTGACATAATTGCTTTTCAGCACTCTGAAGAGGTCCCATGACAGCAGATTTTCCCAGTGCAATCCTGACTACTGGAAAGAGTGTTGATTGTGGAGCCAAGCAAACTGTAATAGATAACAACCTCAATCTCTTCTCCATCTTCATGGTCCTGCCAATTGGCCCATTGGTGGAAATCTTTGTCTTCTTGATGTTGAGCTTCAATCCATATTGAAGACTACAGTCCTTGACTTTCTGCAGCAAGCTCTCAGGTCTTCTTCAGTTTCAGCAAGCAAGGTTGTGTCATCTACATGTCATATGTTGTTAATGAGTCTTTCTCTAATCTTAATGCCACACTCCTATTCATAAAGCCCTGCTTCCTGAATCATCTGTTCTGCATACTGATTGAAAAGATATGGGTAAAATATATATCCCTGATGCACTCCTTTCCTGATTTTGAACCATTCAATGTTTCCTTACTCTGCTTCTTGGCCCAAGTATAGGTTTTGCATAAGTACAATCAAGTGTTCTGGGATTCCCATTTTCCTCAAAGTTAGCCACAATTTGTTGTAATCCACACAGTTGAATGCCTTTGCATAGTCAATGAAACACAGACATTCTTCTGGTACTTTCTGCTTTCTGTCAAGATCCATCTCAGATTGGCAATAATGTCTCTAGTGCCACGACCTCTTCTAAACCAGCTTGTATTTCTGGTAGTTTTCTGTCAGTGTATTGTTCCAGTAATTGCTGGATAATCTTCATCAGGATTTTGCTAGTGTGATATTAGTGATATTATTCGATAATTTCCACACTGTCAGGCCACCTTTTTTTTTTAATGGGAATAAATATGAGACTGGCTCAGGACAGGAAAATGTTTGTAGCTGCTGTACTATATTTCACAGGTGACTCAACAACACATAACAACAACAACATACTATCTTGGTTGGTTTTTAATTTAAACTTCTTGCTTAGAGTCACCGAGACCTCAGGGAGGGCCTTTCTATTTAAAAGTCTGTTGTTATTATATTGTGGAGGAATGTTCTTCTAAGTGGTACAACACTCTTCTGTCAATATTCTGTACTGAGATAACTTGGGGTTGCTGTGATGCTGAACATTGTGCCATTGGGGTGTCAAATGCCATAACAATTACCTTTGGTGGACAGTGTTTGGTGGCGCTTCCAGTTTAAGACATGTTTGGAAGCAGGAGTGGCATCCACTTCCTAAATATGCCTCTGCAAACTCTATGAACTTTTATAAACAACAATAGTTATAGGAAGGCTTCAGGTCTTTCATAGTGTCACAATAAGTCATGCTCAACTTGATAGCAATCAACAACAGGCTGAGGGCAAGGGAATGGAATGTGAGTGCCTAACTTATTTGAGTTTCTTTTTAGGATGAAGACCACATGAAAGCATTCTGGAATTAGGTCATGATGATGACTGCACAACACTGTCAAAATGCAAACCCATTTTGTCATATTGAAACCAACTCATAACTGACCTGCCATCATGTTTCCTGGATTATAAATTGCATGGAAGATTGCCCATCTTTTCCCATACTTGAAAAGCCAGAAAGATACTGCCTTTGTGTTAGTAGCTCAGCTTCCTTTGGATTATTCCACCAGAGTTCACTTTAGCATTCTAGATATATTAAAATCCTTCAACGTATATAATTTAGAATGGTTCCACTACCAAATTCATTGCCATCTAGTCAACTCAGATTCATAGTCACCTTGTAGCACAGAGTAGAATGGCCTTATAGGATTTCCAAGACTTTTCAGAAGCAGTCTGCCATATTGCTTTCCCATAGAATAGCAAGTAGGTTCTGTGTGGTGGCTTGGTTTGTAGAGAATTACATCACCAATGAAAGGGCATGTAGTTTCAAGTCATCAGCTGCTTTGACTCAGGAAAATGGACAATTTCCTCCTGTAATGTTGTTGTTGTTATGTGCCGTCTAGTCGCTTGTGACTCATAGCGACCCTATGTACAACAGACCTAAACTCTGCTCTGTCCTGTGCCAATCGCACTGTCTCTGACACTCCCATCCCGATTACCCCAGTCACTGAATCAATCCACCTCATAGAGGGCCTTCCCCTCCTGTGCTGTCCCTCCACCCTCCCAAGCGTGATGTCCTTCTCCAAGGACCAATCTCTCCTTACAACATGTCCAAAGTTTGTTAGACGGAGCTCCAAAATCCTTGCCTCCAAGGATCTACCTGGTTTAATGCTTTCCATGATGAATCTGTTTTGTACTGTCTCTGAAAACCCACTGGAGGGTCAGTTATGAGTCTGTTTCAACTCCACTACAGTTGGTTAGCACTTGAGCTCTGTAACTACTTTACCACTAGAACTTCTTTAGAATGTCAAGTTTTATATATGAAAATTATTTTAATTTTTTATGAATTTCTAAAATAATGAAAGACAGACAGCAAAAGACAAGAGATATAGAAAGCATGAGATAAAACTACACATATCAAAGAATTTCCAGTATTAGAGTGAAAGATGTCCCATGACCATGCATTTAGGAAGTAGATGCACTGGCTTAGAGAGTTCTGGGATAGCATCTGTGAACCATAACATTAATAGTATCTCTGACATGTTTGATAGCATGGAAAGGAAACTTTGAGACTTTGGGAATAGATGAGGTAAATACAAGCAAAATAAATAGAGCAACAATTAATTTCATTAAAATTAAATAGTTGTGTCTCTTGTGTGGCTCAACTGAGAATGGTGTTTATATAGCTATAATGTCAACATTAAGAATTGAATTAACAAAAAATTTGACAGAAGTAGAATTGAAGTTGGAGGTGAAAAGAAATAGAAAAATGTGGTGTGCCTATATCTGTGTAGTGTGTGGGAGAGGTGAAAATGGTAGAAGGAAATGTTTAAAAGCATCAAAATCCTTATCTTCCACATTTGCAAGTTATTTTATCTTACTAAAAAAAAATTAGTTGGCACTGAAAAATTTTAGGAAGTACCATAAGAACAAAATCAAATAATGATGAAAGATAAAGTTCACACTGCGCTGAAGGCATTTACCAAAAACTGAGGCCCAGAAATAGATAGAATATCAATTGGTCCACCAGATACTCTGCTGGAGAAGGAGTGACAATCTCCTCCTGTACCAGTCAGATCTGATTTAATGGTACACACACACAAAAGTAACAAAATAAAACTTTTTAAAAAAGTAATAGAAATTTATATGTTTCAACTAAGAGTTGCAGCCCTGGATATGCTCATCAGTTTATGCCAGGAAATTTAGAGGACAGCTACTTGTCCATCTGACTGAAAAAGATCCATATTTGTTCCCCTTCCCAAGAAAGGTTATCCAAAAGATTATCAAGCAATATCATTAACATCTTATGCAAGTAAAATATTGTAGACTAGCATTAAAAATTGGCTGGACCAGTACATTGACAGAAAATTACCAGAAGTTCAAGCTGGTTTTAGAAGATCAAGCTGAGATCAACCATTGCTGATGTTATGTGGATCATGACTGAAAGCAGAGAATATCAGAAGAATGTCTATGTGTGTTTTATTGACTATACAACTATATAACAAATTATGGTTAGTCTTGTGCAGAATAGGAATCTCAGCACACTTAATTTTGATCATCCAAAATCTATACTTAGACCAAGAAGCTATTTATTGTATGAACAGAGTAAGGAACACTTCCAGTTAGGAATGGTGAGTGCCAGAATTGTATCCTTTCTCCATAACTATTCAATCTGAATGCTGAGAAAATAATTTGCTAAACTGGCCCTAGGAGAAAAGTAGCATCAGAGTTGGGGGAAGACTTCATCAACAACTTGCATTATGCAGATGACACAACTGTGCTTGCTGAAAGTAAGAAAGATATGAAATATTTGCTGCAGAAAATCAATGACTACTTCCATCAATATGGATTACATTTCAACATCGGGGAAAAAAAGGCTGCACTATAGAACCAACACTCAATAGTATGATAGATGGAGAAAGGATTGAAGCTGTCATTGATTTAATCTTGCTTGGATAACAATCAACACGCTTAGTATCAGCACTCAGGAAATCAGTAGATGTACTACATTAGGCAAGTCAGCTATCAGGGATCTCTCAAAAATACTGAGGAGTAATGAAGTCAGTTTGAGGAATAAGGTGAACCTGGTTCAGATCATGGTCTTCTCAATCACTTGCTACACATCAGAGAGATGGACAATGAATAAAGATGATGCCTTTGAGTTGTGTGAGAAGAGTCTTGAATATCCCATGGGCATACTGCCAAAAAACCCCCAACAGACATATCTTGGAAAAAGTACAGCTAGAGTGATCCTTAGAAGCAAAGATAGCAAAGCTTCATCTTTCAAACTTTGGACATGTATCTAGGCAAGGATATTCGTTGGGAAAGGGCAACATGCTAGAAGAAAATGGCGGAATCAATTAAAGAAAGGCAGACCCCCAAGGACCGATGAATTCTAGTGTGTTTGAGATGAGATTGGTAGCACCAGATTGTGCAAGGTTAAGGTCAGCTGTTCATAAGTAGTACTCATCTCAAATAAACATAACAATAACAACATTGAATATATTTGACTGTGTGGATAATAACAAATTGTGATCAATATTAAGAAAAAATTGGAATCCCAGAACTCTTAATTGTGCTCATGTGAAACCTATGCCCAAACCAGGACGCTCTTGTATAAACAGGGCAAGGAAATGCCACATGGTTTAAAGTCAAGGAAGTATTCTTTAAGGCTGTGTCCTTTCTCCTCACCTGTTCAATCTGTATTCTGACCAAATCATTTGAGAATCTGGACTTCATGAAGAGTCGTGTGGCATCAGGCTTAAGAGGAAGACTCAATAGTCTGCCTTATGCAGATGATACAACCTTGCTTGCTGGAAGTCACAAAGACTTGAAACACTTGCTGACAATGAAGGACTGCAGTCTTCAATATGGATTACATCTCATCATCAAGAAAATGAAAATCCTCACCACTGAGCCAATAGGCAATATCATGATAGATGGAGAAAAGACTTAAGTTGTCAATTATATATAGTTTTGCTTGGATCCATAATCAATACCTTTGGTACTAACAGTCAAGAAGACAGAAGAAATGTTGCATTGGAAAAATCTGCTGTTAAGGACTTCTCCAAAATGCTAAAAAAGCAATTATGTTAAAGACTAAGGTGCATCTGATTCAAGTTGCCATGGTCTTTTCAATTATTTTCTCTTCATTTGAAAGTTAGACAGTGAATAGGGATGACAGAAGAAAAATTGATGTCTTTAAGGTGTGGTGTTAGTACAATCAGAATGCTTTTGGGTGGCAAGGATGGTGAAGGTTTGTCTCACATACTTTGGACATGTTGTTAGGAAAGCCCAGTGCTTCCTACTAGGAAAGGTGGAGAATGAGCAAGAGGGAGGAGGACTGGGGAGGTGGATTGACACGGGGACTGTAACAATGGGTTCAAATATATCAGAAATGATGAAGATGACATGGAATAGGACAAGGTTCAGATCTGTGTTCATCATGCTGTGGCATCTTGTTGTTGTTGTTGTTGTTATGTGCCATAGAGTTGAATGAAATTCATAGCAACACTATGCACAATAGTTTTACACTCTGCCATATCCTGAGCCATTCTATCTCTGACACTTATACCCCTACTTCCCCAGTTACTGTGTCAATCTACCTCATCTTGGGTCTTCCTCTCCTGCACTGTCCCTCCACCATTCCAAGCATGATTACTTCTCCAAAAACTAGTCCTTTCTGGCACGATGCCCAAAGTATGTGAGATGACATTTCAAAATCCTTGCCTCCAAGGAGTACTTGGCTTCACCTTCTCTAGGACATACCTCTTTATTCTTTTGACAGTCTATCGTATATTAGACTCTACTCCAGCACAACTCAAAGGCATCATTTCTTCTTCTGTCATCCTCATTCATTAGCCGGCTTTCTGATGCATGGCAAGTAATTGTGAAGACCATGGCCTGGATCAGGTGTCCCTTAGTCTCTTGACTGACATTGTTTCTTTTTAGCACTCTGGAGGGGTCTCTGGTAGCAGATTTTCCTACTGTAATTAATCTTTTGATTTCCTAACTACTGATGTCAAGTGTGTTGATTGCGGAGGTGTAATTGTTAACAATCTCAATCTCTTCTCCATCTATGATGGTGTTGCCAGTTGGCCCAGTGGTGAGAATTTTTGTCTTCTTGATGTTGAACTCAGTCTATATTGGAAACTGCAGCTCTCCCACCGAATTCTATTATTTTTCATACTGAAACAGGACTTTCAGCATTCTATTACTAGATCCAAGATCCGCTGCAGTGGGCACACAGATGTCATAGAACCATACTAATAGCAATAGGACTTACTAGGAAGTTGTTTTTAGGTTCTGTTTAGCCAAACATAACTCATAGCAACTCTAAGAGCAACAAATTTGACATTATCCTTATAATATCTGGTATGCTTAACCACATTGTTGCAGTCACTGTATCAATCTGTATTATTGAGGATCTTTTTCTCTTTTTCTGACTCTCCAGCTTTACCAGCATATCTTTACAAGGACTAGTCTCTCCTGACAACATGTACAAAGTATATGGACAGAGTTTCACCTCTTTGTCAATAAGGAGCAACCTAGATGAACTTCCTCCAAGACATACATGCTTGGTTTTTTTGGCAGTCAATGGAATATTAAGCACTCCTCTCCAACATCACAATGCAAAGAGAGGAATTATTCTTTTGCCATCCTTATTTATTGCCTAGAGTTCAGAAGCATAGGTAACATGAACCAGTTGCACAATAAAGACACACCCTAGCTCTTTAGCATTAGAGGTCCTCGACAACCTATTTTCCCAATGTGACATGTCATTTGATATTTGACTGCTGTTAAAATGAGTGTTGATTGTGGATCCAAGTAAACTGAAACCACTGCTTTCAGTGTTTCTCCATTTATCATGATCTTGCCTATTGGTCCAGTTGTGAAGATTTTTGTTTTCTTCTTTTTTTCAGTTAATGATTTTCCTTATTTTCTTGGACATATTTGTGTGTAAACAATTTACTAATGAGACTTCAGTTAAATAAACTATAAAACATTCAATCTAGACATTATTCATACTTCTACACTTTAAATAAGAAAGTTGTCATATTTCTTTAACCTCTCCCTGCACCCGCCAAATCGCTCAACTCTGTGATTATTTCCACACCGCTCTGCTCCCAACCCTCCACTCTTTGGACTCTCATACATATTTTACTAGTTATCCTTCTATTTTTAAATTAAGTAATTTACGTGTATTAGCTTATTTACAAAATTTGAATACATTGTTTTTTAGACCAGATTCTTCCAATTTCCCTCACTCCCCACTCATTAAATTGTACGACCCCATGGTTAATCAAAACTACAATGAGATACCATCTTACTCCAGTAATAGTGGCAAAGTTTAACAGGACAGCAAGTAATAAATGTTGGAGAGGATGTGGCAATATAGGAACTCTTATACATTGTTAGTGGGATTATAAAATGATACAGCCATTCTTGAAGGCAGTTTGGTGCTTCTTCAAAAATCTGAACATAGAAATGCCATATGATCCAGCTATTCCACTCATTGGAATATACTCTGAGAAAATGAGAACTGAGGCACAACTGGAGATTTGTACACCAATGTTCATAACAACGTTATTCACTATCACAAGAACATGGAAACAGGCCAGATGTCCAACCACAAACGTATGGATTGAGAAATTATGGTACATTTATGCAATGGAATACTATTTAACACGCAGGAGCAATGATTTTGCAAATTATTAACTAATTTGGGACAGAGTGGAGAGCATCATTGTACAAAACCATTATTGTAGAATGAGTATGAAGATCCAAGGGGGGGTGTATGAAAGCAAAGGGGTGAGGATTTTTATTTTCTTGATACTGAAATGTAATCCATATTGAAGGCCAGTCTTTGATGTTGCACAGCATGTATTTCAAATCCTCTTCACTTTCTGTATGCAAGATTGTGTTACCTGTACAACATAGGTTGTTTATGAATTTTCTTCCAAATCTTTTTCAAAAATTCTTTTCTTATTGTAATCCATGCATGTACTAAAATACAGATAGATATTCTTCTAGTACTCTCTGCTTTCAGCCAAGATCCGTCTGACCTTGGCTATGATGTCTCCAGTGCACAGCCTCTTCTAAAGCTAGCTTTCACTTCTGACAATACTCTGTTTAGATAACTGTCAGCAGGATCTTGCTTGAATGTGATATCAGTGATATTGTTCGATAATTCCCACATTCTATTAAATCACCTATTTTTAGGATGGGAATATATGGTTCTCTTTCAGTCAGCTGACCAGGTAGTTGTCCTCCAGATTTTCCGGCACAACCAAGACTGCATATGTTTGTTGAAGTATATCAACTGATATGACATCAATTCCAGAGGCCTTGTTTTTTGCCAATTCCTTTAGAGCAGCTTAAGCTTCCTCCTTCATCACCTCGTCATACGATGTTTTGTGAAATTCTTCTGTGTCAGCTAATTCTTTTTGTTACAGTGAATCTGTGTACTCCTTCCCTCTTCTTTTGATGCTTTCTGGATCATTCAGTATTCTAACTATAGCATTTTTAAGTGTTACAACTCACGGCCTGAATTTGTTGCTAAGTTCCTTCAGCTTTAGAAACCTCAAGTGAGTTTGTCCCTTTTGACATTCTGACTACAGCTCTTCGTACATTTTATTATAACATATTGCTTTGTCTTTCCAAGCTGCCCTTTCAAATCTTCTATTCAGCTCCTTATCTTTATTATTTCTGCCCTTTGCTTTGGCTTCTTGACACTCTGGTATGATATTCAGAGTCTCTTCTAACATCTATCTCAGTCCTTTCTTCCTCCTCTGTCTTTGTAATGACCTTTTGCATTCTTCCTGGATGATATTCTTAATATCCTCCCACTGCTCATCATGTCATTCATTAGTGTTCAAGTCCTCAAATCTGTTCCTCAGATGGTTTTGAAATATGTGTGGAAATTTTGGTTCTAGTCCAAATTTTGGTTCTTGTGGGTTTGGTTTAATTTAGCTTCAGTTTGAACTTGCATATGAGTAGTGGATGGTCTGTTCCACAATCAGCACCTGGCTTACTTTTCACAGCTGATATTGAGCTTCTCCAATGATTTTTTTCCCCACAGATGTAATCAATCTGATTCCAGTGTAGACCATCAGGTAAGGTCCATGTGTATAGTTGCCATTTGTGTTTCTTATAAAAGGTATTTGCAATGAATAAATCATTGATTGTAGAAATTTTACCATTCTATCTCCAGCATCATTTCTGTCACCAATTCCATATTTTCTAACTACTGATCCTTCTTTCCTTCTCCCAACTTTTGCATTTCAGTCACCCTTTGTTATTAATAAGTCTTGATTGCATGTTTGCAGAAATCATCTATTTCCTCCTCTTTGGTTCCGGTGTTGGTGCATATATTTGAATGACAGTGGTATTAACAGGTCTCCCTTGTATGTGTATGTATATTGTTCTGTAGTTCACAACATTGTATTTCAAGATGGATCTAGAAATAGTCGTTTTAGCTATGAATGTGACCTAATTACTCACCTTTTCATTTCCAGCATCATAGATCATTGGCTTGTCTGATTCAAATGTTTCGCCAGTGCCTAGTATGTCAATATTTATGCATTCCATCACATTCATACTTTTTTTACATTCCACATTCCAATCACTTGTCTGTTTGCAATTGTTTATCCTCTGTGATTCCCAATACGAGAGCTCAGCTTCCAGTGCCATGTCTATTAGCCGAATATGAATATATTTTATTGTACATAGGATTTTTAAAGCCCTGTTATTTTGAAAGTGGATGCCCAACCCTTTTCCCTAGTCTGTCTTAATTTGGATGCTCAGCTTTGAACAATATCTGACAGACAAGCATTTTACCCAACAGAGCAGATGAAAGAATCTTCCCAATTGTTTTGGTCCTTCACATTCCTTTAGTACATATGTAGTGTTCCCATTCCCTGGCTTACTCCTATAACATCCTGTTCCATTTCTTCTCCTTGCCCCTCCAGCACCTCCCTCCCCCTTCTCCAGCCAACACTAGTATGATGGCTCAGTCATCTGGGCAATTTTGTCCACCCATTTCGTCTCCACTCCCATATGATGTTGGTGCTAATGTCAGATGGATCTTGGCTGAAAGCAGATAGTGCCAGAGGAATGTCTATTTGCATTTCATGAAGGCATTTGACTGTGAAACACAACAAAATGTTGTTAACCTTGAGAGTGATGGGAATCCCAGAACACCTAATTGTGCTCATGTGACAATACACAGGGGAAGCTTGGTTACCTGTAAATATGTTAACTAAAGTCAAGGTCACGTGGTCAGAGTTTACAACATACCAACACCTGAGGGAAAAGGATGAGGCAGTCTGTCTTTATTGAGGTACACAGCTTCAGAAACTCTTTGGAAGGGTAGATAAGGGCAAAATCCACTTTACAGGGAGTGGAATTGGGTTTTGGATTTTTTCATAATCCTGATAAAATGATGTAACTCTATAAACTATATGTGAGTGTTATTTTAATAAAGATGTAATGATAAATTTAAAGAATTGTGATCATTAGATCTGTTGAAGATCAGTGACAATATTCTGGTTCTATCTTGTTCTATATGCGCTGCAAGAATGATTAAAGGAAAAAATTTTTCTTCATGTGATCATGGAAGTATGGGGGTTTTTTGCATATGCATGTTAATTAGTGCTAAGATGTCTTTGTTCACTTAAAATATTCTGAAATGAAGAAACATGCATTCATATGTATGAACATAAACTGGCTTGTAAGTAGCAAGTTGTTGTGTACTATTGAGACAGAATTGACCCATAGCTGATCCTCCAGCAGGTATTCTTTCAGAGGCAGTAAATCACATGGGAGGAGATTGTTCATCTTTCTCCCACGGAGCAACTAGTGGGCTTGAAACACTTATCTTTGTGTTGGCAACAAAATTCCTTACCACTCAGGGCTGGGCAATGAATAAGGATGACAGAAGAATAATTGATGGTTTTGAGTTGTGGTGCTGGAGAAGAGTGTAGAATACCCCATGGACTTCCAAGAGAGCAAACAGATATGTCTTGAAGAGAGTGCAGCCAGAGTGCTTCTTGGAGGAAAGATGGTGAAGCTTCGTTTTTCATACTTTGGGTGTGTAGCTAGACAAGGCTATTAATTGGAGAGGGACATAATGCTTGGAAAGATGAGAGTTCAATGAAGGAGAGAAAGATCACCAATGAAATAGATTGATATGACTTCAGCAATGAGCTTGAGTGTTTTGGAGATGGTGAAGATGGCACAGGATAGGGCAGAGTTCAGGTTGGCTATTCATAGGGTCACTATAAGTCATACTAAGTAGTACCTAATGAAAATAAGCCATCACAGTCCCCTAAGTAGCAAGAAAATAAATAATATAATGCTTTTGACTGAACATAAAATACATTAAAAAACAATGACATTCATTTTTTTTAAAAAAACAACTCTATAAGCAGAAATTAGCATAAAAATCTCACTAAACAGTTCTTTTAAATGTTTGCTCACTGCCTGGATGAAATAATTGACAACATGTAAATGTCTCCTTGTTTTTTTTGGCTTGGCATTAATTTTCTATAAATAGAGAAATCTTATCATTATCATTGCAAAAAACAATCTGTTATTCATTATGGAAGTTATAAACATGATTAACAACTTTTTTCCAATTTCTGAAACAAATCAGTGAAAGGAGTACTGAAGGAACTAAATATTTAAATGTCATCTGATATTTTTAAAAAGAAGATCTGTGTTCAAAATATATATATTTTGTTGATTAGAATTTTAACAACTGTGTTAGAAAGATTTATGTGGTAGCATAAAATTGGAGACTGTTGCAAACATACTCCCAGAGGGGAGATTAAAAACAAGCACGCTTTGTCAAGATCAAATTATGAAAGAGAAAATATCTTTTTGAACCTTGGAATCTGGCTTTCGACAGCTTTTACGAAAGACCCAATCTCAAGTCTTTCTTATATAATCTACAGGGGAATTTTTGAGCTCAGATGGATGGTGATAACCAATGGATGAAAATTAGTACAGCTGATACATTGCTAGACCACTGTTGTAGAGTAACATCATAGGGTCTGCTTAGATAAAATAATTAGGAAATGGAGACATTCTAGATTGAGGAAATATTCATTGTCAGAGAATGAAAATTGTCACACCACTGGACCAGAAACCAAGATACATTCTTATATTATTAGATCAGGAACTAAAGTTTATAAAACCTGTAATTGACTCTAGCTCAAAGACCATGAGGGGAGTGGGCTTCAAAAGTCCATAACACACAACTAAAGTTACACAATTGATCAAAGATACGTGCTGTTCAGTTTATTCCAAGGTGGTTCTAGGATGGCAGATTGGGCCAGTTTTTGTGGTAACTTATTCTTCCTTATACCTATTCAATCTGTACGATAAAGTAAATAATACTAAAAGCTGCACTGTGTGAAGAAGAATGTGACATCAGGAATGGTGGAAGATTCATCCACAATCTGGATGAAGCAAATGATGCAATCTTGCTTACAGAAAGTGAAGAAGGCTTGAAGTACTTACTGAGGAAAATCAAAGACTAGAGCCTTCAATGCACATTACATCTTAATGTGAAGAAAAGAAAAATCATCACCAATCAAGCAATAGGAAACAGGATACATGGGGTGAAAATGAAGTTGTCAATGATTTAATTTTACTTGAATCCACAACCAACATGGTAGCAGTGGTCAAGAAATCATAAAAGTGCAACAATGAATGAATAGAAATCCAAAATATCTGTAAATGTTCATTAAAATTAATAAAATTAAATTAAAAAAGAGAAATCATAAAAGGCATTGCATTGGGTAAATTGCTGTCAAGGTACCCTCCAAAGTGCTAAAAAGCAAGGATGATAGTTTAAAGAAGAAGGTGCACCTGATCCAAGTCATGAACTTTTAAATTGCTCTCTATATGCTCATGACACAACTTTATTTGCTGAAAGTGAGGAGGATATGAAATGTCTGCTGCAGAAGATCAAGGACTATAGCCTTCAGCATGGATTACATTTCAACATTAAGAAGACAAAGATGTTCACCACAGGCTCAACAGCCAATATTATGATAGACGGAGAAAATATTGAAGCTCTCAATGATTTCATCTTGTTTGGATCAACAATCAACATCCTTCGTACCAGCAGTCAGTAAATCAGGAGACATATTGCATTGACAAGTTTGCAGTGAGGGACCTCTCCAAACTACTGAAGAATAATGTTTTGAAGACGAAGGTGCACCTGATTCAGGGCATGGCTTTCTCAATCACCTGCTATGCATCAAAGAGTTGGGTAATGAATAAGGAAGACAGAAGAAGAACTGATGTCTTTGAGTTGTGATGGTGAAGAGTATTAAATATTCCATGGACTTCCAAAACAAACAAATACGTCCTGCAAAGGGTGTGGCTAGGGTGTTCCTTGAAAGCAAGGATGACCAAGCTTTATCTTTCATACTTTGGAAATGTAGCTAGGTGAGGCTGTTCCTTCAAATGGGACATCATGCTTGGAAAGATGGAGGGTCAGCAAAAGAGAGGAAGACCGCCAATGATATGGATTGACATTTTAACTTCAGCAACAGGCTCTAGAGTCTCAGAGATGATGAGGTTTGGCATCGGATAGGCAGGTTAGGGCAAGTTTCAGAATGGCTGTTCATAGGGTCGCTATGAGTCATACATGACTTGCCCATATCTAAAACAATAAAAATATAACAATACATCTGAAAGTTGAAAAATAATTATACACAATAGAAAAAGGATAAATGTCTTTGAATCATGGTTTTAAGAAGAGTACTGAATATCCCATGGACTGCCAAAAGAACAAACAATAATGTCATGGAAGAAATGCAACCAGTTTTCTTTTTAGAGGCAAAGATTGTGAAAATCCCTCTCCTATACTTTGGGCATGTTTTCAGGAGGTGCAAATTCTTGGAAAAAGACATCATGCTGGGAAAGGTAGAGGGTTAGAGAAAGCGAGGAAGATCCTCAACAACATGGATTGAAATAGGAGAAATTGTGAGAATAGTGCAAGTTAGGGCAAGCTTTCCCAATCTGTTGTTAATAGGATCATTATGAATCATAGTCAACTGGACAACACAATAACAGTTCTTCCTTAATCATGTGTATATCTCGAGGTTTATTGTAAAGTTTCAGATAATGTTGTATCTCAAGACTCATCATATATCTATTTGTCTTCAATGACAAAGACCCTGGGGAATAGATTACAATAGATAAGCCAGTTCTCAAAGAAAAAGCATGCTGCCCTTGAGGAATATGGTCCAAGTAATCTACAAGGTTAAAGGGACCACCATTTGGACAAGCAGTTTTTAAAAATCCAACACAAATTCTAAGCTTGCGCCAAGATCTTAAAATGGGGTTATGGTTCCACTTTTAGACTTCCCTACTTACATTCAAACCAAGTGCCTGGTTTTAGATGTCCACACACCATCAACTTTAAGAGTGTAATGAATTCTGCATTGTTCTCTTAGAAATTGTATCACAGATACTTTAGGTCTGACACTGTTCTTGTTGCTCTTGACCCAGAAAGAGATAAGTTATTGTATTGGCTTAATAATAACAATGATTAAAAAAAAACAAAACACAAACAAAACACAACAGAAAGCTCCAAGAACAATAACAACAGATAAAAACCAGCCACAAACAAAAAACCCCTCCTCAAATTTTCAAAAGTCTTAGTATTTGGTTGGGTTTCCTATAAACACTATTTTTACATTCTAAACCTTTTCAGATTCCTTGAATGGGCATTGCTTGTCCTTGACTTTGTGGACTAAATGGATTAAGTCTATGATTGTTTACTTTGGCTTATGCTCCCCAGACCTCTGACTGGAAATACTTAGAGCAAGTGAAAATCACTTTATTAATGAGTAGGAACCAACTGACAGCTGATCTCCAGTGGATTTTTGGGAAGCTGTAAATCACATGAGAAGAGTTTTCCTATTTTTCTTTTGGGGAGTCACTGGTTAATTTGAACCACCAGAGAGGGACCACCTTTGGATTAGAAGCATAACTTCTCACAGAACTACCTAAAGTAAGCAGAAGTACTTCTAAATTCCTTTTGGAGGGGAAAAAAATCCCATCACACTTGGAGCTGGAGGTTAAATTATCCCTTGTTTCACAGAAACACAAGGCATCAAGATATTTGCTGTGCAACACTATTAAAGAACACTGAAAGTGTGAAGATGGGGGCGGGTAGTAACACTGCTCAACCTTTTAAACTTGATGTCTTTTAGCTTGCTGAGGCAGCTTGAAGAGGTGGTTGGATTTGTTCTCTTTTTCTTTATCCAAATCAAACTCATTATAAAAGCCTTCCACCAGACAGATTAATGTCTACAGCCAGCACTTGGCCATTTCTCAATGCTCACTCAGGCATTTATGTTTGCCTAACCTGTTATCTCCATACCCCTCTTTAGGCTGCAAAACTCTTTTCACAGTTAAAGACTCTATTATGACACTTTTGAGAATTTTCTTTCCTCTTGTCTCGACAAAGAGATAACATGCATTTTAGGAATTTGGGCACCAAGAAGCAGCAGAAAGTTGGCGTGATAGGAGTCACCATCCTAGGACTTAATTACAGGGATGCACAACTTCTCACTGGCTTCTAGGATCTTTGCCTTAGCACTTCTGAAATTTTGATGTGACTTTGTTTTACCACTTCCTTATTATCTAGGGAGCTCTGATGCCCTAGTGTATAAAGAGTTGTACTGCCAACCCAAAGGCAGGTGGTTCAAATCCACCATCTGCTCTGTGGGAGAAAGATGAGCGATATATTTTTGAGTGATTTATAGCCTCTGAAAACCAGCTGGAGGGTCAACTTTGAGTTGATTCTAACTGGACAGTAATGACTGAGCTCGTTTTATCTCCAGGAAGGAGCTATGTGGCATATTCTGTTGGAAGTTGTAAATCCAAAGGCTCTATTTATCTGGGAAGTTCATATTCCCTAGCCACTGGTGGGTCAGCTAAGAGTCAGTTTCAACTCACCAGTGATGAGTAAGAGAGTGAGTACTATTTCTGGAAGTATTGGTGACGTAGTATATAAGACACCAGACTGGTTGGCAGTTTAAATCCACAAGCATCTCCACAGGAGAAAGATGGGCACACTCCTCTAACAAAGATTTACAGTCAGGGAAATCTGATGGAGTGTTGCCATGAGTCAAAATTGATTCTATAGCAGTGTATGGGTTGTTCTTTTCTGTGTTTATTTTAGCCTACCCCAAGTGTTACCAAATTTTTGTAATCAACTATCTCACCCAAGGATCTTGAAGGCAAAGAAGATTGACAAATGGCATAAAACTATTCTAGAATGAGATCTTACTCATATCAACACCATCAAGTCAGTTCTAATACTACTGTCCCTCAGGTTTCTAGGACTATCAATTGAAATAGGAGGAGGCTGCCTATCTTTTCCCCCTCAGGTTTCTAAGGACTATCAATTGAATAGGAGAAGGCTGCCTGTCTTTCTCCCCTCAGAGCCATTGATTGGATTTAAACCACTAAAGGAATTTAGTCTTAAACGTAGTAGTACAACTCTTTTTGGACTATACAACCAGTGCTTTCTGCAATGGGATATTGTTGTTGTTGTTAAGTGCCATAGGCAACTCATAGCAACCCTACGAATGAAATTCCTCAACAGTTGCGTGACTTTCATCCTTTCTTTAGGTTCATAGGGTTTCTGGAGGCAAGCTATTACGGAAGTGAATGCCACTCCTACTTCCAAGCTTGTTTCAATTGGGGAGCTCCACCAAACACTGTCCACCATGAGTAACCATTATCCTATTTGACACATCAGTGTCACAGTGTTCCGCTTCACAGCAATCACGAGTTACCTCTCTATGGCAAGTGGACACACCAGGGCTATAAGATCTAGAAGAACATTTGAACAAAAACAATGAAAAACAGGCCCAAAAGCCGCAGGCCCAAGTATTCAGTATTTTACCATTCCAGTACACCCAAATGCTGGCAGACTCTGGGCCAGCACTTGGGTGTGCCAGAATGGTAAAATACAGAAATGTCAGGCTACGCCTGCAGGGTAAGGGCCAGTGTCTTGGGAGTCTTAGCGTAAGCTGGACATGGCCTCTGGCTTCTTGAGGAGAGGTGAGGATGGCACGTTCTGGGCGCTTGTGGCTTTTTGCCACAAGTGGGTGTCGGCAGAGCAATGGGATAGAAAATAGATATTTATCTGAAGGGTCAACCCTTAACTCTCTCTGGGATGGAGCCATATCATTTTTTTTCCAATAAAAGAACTTTAGATTAGTAAAATCCAAGTCTTTCCACCACACTTAAACATGAAAGATTTTTTTATTATACACATATTCATCATAAGTGCGGTAATTACATATGTATGATAACATTAATATACAGTGATATGTCTTAGTGTTTATAAACGTTGTTATTAACAAATATCAGGATATTTTTAATTATTATTTCTGTTAATTCTTTGGGGAAAATGTATTTTCTTTTTTTAATTTTTAAAATTTTTTTATTATTAATTTTAATGAAAATTTACAGAGACTTTGGATTTCCATTCATTCATTTTTGCACTTTTCTCCCTGCCCACCCTGCCCACCCCCAGTACACTATTCTCTTTGAAAAGTAAAAGAAAAAAAATATTTCATTGTTTTACAATCCCTCCCCCCAGGTCTACTCCACTATGGAGCCTCCGTTCTGGACTCCTGTCTTGACAATAATACCCAATCATATATCTTAAACAATTTTCTCCCCCATCTGCTTCAATGCAGTATACATTATTTATCCTATCTTTCTCAGTCTCCCCGCAACATCAATGTCAGTCCTGTTTTACAACAGTGGCAATATGCTGTATTTGTTCTTTTGTGACTGAGATATTTCACACCACGTAATGTCCTCCAGGGTCACCCATTTTGAGTAATATTGCATAAGTTCCTTGTTCTTCAATGCAGCATAGTATCTATCCCATTGTGTGAATATACCACAGCTTCTCTAGCCATTTGTTTGTTGAGGAGCACTTAGTTTGTTTCCAACTCCTTGCTATTGTGAACAAAGCCATGATAAACATGGGTGTGCATATATCTGCTTGGGTGGCAGTTATGGTCTCTTTGGGGTATAGTCCCAGTAGTGGAATTTCTAGGTCAAATGGTATCTCTATTTGCAACTTTTTGAGAAAGCACCACACCGCCTTCCACAGTGGTTGCACCATTTTACACTTCCACCCATATAATTTTAACTATGTTTCTTATCCCCTTACTACTGCTAATTCTTCTTGTTACTCTATTTTGTGAACGTTTCCATGTTGCTTCACAACTTGTGGTTTGAGGACTTGAACAAAACCACTTATCACAGGAGAACAACTGCTGTGTTCTGGGAAGGCTTGAGACCATCTCATGTGCCCTTCTTGCATTTGTTCTGAGCACCAATGAATCTTTCATTATTTGACAATCTGGTCTCTCAACTCTGCTTGATCATTATGTTTAGCAGCATATAATTTGGAGGAAGATCACGTTTTCCATTATGCTGTGTAATGCAGGCACAGAACCAATCATCGCCTCATATAAATATTGGGTGAGCTAGGGAAGATGTGTCCTGTGGAGAGAAGCTGACCTGTATGCAATCTATTTCATGTGACAGTTGCAATGTCTTTGAAAATCTGGCTAATTTATCTTTCTTGTCCCCTAGATCACTGCAACATAAATTATAATGATCTTCAAAGTGTCACCAGATTGGTGATTGAAAGAACATTTGGCATCATCAAGAAGGCTTCACATGGGGAGTTAATTCTATGAAAACATTATGAAGCGTCCTTTCCCAGAAAGTTCCTTCCTCCAACTCCAACCTGGACAAGTTACAAGTGATTCTACAGAGCCCTGAAGTGTGGTTTATATTCAGATAAGGATGCAGAGATTAGTGAGTCAGAACTATTACCACAAAAGAGGATGCAACCTTGGGAAAAGAGTTGAAGGTACAACTAGAAACAATAGTTGAGAAGCAACTCTGAATCAGGAGTCCTTAAAGACTAGCAGTGAGAGGCATTCAAATATTTCTGGGTTCTGGGAACCTCCATACTATGATTTGCTCCTTTGTTCTTTTTTTTTTATTTTTAAAGCTGATTTTTTTAGATAGTTTTAATGATGTATATTTATTACACAGTTTTTGTGCAGAAGTGCTTGTAATGTCAGTTCATTTATTTCTCAAGACAAATACTTATTTTTTTTTTATTTCCACTCAGAATATTTCACATAAAATGTGTACTCATGCTGAAGGATATGTGGCAAACGTACAGTCACTATATGAAGGTCAGTAAGTAATAAGCATTTCATGTCAACACATTTTTATGACTTTTTGGTAGGGAAAATGTCTCAAATAGAATAAAAAAAGAGAATAAATAAATAAAATACCAACCATACAGGAAAGCAGTGATAAATTGGGTTGCATTATAATTGAGGATTGTTGTTATGTGCTATCAAGTCCACTGAGACTCAGCAACCCTATGCACAATAGCTCTGAATCCTGCCCTATCCTGAGCCAGTCTTACTGTCTCCAACACACCTACCCCTATTACCCCAGTTACCGTGTCAATCAATCCATTTCATCCTGGGTCTTATTGGCCAGCCATGTTCACGTCAAGAGATCTCCAAACTTAACATTTCTCACATATGTTTTGTTCTTTTTCTTTCTCCCTTGGCTCTGTTATGACCTTTTGCTTTCTTCATGTGTAATATGTTCTTGACATCACCTCACAGGTCATCTGGTCTTCAGTCATTAAGGTTCAATGCATAAGATCTGTTCTGGAGATGGTTTTTAAATTTAGATGGTGTAGACTCAAGATCTTAGGTTTCCTAGTTTCTTATCTTGGATATAATTATTGCAAATATCTTCTTTCACATCATGATTTGTTTACTCTCTTAATGATCTTTTGAAGAAATATCCTCCAGAATCCAAGAATAAACAGGAGTGGAAAAAAGACTTTTATCACTTGGCAGAATAATCAGAGCTTGGTAGTATATCTGGCAGGGACCAAAAGGAGTTACACCAGGAAATTCCACACTCACAGGACTCCAGGTAGGATGAGACTATGACTAATTTCACAAGACATGAGCTTGTAAGAGGGAAAACCTGGAAGGGGAAAAATCTATTATGTATCCTAGGCCCCAAGCTATGGTACCAAAGCTATCCTTGTCTCTGCCTTAGCCTTTCTTCCCCTTTTTATCACCTGTTTATTTCTCCTTGCCCCATCGTGATACACACTATTCCACTAACTAATCAAGCTCAGGAACTCACTTCTTATTGTCATTAATAAAAAGATCTTTTGTCTTAAAATAACTTATCTTTTTTTTTTCTAATAGTCTCTCCTTGACTACAGTCACCTGGGGCCCACCTGCTTGCAAGACTTTTCTAATTTCCCTGTGAATGTGAAGAGGTTCAGAGAACTGTAATCTTCAGCACATTTTAAGGAAACACTCTGAAAGTTACATTAGATAATACAGAGGTTAAAGCAAAGGAAAATATAGATTTCAAAAGACAACTTGAGAAGATCAAGAAAAGTACTAAAACAAGATGGGTAAAAGCTGGAATTACAAAACCGAAAAGCAAGAGCACACTCAACCTTTCTCAATTTGAAAGACTTGAAGAATAATTTCAAAGCAAAGAGGGAAAAGATATTGATTGAGGTTGTTAACAATTATAGCTTGCTTGGCTCCACAATGAATATTCTTAATACCAGCAGTCAGGAAATCAAAAGACTAACTGCACTGGGAAAATCAGTGGTCAGGGACCTCTCTAGAGTGTTGAAAAGTAATGATGTCAGTCTAGAGATTAAGGTGTGCCTAAACCAGGCCATGGTCTTTGCAATTACTTGCTATGCTACAGAGAGCTGGACAATGACTAAGGATGACAGAAGAATTGATGTGTTTGAATTGTGATTCTGGAGAAGAGTCTTGAACATACCATGGACTGCCAAGAATACGAATTGGTCTGTGTTGGAGAGGGTGAAACTATGTTTCTCTTTGGAGGCTAAGATTTTGAAGCTCTGTCTCACATACTTTGGGCATATAGCCAGAAGAGACCAGTCCTTGGAGAAAGACATCATTCTTCAAAGTGTGGAGGGACAGCACTGGAGAGGAAGATCCTGGATGAGACAAATTGATACAGTAACTGGGGCAATGGGAGTTAGTTGTTGGAATTCGTTGGAATCTGTTGGAATTAGTGAAACTGGTTCAGGACAGGGCAGGGTTCATAGGATTGTTATGGGTCAATGGCAACTTGACAGCACATAACAACAACATTTGCAATAGTAGGGAATTCTATAGGTAAAATCCTGAAAGATGCAGGAAGCCTCAAAAGAAGATGCAAGTGATGCAAAGCACTAAAAAGAATTGGCTGACATTGGACCATTTCAGGAAGTCGCATATAATTAAAAACAATGGTTTGGTTTGGTGGGGTTTTTTCCCCTTTTACATTGGTTTGCTCACAAAATTTGCATACATTGTGTTTCACACTATTCTTCATTCATAGCATGTTTCATGCAATCATTCTTGTGGATTATGTTTTATAAAATCAATCACCATTGGACTATGTCCATCATCATCCTGTCTTTTCAGGTCCCCACCTATTCTTCCCATTTCCTTCACCCCCTCTCCACTCACCAAAATCTACTTCCTTTATTCAATCCGTATTCTCAAAACTACATATTTGAACTTTAACAGTTCAAGGAGATACTTTTCAGATCTATCCAATGTAAAATGCTAGTTGGTTTCTTGGCTTCTAATTTCATGGTTCAAATAAAGTTAAATCAGTTAAAAAAAAAACCCAAACCAACATAAACTCAACAAAAAAACCAATGGTAATGAAGGAAGACTTTGAAGCTCCACTGAAGGCAATGACAAAAAGAAGAACCAAGAAATTGATGGAATACCAGTTGACATGTTTCAACAAACAGATGCAGCACTAGATATGTTCATTAGTCTATTCCAAGGAATCTGGAAGACAGCTACCAGGACAACTGGAAAGATATTTACTTGTTTTATTGACTATGTAAAGACATTTGACAGTACGGATTATCATAAATTATGGCTGACCTTGAGAAGAACGGCAATCCACAACATCTAATTGTTTTCATGTGAAACCTATCATCCTGTAGACCAAGAAGCAGTTGTCTGAACAAAACAAGGGAACTCTACATGATTTAAAATCGGGAGAGACGTCCACCAAAGTTATATTCTTTCCCTATACGTATTCATTCTGAGTAAATCTTTGGAAGAGCTGGGCTTTTTAAAGAGGAATGTGACATTAGAATTGGAGGAAAATTCATCAATAATATCTGTTACGCAGATAACACAACTTTGCAGAAAATGAGGAAACTTGAAGCAGTTACTACAGAAGATCAAAAACTATACCTTTCCATATAGATTATATATTAATATCAAGAAAAAAATAATCTTCAACACTGGACAAAGAGGCAAAACCATGAGAGAGGAGAAGAGGCTGGTGTTGTCAATGATTTAATTTCACTTGGATCCACAATTAATACCTGTGGTAACAGCAGACAAGAAATCAGGAGTACTTCATTGGAGAAATCTGTTAAGGGCATCTCCAAACTTCTAATGATGTTGGTTTAAAGAGTAATGTGCACCTTTCCAATTGCTTCGTATGTATCTGTTAGTTGGACAATGAATAAAGATGACAGAAGAAACAATGCCTTTGAATTTTTGTTTTGGGAAAAAAATACTGAATACCCTATGGAATGTCAAAAGAAAAAAAAATAAGTCTGTCTCTGAGGAAGTTCAATCAAGTTGTTTCTTAGAGGCATGGATGGTGAAATTTCATCCACATAGTTTAGGCATGTTGTCAGGAGGGAAGAGTCCTTAGAAAAAGTACTGGGAGGGGTGGAGGAACAGAAGACCTTCAACACAATGAATAGACAAATGAGTATACCAGTGGGCTGGAGCATGTCAGAGATTGTGAGGATGGTGCAGAACATGTCAAGGTTCAGATCTGTTGTTCATAGCATTGTTATGAATTGTAGTAATATCCATGGAAGGGAGCTCTGGTAATGTAGTCCTTGTTGTTGTTGTTGTTGTTCTTGTTGTTGTTGTTACGTGCCGTCGAGTCGCTTGTGACTCATAGCAACCCTATGTACAACAGCTCTAAACTCTGCTTTGTCCTGTGCCAAGCTCATTGTCTCCGACACACTCATCCCGATTGCCCCAGTCACTGAATCAATCCATCTCCCAGAGGGCCTTCCCCTCCTGTACCTGTCCTCCACCCTCCCAAGCATGATGTCCTTCTCCAAGGACCAGTCCCTCCTTACAACATGACCAAAGTATGCCAGATGAAGTCTCAGAATCCTTGCCTACAAGGAACAGCCTGGTTTAACCCTCTCCAAGAAGAAACTTTGTTTTCCTAGCAGTCCATGGTACCCTCAGCACTCTTGCCAACACCAAAGCTCAAAAGCATCAATTCTCCTTCTATCCACTCTGGTCATTGTCCAGTTCTCTGACGCATAACAAGTGATTGCAAAGACCACGGCCTGTACCTTAGTCAGATGCACCTTAGTCTCCAGAGACACACTGTTGCTTTTTAGTACTTTAGAGAGGTCCCTAACAGCAGACTTTCCCATAGCAATATGTCTTTTAATTTCCTGGCTGCTGGTGCCAAGAGTGTTGATTGTGGAGCCAAGCAGACTAAAACTGTGAACAATCTCAATCTCTTCACCATCCATCCTGATGTTGCCCATTGGTCCAGTGGTGAGAATCTTTGTCTTCTTGACATTGAGCCTCAATCCATAT
>NW_006399809.1:9451552-9452694 GCF_000299155.1 Elephantulus edwardii | reverse complement strand
TTCTTTGGAATGGGAACAACTATAGATCTCTTCCAGTCAGTTGGCCAAGTGGTTGTTCTCCAGATTTCTTGACACAACTTGGTGAGCATGTCCAGGGCAGCATTAGGAAGTTTAAATGTTAATGCCCAATCCATGCCTCACTGATGGTTAGAATGCACCAGGGACTTCATGGGATAAAGATGGATAATCTTCTTATTGGTTTGCAGCATTGGAAACCCAATGTCAATGATTTATGAACTACCCAAGATTCAAATCCAGAATATAAAGAATTTTAAAAAAGGAAATAGGGGGAAAAGAACACAATATGGTAGGAATAGAAGGAAAGGCATTTGAAAAGACATCTTAGAAAAGAGGGCTTCCAAATGGTCAATAAATATGAAAAGGTACTTGACAATATTAGTCATTTGAGAAATTATTTCATATTATAATATATTCTTAATTATAGCCACTACAGGGGACAAATAAAAAAAATCTAATAATTACCCTTGCATTAAAAAGATGAGAAGTAACCATAATGCTCAAGTACTACTGGTGAGGGTATAATTTGGTACAATTATTTTTTTGAAACTCTTCAATAGTATGGAGAACATGTGGCCTAGTGGTAAGGAGCTACACCACCAGCCCAACAGTGTGTGGTTCAAATCCACCAGTTGCTCATGGGAGAAAGATGAACAATCTCCTCCCCGTGATTTCTAGCCAGGAGTTAATTCTAATCCACTGCACATAGCAACATTCAATAGTATCTACTGAAATGAACCATGTTGTTGTTGTTGGGTACCATCGGCTCTGAACCGGCCCATAGCTGAGCTTCTGGTGGTTTTCAGAGGCAGTTGAAAACATGGGAGGAGACTGTTCATCCTTCTCCCTCAGAGCAATTGGTGTCCTCAAACTGTGTGTCCTTCAGGACTACAGCACAACTTCTTTCCAATAGACAAAAAGTTGTCTATCATGCAGGCATTCCACTCCTACATATATAGTAAAAAGAAACAAGTGTGGTTTTGTAAAAAATTGGAGCTACCTGGAGGCAGCTGCATCCAAACTTTATTAAAAAGGAATTTTCCCCACCGGCAGCATTCACAATATAAAACCAATTTCTGTGAGACATAGTTTCCTTGTTTCTGTACCTACTTCTAGTCATTATT
>NW_006399809.1:9448250-9450737 GCF_000299155.1 Elephantulus edwardii | reverse complement strand
CTAAACCCTGTTCTATAACTATCATAATTTCTCTACATTAATAGAATTTCCATAGACATGTGGTTTAGGAAGTGGATGCCACTCCTGCTTCCAAACCTGTCCTTTATGATATCTCCCCTCTAGTCTTCCAATGACCTTGGGCAAAGGCCGCTGGCTCTGGCTATGGGAAGAGCATTTTCAATTAGCTCTATTTTACAAGTGCCTTCATTTCTCATAATCTCATATTAACAACAATAGTGATAATATATGGAAACTATATAATTATTCTCCAAGATCTGACAAAGCAAATTATTGCAAAAAGGATTAAGGGTAAAATGCATAATAGCCTAATGCAATGAAGAGAAGGTTCCCTAGGGTGTGATTTATAACTCCTTTTTTTTTTTCTGATAATAGATAAAAAGGGAGGATGACAAATTAAGAGGAGGTACCTCGGTGCCACCAAGAAAGCATTGCCAGAAATATAGTGGGTTCTTGTGGATTCAAGTCCTTGCACTAGGAGGTTGCTTGACACTAGGGAAGACCTAGACACCTGGGAACGCTAGGTGTACAGAAGCTGAAGGAAACAAAAGACCTTCTTCCAGAACCAGCACAAAGAGAGTGAGAGAGTGCAGTCATCCTGAATTTGGACTTTTAGTCTCCTAAACCATATGTGAATAAATCTCTGTTTGCTGATGCCATCCACTTGTGATATCTCTGTTACAGCAGCACTAGATAACTAAACCAATCCCCAGGATCAGAATTGCCTCATTGACACACATAGCAATGTGTAAAAACATAGTTGAATTTCACAAGTATAAAGCTGAATTTAAAAAATTGACACAAAATAAGCATTCTGAATTATTTTATTAAAAATAAAACAGGGGAGAAGGGTGCAACAATGAATGAATGGAATTCCAAAATCTCTGTAGATGTTCATTGAAATGAAAAATAAATAAATTTAAAAAAAACAAATCTGAACTCAGCACAGCCAAAAACAAAACAAAACAAAAAAACTCAAAAAAAAAACAGGTAAAAAAACTATAGAGTTAGACTAAAGGATCACAGTTAAATTGGAGGGTGGAGCCTGACTGGCAAAAGGAAATAAGAGTCTTCTAGGTTCTGATAGTGTTCTGTTTGTTGATCATGGGCTGGTTTTTCAGCAGGTCGAAATACATAACATGATCACATATTATTTGTATACATTTTTATATTTGTCTCATACTTCTTTAGAAAGCTTACATTCAAAACTTTTCACTCAAAATAGTTATTGATGGTAAGTGTGAACTGACTAGCCATCCAGCAGATTTTCAGAGGCTAGTAACTGCATGCACAGAGATTCCCCAGCTTTCTTTCTCTGAGCAGCTGGTGGATTCGAACTGCCCACCTTTCGACTGGCAGTGTATCTCTTTACCACTAGGCTATCAGAGCTCACTAAACCTGCACAGATAACTGGCTGGATAAACACAGTTGTGGCATATGGGTAGGAGGGACCAGTCCTTGGAGAATGACATCATACTAGGAAGGCTAGAGAGACAGAATGGGAGAGAAAGACCTCGGACGAGATGGATTGACACAGTAACTACGGCAATGGGGATAGGTGTGTTGGAGTTGGACTGGTGCAGGACAAGGAAGGCTGCAGAGCTGTTGTACACAGGGATACTATGAGTCACAGGCAACCACGATGGCCCATAACAACAACAAAAACGACAAAAAGAAATAAAGTACTGAATCATACTACAGCATAGATGAACTTTGGAAACATTTTGTTAAGTAAAAGAAGTCAGACACAAAGGCCACATATGATCTGAAAGATTAAGTAAAATGTCACATTCATAAAAGTGTATTAGGAGATAAAGAGAAGAGGGAGTGATTGCTACTGGTAAGTTCTAGGATGAGATGCAACAGCTAATGGGGATAATAATTTTCTAATTAGAGAGTATTAGTGATTGTATATCACCGTGAATATATTTAAATCTGTATCCTTTAAAAATATAAACTTTATGGCATGTGAATTATATCACAAATTAAAATTAAAAAAATCAACAAAAACAAAGCTCCACAATATTATTGTGTATGCATGAACTTGCATTTCTGTAACCTATTAGCTGTCATAGTCTACCTGGATCATGTGAACTGTTCTGTTTCTCGGCTTAAATTTTAAGTAATGCATGCTTTGTCATTGAAAACTTTGTGAATTCCCAGTAAGAAAGTTGTTTTAAGCATTTCAAACCAAACCCATATGTTATGAGTGTAGCTTTCTGTACACCTTGAGAAAGATTTAGAGCCTTCCTCTTCTTCATGTGAGGAGTTGTTTTTGGTATGTACCATCAAGTCAAAACCCACCCATATCTGACTCTGCAGTGTATTTTCAGAAGCAGTAAATTGTACAAGAGGAGACTGCCCACCTGTTGGTAGTGTAGTGGTGAAAATATTTGACTGTCAACTTCAAGGTTGGGGTTCAAATGCACTAGCTGCATCTTGGGAGAAGGAGAAATCACTTTGGTCTTG
>NW_006399809.1:9435119-9436230 GCF_000299155.1 Elephantulus edwardii | reverse complement strand
ACTGCCTCTTGGTCCAAGTATACATAAATAAAAAGATGGCATTAGAAGTATCAATGCCTTTGGACTGTAGTGTAGATAAAGAGTGTTGAATATACCAATGGACTGGTATACCAATATACCAATTGATTGGTATACCAATACCAATAACAAAGAAATCTGCCTTGAAGTCTTCTTAAAAATTGTTCTTAAAAAGCAATGATGATGAAACTCTGTATCATTTATTTTAGGCATGTTTCAGGAGGACTGAATCCTTGGAAAGAATCATTATGCTGGAAAAGTTAGAAGACCACTGAAAGAGAGGAAGGCCTCAGCCATTTAAATTGACACAGTGATTACTGTAATGGGCTTGAGCAAGACAGAGAACATGGGGATGGCACAGGATAGGGTTCATAGGGTCTCTACTGTTGTTGTCTTGATGGCATGTATCAACAATAAGTCACTATGAATTGGAATCAATTTGACAGTAATGGACTTGTTTAGTTTTCTGTCCTAATGTACCAACGAACAGGTTTCTGTTAGAACATTTGTCTGTCATAGGCTGTTCAGTGAGGGAAAAGAAAGCTGATCCTTATTTAATGATAGGCTGTACACCTACATTCTTACTATTGTTCAAATTCTGTGGTCTGACAATTTTATTTCCAGGAATTTATCCTAAAGAGATAATTAGAGATCCTTTTCAGACTAATTCATAAAGGCTAATTTATCACAAGATTGTTATAATGAAACAAATGAAAAAACAAATACAAACAGCAGCATTCAAGCTGGTTCCACTGCCTGGGAATTCCGTGGGTGTCAGCAGAGACAGGCTCTCCATTGGGCTTTTAATGGCTGCTTTTCAATAATCAATCATCAGGCCTTTCTTCCCAATGCTTCTGGATGAACTCAAATCACTAACCTATCAATTAGTTATTGAATGTGTTAACCATTTGCAACACTGAGAGACTCTGGTAAAACCAAGGAGTCCAAATGATCATGGGAGAATAAGAGAGATGGAAGTAGGATGATACAAGCGTGCAATCTAAGGGAGTCCACCTACCCTCCCAACCTTGTTTCCTATGCATCTCCTACAACTCATGGATAATTGATAATGCTGATGTTACTGTTAAGTGCT
>NW_006399809.1:9432055-9433959 GCF_000299155.1 Elephantulus edwardii | reverse complement strand
GTTTTGCATAGCACAATCAAGTGTTCTGGGATTCCCATCCTTTTCAGAGTCAGCCACAGTTTGCTGTGAGAATACAATAATACTGAGTCAGATGGGCTCAAGGCTCTATGTGGTTCAGCTGTTTGATTTTGTTTCCTCTGCCATGTCTTCTTCCCTCTTCACCATCTTCTTACCCAGACCCTGATTCTGACTCAAACTCCTGCACAGAACACTGCTCAGCTTTTGGCCTTGGTCAATTAAAATCACCTTAGGGCATTGGGTTGGTAAATAAATGTTTGGAAATAGGACAATTAAAGCAGGTGGGGTGTTAAAACAAGGACAATCTCATTTATTCACACCAAAGAATTCTCTGCCAAAATTATTTATTTGTATCTTACAGAAACAGAACTAAGAAGAGTGGAGGGAAGGAGAAACTGGATGACCTTTTCCCTCCTTGATTGGCTTCCAGGTTTTTTAAGAGGAACATGTCAATATGCCAGAACAGGTGAGCTTCCCTTAGTGGTACTCCAGGGAATTTTAACTTCAGTCTTAATGTAGCAGAAGAAGCTTCAGTATTTAGGAGATATGCCCTAATACCTTCCACATTTGGTAAGATTCAGACAACATAGGAAAACATTCAAAGGAATTAGATATCATTTAAAAATAATTTAATTAAAATTATTGCAAGAAAGGTAGCATATTTTTATTAAAGAATGATGTTTGCCACCTTATTTTACTCCCCAGATGTAATAATTATTCATAATAATTGTTATGAAATTCTTACTCATATGCATATGTGGAGTGCCATAAAGCAATGTTCTCAGACTGTAATGCAGCTCATGTGATCTTTTGGGGAAACTTACTAAAAATGCAGATGGAACCCATGAATGCAGGCTTTTAACAAATAATTTGGATGATTTTAATTCAGTTGATTTGTACGTCAGTCTCCAAGATGATTTTCAATAAGCCCTGTATCCAGTTGCTCACATCTTTGTCTATTCCTCTCTCATGTGGTATAAGGCTCACTTTTGTACCAAACAGAATAACACAGACATGATGAATTGTGCCCTCTGTGGCTGTTGTTGTTAGGCGTCAAATCTGCCATAACTCATAGTGACCCTACAAACAACCTTGAACATTCAAGTTCTCTACATTGCCCTCTCATGTGCCATTCTCACAATCTCTATGTCATGCTCAAACCCATTGTTAAAATCACTGTGTCTATCTGTGCTGTTGGGGGTCTTCCTCTCTTTCTCTGTTCCTCCACTTTTCCTAGCATTGTGGTTTCACCCCCTGCCTTCCCAAACACTGGCCTTTCCTAACAAGAAGTTCAAAGTAAGTGATAATAAGTTTCACCATCCTTCCTCTAAGGAAGGCCTTGGCTACACTTTGTCCAAGACAGCTGTGTTTTTTCTTTTGGCAGTTCAGGGAATATTCAGAACTCTTCTCCAATGTTGTTTTTGTCGTTTTGGGCCGTCGAGTTGTTTGTGACTCATAGCATCCCTATGTACAACAGCCCTAAACTCTGCTCTGTCCTGTGCCAATCAGTCTGTCTCTGATACACCCATCCTGGTTACCCCAGTCACTGAATCAATCCACTTCATAGAGGGCCTTCCCCTCCTGCACTGTTCCTCCACCCTCCCAAGCATGATCTACCTCTCCAAGGACCGATACCTCCTTACAACATGTCCAAAGTATGTTAGACGGAGCCTCAGAATCCTTGCCTCCAAGGAGCTGCCCAGTTTAACCCTTTCCAGGATGAATCAGTCTGTTTTCCTAGCAGTCCATGGCACTCTCAATACTCTTTTCCAGCACCACAGCTCAAAGGCATCAATTCTTCTTCTATCCTCCCTAGTCATCATCCAACTCTGTGATTCATAACATGTGATTGCAAAGACCATGGCCTGTATAAGACACACCTTAAT
>NW_006399809.1:9429662-9431110 GCF_000299155.1 Elephantulus edwardii | reverse complement strand
TGGTATACCATCTATTCCTAGGGCCTTATTTTTTGCTATTTCCTTCAAAGCAGCCTGAACTTCTTCCTTCATTACCATAGGCTCTTGCTCATATATTGTTCCATGAAATTATCCTGTGTCTGCCAATTCCTTTTGATACAGTGACTCTGTGTATTCTTTCCATCTTCTTTTAATACTTCCTGGATCATTTAATATTCTGCCTAAAGCATCTTTCATTGTGGCAACTTGATTTGAATTTGTTCTTCAGTTCCTTGAGCTTAAGAAACGCCAAGCGAGTACCATAACTTAAAGATATCAATAATGCTTCTGTTTTTCCTATTCAGTGTTTGACTTTCAGATGCATAGGAAGTTATTGAAAAGACCAGAATTTGTACCAGATACTCATTAGATTTTAACTGAAATCCATATTTTTTAGCACTTTAGAGAGATCTTTGATATTTTCTCAATGTAACACATCCTTTGATTTGCTGACTGCTGCTACCATGGATGTCAATTGTGGATCCATGTAGAATGAAACCATCAAAAACATTGATCTTTCCTCATTCTATTAAGATGTTGCCTGTTAGTACAGTGCGGAAGATTTTTTTTTGTTTTCTTGATGTTGAATTATAACCAGTATTGAAGCCTATCATCTTTGATCTTGTACAGCAAGTGTTTCAAGTCTTCTTCACTTTCAATAAGCAAGATTGTGTTATCTGTATAAAGCAAGTTGTTGATGAGTCTTGCTCCCACCCTGATGTCACATTCGTCTGCATCTGAGTCTGGATAACTGAAATATTTCCTAGGCATGCAAATTGAATAGATCTAGAGAAAGGACACAACACTGACACACACTTTTATTGAATTTAAACCATGCCATGTTCCCTTGTTTTGTTTGGACAGCTCCTTCTTTATCAGTGGTTCACTTGAGCACTCTTAAGTGTTCTTGGATATTCATTCTTCTAAATGTTAGCCATAATTTGTTGTGATCCACACAGTCAAATTCCTTTACATAGTAAATAAAACACAGATAAACATCTTTCTGGTATTCTCTTCCTTCAGCCACGATCCATCTTGTATCAGTAATGATATCTTTCATGCCATGGCCTCTTTTGAATCCAGTTTAAATTTCTATTTTTGTGACTAGACCAAAAAAATCTATTGTAGCTTTCACCCATATGCTTTTGGATCACTCTCTCTGGGAAGCCAGCTGTTGTGCTGGGAGGACTCTCAAGTAGTCCTGTGGAGAGGTTTTTGTTACAAGGAATTCCATTTTCCTCATTAATTCTTGTTAGGTGCTGTTGAGTCCAGTATAACTCATAGGGACTCTATGACCAACAGATCTGAGTTCTGTCCTGTCCTGTGCCTCATTATCTCTGATACACTCAAGTCCATTGCTGCAGTCTCTGTGTCAATCTATCTCATTGAGGATCTTTCTCTCTTTCACTGACTCTCTACCTTTTCAAACA
>NW_006399809.1:9425665-9428507 GCF_000299155.1 Elephantulus edwardii | reverse complement strand
TTTGCAGCAAATGCTTCAGGTCTTATTCAGTTTCAGCAAGCAGGGTTGTGTCATCTGCATAATTCAGACTGTTGATGAGTCTATCTCTAATCTTGATGTCATATTTCTCTTCATAGAGTGTAGCCTCCTGGGTAATCTGTTCCACATATAGAGTGAAAAGATATGGAGATAGGGCATATTATTGGTGCACACCTTCTCAATTTTGAACCATGCAGTGGCTCCTTTCTCTGTTCTGATGACTGCCTCCTGGTTCAAGTACAGATTTTGTATAAGCCCAATCAAGTGTTCTGGGATTCCCATTCTTCTCAGAGTCAGCCAGTTTGTTGTGATCTACACAGTCAAATGCCTTTGAATAGTCAATGAAATATAGATAGACATTCCTGTGGTACTCTCTGCTTTCAGCCAAGGTCCATCTGACATTAGCTATAATATCCCTAGTTCCATGGCCTCTTCTAAACCCAGCCTTCAGGCAGTTCTCTGTTGATGTGCAGTCCCAGTCATTTTTGGATAATCTTCAGCAAATCTTGCTTGCATGTGATATCAATGATATTGTTTGATAATTTCCACACTGCTGGATCACCCTTCTTTGGAATGGGAACAAATATAGATCTTTCCCCTTCAGTTCGCCAGGTGATTTCCTGGCAAAATTTGGTGAGCACATCCAGAACAGCATCTCTTTTTGAACTATGTCAATTGGTACACCATCAAGTCTATATTTTTTTTTCAAGCCTATATTTTTTTAATGCTTCCTGCATCATTCAATATTCTGCCCAAAACATCCTTAAGTATTACAACTCAAGATTTGAATTTATTCTTCAGGTCCTTCAGCTTAAGAAATGCTGAGCATTCCAAGATGGTGGTGGTGGTGTAAACAACATGGAAAGCTGTGGGAGCAGTGGACTACATGGAGGAGGGCCACCATGGCCTTCTACAGATCTCTGTTTATTCATAATTGAACAGTTAAACAGTTGATGACTGGTCTTCAGTGCGGATCAAGGCTCAACATCAGAAGATTCTTCTTGTATCCTTCCTCATCATTGACCAACTCTCTGATATATAACAAGTGATTGTAAAGACCATGGACTGTATCAGACTCACCTTAGTCTCCAGAGTGACACCATTGCTCTTCAGTACTTTGGAGAGGTCCCTAACAGCAGACTTTCCCATTGCAATACGTATTTTTATTTCTTGGCTGCTGGTGCCAAGAGTGTTGACTATGGATCCAAGCAAACTAAAGCTGTTAACAATCTCAATCTCTTCATCATCCACCATGATACTGCCAATTGGCCAGTGGAAAGAATCTTTGTTTTCTTGATATTAAGCCTCAGTTCATATTGAAGGTTACAGTGCCTGACCTTCTGCAGCAATCTCTTCAGGTCCTCTACAGTTTCAGCAAGCAGGGTTGTGTCATCTACATAACGCAGGTTGCTGATGCCGCATTTCTCCTCATACAGATAATCTGTTCTGCATACAGATGGAAAAGGTATTGGGATAGGCTACATCCCTGGTGTACACCCTTTCTAATTATGAGCCATTCAATGTTTCCTTTCTCTGTTCTGACGACTGCCTCCTGGTCCAAGGTTTTGCATTAGCATGATCAAGTGCTCTGGGATTCCAATTCCTCTTAGTGTTAGCCACAGTTTGTTGAGATCCACACAGTCAAATACCTTTGCATAATCAATGAAACACATTCCTCTGGTACTCCTTGCTTTCAGTTAAGATCCATTTAACATTAGTTATGATATCCCTGGTACTACGACCCCTTCAAATCTATCCTGCACTTCTGGCAGTTCTCTGTTATTGTACTGTTCCAGTCATTTTTGGATAATGTTCAGCAGAATCTTGCTTGCACGTGATATTAATGATATTGCTCGATAATTTCCACACTCTGTTGGATCACCATTCTTTTGAATTAGAACAAATACAGATCTCTTGCAGTCAGTTGGCCAAGTGGTTGTCCTAAAAATCTGCCAAACAACAACAAACCATCACAAATATTTTGGGAAAAGTGTAGACAGAATGCTTCTTGGAGGCAAAGCTGGTGAAATTTCATCTCATATACTTTAGGTATGTTGCTAGGAGAGGCTATTCCTTGGAGAAAGACAGCATCCTTGGAAAGGTGGAGGGTCAGTGAAAGAGGAGAATATCTTCAACAAGTTAGACTGGCACAGTGGTCTGGGACAAGGAGCTCAAGTATGCCAGATATGATGAGGAGGGTACAAGCTAGAGCAAGTTTCAGATCCATTTTTCACAGGGTCGCTATGAGTCATAATTGACTTGACAGACCTAATAACAACAATATGGCACTACTTAGATTGAGGAGAAGCGACAGGAAACACACATGGAATGTACAAAATATAAATCTAGGAAAACCAGAAACTTGAAAAAATTAAACGCTGTTGTTATTAGGTGTGTCAAGTCAGCTTCCACTCATAACGACCCAACGTACCTCATCTAAGAAATACTGTCTCTTCTACTTTTCAAATATCTCTTCTGTTTTGTCCTCTCTCTTTATCCACTCAGACTCATAGCAATGCTATGTATAGTACAGCGAAATCGTGCCTGATCCTGCTCTAGTCTCATGATATCTGCCATGCATAAACCCATTGTTTCAGTCTCTCAGTCAATCCACCTGGCTGAGAGTCTTCCTAGTGACCTTCTGCCTTATAACGATATGCAATATCTCCTTACCTATTACATATCTCAAAAAGCAGAGTAGGGAGAGGGCTTAAAAAATTGAAAGTTGAGGGGAAAATGGGATAAGCATTGATCCTGGATGAGGATACAGAATCATGCAATATTTGTCCTTTATTGCATGGTGCCACTGTTGTAAAATGGGACT
>NW_006399809.1:9422436-9425365 GCF_000299155.1 Elephantulus edwardii | reverse complement strand
ATGGAAATCCAAAATCTCTGTAAATGCTCATTAAAATTATTTTTTAAAAAGCATACAAAAAAAGAAGATACAGAATTACTCATTAATTCCATAGAAACAGCCATGTCTTATGCTTGCTGTCTTTGTGTGAACTGGCATACTTCTCTGAACACAGTGTCATTTCCAGTGGCAGAGTGGATTGGTTAGCTTCCCACTGGGTTGAAGAAGATCTGGAGAAATCTTTTTCACAGTTCCTTCCTTGTTTAACATATGTTTTATTCTGAGGAATCCTTGAAGATCTGAAGAGCTGAAAGACAGTGGAAGGCTTGTGGGACAAGGGCTTTTTAATAATCCATATCAATCCCTCTCTTCCTTTATCCTTCCAAGGAGGAACAGAGACTGCAGAGGTCATGTCTTAGCATCATTGATACAGGATGATTCAATTCAAGAGACTGACAGGACATGGCCCAAGAGCTTTTTCTCTCACTAATCTGCTTAGATGCCCAATCTTGTGTTGCAATCTGATTCAGATCAACTCAGAGACACGAGGGCATTCCTGAGCTGTGGAGAAGCACAGAGGCTTTTCCTTGCTTGAAGGCACTTTGAGCTTTACTCGCTGGAATGGGCAGTGTTTGGAGGGGACCCAGCAATGGGAGGGACAGAGCTGTGGCTGCTGAGACTTTTGGCAGCAAACTGCTCTCACACTGATGTCCCTGAGCAAATTGCTACTGCTTGTTGGAAAAACAACTTCAAGTGGCTGTCATGCTGGCAGCACTAAGATTTAAAATTAGCCTTAACATGGCTTCATCAACAGAGGCTTAATTGCAGGGCCCAATCAGTGCACCAAATGCTTCAATGACAATTTTGCTGACAAAGTAATCCTAAACAAGCTGGGGAGGGGAGAGGGGGGTTTGGAGTGGATAACATCTTTATGTCATGTCATCCAGTTCCAGTTCTGCTGTTACCAAATCCTGTTTTCGCTCAAGTTCATCTCATTAGGCTTCACTTTTTAAGTTCCAACATGTGTAGTTTAGAAGCCATAAGATTTTCTTCTTTCAAAGTTCAGAATCTGTTCTTTTTCCTGGCTGACAATCCAAAGGTTGAGGAAAGAGTTTGGGTGTTTACTGGGCATTTAATTGTTATTGTTAGGCTCTGTCAATTTGAGTACGACTCAGAGCAACAGTATGAACAACAGATCTGAACGCTGTCCTATTTTACGTCATTCTCACAATGTCTCAAGCCCGTTGCTGCAGCCACTGCATCAATCCACCAGGTGGAGGATCTTCTTCTCTTTTGCTGTCCCTCCACCTCCCTAATCTTAATGTTCCTTTCCAATGAATAACCTCTTTTAGCAGCACACTCAAAGTGTGTGAGAGGAAGCTTCCTTATTGTTGCCTCAAAGGAGCAATTTTGGCTGCACCTTCCCCAAGATTTCTTCAACACCAGAGCTCAAAGGTATCAATTCTTCTGGTATCATTCATTGTCACCTCTCAACAGTATAGCAAGTATTTGAAAAGACTATGGCCTGCACATTAGTTGTTGTTGTTGTAGTTAAGTGCTGTCGAGTCGCAGGCCACTCATAGCCACCCGATGAAGGAGAGTCCTCAACGCTTGGGTTTCTTTCATCCTCTTTCTAGGTTCATAGTTCTAAGGAGAGGAGAAAGCCCTTTTCTCTCAGAAGGGCTGGTTGATTTGAAGTAATCCTTGGGTTACCGCCCATCACGCCAAGCACTCCTTACAGAGCTCCTTAGAGACTGAAGAAAAGGGATACCAAACGACTAGCCTGTAAGGAAAAGAGAATTCCCCCTGCTTTGTTTTTTTGTTGTTGTTTTTGAGGATTTTTTTTTAGTGACAATGTTACCATGAAGTTGACATCATGGCATTTGGGGGACGGCAGGGAATGATGTCTATGCACAGAAGTAACAGAGTGCAGCAAGTAACCCCAACACGGCCTGAGGGCAGCCTGGGAAGGAGAGGAGACAGGAGCAATGACAGTCAAGGCCTTCCAGGGAGAGCAGTGGTCACTGTGCAGATGGAGAAGGCAGGAGAGGGCACCACGCCCATGGGCAATGGGCTAACAGAGCTGGCTGCCTTCCCGGTTTGGGCCTGCATTAGGGCTGGGTCCACGGGAGTACGTCACAATCCACAGGAGGCTATTTTGCTTCTTGCTTCGGTGCAGTACTCAAACTAATCTTACTCCTCAATATTTGGATAGGTCCCTGACTACAGACTTCCATAGTGCAGTACATCTTCCGATTTCCTGACTCCTGTGCAAAGTGTGTTGAATGTGGATCCAAGTAAGATGAGGTTGTTAACAGTTTCAAACTTTTCTCGATCTATCATGATGTTGCCTATAGGTCCAATGGTGAAAATTTGTTTTCTTGATATTAATATGCAATTCATATTGAAGCACTTACTGATGAAGGTTAAAGGTGATAATATTTAGTAATGATCACACTTGAAACTAAAGAAACAATAATTTTATTGAAGGCTGTGACAAGCACTTCAAGTTCTCACTTTCAGTGTTCTGAAATCCCCCTTTTTTCCAATGTTATTCTATCCATTATTGTGACCAACAGAGTCAAATACCTTGGTATGGTCAAGAAAGTACAGGCATATTCCAAGTAGTGGAATAGCAGAATTTCTATGTTCAGCTTTCTGAGGAAGCGCCAAACTGCCTTTCAGAATTATCATTTTACAGTCCCTCCAACAACGTGTAAGAGTTCCTGTCTCACCACACTCTCCAACATTTATTACTTTCTGTCCTGGTAAACTTTGTCACTGTTACTGGAGTGAGATGGTACCTCATTGTGGTTTTGATTTGCATTTCTCTTACTGCCAGTGATTTGGAGCATTTCTTCATGTGTCTATTTGCCATTTGAATATCTTCCTCTGTGAAAATTCTTTCCATGTCTTTTGCCCATTTTGTAATTGGGTTATCAGTCTTTTT
>NW_006399809.1:9417855-9419524 GCF_000299155.1 Elephantulus edwardii | reverse complement strand
TAGTACTGATAACATACTGATAATTGATTGCTTTTTTCATATGATATTATGCACACATTTATAATTATTTATTTATACTACTTCACGTCTATATTAACAAATTATTGTTTGGGCTCTGGTGGGCTAGTGAACAAGGAGTTGTGCTGAAAAGGCAAATGCTTTGAACCCATCAGCTTATCTACTCTTGTGTGATTTACAGCTTCTGAAAACACGCTGGAATGTCAGCTATGAGTGGGTTCCAGCTTGACAGAACATAACAACATTACAACAACCAATATATATTTGGAAAGAACCATGGTTTATGTCAAAAGTGCAATTGAAAATGCTTTTTTTTAGTTTGAAAAAATAAGGAAAAAGGTACAGGTAAGCATCTTCCCCCATGTAGTTTGCTTTAAGGCAAGATCTATCTGGCATAAAAATGATGTTATTTTGTGTCCTTTTCCGAATAGATTTTGCATATCTAACAGGTCTTGTTCATGTACTACTTCAACCCCTTCTGATTGATCATCAGCAAAATTTTACTTGGGGGTAAAGGTAACAACATTATGTCATTTCCACATTCAGTTGGATAACTTGTCTTTGGAATGGGCATAGATACACATTGATTACTTCCGGTTAACCAGAAAGCTGTCTTCGAACTCTCTAGGAATAGACGAGTGATCATGTCTAGCACTGTATCTATTTGCTGAAATTTTTCAATTTTTTTTTTTTTTGGCAAATCCTAGAACCTAATTTTTTACTAATGCCTTTAGTGCAGGCTGGATTTCTTTCCTCTATACCATTGGCTCTTGGCCATATGCTGTTTTCTGAAACAGTCGAGGATCAACAGAATCCTTTAGGTACAGTGACTGTGTATTCCCTTCCTTCAGCTTCTTTTGATGCTTTCTGTGTAGCTGACATTTTATTCAAAGAATCTTTCAATATTGTAGCTCTAGGCTTAGGGGTCTTTTCCCCCTCAAGTTCTTTTATCTTGAGAAAGACAAGTAGGTTCTTCCCTTTTGGTTTTCTAACTCTACGTCTTTGCACATTGCATTATAATTCTTTGTTTTCTCAAGCTGCTGTTTGTGATATTATGTTCTGCTCTCTTATTTCGACATTTCTTGCTTTCACTTTATATTATCTATGTTCTAATGAGTTTCAGAATATGTTCTGACATCTACTTTGAATGATACTATAGTTAGATCTAATTACTAAATATTTTAGGTACGGTAAAATCCCTCCTTTTTGGTCATTATTCTTTTTATTATTCAAGTTGGGATCTGAAATAGTCTCATTTCCTTTTGTCTGAAAATATTATCTTCAATTATCCTTCATTTAATGCATAAGCTTTACTTTATATTCTTAGAAACTATTCAATACACGATATTAAGAAAGATATGTTTATCGTGTTTTTGTTCACAATAGCAAGGAGCTGGAAACAACCTAAGTGCCCATCAACAAATGAATGGATAGAGAAGTTGTGGTATATTTACACAATGGAATACTATGCTGCATTGAAAAACAAGGAACTCATGCAATAATATTCAAAATGGGTGACTCTGGAGGACATTATGCTGAGTGAAATATCTCAGTCACAAAGGGACAAATACTGCATAGTGCCACTGCTGTAAAATGGGACTGACATTGGGGCTGGGGGGAGATTGAGAAAAATGGATTCAATAATGTATAC
>NW_006399809.1:9415200-9417654 GCF_000299155.1 Elephantulus edwardii | reverse complement strand
GTTAAAAACAGGAAAAGAAGAAAAGAAAACAAACCAGGGGTAGGGAAACAAAAGAAAATAGAAACAAAAAATAAAAAAGGGGGAAAAGGAACAAAAAAGAAAACAAGAAGGAAGAAAAAGAAAAGGAAAGGGGGTAGGAGGGAAAGATAACTGAGCTGTCAGGATACCTAGAAGGTGTTCCTGGAGGATGGTGCTGGGGTGAAGGAGAATAGGGGTCTTGGTCCCCCCAGAAAGAGTTCTTGCTGGCCCGGGTCGTGGCTTTCAACTTGTAGGACCTGGGAAACATTCTTGCCATCCCAGAGGTAAGTTGGGTAGTGCACACTCTACCGTCTGAAGAGATAGAGAAAACGCAGGAGTGGTGAGTGTGAGGCATCTAGAGTACAGTAGAGGCCATGTGGGTGTGAGGCGGTGGGGATGTCCACAACTCTGGTCACCAGGAAAGTGTAGGTAATAAGGGGAAGATGACACCGCTCTTGTCACTAGCCCCTGGTGTGGTCATTGGAGTAATTCCAGATGAGTAGAGACAATTATCAGGTTGTTGTCCCAATAAGAACTTCAAAATTATTTGCAAAGTTTCAATCGCCAAGTTCTGTAAGGCCAGAAGTTGTTCACTGCTCCATTTCTCCGTATTTACTGCCTTTACTTAGTTTCTTCTTCAATTTGGTACCTTATCCAATTATCCAATTCTTTATCTTCTTCATAGCTCAGGGCCTGGGGTTATCATTCTGTCTTTTGCATTTGGTTCCTCTTACTGGTTATATTGTCTGGTTGCATGTTGTGCATAGTCTGACATCTTACTAGAAACAGCTCCTACAATTACTTTGTTTCTTTTTGCTATTATCTTGTCAGTCTCTGTTCTAGCATTTTGTTTTAGGCACATATAACGAGCATTTGTTGAGAGTTTTGTTTTTTCATCAATTCTGAGAAATTGACTACAGTGACCCAAAGATTTCATCTTCTATTTTGTTTTTATACTTTAGGCTTAAAATATTTACTATGTTGGCTTTAACTTTTTCATTTTTATTCACTCATTGCACATTTTCTTCCCTGACTTTCCCCTCCCCCAGTCCACTTTGTAATGAATCTCTTCTTCTAGATCATTGTCATACAGATAATACTTAATCGTATATTCCTTTCTGACCATTCTTCCCCTCATCTGTTCCAATTCAGGGTTTGTTATCTAACCACTCTTTTCATATTCTCTCCTCAATCCCCCATGTTAGTCATATTTTATAACAGTGGTGTTATGCAGTATCTGTCCTTTTTGTGACTGATTTTAGTAATGTAGATCAAGCTACAGCACAATCTCTGTCAGACTCATACCTTTACTAGTAATTTGGGCTAGGATCATAGTTGGTGAGCATTTAATTTTTTTTATTAACTATTTATCAGGGAGCTCTGGTTGCCTACTGGCAAGAAGCTGCACTGCAATCTCATCAGAGTTTGATGCTAGCAGCTGCTCTGTGGGAGAAGAATGGGCAATTTCCTCCCATGGGATTAACTGCTTCTGAAAACCTGCTGGTGGGTCAGCTATGGATTAGTTCTGACTCTTCAGTACAAAACAAGAACAACAAATTATTTATTGATATGTTTTCTTTGAGACATGTGGATATAGCTTGGAGATAAGTAAAAAAGTTATCTTAAAATACAAAACTGGTCATGGCACTCACCCAAATAGTTCTACGTCATTTGATCAAAGTTATATTAAAAAAATACAATTTCCACTTCTTAGCATATTATTTAAGGTTTCTTATCCACTTTTTAATAGTCATCTACTATTTGGTCCTTCATATGTCTGACATCCAATCATAACAAATTTCCTTTTCTCAAACCCTCATATACCTCTGTTATCTCTAAGTTTTTCACTGGTCATTGTGCTAGGGATTTTTTGTTTGTTGCTTCTAACATCAGAGCAACATGCAAGTCACTACTTAAGATAAACTAATAGACACATGTTAGATAAATAAGCACCCTCATGATCAATGGAGAAAGCATTGAAGTTGTCAAGGATTTTTTTTTTACTTGAATCCACAATCCATGACCATGGATACAGCAAAGAAATCAAACAACATATACCATTGGGCAATTCTGCTGGGAAAAGACCTCTTCAAAACATTAAAAAAGAGAAATGCATTTTGAGAGCTAAGGTGGGCTTAACCAAGCCATGGTTTTCTTAGTCACTTCACATGCATGTGAAGCTGTACAATGAATGGAGAAGACCAAAAAAGAATTGATGACATTGGATGATAGCATAGATGAAGAATACTGAATATATCACGGACTACCCAAAGAGGGAACAATTTATTTTGGAAGATCTACCAGTAGAATGTTCCTTAAAAATGAGGATGGAAAGACTTTGTCTTACATGTTTTACAGATGTTATTAGGAAGAACCAGTTTCTGGAGAAGGACGTAATTCTTGGTATAACAGAGCTGCAGTGAAAAAGAGAAAGAC
>NW_006399809.1:9410075-9415100 GCF_000299155.1 Elephantulus edwardii | reverse complement strand
ATTTTCATTAAAATTAATAAAAAAATGATTAAAAAACTAAAAAAGAAAACAAAAAAGTAGATGAAATAATTCTTACAGTTCATAAAAGTTTCTGAAATTTAATATAAAATAATGTTATAAAATGGGGAAAAAAAGGTAGTCATAGAGCTAAAAGATATCGTACTCTTTCAAGTCAAGGGTGCCCTTGTCAGAGAACATTTCCAGAATAGATATGTGAAAGAATATAGTACGTAGTTGTTGTTGTTGATAGGTGCCATCAAGTCAAAGATTTTGATTGACAGTGATTCTACCAACAATAGATTTGAACCTTGCCCCATCCTGTACCATCTTCACAATCGCTGGCATGCTCCAGCTCATTGTTGCAGTCACTGTGTCCATCTATCTTGTTGTGTGTTTTCCTTTTCCAAATGTTTTCCCCAACATGATATCTTTCTCGAAGGACTGGTAATTCTTGAAAACATTTCCAACGTATGTAAGACAAAAATTGTACCACTATTGCTTTTAAGGAGCACTCTGATTACACTTCAACCAAATCAGATTTGTTTGTTCTTTTGGCAATCCATAGGACAATCAATACACTTCTGTAACACTGTAATTCAAAGGTGTGGATTCTATTTCTATAATCCTTAGCAATTGTGCCATCTTCAATGCATAGCAAGTAATTGAAAAGACCGTGACTTGGATTGGGTACATTGCTTTTCAAAACCTTGCAGAGGTCTTCGATAGCAGATTTTCCCACTGCAACACATCTTTTGATCTCTTGACTGCTGTGACCATGGGTATTGATTGTGGATCTAAATAAAATTAAGTGATATATTAGGAGATTACAACCACTAGAAGAAGACAAATAGAATCAGCGGAAGAGATATCCTTCTTCTTAAGGAAATCCAGTTAAACGTAGGACAGAATTGTATGGATAGATTAATTTTAATGAACTTGAGTTTTTGTTGGCGTGTGTTGGCTGTGTGTGTGTGTATATTTATATAAGTTGCTAGGTGCTGTCAAGTCGAGAACAACCCTAATGACCCTGTGAGCAACAACCAACATGAACGCGCACGCGTGCGTGCACACACACACACACACACACACACACACACACACACACATCAGAAGAAGGATGACCAATATCCTCATGTGTGATTAACTGCCTCTGAAAACGTACTGGGGGTCAGCTACAGGTTGATTTCAACTTGAAGGCACACAACAACAACACCACACATCCACGGTATTCTATCAACTGTAAAAACCCTGTAGTTTGATTTATAGGTATGCACACACATATATAGTTAATATTGTGGTTCTGAACCACATGCCTTTGGGATTGCAGCACAGCTCCTTATTGCTATACTACCAGAGCTTCTATGAACTTTGATAAATGTTGGTGGTTGTAGAAGAAACACTACTCTACTTTATGCTAGGAAATTTGGAGCACGATAGCTTGGTCAACTGACTGGAAGAGACTCATATTTGTCCCCATTTCCAAGAACTGTGATCTACCAGAATGTAGAGATTATTGAACAATATCATTAATATCACATGCGAGCAGATATGGCTGAAGATCAACCCAAAATAGCTAGTACAGTATATTGACAGGGAACCGTCAGAGGGCCAAGTGCAATTTAGAAGAGGCTGTGGTATCAAGGATATAATTGCTGATGTTGGATGGATCCTGGTTGAAAGTTGAGAATACCAGAAGAATGTCTATTAGTGTTTTATTGACTATGCAAAGACATTGGACTGCATGGATCATAACAAAGTATGGCTAACATTATAAGGAATGGGAATTGTGATCATATGAAATGAATACCAAGAAACTGTTGTTCAGTTAGAGCAAGGGAGCACTGCATGGTTTAAAATTGGTAAGCATGTGGGTTAGGGTTGAATCCTTTCTCCAAACCTATTCAATCTATATGCTGAGCAAATAATTTGAGAAGCTGGACTATATGAAGAGGGATGTGGCATCAGGATTCGAGAAAGACTCTTCAGCAACATATATTATGTAGATGACACAACCTTGCTTACTGAAATGAGGAGAACCTGAAACACTTGCTGCAGAAGATCAAGGGCTACAGTCTTCAATATAGATTATATCTAAACATAAAAAAAAATGTCCTCACCACTGGGACAATAGGCAACATTATGACACAGGATTGGAATTTTCAGTGATTTCATCTAACTGAGTCCACAATCAACACCCTTGGTAACGATAGTCAGGAGATCAGGAGAAGTATTGCATTGGAAAAGTCTGCTGTCAGGGGTCACTTCAAAATACTGAAGAGCAATGATGTCAGGTTTTTGTAACATAATTTTTATTTTATACTGGTTTGCTTACAAAGTTCATATATATTGTTTTTCAAACCAGATCTTTCCCATTTCTTTTACTGACTCTTCCCTCTACCCATCCTCCCTCTACCTACTAATTTAGGTCATGGTCTTTTCCATCAATTGCTATGCATTCGAGAGCTAGCGAATGAACAAGGATGACAGAGAAAGAATTGATGCTTTTAATTTGTGGTGTTGGAAAAGAAAGCTGAATACAGCCTGCTAAAAAACCAGATATATCTTGAAGAAGGTGAAGCCAGAGTACTTCTGGGAAGCAAAGATGATAAAGCTTTATCTCTCATAATTTGGACATATTCCTTAGAAAAGAAAAAGAAAAAAAAATATGATGCCACAATTAAATTAGATACTAGAAAAGGTTAAAAAAAAGAACAGAACATCATGCTTGGAAAAGTGGAGGGTCAGCTAAGGAGAGGAAGGCAATGAGATGAACTGACTGCTACAATAGGGTCTAGAGTGTAAGAAATGATGAGGATGGCACAAAGTTCAAGCATCTCATTCTCAGGGTTGCTATGAGGTGCCCTTCACAGATAGATAGATATTGATAGATAGATGGTAGATAGGTAGGTAGATAGATAGATAGATAGATAGATAGATAAATAGATAGATAGACAGAAGGCTGTGACCTTTCAGAAAATGATAACAAAGTCTTTCTTCTAATTGTGTTTCTCACTTACTCACTTATCAACATTTTGTTGGAATCAGTTAATAATTGACCATCTTGTGGACTTTTGGAGGCTGCAAGTCATATGGGAGGAAATTGCCCATCTTTCTTCCCTGGAGCTACTGGTGGATTTGAACTCCCTGCAGAGTATGACTCCCCTGGTAAATCTCTGATTGGCTTATTTAACTGCTGGCCTTTTATTTAGTTAAATAAAGCATTTTTGTGCCATTTTGGGATTCTTTGGCCATACACACACACACGCACACATACACACATACACATGCTCACGTGCGAAAGTAAATATTTTAAAATATTGATAGTGGCTATCTCATCTTTTTCATCAGAGGTTTTGAGTGTGTGTATCTGCTTTGAATTTTCTAAATTTATTGTTAGCATTCTGGAAATTGAAAGCCAAAAGATATTTTTAAAAGAATTGGAGCCATTTTCAACATGTCTGTTTGAACCTTCTAGTCTGAAGGTTTTTCCTCCATTGTAAATCACATGAGAGATTGGCAAACTGCAGCTAATAGATAAATCTCTCTCCCATCCTTGTAGCTGAGAGCAAAGTATGGATAACAACTGCTTCAATAATGACTTTATTTTGTGATAGATGAATTCTTTGTTGCTTTACAGATGACTTGGACCAAGTAACATTGCATGTATAAATGTTCATTTCTTATCACTCCACTCACAGTAGGTGCAGTAAATAGATCGTCCCAATATGGGTCAGGAAGAATGAGGTGACATGTCCCTCCTTCTCGGAGAGGGAGGTCTGATCTTGGCACTAGGAAAGCTCATGGAGAGAGCAGCTGGCTCATGTCCCACGTAGCATCCCTTCCATGACTGAGCTGGAAGCGCTCCTTGGGTCTGGCTCCTTCTCTTTCTGCTTTGCATTTTTTTGGCAAAAGCATAGAAATCTTTTCCAAATGTAAATAGAAAAGTGCAAAATCCAGTCTTGAAAAAGAATGGCTTCACTTCTCAAAGAACCACAACTTGTAACTGAGGAAATGCTGGAGAACTGCATATATATGTGTGTGTGTGTGTGTGTGTGTGTGTGTGTGTGTATTCGTATACATACACATGTATGTCTGTACATGTATGTGTATATATATGTATGTATACAAATATGTAGATATATCTTGTCACATGGGTGGTATTTGATGAAAGAGAAAATTAATGGTTCTTTCTGTACTTGTCTTGCTCTGGGGTACCTCTAGAATCCCCACATGATGCAAATGGCTAATGTGCTTGCCTGCTAACTAAAAGGTTAGTGGTTTGAGTCTACCTCAAGGTGCCTTAAGAGGAAAGGTCTGGCAATTTACTCCAGAAAAATAATCCATCAAAATTCCTTTGGACCATAGGTCTTCTAACTTTTGTCACACACAATGAATCATCACTGAATGAAGCACCTCTTCACAACATTACAAGAGGTTATCTTGACAACTTTCAAAGACTATACTTATATGGATCCAAATGACCTCAAAGATAATGAGGAGCTAACAAGATAATAAGAGCAAATATAAAAGGAAGACACAGACCCTAAAGAGTTAATGATTTTGTTTAAGGGTGATATTCCAGGATGAATGGAGCCTTGTGGAAAAGATTGTGGAAGCTCACCATTCACTGGAAACAACTGAGGGAAAGTTGGACTGATGCTGACAGCCATCTATCATTATTCAGGTTCCACAGGAGTAAGTGGTCACCCTTGACCAGTGTGTGGGGCTGGAAGGGGTAAAAGTATGGAAGGACAATGTGGCATGGGTATTGTTTTATACCAGATGGGATTGGGATTTTTTTTTAAAAAAGGAGAGTGAATAAATTATTAAATATGAAACAGAAACAAAATAGGAAAAGTGCCAGTGCGGTCCTAAATAGATGGAGTAATAATGGACATAAATCAATGGTAATTAATTTTATAAAACACAATGTATGGGATTGATGATTGTATGAAACACAAAGTGAAGGAAAGACTGTGTGAATCATAGTGAATATGGATGAAACACAATGTATACAAATTTTGT
>NW_006399809.1:9395650-9402495 GCF_000299155.1 Elephantulus edwardii | reverse complement strand
CAGAGACAGTGCGATTGGCACAGGACAGAGCAGAGTTTAGGGCTGTTGTATATAGGATCACTATGAGTCGCAAGCGACTAGATGGCACATAACAACAACCACAACATTCTTTATTATTTTTAAGCCTTATGGCTTTGGCCTCTGTCCTTCTCCAGAAACTGTTACAAAGCTCTCATAAGCCTGTTTATTATGTGCCACCCCTCCACTCTGCCTTGTCAACCTAGGTCTGAAAGAGCTCAGCTCCAGCTCCATGAGCCAGCAGGCCTAGCTTTTCCAGCAAGTGGCCTAAGTGAACCAGCTCAGCAGCAGACACTCAGCTTTCTTGTTGTGTGGTCCAGGAGCCCACAGCTCTGTTCTAGTTATCCCACACCTCTGCTGCTACCACCAATGTCTCTTCCCCTGCGCTCTCTCCATCTTGCACTGGTATCACAGCTCTCTTGGTGACACAGCTCTCCATCTGTGATTTGCATAGAGATCTCAGGCCCAAAGGCCCCAATATTCCCTCTCGTTTTTCCTTCTGGATAGTGTGAGATCTCCATTTCATATTTTTGAGTCAGCCCAATTTAAGCTTTAGACTTAAGGGAAATTGATCTATCCTACATTCACATTCTACACATTTTATACGCATGATCAATTAAATCTCCTTGTGGAGCCACCAATATGTTACATTTACATAGTTTTACCCAGACATGTGATGAAATGGACAAAAACAATAGCTTAGAAGAACCACATCATGTGGGTTGCTGCAGCATAGTTTTGTTATACACAAGGGTTGCTGAGTCAGAACTGACTCAATAGCACCTAACAAATATGCCTCTTCGTGTAATGACCTTTATCAATTAATTTATAAATTGCTGTGTATACTCAAGTGCCTCATACTGTGCTAAAAGAATGATGTTATAGAGATGGAAACAATTAGCTTGGTTCCTCCTTGAATAGAGCTTACAACTTGTGAGGACAGTGACATAGCCAAATAATTATAATACAAGGTAATTGTTGTTGCTGTTAGATAATGTCAAGTTGAGAATGACTCATAGTGACCCTATACAAAACAGATCTGAAGCCTGTCGTGTCCTGTGCCAACCTCACAATCTCTGACACACTGGATATTGCTGTAGTCACTGTGTCAATCCTCCTGGTTGAGGGACTTCCTCTCCTCTGCCATCCTCTCACCTTTCCAAGCATGCTTGTCCTTCATGCTTTCAGAGGCAATTAGAGGGAGTGATAAAGAGTTGCACTACCAACCCAGAGGCATATGGTTCAAATCCCTTAGCTGCTCCTCAAGAGAAAGATGGGCAATCAACTGTGCAATTTACTGACTCTGAAAACCTGTTGGAGGGTCAATTATTAGTTCCAACTGAATGGCATATAGCATCAGCAATAATAGGATCCTGGCCTTGAAACACTTGCTATAGAAGATCAAAGACAACAGCCTTCAATATGGTTATATCTCATATATCAACATCAAGAAGAAAAAAGTCCTCTCCACAGAATCAATAGGCAACATTATGGAGAAAAGATTGAAATTGTCAACGATTTCATGTTACTTGGACCCACCATCACCACCCTTGATACCAACAGTCAAGTGATCAGGAGATATATTGCAGTGGGAGGTCTGCTGTGGGAGGTCTGCTGTGGGAGGTCGGCTTTCAGGGACGTCTCCAAACTACTGAGGAGCATTTATGTCAGTTTAAAGACTAAGGTGCTCCTGATTCAGGCCATGACCTTTCGAATCAGTTGCTATGCATCTGAGAGCTGGGCCATGAATAAGGATGACAGAAGAATAAACAATGCCTTTGAATTGTTATATTGGAAAAGAGTACTGAATATTTCATGCACCATTACAAGAACAAACAGATGCCTTGGGAAAAGTGCAGCCTGAGTGCTCCTTGGAGTCAAGGATGGCAAAGCTTTGTCTCACATACTTGGGCATATTGCTAGGGAAGGCTATTCATTGGAGAAGGACATCATGCTTACAGAGGTGGAGGATCAGCGAAAGAGAGGAAGGCTTTCAATTGACACAGTTACTACAGCAATGGGCTCAAGGGTGTCAGAGATGATGAGGATGGCATAGGTAAGCATAGGATTCAAGTTTGTTATTCATAGCATCACTGAGTCATACTAAACCTGATAAAACTTCATACACAACAACATGGTATTACACACTTTGATGGTATTTCCAGATGACCAAAGTGTGACCCAGATGATGGATAGGAAATGATCTTGTCAAAAAATCCACACCTGAGAGGCTATCTTTCCCTTGTCACGTGATGAACCCCTGTCCATCCTTTCACTCCATCACTTCTTGGAGCGGCAGTTACCTCTTCCACATGTATTCGCCCACTACTTTGTATGTTATGGTCCTTTAAGTCATGCTTTACATTTACTTATCTTTCTTTCCTGTTCCACACTTGAAAACCAGATGTTCTAGATGTAAGCACCTTGAAAGCAGGGTCTACTCCTTACTAATTTTTATTTACCTGCCCAATGTGTATGCTAACACTGTGTCCCAGTAAAAGTTCTCCTGAATTCCATTCCATGAGTCTCTTGGTCCTTGTTTTTTTTCTCATTCTCAGCACCTCTTCTAGCCTTGCACATCTTCTCTGCTTAGGCCTTCCTTTGTGGTTTTACTTCAGTCTCCTCTTCTGATTCTTCTATCATTCTGTCCCAATATTAATTCCAAGACTCAAATGTTTCTTTTAGTTCCTGTTTTGCTTTCATTCCTCAAGGAGTAAAATAGAGTGAAAACCAACACCTATTAGGAGGCATTTGGAGATACTGCTGCTTCAGTGGTAGAATTCTTACCTTCTGTGTGAATAATCCAGGTTTTGTTCCTAGTCAATGTATCTTATACACATCCACAGTATTCATGTGGCTTGTGCATTGTTTTGGTGCTGAACAGATTCCAGGTGAGCTTCCAACCAAAGACAGACTTGGAAGAGGGCCTGGTTATTTGTTTTTAAAACTCAGCTACAGAAACTCTGTGGAGCCTAATAATCTGATTCTGCTTTGCACGGTATCAGTGAGAGTCCTGGACTGACTCCAAAGCATGTAAAATAAGAGAAACCTATTGTTGAAAGTGAGGAGGACTTGAAGCACTTCCTGCAGAAGATCAAGCCTTCGGTGTAGATTACATCTCAACATCAAGGAAACAGAGGTCCTCATCACAGGGCCTGTAACAGTCAACATTAGGAAAGATGGAGAAAGGACAAAAGCTGTCAAGGATTTAAGTTTCTTTGGATCTACAATCAACACTCTTGTACCAGCAATTAGGAAATCAGGAGACATATTGCACAGGGCAAGTCAGCTGTCAAAGACATCGCCAGAATTTCTCTGAAGAGCAACGATATCAGTTTGGAGGGTAATGTCTGGTAGGGGGGAGCCTTGGGAGGAGACAAATCTACAACAATGAATGAATGGAAATCCAAAGCCTCTGTAAATTTTCACTAAAATTAATAACAAATTTAAATTGAAAAAAAGAATTAAGTTAGAATAAGGATGGCAATGGAACCACCTTACCTCTGTAACTTGATTTGTGCCACTATTAGAACCTCTACTCAGAATATTATTGCTTTTCAATTTTTGACTCATGCACTTTTAACTTGTTAGTTAAATTTGTATCTTCTAGGCTGCAACACTTCCATGATACATCTTCAAGGATATGAACATATACGGCTAAGCACAATTGATAACAGTGCATCTAAATTCCAAAATCAATCTCCATAATAGTCTATGTGTTTCCTACTGCCAAGGGAGCCCTTTGGAGTAGTGAGAGAAGACATTCACCCTGAAACCCACAGCGTCCCTTTTCAGCAGGAAGTAGCTAAGAGAATACGCCATCCCCTTTTCCTTATGAATCAGGGTGAAGTCTCTCTAAGGGAGGAGTGACAGGGAATGGCAAGGGACACACTGACAAAAGAGATTAATCAGTACTGGCTTTGACAAGCACTGTGGCAATTGGACAATTAAAACAGACATGGGTGGGGGAAGAAGAACGAACTGGGGATGAGGGTGGAGAAAACAGTGCAACAATGAATGCAGGAAAACCCAAAATCTCTGTAAATGTTCATTAAAACTAATAAAATTTAATAATAAAAAAGACAAAAAAAAGGAGAAAAAAAAGAAAACTAAAGTGCACCTAATTCAGGCCATGTACTTCTCAATCTCTTGCTACAAATCAGTGATCTGGACAATGAATAAGGATGAGAGAAGAAGAAGCAATGCTTTTGAGTTGTGGTACTGGAGAAGATTACTGAATATCCCATGGACTGACAAAAGAAGAAACAGATACGTCTTAGATATTTCTAGAGTGCTCCTTGGAGGCAAAGATGGTGAAGCTTCGTCTTTCGTACTTTGGACATGTAGCTAGGTAAGGCTATTCATTGGAGAGAGACATCATACTTGAAAAGATGCTGTGTCAGCAAAGGAGGGGAGGCCTCCAAGGAGATGGATTGGCATGGTGACTTCAGCAGCGTTTCAGAGATGATGAAGATGGCACCGGATAAGGCATCGTTCAGGTTGGCTGTTCATAGGGTCTCTGTGAGTTGTACAACAACAACAATTTAGCAAGATATATACTTTTAATAGTATGCCTTCTCTAGCAATTTTTGACTAAGAAAATAATTTCTCATAAAAAAATAAAAATGTTACAAAAAATTGGAGCTGCATATTCTAACTTGCTTCCTTCCCCATTCCCCCTTACATTGGCTTGCAGGCATCCTCAATTTGGATTCAAGTTTAACAACTCTCTATATCACATTTCAGTTAGAATTATGTCTTTCCTTCATCTGGGTATGTTCTGATTAATTTTCTGAATAAATTTTTAAAACATTTAATTTACATAAGTTATCAATGTCAGAAAAATGTAATTGGCTTAAAATAAAAATTAAGAGTTAGAAATATATTTTCATATTGGATTACACCATAAATCCTTCTCTTCCTGAATTGTATTATTGTTAGGTGTCATCAAATTGGCTATAAGTCGTCTTCCTTGGCTCCACAATCAATCCACTTGGTACCAGCCATCAGGAAATGAGGATATATACTGCACTGAGAAAGTCTGCAGTTAGAGATCTCTCCAAACTATTGAGGAGAAATGATGTTAGTTTGAGGATTAAGGCGTGCCTGATTTAGACCATGGTTTTTTCAATCACTTGCTATGTTGCTGAGAGCTGGACCATGAATAAGGATGACATAAGAATTGAAGCCTTTGAACTGCAGTGCTGGAGAAGCATGCTGAATATTTTATGGCTTCCAAAAGAACAAATCGATATATCTTCGAGAAGTTGCAGCCAGAATGCTCTTTGGAGGAAAAGATGATAAAACTTCATCTCACATACTTTGGCCATGTTGCTAAGAGAACCTATTCATTGGAGAGAAATATCATGCTTGGTGAGGTGGAGAGTTGGACTAAAAGAGAAAGACTCTCAACCATGTGGGCTGACATAGTGACTGCAACAATGGGCACCACCAGTGTAGTGGAGATTGGAGAATGGCACAGGACAGAACAGGGTTCAGAACTGTTGTTCATGAGGTCTCTATGAGTTGCTCTTGACTCAATGGCACCTAACAACAACAACAGCAACATTATAACCTTATGAATTTTATTTTCAGTTACTTCAATGTCTTATTTCAAAATATTGAAATGCTTATGTTTTCCTTTATTTTTCTACCTCTTTTCTTTTTCTCAGCTAAACCTAAGACCCTTTTATTCAAATTTCACTGGGTCACAAAGAAAAGGGAAGAGAGGAGAGAACCCACCCCACTTTGTTGGAAACGGGATTTCTAGTTTCGAAATTAGGCAAGAGACTCAACATGGCTAAGTGTTGATCTATTATCTTCTCTTTTAATTTGGAGAAGTCCAGTAAGTTTATACTATTTTCTAAAATGTCCTCCATGCCAGATTTTAGAAAATAGCACTATTATCTGCTTACTTGCCCATTTCAGAAGCTCAGGTGTTACCTGGCATTCTTCCCTTTCCCTCACCCCCTTGCTTAATCAGGTCACTGCTTCCAGCTAATTTTGCCTCCTCTGTAGCTTAACCCTCCTCCCACCCATAGATAATTCCAATGTCTGGGGCTTTTACTGGGCTCAGCAGTCTCCTTGCTAGTACCTGTGTTTCCAATTTCTCCACTTCAGTCTTCACCTTACGTGGTTGTTTCATCTTTGCGATATTTTTAAATGGTAAATCTGATTACATCACTCCTCTTGAATTAACTCTCTTTGCCCTCAAGGAAAAAAATCCCTTGCTAATGGCATCAGAACTTTCATGACTTGTGCCTCATTTCCTCTACCAGATCATCTTCCTTTGCTCCCTCATATACATCCAATGCATGAGCAATTTTGAATTGCTTATGGGTTTATGAATATGTGTGTGTGTGTGTGTGTGTGTATAATTATTCTTGTTGCGTACCATCGAGTCAGAACTGACCTCTAGGCAGTAAATCACATGGGAGGAGATTGCTCATCATCCTTCTCCTGTGGAGCAGCTAATGGATTTGAACCACAGGCCTTTGGGGTTGCAGTGCAGTTTTTTCACTAGGAAACCAGAGCTCCATATATATCCTTAAATACATAAAAACATGCTCAAAATCACTGTCAATAAGAGAGATGGAAATCAAAACCACAATGAGATACCATCTCACTTCAGTTGTTGTTGTCGAGTTGCTTGCGACTCATAGCAATCCTATGTACAACAGCTCTAAACTCTGTTCTGTCCTGTGCCAATCTCATTGCCTCCGACACACTCATCCCGATTGCCCCAGTCACCGAATCAATCCACCCCCCAGAGGGCCTTCCTCTCCTGCGCTGTCCCTCCACCCTCCCAAGCATGATGTCCCTCTCCA
>NW_006399809.1:9392808-9394899 GCF_000299155.1 Elephantulus edwardii | reverse complement strand
GTTCAAGTTTCGCATCAGTATGATCAAGTGTTCTGGGATTCCCATTCTTCTCAGAGTCAGCCACAGTTTGTTATGATCCACACAGTCAAACGCATTTGCATAATCAATGAAACACATATAGACATTCCTCTGGTACTCCCTGCTTTCTGCCAAGATCCATCTAACATTAGCTACAATATACCTAGTACCATGACCCCTTCTCAACTCAGCCTGGACTTCTGGCATTTCTCTGCTGATGTGCTGTTCCAGTCATTTTGGGATAATCTAGCAGTGACAAAGTTTAACAGGGTAGCAAGTAATAAATGTTGGAAAGGATGTAGAGAGATAGGAACTCTTTTTTTTTTTAAAAAAAAGAATATTTTTATTTCATACTGGTTTGAGTACGAAGTTAGCATACATTGTTTTTCACACTGGGTCTTTCCCATTTCCTTTACACTCCTTCCCCCACCCATCAAATTGTGAGACTCTATGGTTACCACCTTCCTTCCTCACCCCTCTGCTCCCACCCTCCCCCACTTGGATTCTCGCATGCACTTTACTAATTTTCTTTGCGTTTCCGCAATAATGGCCTCATACGGTGTTTGTTCTTATGGGACTGAATTACCTCACTTAACATGATGCTCTCCAGTCCTTCCCAAGTTATGTAGTGATTTTCAAACTTGTTGCTCCTGATTGCTGTGTTGCATTCCATTGTGTGAATGTACCACAATTTCTCCATCCATTCCATTGTGGTTGGACATCTGGGCTGTTTCCATGGTCTTGCAATGGAGAATAGTGCTGCTATGAACATTGGGGTACATAGATAGAAACTCTTCTAAACTGTTGGTGGGATTGTAAAATGGTACAACCACTCTCAAAGGCAGTTTGGCGTTTCCTCAAAAAGCTGAACATAGAAATTCCATATGATCCAGCTATTCCACTGATTGGAATATATCCAGAGAGAACGAGAACTGAGGAACAAATAAAGACTTGCACACCAATGTTCATAGCAGCATTATTTACCATCACAAGAACATGGAAACATTCCAAAGGTCAAACCACAATAGAATAGATTGAGAAACTATGGTGCATTCACACTATGGAATACTACATTGCATGCAAGAGCTATGATTTTGTAAATAACTAACTTGGGAGGGACTGGAAAGCATTACACTGAGTGAATCAACTCAGTCCCATATGGACAAAAACCATTATTGTAAAATGAGTATGAGGATCCAAGGGGGGGGGGACAGAGGAGTGAGGATGGGTGGGGGTTGGAGGGTAATTAATCATGGGGTTTACACAATTTGATGAGTAGGGGTGTATGAGGGAAATTGGAAAGATCTGGTGTGAAAAACAATGTATAAGAACTTTGTAAATAAACCGTATTTCTAAAAAGTCTCTCCACACTTATCTATATTTTTATCTATATCTATGTATATCTATGGAGCCAGGGAAGCCACGCTTGGCCTTGGGTTGAAGGCAGCAGCAGCTTCAAGCCCAAAAGGAGAAGAGGAGGGAGGAGATGGCCATAATCGTCCAGGTTTGCTCTCTCCCAGCGTGGCTGTGATCCTTTGGCCAGAGAGCATGGTGCTGTGTACTCGGGTGTTGTGTTGTGGCGGACTCTGGAGAAAGGCAACTCTGCCTCCAGGAGCCAGGGAAGCCACGCTTGGCCACTTGTGGTTGCTGTGAGGCTGAACACTGTGTCATGGATGTGTCGAATGCGTTAATGGTTGGCTACCCAATGTGGACTGAGAGTGGGGTGGTGCTCCCCGATTAAACAAGCATGGAAGGAGGAGTGGCATTCACTTCCATAATAGCTTGCCTCCGGAAACCCTATGAACCTGGAGAGAGGATGAAAGGCACCCAAGCGTCAGGGACTCTCCTTCATAGGGTCTCTATGAGTCGCCTGCGACTCGACGGCACTTAGCAACAATAACATCCAGAGAGAGAGAGAGAGAGAGATCAGCTGGCCCAGTGAAGATAAAACAGCACTTAACAACAACAACATGTATATCTATCACCTATCTCTATCATCATCTATCATCTATCAATCTAATCTCATTTCTCTCTCTCTCTCTCTCTCTCTCTCTCTCTCTCTCTCTCTCTCTC
>NW_006399809.1:9385414-9392693 GCF_000299155.1 Elephantulus edwardii | reverse complement strand
TCTTCTCCTATATGATTTATTGCCTTTGAAAAATCCACTGGAGGGTCAGTTATGAGCCTGGTTTCAACACAACAGTACTCAGCAAGACAGAGAGGAGAGAGAGGAGAGGAGGGGGAGGGGAGAGGAAGGGAGGGGAGGGAGGGTAAGGGAGAGGTCAGGGTTGGGAAGGGGAAAGGCGAGGCAAGGCGAGGGGAGGCGAGAGGGGGGAGAGAGAGACAGACAGACAGACAGACAGACAGACAGATCCTGATGCACACCATTCTTGATTTTGAACCATGCAGTATTTCCTTGCTTTGTTTGGATGACTATTTTCTGATCTAAGTAGAGGTTTGGCATGAGAAAAGTCTACTTTTAAAGAATGAACCACTGAAAATCCTATATAGATCATAGTTCTATTTTCACCCACATAAGGCCTCTATGAATTGGAACTACTGTGATGGCAACAATTCAAAGTAATTTTTATGCTCTGTTGCTTCACCCGGCCTTCACCACCCTTCCCCTCATGCCCACTACCTGGAATGCTTATCTCTTGCATGCTGAAGTCCTTCTCTCTTTTAAGACCCAAATCAAGTCTTAGCTCTTCCCCAGCTTTGAAAGTTTTGATCACAATTTATGCATCATATCCACATAATGCTGCAATTATTTGGTTTTAAATGTGACTAAATGATTTGGCTGCAATTTCTCCAATTCTGACAGGATTTTATCTTACTATTTTTGCATTTATATCATCAAATTCTTAGCACTTTTAAAAAAATGGCGATTTGTTAAGTGTAAACTATTTTAATAACTAAAGCAGAATGAATGAAAGGGATGTATGTCATTGTGGATACTAACTGAAGTTGCCTGGTTCATTAGTAGTGCAAGTAGGCAGGAAATGCTTTAGGAGCTAATTAGAATGGACTTGAAATGTAGACTCAACAAGCATTCAGTCTTTCATTTCTTCTTTTGCAATTACTATTAGTTTTCTCTACCCTTGTGGGAGAAGGAAGGCGTTTTAGAATGCCAATTAATTGTCCTTCTCCTATGGGTTCATAACTGAAAAATATGATAGGACTTATTAGCAGATGTAAATCAAATTATCAGATTTCAAGTAAAATTAAATTGAAAATTGCAGCTGAAACTTATTTTCTAAGTCAGGCTTCCTACTTAACCTCTCCCTTCAATTTGGCCTACCTTCCCAGTCTTGGAAGTTTTGAGCAATAGAATTGAACCCGAGCTAATGGTATTTCTACTTAGAAAAACCACCATTGAGCATCAGTCCTAACCAGTATTGCCACAAAGAGGTACGATATAGTAGACTGTCTCTAAGTGCTGCAAATAGCTTTACACTTAGAACCTAGAAGCTATTATTTGAAACTCACTCAGTGGTATGACGGAATAAAAGGCTTGGGACTTTTTGTTTGTACGTTTTATGGCGATCTGATTCTATTAATGAATGTTACATCCAGGAAAACTTGATGGAGCACAGTTTCTGTTAACATGGAGGGTCACTATGAGTCAGAATCAACTTGATGGCATCTAACAGCATGTCACACTTTTAGCATCTTTCCAGTCAGAAGGTCTAGTAAGTGGTAGGAAGGTGCTCTCTCTTTAACAGTACTTATTGAGTAAAAGTTTCTGTCCAATGGTTGTGGTACTGGAGAAAAGTATTGAACATACCACGGACTGCCAAAAGAACAAATGTCTGTTTTGGAAAGAGTGAAATCAGTTTGCTCTTTGGAGCAAAGATTTTTGAATCTTTGTTTCTTATACTTTGGGCATATAGCCAGGAGGGACAAGTCCCTGGAGAAAGACCTTTTGCTTGGAAGGGTGGAGGGTCAGTGCAGAAGAGGAAAACTCTGGTTGAGATGACTGACACAGTGATGGTGGCAGTAAGGGCAGGGTTGTCAGAGATGGTTACGTAGCCTCAGGATAGGGCAGGGCTTAGCACCATTGTTCAACAGGGTCCATGAGTTGTAGTTGACTCAACGGCACACAACAACCACAGTGGACCAAGTGACAGAGGATGTCACAGTGTCACAGGACAATTGAACAATCACTCAAATTCAGAGCATTCACACTTTCATGATTAAGATAGACAACTCTGACATAAAATTGTATGACTGCTTTCTTTTACCCAACATTGTGTTATCTTGTAATTGCTACATCAATATATAATTCAACAGGAAACTTGGGACAAAAGTGTTAATATTTCCTATGCTTACTGCTCAACTGGCTTAATAACAACAGTGCTGAGAGGCTTAATCTAAAGGAAGACCCTCAACAAGATGGACTGATGCAGGGACAGTAACGGCGGCTTGAGCAGATAAGAGATTCTGAGGATGGTGCCGCATCTGATCTGGACAAGGTTCAGATCCGTTTTTCAGAGGGGTCGCTTTGAGTTGTAGTCGATGTGATGACACTTAACAACAAACAAATGACCTTGATACCTGGGTGTGAGTGCTTCAATGGCAACAATAATGACCTGTGAGTTACTATGGATTATAAAAAAATTCATTTTCCCCTGAAGTTTATACACGAGCTGTGCACCATGTCATCTGAACCCAGGCAAATCTGTAATTGCATATCTTGATGATGGCAGGGACTCGTGATTTGAATGCATCTAAAACGTGCGCTGTGTGGAAAGAGGTTTGTGCCTCCCATGCCTGATTCCGCACGCCTACACCTTTCCGACATCAGTTCCAGCCCTTGGAGTTGATGATCCAGATGATGCCTCCACTGGAGTGACCTAAAAAAAGAATCCATTACTGGGCTCTGGCCCATATTTGATTAACCTATAATTAGACTCATTTTACTCTGGCTTACTTTATTTCAGGCCTGTGGGTTTGCATTCCTTTTTTTTTTTTTTTCATTGCTAAGTGCACTCCCTGAAGTTGTGATGTATTTCATTTGACCAGCTCTGTGAATTATGTAAGAGCAAAGAAGCACAAAATAAATGAGAAAGTCATGGTTAGAAGGTAAGCATAGAAATGTATACTCCATATTTTCATAGAATGATTTTCTTGATTCATGATGGTCTTCTGAGAGGTGGCATCATTTCTTGATGCCCTGAGCCCACCATGACCTGCCAGTGGTCAAGAGCATCCCAGTCCATTACTTCGTAGGCAGCAATGTGCACAGGGCTCACCTGATTCAGTCTCAGACAACGTAACATGTACATTTCTAATAAGTATCCAAGTGATGCTGATGAATAAAGAAAGAGCAAAGAAAAAGGGAAAGATTTACTTAGGTAACTAAGGTGTCACTTTCACATCACCTTACCCCAGCCTGGTCTTTTCAGCTGCCTCATTCTCAAGGGAGAGCTAAACAATGAACAAAGAAGATCAAAGGAGAAGTGGTGCATTTCAGTTTGGGGGCTGGTGGAAAAATACGAAATAGAAGATGGACTGGCAGAAGGGTCAGCAAGTCACTCCTGGAGAAGCTGCTGCCAGAAAGCTCCTTAGAAGTGGAGGTTGGAGAGGCATTCTCTTGCTTACTCTCATTAATCAGGAAAGATCAAATTGCTATAAAAATAATCATGTTTAGTAAAGTGAAGAATCTGCAGGAAAGAGGGAACCTCTCCATGAACACAGTGCCTGCAGCAATGGACTCAAAACACAATGCATCGTTGTGAGGATGGCCCTGGGCCCGACCATGCTTCTTTCTAGGATACAAAGAGCTAGCAAGAGTCAGCACATCCAACAGCAAGAATCTGTCACCAAATCAAAACACATGCTCCCAACTCATCACAACTCGTTTTATTCCACAGCATGTTTAAGGGAATGTTAATCTAGGGGAGCCATTTGGGATTAAAATAATAAAAAAAAAAATCCCGGCAAGTATGCACATTTATGTCTCTTTTCATTAAATATATATCTATTTGGCAAAAAAATGTTAGACTCTTTTGTACAAATACAAAGCAAAAAGGAAAAAAAAAATACAACTCCCAACCCTCGCAGATTGTAAATACCTGTAATAATTACAATGATGTAAACGTGGATGTCTGACAGCTTGCCCATCCAGTGGACCCCTCAGGAGAAGGTAACGCCAAACCCTTGGTAACAACAGCCGGTCGTAGTGGTGTCCAAGTTTAGTATATTAGAGAAGCATGACTACCACATTTCCCATTTGTGCTTTCAACGAAGGGAGTGGAAGGATGTGCAGAATCCCAAAGGCAGGTCTGGGCTAGGACAGGGAGAGGAAACCTAAGACTAGATATTGAGGAAGCGTTGGCCACGGTCACAGTGCTGACTACGGGAGGTGGAAACTGTGGGCTATGTGTTTGCAGGTCCAATGTTGACAAAGACTGATGAACATTACAGACTACATAGAGCCCAAGAGAAACAAGGCAAGACAAAGGGAAGGAGGGAGGGAGGTGATATGGGATTTGAAAGCAGATCTTAATTCAAATGTAACTGGCTGTGTGAAAGACTATAGAGAGAAGGGGAAAGAGGAGATGGTGTTTGGTCTTCTCATCAAGTAGCGAGGCTGTTTCTCCCAGGGCAGGTCTTAGAGCACATGCCGGGTCTGGCGTCTGGCAGGTCTGCATCTGGCAATGTGTTCCTCCTGGTTCTCCTGCTCTAGGGAGGGAGGACATACCTGCCTGCCAGGAATGAGATAGGAGGGCCCCTCGGCTCTTGTACTGGTGGTGGGGTTTGCCCATTCCCTACCTGTGGACTGCAGCCTTGGGGAGTGAACTAAAGCAATGGTGTTTAGAAATAGACCCAGGGAAGGGAGCAAGGCTCCAAGTAGAGGCAGAAAATTGTAGGGGCTAGAGGTGCGGCCAAAGAACCTGTTAACCCACAGCTTCCTTTTCCCCAAAGAGGATTCCAAGGAATGGACATGTCTTCATTCCTCTCGTTAGTTAGATTTTTCCAGTTTGGGAAAGGCCTTTTCTGGCCTGGCTATGTCAGTTACAGTCATAGACGAAGTCATAGTTGCTGGGCTCCTTGGGGATGGGTGGCGGGGCATCAGGGATCTGAATGTTTTCCAAGTCCAGGAGGCGGAGCTTGATTTCCATGCTGAGCAAGGTGTCCAAGTCATTCCGAGTCAGGTCACTCATCATGTCTTTCCCCAGCAGCGCATTTAGTCCATCCGTCCAGATACAGTACTGATGGGAAAAGAGACAGCAATACCAATTACTGAACATGACGACAAAAGTAGTGAACACAGCTGACAATACTAGAATACGCATCGTGGACTGGCCTTTGACAAAGTACTTCGTGTACATGATTTAATCATCGCAATAACTCTGTAAATCTACACTCTGGAGACATAATTTACAGACGGGGAGGCTGAGACACAGAGAAGGTAACTTTGTAGGACCTGGGATGGGCAGCACCGAAACTCAGCTGACCTGACGTCCTTGCTTGGGCTTCTCTTCAAAGAACCCCTCCCTAAGTGCCAGCACAAAGAACTTGACCTTGACTCCATAACTATACAACACTAAGTTCTTCTGGGTTTTTATCACTACTCCCTGGGGAGTCCATGATTTGATGGGTGGAATATATCCCAGCATTCCTGCACTCCACACCAAGTCTAGCCTGTTTTTTATCTGACTTCACACATGGTTTCAGGGTCAGTATTTACTCTAGAGATTACTCTGCTGTCCTATTTGATTCCTGCATGCATGATGACAGCTCCACCTTTGTAATTCTCAGCAAAAAGAGCTGGGAAATACCTTTCCACTGCCCAGTGGGTGGTGGTCAAAATGGCTACATTTACTGGACGAAGCTAATGGGAGGCACGCTGGCTGCTCTTCCAGGTCCACTTTCCTCCTTCCTGATCGCAGGCTTTCTTTCTGCCAAGGCTTGGACCCTGATGACAATGCCTGCTTCAGGTCCCCATCTAAGAGTGCAGTTCTTCTTTCAAAAATTGCTCTGTCTCTCTATGAGATCGTAAACTCTCTAAGGGAAGCAACAATGTTGTGTTTTGTTGTTGTATTTTTGTTTGTTTTATTTTTTTATCTCTTGAGGGTCTCTCTTGCTTTTATCAGCTTCCCTTCCAAAAGCTAGAATCCTGTCCTGGTTGCACCTAGTCAGCACCTCAGAAAACCTCACATTTTCTGGCTCTGTGGGTACATTTCTGCTATAGAGCTACAAGGAGTTGGAACTGACTAAATGCTGATTCTTTGAAAGGAATCTTGCTTCTAGCATGCTTTCTAGTTTGTCTCCCTTTCCCAGCTCTGGGAGGTCAAGATGTAATTCTAAACTGTACTTAACTTATTCTTTGCATGTTGTTTAACTGAGCCATGTTCCAGAATAGGACAATAAGTCTCAATATAAAAATCCTATACAAGTGTAATCTATATAAACTTTAAGGTATAGCAATGTGATGAAAATCTACCAGGTACAAATTAGTAACAAAATATTTTAAGTATTATGAGACTCCTGCTGGGAGTAATAGGAGTTCATTGGCTAAAAGTCATGCTTCTAACCCAAAGGTTGGCAGTTCAAACCCACAAGCCGCTCTTTTGGAGAAAAATATGGCAATTTGTTCCCATAAAGATTTACCATCTCATTGGTAAATTGGAAAGTTCTGCTCTGTCCTGTAAGGGTGTGGTGTGTTGGAATCAACTCAACAGCAGTGGACTTGTTTGGATGTCTGAGCAGTGCAGCACTGAAGTACAGGGCCTAGGAACTACCTCAGCTGTAATAGTCTCAGCCAAATATTTTAATCCACCTAAATGCTAGGGTGTTGTTAGGAAAGACTAATGTCCCCATAAATGCTCTAGTCAGATTCTGAAAACATTTAAACATCCCTTTCCTTAAAAACATCCTTTATAAAAATTTCCATGTAAGTTCAACCCTAGAGATTCTGATATCGAAGATCTTGAGTGAAGAAACTTGAAGTTTGAATGCTTCCTAACTAATTCTGATGCACATCCAGGTATAGAATCCTTGAACCCTGTGTTATTTCAAGTTCCTTCCAGCTCTGACACTGTTTCAGTGTAAATCATTAAGAGTAAGGGATTACTGCTCTTTCACACAGCTTTTCTAGCCTTGGCAAGTCTCCTAGGACAGATTAACTTAACCCACAAAAAATTTCTAGGGTGCTTTTCCTTTGCGAAGTGAGAGGCACAGAAAACACTGTTTAAAAGTACAACGAGTAAATCAAAACCTTAGAGTACTGAATTGGGATTGAAAGCATGGGTATGAATTCATGTTGTATTTTATCCTTTTTTTTTTTTAAATCATAAACCCTCATGCCAAGAAATCCGGAGAACAACCACTTGGCCAACTGACTGGAAGAGATCTATATTTGTTCCCATTCCAAAGAAAGGTGACCCAACTGAGTGTGG
>NW_006399809.1:9376730-9384209 GCF_000299155.1 Elephantulus edwardii | reverse complement strand
GCTGTTGTGCATAGGGTCGCTATGAGTCGGAAACGACTCGACGGCACATAACAAGAACAACAACAACAACAGCTCTATCAACAAAAGACCTAAAAGTAATTGTCAGTAGTAACAACCATACTTGGTACCCAAATGCAATTTTCTATTAAAATAATGCAATGAAAACACTATGGCCCACAGCAGAACACTGTATATTCCCCAGTTAATCACGAGGTTCATGGTGCTGGGCATGTAGTGCCATGGTGCGTGGGGTCACCAGGACCAGGGGTGAAGTTGAAAGCAGCTAACAACTAAGGGAGCCAAGACTCCAAAGAGCAAAGGCAGCAAATGTGTATGGCGTGCCTGACATATCAGAAGGCAAAAAGCCATCAAAAACACTGTGGTGAAGCACACACAATACACAAAGGAGACAATGGAGGAAATACGAAAACTGACTGGAGAGTAGTCTTAAAATACTCTTAAGTTTAATCACTGTATATATTGGAAGTGGCAGAAATAGATATAAATTTGGGACTCTCAAAACATATATCTGTATTTGGAATTAATGTACCCTAGAGGAAACAGCCTTACATAGACTTAAATAGCATCCAGGGTTCTACTGTCCAAAATGATTTTCCATACAGCTCTATATATCTTGAACATGGTGGCCTGTGTACAACACATTTTTACTTAGTAACAGAACCCACAGGACTTAGTATCTATTTTCAGAAAGATGAAGACAAAGTCTTATTCCTTTTGAAAACTAAATGTCAAATAAGACAGAATTCTATTTAAGTGTCTTTCCAAATGCAGGACTTGTGTTTATTCATTCCTCTCTCTTTGCTAAGTACAGTTTTATTCAAAAGCTTCAAACCAGTGAAAACGAGATACTGAATAACTTCTAAATGAGCTAAATCTCCTGGGGGAAGTGAGGAACAGAAGTCAGACTCTATTAAAATGCCCTCTTCCTTTCTAAAAGCTGTTTATGCAACCACACAGAAGCTGAAAATTTGAATGGCATCATCTAGAAATAAAACTTTCAAGCATGATATTGAATTCTAGTTTACAAGTGAAAAAGTTAAATCAACCATAACTGCTACTTTATCTTACAAATGCGTTTTCCTAGATTTTATGCTAAATATTTTAAATATAGCTGACAGTGTGATTCAAGAAGGAGAAACAAATTATACATATAACAAGATGTCAAAAAGCAATAAAAGCATCTTGAAAATAAAATTCCAACAGCAGATACAGCTCTGAAGCTCTCAAAATAGCTTCACAAAACTTGGTAGCAAACCGACTTCCTCAGATGTTCTGAAGAATTAAGAAGAGTATGTCGGTGGCGGGGTGAGTGGGGGTTTAGGATAAAAATCTAGGCCAAAAGCAAAAGAGTCAACGAAAACCAAGGCTGTAAGTGGTGTCTCCTCTGCTTCAGAATTAGCAGTTAAGCCCTTGCTGTGACTGAAGCATTTGTGGTCTTCTCCTTTCCCAACTCACCCTCCTTGTTCACCATGAACTACCAATCAAGAGAGTCAGACCTTGAACCTGCTACTGCTGGCAGCTTGCCAAGAAGATCCTGCTTTCCTTCACATCAACAAGATGTACTTCCCTTTATTCATGAAAATCTCAGGCAGCTTTCTCTCTCTCTCTCTCATTCTCTCTGTCTCTCTCTCTCAACACTGTCTTAACTTTCTAGTATTTTTCTTATGATTATTTACCAAGAGAAAAGGTAAACACTCTCTTATTGATTAACCCCCAGAGGAGCCCCTTACCTCATGCTTGTCAGGAGCAATGAAGTTGAGCTGGCAGTTTGAGTCATACAGGATGGAGAAAGCAAGTTCAAGCACCTCCTGCAAGAGATTAGGGAAAACAGTACATTCAGTGGAGACTAACTAGCACATTGGCTTTGCAGATCCAAGTGGCTGGACATCCAACATGGGGCAGGGTCCCATCGCGGCAGGTGCAGAAGTGAGGGCACAGGGAGGCTGACAGGAGGGAGGTCCACGCTGCTCAAGGGTCACAACACGATTGCTGCTCTATATTCAAGGGAAGCACTCTGCGTGAACCATCTCTTTTCATATTCAAGACAGCTCATGTAGTTAGCGTTATCTGCCCTGTTAAGTGAGAAGGAGTTTGGTAGTGTAGTGTTTTATGTGCTAGGCTGCTAATACAAAGTTTGGGAGTTCAAATTCATCAGCTGTCATGAAAGAAAGATGGCAAGTCTTCTCCCACAAAGATTTCCCATCTCTGAAACCCAACAGAAAGTCATTATGAGCTGGGATCCAGCTGAGAATGGTGAGTATTTGTGTCTGAAGGAGGCTGAGAAGGTCACTGAAGCTCTCAACACCTCATAGCTCCAGGGCTGTATGGCTCTTCTCTCTTCAGCACCTCCCTTTCAGCGACATGATGAGAAATGAGAAAGCTCTTTCCTTAGAGGTGGCTGGTGGTTCACCAGCAACATGCTCACTCTCCACGTGAGAGACCAGGCTTTCCGCCAATGGGCCTAATGCTCAGAGGCTTGCCCATCAGCACAGGCTTCCTTGTTGAACCAGAATTGGTGGAATTCCAGGCAAGATGGTCACACACGAGAAACTTGGTCATCTAATTCTGGAAATTGATCACCCGGCCTTTCATCCCACTGTAAACAGGGTTGCCACAAGTTGGGGGCTGCCCCAATAGCAAAATAGATAGCACTGGATCATAAACTTTCTAAACATGGAATATACATGGGAGCCAGTGAGGCCTCCAGATGAACCTATTATCATCAGGTAGATTCCCAGGCCTTTGATCCCATTTATTGTAGTTTGGATGCCCCACTGAATCCTGTTTAGTGTTACAGCAACATGCACACCTCCACAGACAAGTGGATGGTGGCTGAGTAAGAAGGGCACTAGCTGGGAATTGAGACGGGGTCTCCCACACGGAAGGCGATAAACCTACCACTGAACCGCCAGCTGCCTCTCAGAAATATTTTTGTCTTGTGTCTCGGATGCACTGTAGTGGAAAGGCCGCACACATTCTAGATTTTATCCCAGAGAGGCTGCAGGGTATAACAGAGACGTACGGATTCGAGTGTCAGAGTCCCTGGGCTCCTTCACCTGAGAGCACACTGTGAACCAGGCCTGGAGCATTAGGAGATGCTTCCAGGTCATTGTAACTGTGCAGCCCTAGCCAAGGCACCCAGACCCATCCTTGATTTGTTGTTGAACATTTTTACAAATGAATGTGCTATATCCATATTGGGTACAGTGGCCATTCTGTGGCTCTAAACAGCTAGCAGAGAACAACCTGTGAACAATGACAGCTACCAGTCCACCAGTAAAGGACAACACTCCAAAACCAAAACCCAGCCCCGCTGACTGTGATCTGTGGTGACTCCATGTGTAACAGACCAGAACTGTACTCCAGGGATATTTCAAGGCTGGGACCTTTTGGAAGATTGCCAGGCTTTTGTTCTGAGGCACATGTGGGCGGGTCTGACCATTACCCTTAGCAGTTGAGCACTTCATGGTTTCACTGCATAGCCAGTTCTCTCATTACCCAAACTGCTCCTAACTTGGAGGGCAAGCACTAAGCCCATTAGCATCTGGTCTCTGCATTATTATAACACACATGCTCTGGCCTCCTTTTCCTCTGTGCCTTAATTAGGCACCACTGATGCTCAACCATGTCCTCCAGCAGTGACCTGGGACTGGCAGTAATTCCTCACGAAGCACTCTTTGTTAGAAAGGCAGGTCTCTCCATGTCATTTTTTACCTTTAATATTTGTCAGAGGTTTGCACTCTGGCCAGTGATTCACAGCAAGAATGCCCCAGAAAGAAGAAGGGAGGCAAAAAGATGCAGTCAATGCACCAGCTTTCAGAATTTCAGATGAACTAAAGAATCATTTCATAGTGAACCTGGAAAGGCAAGCTCACCCCATTGTGCCAACGATCAAGCTATTTCTGGCGCTCATGGGGTTTGTCTGAGTCTGGATCAGCCCCAGCTGCTGTCCTCTCATTAAACGGTAGCAACTCTGGTTCTGAGGCTCCAGATACCGCCGTCTCAAACTGTTATGGCCTTTTTGCCCTATCAGAAATAGAAACAAGGCAGGCATGAATGCTGAGTCATGGAGTGGGAGTTCGTTGGCAAAAATAGCCCTCTCATAATTTTTTTTTACTCTTTTTCTTCCTTAAGTCTTCATTGTGGCATTGCCCAGGGAAAATGATGAATGTAGGAAAGGGCTCACACCACCACCAACACACACCGACACAGACATAAACACCTTTTACACACCCTTTCCCGATTAAGTTTGAAATCTGTGCTCATAATCATCTAATTTGCACCTTCTAACTTATAATTAAAGAGCTCTGGTGGCCAGGGAGTACTGAAGAGTAATGATGTCACTCTGGAGACTAAGGTGTGCCTTATACATGTCATGATCTTCCCAATTACTTGCTATGCATCAGAGAGCTGGACAATGACTAGGGATGATAGAAGGAGAATTGATGCCTTTGAGCTGTGGTGCTGAACTGAATATACCATGGACTGCTAGGAGAACAAACAGTTTCATCCTAGAGAGGGTGAAACCAGGGGGCTTCTTGGAGGCAAGGACTCTGAAGCTTTGTCTGACATACTTTGGACATGTTGAAAGGAAGACCAGTCCTTGGAGAGGGACATCATGCTTGGGAGGGTGGGGGGATGACAGCACAAGAGAGTAAGACCCTAGATGAGATGGATTGATTCAGTTACTGGGGTAATGGGAGTAGGTGTGTCAGAGACAGTAAGGTTGGCTCAGGGTAGAGCAGGGCTCAGAGCTGTTGTACATAGGGTTGCTATGAGTCACAAGTGACTCGATGGCACATAACAACACAACAACTGGTAGACGAGTGGTAAGAAGCTGTTAACCCAAAGGCTCATGGTTCAAATCCATCATTTGCTCCATCGGAGAAGGATGGGAGTCCTGGTGGCTCAGTGGTAAGAAGTTGTGCTGTCAATCCAAAAATAGGTTGTTCAAATATACCAAATGTTATGTGAGAGAAAGATGGGCAATCTCCTCCTGTGTGATTTATAGCCTTTGAAATCTCTCGGGAGTATCAATTATGAGATGGTTCTGACTTGATAGGTGCATAACAGCAGAGAGCACTGGTGCCATAGTCTATAGGGAATTTCACTGTGAACCCATAGGCCTGCCTCTCTGTTGGTTCAAATCTACCAGAAGCTCCATGGGGAAAAGATTGGCAATCTCTTTTAGTTTGATTTAAAGACCTGGAAACCCAGAGGAGGGCCCTCTATGAGTTGGTTCCGACTTGATGGCAATGAGTAAATTAAGAATCGAAACAGTCATAGGCCATGTTCACATCTATTGCTGTGAAACTCCCTATGTTTAGAATTCAACTGTTTGCATAGGATGTAATCACCAAGGAAGTCTTTACTTCTAGCTAATTGTTGGCAGAAATCTTTTGCACCACATTTTGTTGTGTTATATACCATAGAGTTGGAACCAACCCATAGCTAACCCTCCAGCGGGTTTTCAGAAGCAGTTAAACACACAGAAGAAGACTGCCCATCCTTCTCCTGAAGAGCAGCTGGTGGCTTTGAACCGTGTGCCTTTGGGATTTCAGCACAGCTTCTTGTCACTAGGCCCCTAGAGATCCACATACGGACCACCAATGGTGCCTGGTAGTGGCACCATTAATTGGCATAATCTTTTGACAAATTAGTTAGGCAGTACATATCAACAACTAGGGATTCCATTCTTGGGCTTTATTTAAAAGAATGTCAAAGTTCTACATCTTTTTTTTTGTCTCCTAAAGGTCCATATTATTATCTGTAAGAATATAAGAAAGCAAAAGAATATTCTTTCCTGCATTTGGACAAGCCATCAAAGAAATCACAAATTAGCAATCCAGAGAAATATATTCAGCCAGCCATTCAGTATGATAATTATGAAGATATGATCTCAAGTGTAAAAAAGCAGTCTATAAAAATACTCTATCCATACTGATCATGATGATGAATAATGGAAGTGAGTATGTGTACAGAAAAGAATTCTGTTAAGGTGCGAGAATAGTAAATGACAATCATTCATTCATTCATTCATTTATTATTTTTTTTTTACTCTCCAAAAATTTTAACACTTTTTAAAAAAACAAAGTTATGCTCTAATATCTGGAATTCATAAAAGTTGTTCTTTGATCAGCAAGGGTTAACTTACATGATTCTATCAATATTAGTATCACTCCTTAAGCTTTTAAAAATAAGACTGTTTAGGAAGGCAGAAGGAGAAAGAAGGGGACTACTCTGGCTCATCAGTGTAGTATAGCAAAGGAACCCCGGTGGTGCTGTGGTTTAGCACTTAGCTGCTAACTAGAGAGTCTATGGTTCAAACCCACAAGCTGCTCTAAGGGAGAGAGTAGCGACAGTCTATTTCTGTAAAGATTCACAGAATGAAGGCTGAATAGTGGAGTGGACTTAGGGGGAGGGATTGTTTAACAATGACAGCATTTTTCTTTTACTTTTCAAAGAGAAGAACGAACTGGCGGGGAGGGGTGGGCAGGGAGAAAAGTGCAACAATGAATGAATGGGGAAAAAAGGAGAAAAAAAGAAAAGATTTACAGCCTTGGAAACCCTACAGGGCAGTTGAACTCTGCCCTCAGGGTTGCTGTGAGACAGAGTCCACTTGATGGAAGTGGATTTGCTGTATATTTGCACATGGAACACGGAATCTGACTAGTAACAAAAAACTTGTAATTTGAGTACACTCACAGGTGCCTGGCAATCCACTTCTGAAAAATCAGCCATTAAAAACCCTGTCAGAGAACAATTTTACAGGTAACATTCAGTGGCAAAGAGGAAAAGGCATAATTCATGAAGGACTGTCTAGGGTTGAGGATGATGGAAAATTGCTGTTTTCCGAATGGAAATTGCATGACTAAGTTATTCCTTCCCAAGAGCCTGGATGAGTCATGATTCCCTTCCTAACAGACTGTGTGACCCTCAAAGCCCAGGCGCATGCTCTTGACTGGGTGCTGATGTCACCTGAAACCAGAGCGTCAATGTGGTTATCATGGTGGCATGCTCTCATTTTCAGGGCAGTAGGCAATAGGAGACAGGTGAAGGAGGGCATGCCATCTTGCGTTTGCCCTTCTGCAGCCTGTACCACTCACTCAACACCTGATAGGAGCTGTCAAAATCCAGATTCCTAATAAACACAGACAGGAAATGGGAAATTCATGAGAGTGTCAATCTGCACTTTCATTTCACCAAAGCGGCTGGGAGGCAGTGGGAGGAATTAATTCTCTTGCCCACATGCCCACATTATAAGGTGCTAGCACTTACAATGGCATTTTTTTTTAATTTTATTAGTATTAATGAACATTTACAGGGATTTGGGGTTTTCATTCCTTCATTGCTGTACCATTCTCTCTACCATCTTTCCCAGTATGTTCTTCTTCCCCCGCCCTCCGAATGTCTGTTTTAATTGTCCAATTGCCACAGTGCTTGTCAAAGCCAGTTCTG
>NW_006399809.1:9373148-9373946 GCF_000299155.1 Elephantulus edwardii | reverse complement strand
GGATTTTTGCATCAATATTCATGAGAGATATTGGCCTACAGTTTTCTATTTTGGTGGTGTTATAAAGGGTTTTATTGACGTGTCTGGCTTGCTGTCTTTGAGTCCTGCATGAAGGTCAGCTCTTCAGCACTTCAGGCAGGCAGGTTGCGGAGCCCAGAATGATGGCACCTTTCCGACTAACACTCCAGAAGCTGCCACCTGCCTGTGCTGTCTGTGAGGGAGAGAGGTGCCAGGTGGCCACGAAGCGAGTGTCATGGATCTGGGCCAATGTCTTTTGCAGGGGCCTCCTGTCACACACTGCAGCATTCACTGAGAGACCCAAGGCTCTGAGACTTTGCCACCAAGGGCCTTTTGTTTTGTCTGGATGTAGTTCAGTGAAGAATCATATCCAGGAGCAGCCTGCCTCCTCTTCTGTTCCACTGACTCATGCTCTCCGTCTCACCTTCTTGTGGAGGAGGGTCAGGGTAGACTGGGTCTGGGGGAGAGGGAAGATCGAAAGAAGCATATACCCTTGCTTGCGCCTCTGGTCTCATACTCAGCTCTGGCTCTAGGACCAGTGAGCAGGCAGGCTGGCTAACGAGGGGCTCAGAGGAATTGGGGGTGTGAAGGTCATCTCCATTTGGGAACTGCTGTCTCCCAAGGGCCAAGTGATGGGCTAACACATTTTCAGTATATACTGTTGATGACCATTTCTCAGGACAGATCCTGAAATGCGCTTTTGGACAATGAATGCCAAATTATTCCTCTTCAATTTTTCATACCCAGCATAGTAGATCATTGATTTTCTGATTCAAAATG
>NW_006399809.1:9370908-9372083 GCF_000299155.1 Elephantulus edwardii | reverse complement strand
CACAGAAACAAAAGATTAAGATATTGATGACTTCTACCAACTATTATCAAGAAGAAAAAATATTTTTACTGGTAGGCTGAGAAGTAATATCATTACAGATGTTGTTGAGATTAAAACGGAAACTATTTTCATCTTACTGGGACCCATAATCACCACCTTTGGCACCAACAGTCAGGAAATAAAAATATACATTGCAATGGAAAAGTATGTTTTCAGGGACCTCTCCAATGTACTAAGGAGAAATGATGCGAGTTTAAAGACTAAGGTGGTGTCTGATTCAGACCGCGATCTTTTTCAATCCCTGGCTATGCATCTGAGAGGTGGACAATGAATAAGGATGACAGAAGAATTGATGCCTTTGAGTTGTGGTGTTGGAGAAGATTACTGAACATCCCATGGACAGTCAAAAGAACAGGTGTCTTAGAGAAGGTGCAGCTAGAGTGCTCCTCAGAGGCAAAGATGCTCATATACTTTGCACGTTCTTAGAAGGGGCTATTCCTTGAAAAGGGACATCATGCTTGGAAAAGTGGAGGGTCAGCGAAAGAGAGGAAGACACTCAAACAGATGTACTGACACAGTGATGGTAGCAACAGGCTCAAATAAATCAGAGATGATGAGGATGGTATCGGATAGGACAGGGTTCAGATCTGTTGTTCATAGTATTGCTATGTGTCTTACATGACTTGACAACACATTCAACAACCACCAAGTTTTGCAATCTGAAACTGACTGAATATGCAGTCAGGATGCATTACTAAAAACTGGTGACTAGAATGTAAAGGTTGGAAACAAAGAAGGATTGGTAATTGGAAAATATTTTCTTGGTGACAGAAATGATGCTGGAGACTGAATTACAGAACTTTGACTGTCAATGAGTTATGCACTGCAAATACTTTTTTAAAAAATCTCCTAAAATGGCACCTACATACACAGAATTCATTTAATGGGCACAGGGATCAAACTGATTACATCTGTGGAAAGTGGCATTAGAAAACTCAGTATCAGCAACCAGAAAAAAGCAGGAGTAGCCATATTAATCTCTGATAAAATAAATATCAATGTAAAAACCATCATGGAAGACAAGGAAGGTCACTACATAATGCTGAAAGGGTCAATAGAACAAGAGGACATAACAATAATAAATATCTATGCACCAAATGAAAGACCAGCAAAAT
>NW_006399809.1:9356429-9366458 GCF_000299155.1 Elephantulus edwardii | reverse complement strand
AAAAAAAAAGAAAACTCAGTATCAGTAGTCAAAAGGAAGCCAGGGACTAATAGTGGAAGAGATCATCAACAATACCTGTGCATGTTCAAACTGAAGGTGAATAAAATATGAGAGTGAAAACTCTATGAGAGTGAAAACTCTATGAAAGTGAAAAATACAATCCTGACTGTATCTCAACTGAATTTAAAACCACTTTAAGAATAGATTTTATTGTACAACAATGAATGAATAAAAATCCACTTTTCTGTAAACTTTCATGAAAATTACAATTAAAAGAAAATATTTTTATTAAAAAAAAAAAGAATAGATTTTCTGTATTGAACACCAGTGGCCAAAGACCAAATGACATCAAGGACATTATGAAGAAAGCAAAAGGTCATTAGACAGGGAAAAAGGAAAAGACCAAAATAGATTTCAAAAAGACACCCTAAAACTTGCACTGGAATAAAAAGAAGCCAAAACAAGTGGAAAGAATGCTGAGGTAAGATAGTTATTGGAACTTTTCAGAAGGCAGCTTGAGAAGACAAAGCTAACTATTATAATGAAATGTGCAAGGAGTTTGAGTTAGAAAACAAAAAGAGAAGAAACACTCAGCATTTCTTTCTTGTTGTGTACCATTGAATTGGATCCAACACTCAGCATTTCTTAAGATGAAAGAACTAAAGAACAAATTCAAGCATTGAGCTGCAATACTGAAGGACTGTATGGACAAAATATTGAATGATGAAGGAAACATCAAAAGATGGCAGGGATACAGAGTCACTGTACCAAAAACAGAGGGAAACATTTCAGGAAGTAGCATATGATTAAGAACCAACAGTACTAAAGAAAGAGGTCCAAACTGCACTGAAAGCACTGGCAAAAAAAAAAAATGTCTCAAGGACCGCAATGGAAGTGTTTCAGGATACAGATACAACTCTTGCACACCAGTCTCTGGCAACAAATATAGAAGATAGCAAATTGGTCAACCAACTTAAAGAGATCCCTATTTGTTCCCATTCCCCCAAAAAGTGATAAAAAATGTGGAACTTATCAAACAATATTCTTAAAATAATTTACAAGTAAAATCTTGCTGGAGATTATTAAAAAATGCCTAGACCTGTACATTGACAGAAAATTTCCAGAAGCTCAAGCTGCATTCTAAAGAAGCCATGGAATGAGAAATACCATTGCTGATGTCAAGTGTATCTTGGGTGAAAGTAGAGAATACTATAAAGATATTTCCCTATGTGTTTTACTGATTATGCAAAGGCATTTGACAATGCACATCATAAAAATTATGGATAACATAGAGAAATATGGTAACTCCAACATACTTAAATGTGCCCATGTGAAACTTATGCATAGATCAAGAAGCAGTTTTATGAATAGAACACAAGAACATGGCATAGTTTAAAATTAGGAAAGGTATGCATCCGGATTGTATTGTTTCTTTATACCTATTAATATATATGTTGTTGTTGTTATGTGCCATCGAGTTGCCTGCGATTCATAGCAACCCTATGTACAACAGCCCTAAACTCTGCCTTATCCTGTGCCAATCTCGCCTTTTCCGACATACCTACCCCCATTACCCCAGTCACTGAATCAATCCATCTCTTGAGGGTCTTCCTCTCCTGCGCTGTCCCTCCACCCTCCCAAGCATGATGGCCCTCTCCAAGGACTGATCCATTCTTGCAACATGTCCAAAGTATGTCAGACAAAGCTTTAGAATCCTTGCCTCCAAGGAACAGCCTGGCTTTACCCTCTCCAGGACAAACCTGTTTGTTTTCTTAGCAGTCCATGATGTATTCAATACTCTTCTCCAACACCACAGCTCAAGGGCATCAATTCTCCTTCTATCATCCCTAGTGATTGTCCAGCTCTCCGATGCGTACCAAATGACTGCAAAGACCATGGCCTGTATCAGGCGTACCTTAGTCTCCAGACTGACATTGTTGCACTTCAGCACTTTAGAAAGGTCTCTAACCACAGACTTTCCCATCACAATACTTCTTGTAATTTCCTGGCTGCTGGTGCCAAGAGTGCTAACTGCAGAGCTAAGCAAACCCAAACTCTGAACAATCTCAAGCTCTTCACTATCCATTATGAAGCTGCCAATTGGCCCACTGGTAAGAATCTTTGTTTTCCTAATATTGAGTCTCAATCCATACTGAAGACTGCAGAGCCTGACCTTCCACAGCAAGTGCTTCAGGTCCACCTCAGTTTCAGCAAGCAGGGTTGTGTCATCTGCATAATGCAGATTGTGATGATTCTTCCTCCAATCCTGATGCCACATTTCTTCTCATAGAGCCCAGTCTCCTGGATAATCTGTTCTACATAAAGATTTAAAAGATATGGAGACAGTATACAGCCCTGGCGTACACCCTACCCAATTTTGTACCATGCAGTGTTTCCCTACTCTGTTCTGATGACTGCCTCCTGGTCCAAATATAGGTTTTGCATTAGCACAGTCAGGTGTTCTGGGATTCCCATTCTTCTCAGAGTTAGCCACAGTTTGTTGTGATCTACACAGTCAAATGCCTTTGCGTAATTAATGAAACAAAGACAGTCTTCTGGTACTCTTTGCTTTCAGCCAAGAGCCATCTAACATTAGCTACAATATCCCTAGTAGCATGACCCTGTCTAAGCCCAGCCTGCACTTCTGGTAGTTCTCTGTTGATATGCTGTTCCAGTCATTTTTGGATAATCTTCAGCAGACTCTTGCTTGAATGTGATATTAATGATATTGTTTGATAATTTCCACACTCTAATGGGATCACCCTTCTTTGGAATGGGAACAAACAGAGATCTCTTCCAGCCAGTTGACCAAGTGGTTGCTCTTCAGATTTCTTGGCACAACTTGATGAGCATATCTAGGGCAGTACCTGTTAGCTGAAAAATGTCAACTGGTATACCATCAATTGCTGGGGCCTTATTCTTAGCCAGTTCTTTCAAAGCAGTCTGAACTTCTTCCTTTATCACCATAGGCTCTTGCTTATATGTTGTTTCATTAAATTCTTCCGTGTCTGCCAATTCCTTTTGGCACAATGACTCTGTATACTCTTTCCATCTTCTTTTAATACTTCATGGATCACTTAATATTCTGCCCAAAGCATCCTTAAGTATTGCAACTCGAGGCTTGGATTTCCTCTTCAGTTCCTTGAGATTAAGAAATGCTTTGTGAGGTGGGCCCCTCTGATCTTCTGACTATACTGAACAAATAATTAGAGAAGCATGACAAACTGATGAAGATTGTGGCATAGAGTTTGAAGGAAGACTCATCAATAACCTGTACTATGCAGAGGATGTAATCTTGCTTGCCAAAAGTGAAGAGAAACTGAAGTACTTCCTGCAGAAGATCAAAGACTACAGACTTCAATATTGGTTACTTATCAGCATCAAAAACCCAAAAATCTTCATCAATGAATCAATAGAAAACACCATGACAGATGGAAACAGACTGAAGTTGTTCACACTTTATTGTACTTGGGTCCACAACCACCAACCATCGAATCAAAAGTCAAGAAATCAAAAGATGTGTTGCACTGGAAACATGTGCTGCAAGGACTTCCAAGCATGTCAGTTTCACTAAATTGCATCCTCATGTCTAAAATGTATTTTCCAGTTGTTTCTTATGTATCTTTAAGTTACACATGAAAATGGAAGTTTTGAGAATAATCAACATTATGATAGATGGAGAAAGGATTAAAGCTGTCAATGAGTTAAACTTGCGTGGATCAACAGTCAACACCCTTGTTACTAGCAGTCAGGAAATCAGGAGACATATATAGTGCACTGGGCAAATCAGCTGTCAGGGTTAAGGACCTTTCCAAAGTGCTAAAGAGCAATGATGTCTGTTTGAAGATGAGGGTATGTCCGATTCAGGCTGTAGTCTTCTCAATCACCTGCTACGCATCAGACAGGTGAACAATGAATAAGGATAGAAGAATTGATGTTTTTGAGTTGTAGTGTTGGATAAGATTACTGAATATCCCATAGACTGTCCAAAGGACAAACAGATATGTCTTGAAAAGAATGCAGCCAGAGTGCTCTTTGGAGTCAAATATGGTGAAGTTTTGTCTTTCATATTTTGGATGTGTAACTAGGCAAGGCTAAACATTGGAAATGGACATCGTGCTTGGAAAGATGGAGGGTCAGCTAGGGAGATGAAGACCCCCAACAAGATGGATTGACACAGTGACTTCAGCAATGAGCTCGAGAGTGTCAGAAATGAGGAGCATGGTACAGGACACGGAAGGTTTGAGACTGGCTGTTCACAGGGTCACTATGAGTCGCACTCGACAGCTCCTAAAAACAAGAACTGATGCCTTTGAATTGTGGTGTTAGTGAAGGGATTGAATGTACCATGGACTGCCAAAAGAACAAACAAATCTGTCTTGAAGTGAAACTAGAGTGCTCTCTATAGGCATGATGGTGAAACTGTCTCACTTAACTGTGGGCATATTTTTTTAGGAGAAATCAGTCCTTGGTGAGCAACATCATGTTGGGAAAGATAGAAGATCAGTGAAATAGAGGAAGATCCTCAACGAGATGGGCTTGGGCTTGTCAGAGGTTGTGGATGGTGCAGGATTCAGATCTAGTGACCTTAGGTTTGCTATGAGTTGCAGTTGTTAATGCCTAAGGAATGATAACAACAACCATTTCTCATTTTGCTTTGATACAACTTGCCTCATTTGGCCATTCTTCCCAGAATTAACTTTACTGACATTGCTTCTCTATCATCTAACCAGGCCACCTAGGGAGTAAAACACTATGACTAAATACAAAAGAACATAATCAGTCAGGTGTATGACTATGCATATAGCAGTAGATTACATATCTACTTATATGGATTGCTGTTTTTTAGTTATACCTATGAATATGAATTTCTACTTTAGAAGGCAAGGAGTTACTTTCTTCTAGTACATAAAGACAAAGAACATTGTTTTCTTCAGTCAGCTATAGTTTTTGTTCCCAATCTGTCTCAACAGTATTACTGTTTAATAATTTTCCACCCCATTTTCTTCTGTCTATCCTCATCAATGTTATATTTTGCATTCAAGCCTTAGCAATCTGAGCAGGCTACTTTCTATGTCAAAAGGTCATTCTGCCTTTTTGCACTGCCCTCTCCTCCTGGAATGTCTTCTTTGCATTTCCCAGCCTGGTCAATTCTTTTGGAAGACTCATGCCAGATGTCACTTTGTAAACTCTCCCAACCTTTTCTTCCCTATCCTCTATTTTAACATGCTGGAGCACAGGCAGCACTGAATTTAGTGATCTGTTTAGACAAGAGTCTTCTTTACTGGACACCCAGGGCCAGAGGCCGGGCTGAACTTATCTTTGAATCCTTAAGCTCTTCTCCCAGGAGATAGCTCAGTACATTCACTGGATGACTGAATAGAGAAAGAAATAAATCTGAATGAGGGGCTTTTGGATTAAGATCAGGCTTTTCAAACTGCTATCCGGATACCAAATTCTAGTATGATCAGCTTTTTATTCCTGGCTCAAGAGTCACTTTGGAATAAAAATAGCTTGACTCTTGCACATGGCAAAATGGAATATTATCACCACATATTCTCTTGCCTGAACCACAGGAGTTTGGCCAGATCTTTCCTTTGGTGACTATGTGTTATGTGGCTTTCAGCTCTAGATTCAGTGGAACAAGCACTATGGCTATCTTCCTAAAAATACAGTCACAATCAGCTTTATACAATACAGAACTCAAGTTTAGAATCTTCATCATTAAAAAACATAGTTCTTAATTCTTCCCACTAAATTTTGATCCACCCTTAACAATAGTTTTTGAGCCTTAAAAATTCTCTAATCTCTCTTTGAAGAACCTAAAACTTCCTTCTCATAACAGAAATTGGCCTGTGAGAGAGGCTTGTGGAGGAGAATGCCAGTAGCTGCCCATTGTTGGCTAGCAGGAAAAACTCCCTGAAGAGCCACAGCATGCCTTGGTTGCTGTCCCCAGATCATGCCTAAAAGACTCTCTACTGACATTTTGGTTAATTCCCTTTGCCTTTTTAAGCTGTAGGGCTCTCCCTTTGCCTTTAAAGATGTCCTGAGAAAGAAGGCCACTGGTCTGTCTTTCTGCATTTTGCGTCAGGTAGGTGAACCTGAATCAGCATTCTCTCTCTCTCTCTCTCTCTCTCTCTCTCTCTCTCTCTCTCTCTCACACACACACACACACACACACTATTACATATGCATATTAAAGAGGTAGGTGCTGAGATACTGCTTCTCATCCCTCAAGGAAGCCTTGAACAAATTGAGGTGAATGGAATACTTAAATTGGTAAGCTCCAGTTGTAGTCTTATTTTTTTTTAGCACTGTATTAACACAATCGTCCATCCATCTACCAACCCACTGATTTGCCTTCACCACTCATCCATCTGTTTATCTTTCTGTCCATCCATCCATCCATCCATCCATCCATCCATCCATCCACGAACTCCATCCATACACCATCATCTGCTCATCCATCCATCCATTTACCAACCCATCCATTCACCATCATCGACTCATACATCTTCCCATCCATCCATCCATCCATCCCTCCATCAACCAATCCATCCATCCATCATCATCCACTCATCCCTCTGCCCACCCATCCATCCATCATCATTCAGCTATCCATCCACTTATTTAGCTTATCACCGATGGTTACATCTACTCACCCTCATCCACCATCAACCACCAAACTATCCATCATCCATTGATTCAACCAATTTTCTGCACGTGCCACTAAAATCATAATGGAAAAACAAACTTGGAAACATAAGTCTACTAAGTCTTTCCGTTTGTTTTCTTGGTTTCCTTTACAGAAAGGGAAAAGGAATCTAATGTAGAAAAGTTACATTTGCTGACACACACGACATGTTCCAAAGAAATAATGAATTTCACACCTATATTGATAGGAGTAATTTGTGTCTTCTCTCTTTTTCTTGGTTAGTCTAGTTTGAAGTATACTGATTATATTGATCTTTTTCCAAAACACAGTTGATTTCATTTATCTTTCTCTCTTATTTATATTTGTGTTTGCTTATTTTATATTTGGTGATTTTTATTCTCTTTTTTATCCTTTCATCTTTAACTGACTTTAGGCTCAAACTACTTCCCTTTTTCTAGTTTCTATCGTAGAAACATAAGTTACTGATTTTAGATTCATTTCCCTGCCTGACATATGTACTCAGTACTATACATTTCCCTCTAAGCATTTCTTCATTGGTGACCCATTGGATGAGGAGTTGCATTGTCAATCCAAAGGTTCAAATCTACCACTTGCTCCTTTAGAGTAAGATGGATAATCTTCTCTTGTGCAATTTTTAGCCTCTGATAAGCTGTTGAAGGGCCAGCTATCAGTCAGGTCTGACTCAAAGGCACATAACAACAACAATCATTTTATTAAGTCAAAATTTTCATTTTCTTTAAAATATTGTCCAATTTCTCTGAAAGTTCTTTGGACCATGGTTTATTTATAAGTGTGCTAATTTCCAAATATTTTGGGGATTTCCATTTGTCTTTTTATTATTGATTCTCAGTTTAATTCTGATGTAGTCTGACAAAATGTTTTGTATTATTGCTATACTTGTAAATTTATAAATGTGGGGTTTGGACACAGAATGTGGTCTATCTTGCTTAATGTTGTACATGATCTTGAGAAGAATTCACATTCTTCAGTTGCTAGATGGGTTATTTTATAAATGGCAATTAGATCAAGTTGACTGATGATACTTTTCAAGTCATTAACATCCCAATTTATTTTCTGCCTGCTTGATCTATCAATTACTAGCAGAAGTGTGTTAATGTCCTCCATTTAATAAATTTATCTATTTTTCTTTTCAGTTCTACCTATTTTTGTCTGATATATTCTGCATGGTTCAAAATTGGGAAGGGCGTACGCCAGGGATGCATCCTATCTCCATACCTTTTCAACCTATATGCAGAACAGATTATCTGGGAGGCTGGGCTCTATGAGGAGAAATGTGGGGTCAAGATTGGTGGACGATTTATCAACAATCTGCATTATGCAGATGACAACCCTGCTTGCTGAAAATGAAGAAGACCTGAAGCACCTGCTGTAGAGGGTCAAGGACTGCAGCCTACAATATGGATTGAGGCTCAGTGTCAAGAAGACGAAGATTCTCACCACTGGACCAACTGGCAGCATCAGCATGGATGGTGAAGAGATTGAGATTGTACACAGCTTTAGTTTGCTTGGCTCCATAGTCAACAGTCTTGGCACCAGCAGCCAGGAAATTAAAAGGTGCATTGCCATGGGAAAGTCTGCTGTTAGGGACCTCTCCAAAGTTCTGAAGAGCAATGGTGTCTCTCTGGAGACTAAGGTGTGTCTGATATAGGCCAGGCCATGGTCTTTGCAATCACTTGTTATGCATCAGAGAGTTGGACAATTACCAAGGAGGATAGAAGAAGAATTGATGCCTCTGAGCTGTGGTGCTGGAGAAGAGTATTGAGAATACCATGGACTGCTAGGAAAACAAACAGATTTGACCTGGAAAGGGTTAAACCGGGTGGCTCCTTGGAGGCAAGGATTCTGAGGCTCCATCTAACATACTTTAGACATGTAAGGAGAGACTGGTTCTTGGAGAAGGACATCATGCTTGGGAGGGTGGAGGGACAGCGCAGGAGGGGAAGGCCCTCTATGAGGTGGACTGATTCAGTGACTGGGATAATCGGGATGGGAGTGTCAGAGACAGTGTGATTGGCACAGGACAGAGCAGCGTTTAGGGCTGTTGTACATAGGGTTGCTATGAGTCGCAAGCGACTCGACGGCACATAACAACAACAACATACTTCCTTGATTTGATTTGTATCTAATAATAGTCCTTAAAAAATCGAGTACATTATTACTTCAATATTTTCCTGTTTTGTCTTTATTCTTTCCCATCCAGTATTCTATTTATGCATATATTGTAACATTTGCAGTTGTCTTAAGAGTCGTTGTTCATGGAATTTTTTCCTTCCTATGATTTGGGAAGTTTCTGTTAACTTATCTTCAAGCTCACTGATCTATTCTTTGTCTTATCAAGTCTACTGATGGAACCAGCAAAGATACTATTAATTTCTGTTAAATGTTTTATTATTTCTATCATTTCCTTCTTCTATTTTCAGAGTTCTCATCTGCTTACATTACCACTCTCTCCTTGAATGCTGTCTATTTTTCCACTCCAGCCTTTAACATATCATGCTACAGAAAGGGATTGGTCCTTGAAGAGGGACATAATGTTTGGGAGGGTGGAAGAACAGCACAGAGAGGAAGACCCTCGATGAGATGGATCAATTCAGTAACTGGGGTAATGGGGGTAGGTGTGTCAGAGACAATAAGGTTGGCACAGGATAGAGCAAGATTTAGGGCTCATGTACACACGGTCACTCTGCGTTGCAAGCAACTCGATGGCACATAACAACAACAACATATTTATTTTAAATTCACTATAACATAATTCAAACATCTGTGTCATATCTGAGTCTGGTTCTGATTGCTTTGTTCATTCAAACTGTGTTTCTTCTTGTAATCCAGCATGTCTCATAATTGTTTAAAGCCAGGTATGTTGTATTGGCTAGATGGAACTGAGATAACTGTTGGCATTTCCATGGAAACCTCACTGGAGATGAGCAGAGTCAGGGCTTCCTAAGATTGCTGAGGGAACACTTGATATATAGAGAATATTGTAGTCACTGCTGGTGTTGAAAGAAGCCATCCCCACAGAAAGCAAATCATGCAGGCTGGAGGACTTGCTATTACAGTTATAACGGTGTTCTTTTGGAACTTGCTCAGTTATAGAATGCTGTCTCAAGATTAGGACAATGGAAACTACCACAGGTCCAGTAAATGGACATGTATATGTGCCCTTATAGGATTATACTTATCCTTAAAAAATCCTAGAACATGGTATTGAGGAGATGTATATTTATGAAACTTAAAAAATCAAAGATCTAGGGGAGCTCTGGTGGCCTAGTGGCAAGAAGCTGCACTGCAATCCCAGAGGCGCATGGTTCAAATCCACCAGATGCTCTGCCAGG
>NW_006399809.1:9336001-9356297 GCF_000299155.1 Elephantulus edwardii | reverse complement strand
ATTTAAAAAAAAGCAGAGATCTTCCATAAGTCTTGTTGACCATATCCTTTCTCCTCTATCTCTCTACGTAATACTTTAACAGCACATCTTTAGCTATGTGTAGGGTCATCCTATTAAAACCTGGTTCCCATCTGTCCTTCATAGAATTTTTTAAATTGTAGAACAAGGATTAGTGACTTTAACTCTGATTAAAAAGAAGGGCATGTCAAATTTTAGTGCTTCATTCAGAAACTGACACTAAACAATGAAGAACTTTATTGATCTATGCAATATTTTTAGTATCAAGATGCCTAGGATACCCAAATTCAAGTGGACATCTTTGCCTTAATAGATGTCAAATGTTGTAAAATAATAAGATGTATAAATAAAAAATTGGATCTCTGATAGACGCAGCCCACAGAGGAAAAATGCCTGTAAGCTGGGGGCAAAATACCTTCTCTCCGACACCCTCAGAAATACAACATGGGTTGTCATATTGATAGTTGCTTGGTGCATTTGAAGGGAAGAGAGAAAAATGTCAAAATGTAAAGTGTGTTTAAGTAATATGCACACTTAAGGGAATTTTCTTCTTTAAATTGGACTTGAAATATTTGACAGTCTCCTGGTTTGATATCCATGATGACAAAATAGTCTAAGATTCTTTCTATCACTTGGTTTCTGTTCTTCTCAATCTTCACTGAGATACTGTGGAAGTTACCAAGGGTGATCATGACAGGATAAAATAAAGACAACTGCCAAAAAATATGGAAGATAAGTTTAAGTTGTATAGTGTTCCCTTATTCTGATCAGACAACTGCTTCTTGGTCTATGTATAGGTTTAACATGAACACAGTTGAGATTCCCATTCCTCTCAATGTGAGTAAAAATTCATTATAATCCATGAAAATACTTTAAAAATCTTTTTTCAAATACTTTCAAATAATAAAAACCCCCAAATAAACACATTTATGGTATTCTCTGGTTTCAGCCAAGATACACCTGATATCAGCAATGAAATCTCTCTGGAATCAGGAGTATTATGCCTCTTCTGAACACAGCTTGAATTTCTGATAGTTTTCTGTCAATGTACAAGTCCAGTGGTTTTAAAAATAATCTTCAGTAAGATTTTACTTGCATATGTTATTAATGATTTGTTTAAAAGCCACATGCTATTGTATCACTTTTTTTTGTTTTTGAAATAAGAACAAATACAGATCTCTCCCAGTCAGCTGGCCAGGTAGCAGTTAAGCTACATTTATGATTATGTTTTGATTTTTGTAGATTTGTTTTCATTTCCTTCTGCTTCAATTATAAGAGTGGTTGGTGAGCTATTCCATAGTCAGCCCTTGTCCCTGGTTTTTACTACTGATACAGAGCTTCTCCAATGTCTCTTTCCATAGATGTAGTCAATCTGATTCCTGTGTAGTTCATTCAGTGAAATCCACATATACAGTTGCCATTTATGTCTTTAAAAAATAATTCCATTACTTGATACTCAAACTCATTTCTGTCACCAAGGCCATATTATCCAACTATCATCCTTTTGTTTCCAACTTTTGCATTTCAGTCACTAATCATTATTAAAGCATCTTGACTGTAACATATAGAAGAACGATAATCCAGGAGGACAGGCTCTATGAGGAGAAATTTAAAATCAGGATTGGAGAAAGGCTCATTGACAATCGGCATTATGCAGATGACACACCTTGCTTGCCAAAACTAAGGAGGACCTGGGACATTTGCTGCAGAAGTTCAAGGACTGTAGCCTTCAATATGGTTTAAAGATAACATCAACATCAAGAAAACCAAGATTCTCACCACTGAGTCAATTGGTAGAATAGTGATAGTTGGTGATGAAATTGGTAACAGCTTCAGCGTGCTTGGCTCTACAATCAGTACTCTTGGTACCAGCAATCAGGAAATAAAAAACTGAATTGCATTGGGAAAATATGCTGCCAGGGACCTCTCCAGAGTACTGAAGAGCAATGATGTCAGTTTAGAGACTAAGGTGTGCCATATCCAGGCCATGGTATTCACAATTACTTGCAATGCATCATAGAGCTAGACAACGACAAAGGATAAGAAAGAAAAAATAGATTCCTTGGAGTTGTGATGGTGGAGAAAAGTACTGAATATACCGTGGACTACTAAGAGAATAAACAAGTTTGTCTTGGACAGGGTGAAAGTAGGCTGCTTTGTGGAGGCAAGGATTTTGAAGCTTCATCTGACATACTTTGAGTATGCTGAAAGGAGGGACCACTTCTTAGAGAAGAACATCATGCTTGGAAGGGTAGGAGGATAGCAATAAGAGAGGAAGATGCTGGATGAGATGGATTTACACAATAACTGGGCCAATGGGATTAGGTGTATCAGAGACAATGAGATTGGCTCAAGATAGAACAGAGTTCAGAGCTGCTGTACATAGGGTCTCTATGAGTTGCAAGGTACTAAATGACACATAACAATAATAAATTGATAGTACTGCATACTGCAAAAATTGGCAGAAGTCCTCATTTCTTAATCTTTGGGTTTTGTGGTTGGTGTGTACACGTGAATAGAAATTATATTAACAGGAACTTAAGTAATAAAAATTGAATAAATGGTTTTTATTTTTATTATGTATACTGTTATGCTCTGTATAACTATGTTTAAAAATGTTATGGAAGATTTTCTTAACTGGAAACATTATTTCTTGAATGAAGTACTGCTTTAATTACATAAAATATAATGTATATGAATGATTATATGCAAACTAATAAACATTTTAAAAAAACAAAACAACAATTGTAAAATGAAATATCCATCATAGTCATGAAATTGGTTAGTGAGATAAAAGACTTGGCGCCTGAGTTGGAGCTCCTTCCTCATTAACAAATCATATTTGTTGTTGTTGTTATTTGCTGTCAAGTTGACTATAACTCATGGCAACCCAATGAACAACAACTTTGAACCCTGCTTTCTCCTGAGCCAATCTCATCGGGTTTTGACCTTTCACTGTTCTCTACTGCACCTGTCCATGTTCCTACGGTCACTATCATCATATTTACTATTGCCTTATTTTATTTTGTCACAAGTTGTACTGGTTGTATTTTTAAGTTTAAATAAATAAAGTTTTATTTTAGAATATTTTAATAGGAATACTGACTTATGATTCAGGAAGTCTGTCATATATGCTCAAGATAAAACACACAGCAAACAAAAAACTTACTTTTTAAACAATTTTATTATTTTTATGTGTGAGCCATCAAATCAGATCTGACTGGTACTGGAGGAGATTGACCCTCCTTCTTCAGCAGAGCATCTGGTGGATTTGAACCACACACCTCTGGGATTGCAGTGCAGCTTTCTGCCACTAGGCCACCAGAGCTCCAAAACTTACTTTTTAAACTTGAAGTTATTTCATCCAACCATAAATACATTAACATGTGTAACCTTCTAATTATATATAATTAGAGAGAAAAATCTAAATTCACTGAGCATTTACAGGTTCTGATAAATCTTTCAAAAATATAATGGTTAAATAAAAACAATTATCTGTACAAAAAATATGATGTATTAATAGAACTTCCTTGAATATGTGTGGATATAAGGACAGAGAAAGTAAAAAAAATGCAAGGAATAGAAATGCAGTCAGTGAGAGAGAGAATAAAACTGAGAGATGTAAAAAGAATCAGAAGAAATTTAAAAGGAGAGTTAAGTAAGAGGACTGTGACTGTGTGAATCTCTCTCTCTCTCTCTCTCTCACACACACACACACACACACACACACACACACTTGCAAGCACACTTTTTTTTCTTATACCACACTGTTCCCTGTTCTTTCTTATTTTTTTTAATTTATATTTTGACAAAAGTTTACAGGAAATTTGGATTTCCATTCATTCTGTTGCATGTTTTCCTACTTATCCCCCACCCCAGTTTGCTTTTCTCTTTTAAAAGATTCTTTCATTGTTTCACAATTTTCCCCCTCCTCTTCACCCTCCAGTCCACTTTACTATTCACCTTTCATTCTGGATTGTTGTCATGCAAATATAAAAATAAAATATAATATAAAATATAAACATGTATTACTTTTAAACAGTTCTTTCCCTCATCTGTTTAAATGCAGTGTTCATTATTTATCCCCTCTTTTCTTAGTCTACTCCCAAGCCTATGACAATACTGTTTTATAACTGTATGTAGTATTTGTCCTTTTGTGACTGAGATATTTCATTCAGCTTAACATTTTAAAGGTTCGGATCCACCAAAGTTTCTGATTGCACTTTATAGAAAGAGGTATTTTAAATAATATGAAAATCATACCTTGTTTTGTTTAAGGGCACCTTTCTCTTTCATGTGAGGGCAGTCCTTTCCGGTCACCACAGCTTTGATATCTGCCACTGGTACTGTAACGCACAGGAGAAAACTGAAGTAAGTAAACCACGTGAGAGCTTCAATGCCAATAAAGAAGCTGAGCTAAGCATGGAGTCTGTGATTAGAATTATCATTCCCATAAACAACTGCAAACAACGAAAGGGACAGTGCTCACAGAAGAGTAGAAATTACAATATATTCTATCATCAGGCATTGCTGGGGCCAAAAGGCAGGTAGATGAGGTATAAGGGAGGCTATGCCCACTTAAAAGAGTTTGGTTCACTAAAGCAAGTATTTAAAAACAAACAAATATCCTCAATAACAAAATTGTACTTTTGTTAAAATTGATAGTTAAAGGCACAATGGGAATAGTAAGAACTACACTTGAACTCCATATATTCATCTATGAATCTAAGAGCTGTACAATGACTAGGAGTTTCAGAAAAAGAATCGATGCCTTTGTATTGGGTGTTGGAGAGTACTGAATATCCCAGGAACTGAAAAGAAGAATGAATAAGGTATGCCTCGGAGAGGGTGCAGCTAGAGTGCTCCTTGGGGTCAAGGACGGTGAAGCTCCATCTCATTGTTAGGAGGGGCTATTCCATGCAAAGAGGCCTCATGCTTGGAAAGGTCGGTGAAGGAGAGGAAGACTCTCAAAGAGATATTCTGGCAAAGTGGTTGCATTAATGGGCTTAAGTATATCAGAGTTGATGAGGATGGCACAAGATAGAACAGGTTCAGAGCTGTTGTTCATAGTGTCACTATGAGTTGTACTTGCCTAATGGCACCCAACAACACTACACCTCTAGCTGCCAGAAATTTTAACTGGATTTAGAAGAGTGTATAGGACAAGAGAGATTACTGGTGGTGTTAGACATTTTATTAGATTTTTATTTTCCTTTCCTGAATAAAAGAATAGGTGATCCCTTATTAATCATATATCTATTAAATGTATTAAGAGGGTTTTAAAAAATTTTTTATAATATTCTGTGTGTGTACCGTCCAATCATATCTGACTGGTACAGGAGGAGAATGCCCCTCCTTCTCCAGCAGAGCATCTAGTGGATTCAAATGTGTACCTCTGGGATTGCAGTGCAGCTTCTTGCCACTAGGCCACCAATGCTCCCTAAAGAGAATTTTTTAAAAAGAATTTGAACATTGCTGGTCTGCCTTTCTTAATTTTTTTTTACTTTTATTAGTTTACTATTAGTTTTACTTCTTTTCCTGATTTCTACATAAAAATTCTTTATTTCTTTTGCACAAATTACCACCTGAATTAGATTTAAAGAACTGGGAAATCTTTGTTGTAGTTGTTATTATGTACCGTGGAGTCAGAACTGATCCACAGCTGACCCTCTAGTGGGTTTTCAAGAGGCAGTTAATCACACAAGAGGTAACTGCTCATCTTTCTCCTATGAAGCAGCTGATGGATTCAAACTGTGTGCCTTTGGGATTGCGGTACAGCTTCTTACTCCCAGGTCATCAGAGGTCCAGAGTTTTCAATCAATCAATCAATCAATCAATCAAAAAAACAATCAATCAATCAATACCAAATTGCTTTTTAGGGAGCACTAGTGATCTAGTAGCAAGAAGCTGAGCTGCAATGCCGAAGGCACATGGTTTGAATCTACCAACTGCTATGCGGGAGAAGGATGGGCAATCTCCTCCTGTGCAATTAACTGCCTCTGAAAACCCACCAGAGGGTCAGATATGGTTTGGTTCCAACTCAATGGCAAACAACAACAACAACTGCTTTTTGTTTGTCTGCAAATTCGTTATGGTCTTATTCTGAATCTGAGGTTTTTACGCTTTCAAAATTACTTTCAGTTTTTAATTGATAGATTTTATAATCCTATTCTCAAAGTTCTTTCATTGGCAACAGCATATATTTTTGAGATTCTAAATTAAAGCCTAAACTTCTGGCAATTCTCAACTGGTTCATTACACTTGTCATGCCTCTCTGGCAGTTCAAATCTGAGAAAAGCTGAGAATACTGTCCAATTTAAACAGATACAGAAATACCATTTTTTAAAAATCTTGCTATCTACAATTTTATTTAATTCTCCTCACACTTCTGTGAGGCAGGTTTAGCTCTATTTTATAGATAAGAAACTAAACTAAATTAATTTGCACTAGTACTATTTCATGATAAAGAAATGCTAGCTACCATTCATCTTGGAAATTCTGAAAATAATACAATTTGATAAAATGATGTTATCTTATGTCTTACTCAGGACATTATAAGAAAATATGTGGAGATGATTGAACATTTAAATCTTCCTGTTAAGATCAACGGATGCAGTAGAATGGTTTGGAAAATTAATTTAAAAAAATACAGAGTCATCTATCCTATTCCACTCTGATTCCTAATCCTTAATTCCAACAAGGATTGTGAATCCAGGAATCCGAGTGAACAGAATTGGCTTTCCCAAATCAGGGTGCTATGGAAGCTTTGAGTTAGCAATTCCTTACAATTTCTGAATAAGAAAGATGATAATGATTTCAAAATTGTGAGTCTACATGCTTTATTGAGGAACTGATTTGTGGAAGAGTAGTTAGAAGATAAAACTATGGAACAATAAAACAAGACATCTCTTTAAAAGCTAATACTTTTCAGGGATCCCAACATTGCTAAGAACTTGTCTAAATGCGTTGGCACTTCTGGAGTTGGACAATTCTTTCTTACCATGAGATGAGTGTGGATACTGTAATGGAACCTTCAGGAAACCTCTGCAGGTTTGCAAACTATCTTCACCACGTGTACTCTTCTTGCAGCCCCTCATTGTGGACCCTTTCAGTGGATGTTATGCTTGATCACTAATATATGGCTATCATTGCTAATATATCCTATCCCATCCCATCCTGTCAATATTTGGCCATAACACATGGCTGACTTGACTCCCTAGCATTCTCTGCCGTTAGATGGGGCCATGTGATTATTTCTGTCCAATGAAAAGTGGTAACAAGTGGCATGTTTCTTTTGTATGCTAACACAGTGAAAAGTCTGTGTCCTTCAGTCTTTCTTTCCCCACTGAGAAAACTGAAGGGTAATGTGTTTTACATGCTGCACTATGTATGAGCTGGCCAAGCAACCACTAGTCTATATCTCCAGACAACTGTGTGAAGAAACCCTTTGTCAACCTATGTAAGTTATGTAATGTGGATAAGAAAACATGACTGGCTTATCTTTTTTCTTTTTTTGACTGGCTTATCTCTTTACCTCACACCCTGCTCTGTGACTCACATTTTTTTTTTACTTTTATTTTCTTACAGTAGGTTCCTAGGATTTTTGAAAAGACTTTTGACCCCAAACACTTACTTAAGTTTTCTTAAGTCTAATTTCATAACTAAGGTTATTAACCCTGTTCTCTTGAGTGACCTAACTGTCTTCTTATTTAGTAACCTGGGTGGGTATTTTGGACCCTTGGGGAGGCTGGTTTAGTTTTTAACAGAAAATCCAAAATTGAAGTGACTTTGAAATACCATTGTTGTTATTGTTGTAGTGTACCATCGAGTCAGAACTGAACCATTCCTGGCCCTTCAGGGGATTTTCAGAGGCACTTAATCTCATAGGAGGAGAGTGCTCATCCCTCTCCCATGGAGAAGCTGGTGAATTTGAACCACTTGTTTTCAGTATTGCAGTACAGTTTCTTGTCACTAGGCCACCAGTGCTTTACCATCAACATACTAAAAACAACCTCAAATTTCCAATGTAGCTTGAGTTGAAATTGTACTGAATAAATAAGTCTTTCGTTGTACATTATATAGCATAGCTAATGAACTAGACAGAGTTTCTACAATCTATAAATAGTCAACTACTTACTGGCTTTGAAAATGCATCATACGGAATGGTACAGGAGTTTAATAGCCACCCATGTCTACTGTGGTAACGTCATCAGTATCTCTAGTGGGAGGGCTTCACAGGAGAAAGGCAATTTCTCATTGGACTTTGTGGCAGTACATATTTTATGGTTTTTATATACATTGTCCCCTGTCAAGGAGAGAAGCTGTGATATCACTCGCAGGACGATGGCAAGAAAGAAAATACAGAATACTAAAAATAAAGTGTGGCTTTTAAAGGTTGCTCTTTGCATAGTTTCTGTCTTGATGCACAAGATTAGTCACAGAAGAGCTGAAAAGATTTCTTCTCTGTAACAGGAGCCGAATTAGAGGAGTCTGACTTCAGATTTTCAAAGTCATGAAAGGTCTTTAGCTGACTTCAAAGTCAGGCTGATGTGGAGATCAGGTTGTGTGTGGGAGCACTAAAGATGGCAGGGCTCGTGAGAGGGGAACCAGGAGGTCATTGGTGAAGGACATGCCTCTTCCTTTCCTACCAGATATTGCCTCCTTCCTTTGAAAGACTTTCTCCCACCCCCCGTTTGAGCTGGCTTGATACTAGCTAATTCAACATTCTTATTTTATAGATGCTAAAACTGAGGCCTAAAGAGAAGAAGCAAGTGATGCAGTACCACACAGCTAGTGAGAGAGCTGGCTGGTGCCCCTCTTCTAGTCCACACTCCTTCCTAGCTATAATCTGTTTAGAAGGTACCAGTACCCCTAAATTACGTTGAACATAGCCCAAATTGCAGTTATCACTTCATCCTTGTTTAGACAACTTTCTGATAGCGAATGCCTGTGGAAAGGGGATTTAATTGTGACTTAAAATTACAATGTCACTGAAAAAGGTTATGTGGTGGCCACAGCACATACATTTACGGCTTTCCCCGTTGGGTGCTGCATGAGGCGGAAGCCCTCCTCAGAAGGGTCCTGTTGGGCCAGGAGCACCTCTAGCATGCCGGGGCTACCAGAGTCTTACACTCATCTACTGGCTGCATAATTTTGGCTTGATTTTTCTGAACTTCCATGACTTATTTGGCATGGATGAAAATACCTCATGGCCTTCGAGTTGGACTCAACTCATAGCAGACCCTGCAGTGGGTTTCTGAGGCTGTAAGTTACATGGGAGGAGAATGCACATCTTCTCCCTTGGTGTGGCTAGTGGATTCTAACCGCCAAGGAGGATTCTAATCGCCAAGGAGGAGACAGTTTATCTCCCCGGGGTCCTGGGCTCTGAGATCAGCTCCTGAAGCTGGTGTCAGGCTCACTGGTGGCTTTTAACAGAGGCAGGCAGTAGGAAATTTAGGGAGATTTGTGACCTTGAGCAAGTTAAGAATTTGGTTTTTTATCACTAAGATAGGGGCAACAATTCTTATGTAAAGCACTCAGCATAGTGGCTGGCATACAGTCAAGCAAACTCATTACTGACAAGCAATTTTGGCCCATGATGATGCCATGTGCTAAACAGTGGGTTTTCTTGTTTGTAATCTTTTTTGAAGTAGATTGCCAGGCCTTTCCTCCAAGATCCCACTGGGTGTATTCAAACTGCCAACCTGTAAGTCAGAAAGTGAGTGCCAAATCCTTTGTAAAACCAAGGAGTTCCTACACAAAGGAAGTACTCTGTAAATGTTTCATGTAATTATTCTCATTAACAATAATCAACCTGAATTCTGTCTGCAGATTGAGGGTCCTGAATTATTCATTGCGCTTCAATGACCCACAGTCCACCTTGCTGCTCTCTTGGAGCTCTTTCTTCATCAGCTGCAACAGGATTCATTTCTTGACAAGCTCACAGGCAGGGCTGTGTTTCTTCTCCCCAGCCCTTTGAAGTGGGAGTGAGGGGTGCTGGCCTAGATTCTTTGAAAGGGAGGCCCGCCATGGACTTGAGTGTGGATGGTAAGGGGGTGAAGGTTGCTTGCAAGCCCCAGGAGGAAGCATGTGGGAGGTGTGTGTGCGAGGAGATGGGACTGCAGGGACCTTGCTTTTAACAGACAAAAGAACAATGAGGTGAGAGATTTCCAAACCTTTAGGGAAGAACCCGGATTCCCTTTGAAGAAGAAGCTCTCAAGTTCACCCACAGGAGCTATATAAAGACAATCCAACTGTACTATTTGATTCATCAATGTCTCAATATCCCACTCTGATTAACTCAGGGGCAGATGACAATATCCTGTGGTCTCAAGAGAAGGCAACGGGCCATGGCCAGACAGAGTGATGACATTTAACATTAATTAAAGCAACATCTCATTTTTCCAGTGCCATGCGGTTTCTGACTTGATGTACTCATGGAGGGTGGCTGGTTTGGTCCAGGCAGAAGACAGAAGTAGAATTAGATGTGAAACAAGTGTCAGGCATGACGCAGTCAACGAGTCCTTCCAGGCCAGGGCGTTTACTTCTCAGGCACAATATAGCTTCATTTTACTTAGGTGTATGGACACTGACTCCACCGTGGAGCACATGTTCACACTAATGTGCTGTCACCTAGACATTCCTGTACCTATCCACCAACACACCTATACACTCACACACACCCTCCTATACCTATCTACCAACACATCTATATACTCACACACTGCCTCCTATATGTTCACCCCCCACACCTATATACTCACACAATCTCTTGTACCTACGCCAACACACCTATATACTCAAACACACCCTCTTGTACCTATCCCCAACAAATCTACAACATACTGACACACACCCTCCTGTAGCTACCCCCCAACACACCTATACACTCACATACATCTTCCTGTACTTACACACCAACACAACTATACACTCACACAACCTTCCTGTACCTGCACACCAACATACTGATACACTCACACCAACACACCTATACATTTACACAATCTCCTGTATCTAACCTAACACACCTGTACACTGAAACACACACTACTGTACATAACCACCAACATACCTATACACTCACACCCACCTCCTGTACATACAAACAATGCAGCCATATACTCACACACACCCTCCTGTATGTACACCCCCATACTTACACACTCACCCCCCATACCTACCCCCAATACACCTACACACATACACTCCTGTATTATACCTCTCACACCTATACACTGACATACACACACTCATGTACCTATACACTCACACACACCTTCCTGTACCTATGCCCAACACACCTATACACTCACACACACACACTCCTATACCTACCCACCACACACCTATACACTCACACACACTCTTGTACCTATATATATCCAATACACGTATATATTCACTCACACACTCCTGTACCTACTCCTCAACACCTATACACTCACTCCCACACTGTATACCACCTCCCAACACACCTGTACACTCACTGACATGCTCCTGTACCTTCCTCCAACACATCTCTACGCACACTCCTATAGCTTCCCCCACGCCTATAAGGTCACCCCCACACTCCTATCTATACCTACCTCCCACATGTTCACCCAGCAATCATGTATTCTTGGTTTAATTGCAGTGAACCCTTCTCCAGAGCCAGCATCACTGGTGGCCACAAGCAAGGCCATTTGGAAATGGGCAGTTCTGGCCTTCCTCTTCTCCTGTTGCACTCCAGCAAGCTGAACCCTGTGCTTAGATCTCCTGGCACTAAGACCCCCGGAGTATTACAGTGAAGGTCTTAAGTATGGGGTGAAGCATCAGCTTGAAAAAGACCTTGAAACCACCCTCACACAAGGCCCAGCTACGGCTCAGCCCTTGAGCCTCTCTTCTTTCTTGAGCCTCTCTTTCTCTCATTGCTGTCGAGTCAGAACCCACACATAGTTTACCCTCCAGCAGGTTTTTAGAGGCTGCAAATCACACGGGAAGACTCTGCCAATCTTCCTCTCAAGGAGCTGCTGCTAGATCTGAGCTGCTGGAGAGTCATGAACTTTAGGTGAGCAGTGTTCCTGCCTGCGGACTACAGTGCCAGAACTCATTCTAGGAGCACAGTGACAGATTTTCTAAACAAAGAGCAGCAAACATGGACATGCACCATATAAAAGAAAGCAAAGCATATTTTTTAAAACCATCTAACGCTGATGAATGAGTCAAGAAATGGAATATATCTCTATAAATAAGGGGTAAGCAGTATCTCCAGTGAGTGGGAGCTCAGCTCCTCTGGGTCCCATGGGGAAGCAATGTTCAAGGTTTGCTTTTCTGCTCAGTCCACCCTTCCATGCACTGACTGGTCTCAGAGAGAGGCTACAGGGGAGGAACAGAGCTGTTGGCTGCTGCAACCAATCTCAATCTCTGTTTTCACTTCATTCCAGAACAACAAGTGATTCCAAACGATAGGCCTGTGGGCTGGTCTTGTTCCATTAGGGGAATGTTCATGAATTAACAGCAGATGGAGGACAATGAGGACCCTGCCATGCATTTTCTAGAAAGATCATTTCCTTCAGCAAAAAGGAACTATATCGCAAAATTAAGTTCTTTTCACTTTCTTGAAGATTAAGGTCCTTTCTTTTAAGAAAGTATTATGATATTAAATTTTAGTTAGATTTTGTTTTTATAATAACTTTATTGGCCAAAATGAGAAGTTCGTAGCCCCTGTGCACAGGGAGTTCTGGTGGCCTAGGCCACATAGAGTGGTGCTGCTAACTCAAGGGTGTGTTTCTCCAGTGGTAAAAATTCACAAGTGGATCTATGGGAGAGAGAAGGGCAAGGTCTTCTCATGTGATTTACAGCCTGTGAAAAGGTCAACCACAAGTTGGATCTGACTCATTGGCAGTGGGCAAGTGAACCCCATATAATTTTATTTTCTTAAAAATTTCACTTATTGATAAAAGGCACACTGAAAGAATGGTTGTGCACAATACAGGATAATAACCCAGGGCAGAGACTGCTGGGTCCCAGAATGAGGTTTTGGCATTCTAACACATTTCTGGAGTTTTAGTGTTTAAATATGAGGACATTCACCTGCTTACTGAAAGGCTGAAGGTTTGAGTCTACCCAGAGGAGCCTCAGGATAGATAGTCCTGGTAGTCAATTTCTGAAAAGACAGACACTGAAAATGCTATGAAGCACAGCTCTACTCTGACATGCATGGAGCTGGCATGCACTAGAATCAACTCTGTGACAACTTGAAAGCAAGCAGACGAAACCAGGTTTCAGTTGAAGCTGGTGTTGAGGGCAGGACATAGGTCTAGAAGGTTTACGCTGGGCTGCGGGGGCCTTCTGAGACCCAAGGGAGAAGTGCTTGCCTGGGCAGGGATGTGGGGACTCAGTCCTTGGCTCTTTGAATCACGACTGTCTTTCTCCTTCACTAAGGTGCCAATAAAGTAGGTGGGAGAGGCAGTTGTATGGAAGGAAATGAGGATATTTGCTGAACAAAACGACACTACAAAGAGTAGACTGCCCCATTTTAAACTGAGTTCCAGGCTGTCTGCCTGAAGTGGTAGCATGGAGTCTGCATCAGGAAATTTCCCATTCAGGATTATTTTTGCCACAGTGGCTATAAGAATGACAGCTCAGACTGGATTCCAGTGGAGCCTGGGGTGACAGGAGTAGGGTGCCAGGATGTGGGGTGCTTGTCTGGGACAAGCTTATCTGACTTGACCTGAGTTTGGAAGATTATTTAAAAGTTCCCTATTTGTTTCCTCACACTTTAATGTTTCTACCTGGGCTACCCTCTGAAGTTCTGTTTACTTCATACTATGTCTTTTTCAAATAAACTGATCATTTTAATATTTTAATATCTGTATAAGTATTATTAATATTTTAATATTTGTATAAGTATTGAATATACCATGGACTGCTTGGAGAACAAACAGGTTTGTCCTGGAGAGGGTGAAGCCAGAATACTCCTTGGAGTCAAGGATTCTGAAGCTTCGTCTGACATACTGTGGGCATGTTGTAAGGAGGGACTTGTCCTTGGAGAGGGACATCATGTTTGGAAAAGTGGAGGGATGGCGCAGGAGAGGAAGACCCTTGATGAGACAGATTAATTCCACAGGATAGAACGGCATTTAGGGCTCTTGTACATAGGATCGCTATGAGTCACAAGCAACTCAAAGGCACATAACAACAACAACATAATACCTTTGTAGGAATTCCTGGGTAATGCAAATGGTTAACAATGTTACCTACTCACAGAAGGGTTGGAAGTTCAGATCCCCCATAAGGAAGCTCAGAAGAAAGGCATGGATCTACTTGGAGGAATTAGCATTGCAAACCTAAGTTCTGCTCTGACAGACTTGGGTTCCCTAAGAAATGGAACAGACTGGATGGAAATGGATTTGATTTTTTTTGGGGGGGTACAATAGCTTGTATATAAATAAATAAGCAATACTCTAACAAAACCCCAAAGCAAGAAAGTAAACAAAAACAAAACAAAAATCTCCCTGCAGGCTAAAAACCAAACCATAAAACTGGTACCTGGCTAAGAGTTGGGCTAAAAAAAAGTACAACATATCACTGACTCTTCATAAGCATACATGCTAACACAGATACCACATGGCAACAGCCAATAAATACCACTAATACCAGCAATTTGGGTAACGTTTAGCAAATAAAGTGTAAGTAACTTCTCACACATTTTCAAAGTGTCTGAATTACTTTTTTGCAGGAAATTAACTGCATGTGGATCAGTCTTTGGTTCTGCCGCCTAATAAAGTGATACGGGAAACAAAAATGGGCAAACAGGACAGAAACCAATCACACACTGTGTAAAGTGATAAGGAGTTGTGCTGCCAATACAAATGCAGATGGTTCGAGTTCACTTGCTGCTTCTCAGAACAAAGAACAGTTTCCTCTGCAACGTCTCTGAAAACCCAGTTATGAGTCAGTTCTGACTCTAAGGCACATAAGAACAATATAAAAAGACAATTGAAAGGTTTCCGCTTACATACACTATGTTTGCTTGTTCAAAGCACCTGGATTTGTAATGGGAAAGTGGCCATCTGAGCCCTAAGTTTGACTCTTTGAGGGAAGATATTAGCACAGTGACAACAGAGCTCCCCTCTGCTGAGCCCAAGCTCCACGCCCACCAGGCCTCTGGCTTGCTGGGATGCTCTAGCAGAGACTTGGCACAACAAGATGAGACCGGCCCACTGCCGTTTATTTGGGTTGACAGTTTTTCCTGCATATTTTATGACCAGAAAACAAGCAAGCAAGCAGAGCTCGGCCCCTCCCACCACAGAAGCCCCCCTTACACTTGTCCTGCAGCGAGTCGTGCGGCACTTCTCCCTGCGGGCTCTCCTCCAAGTCTCCGTAGTGCAGGACCTTGTGATTTGGTGAAAGCCGACAATACCAAAATTTGTCTGAGGAAAAGCAAAAGACACAAATATAGGTTTACAAGGTATGTGACGTGGGTTCCCAAAAATAATCAACATCCTTTTAATACCCTTGCCTGCAGGAAAAAGCAATTAATTTGATTTTAGGTCTGCTGGAATATTATTTCACCATAAAGAGAAACTGAATCTTGATAGATGCTGTAACAGGGATGAACCTGGGAAACATCAGGCTTAACATAAGTTATAAAGTGACAAGTATTGTTTGATTCCATTTATATCATCTCTCTATTATCTATCTATCTATCATCTATCTATCTATCTATCTATCTATCTATCTATCTATCTATCTATCTATCATCTTCTATCTATCATCTATCATTGTTGTGACACTGAGTCAGAACTGACTCACAGCTGACCCCTAGTGTGTTTCAGAGGCCATGGGTTATCCTGCAGAACATCTGGTGGATTTGAACCTCTTGCATTTGGGATTGCAGCACAGCTTCTTGCCACTAGGCCACCAGAGCTCTCTATCTAGGATTGGTAAACACACACACACACACACACACACACACGCGCGCGCGCGCGCGCGCGCGCACACATGCACATTTTGACACAGTGACTAGGGCAATAGGGGCAGATATATAGAAGACAGTGAGATTGGTTCAGGACAGGACAGAGTTCAGAGCTATTGTGCATAGGGTTGCTATGAATCAGAGGCAAGTTGATGGCACATAACAACAACAACAATAACAATATATAGCTGAGTTACAATCCTAAAGGCAAGCGGTTCAAAGCCACCAGCTGCTCCATAGGAGAAGGGTAGGAAATCTCTTCTCGTGAGATTAACTGCTTCTGAAAACTCAATGGAGGGTCAGCTATGAGTTGGTTCCAACTCTATGGTACACAACAACAGCAACAATAATAGGTAAATGTGTAGGGAGCAAAGTTTATTTGTGGTTATCAGGGATAGGTGAAAGGAAAGGATAAAGTATAAATGTCCAATTTATGGACACTTTAAGGAGCCCTGGTAGCAAAGAGTATAACATGCCAGGCTAATTATTCAAAGCTGGTGGTTCAAATCCATCAGGTAGAAGAAAGTTAGGCAGTCTCCTCCTGCAAAGATTTACAGTTTTAGAGGCCTGATGGCGGATCTTTATGCATCACAACATCAATGACAGTGTATTAATGGTTGTGCTTCTGTTAAAGATGATGTGAAAAGTGGGAAATGGATAATGGTGATGGTAGAACAACATGGTTAACACGATGTCACTGAATACAGCTCAGTCAAAATGAAAATGCTGACAGCAAAAATGCTTAGGTGGCAAACGATTTGACAAATGTTTACTTCTACAACAAAAAATAATAATGAATTCAAGAGTTCAGGGAAGAAAGTCCCTTTTGGATTTTGATAGTTAACATCTAACTGCTTGGTATAAATTTGGCAACCTCTAGTAAAATGATTACATCTTTTATGTTAAATGACATTGGTTTTCTGAAGTGTCATTGTCCAGAAGGTCTTTTCCCACTACCCACAACTACTTGAGAATCTACTCCTTCCCAACTTAAGTTGGACCCAAAGGAAACAATGTCGACAAAGCTTTTTGGGTAACTTTTCTGGTTCTTCCTTCTCTGGAATTCTGAGATGTTGAATTCTGAGATGTTGTCAGCAAGGTTAAGGTCACCCTGATGTCAGAACTTCTACCCTTGCAGCTAATACATGCGTATTAATTAATCTGTGAATGGTAAGGACACTAATAGAACACACAGGAGTTGGCATTCATAAGACAGTGATCTAAGTAATTCATAAAATTACCCAATGAAGACATTCACAATCATCCTCTTCATTGTTTCTAGACTTTCGTTCTCAGAATAGGCATAGCCAGGGAGCTCAGAATCATCCCTATAAATAACTCCTTCAATTTATTCACTCTGCCCCCAAATGCAATAAAAATTTATGAACATGCCTGTGATGTAGGAAGAAAAGAGGCCAAGCACATTTTTTATAGATGAGGTACTTGGATGGTGACAGCAATCTTTGTGTTGCTTTCAAGCCTCAGCATAGAGAATGTCCCCTTCAGGAAGCCCACTTTGGTTACTGTGGCTGCAAGAACTTTCTTTCCTTTTGGTTTCCTGCATCAGGTTCTGGTTTGGCCGAAGATTATCAGAATCCAAGTGTCAACTATTATAATGCTTCCTGTTACATGCATTCAACTCACTGAATCAGAATCAACTTATAGCTGACCCACCACTGGGTTTGTCTTTCCCAGAAGGGCATTCGCCATCTTTCTCCCATAGAGTGGGTGATAGATTTGAACTGCCAGAGAGGCGTGACCTTTGGATTAGCAGTGACACTCTATGTAGATGAGGTCACCAGAGCTTCCGGCAAAGCACCTTGTCCTATGGGTGTGCTGGTGACAACCGCTGTTAGGGCAGAGGGCACAGGACAAGGACATTCATCACCCTGGACGGTAGAGAAAGCATCCCTCTCCTCTGGCCCGGCGCCTGGCACACAGAACATGCACAGAACAGCTGCCACTGGCTAAATGGGCAATCAAGGCCCAAGGGGTTTGGCCAAAATGACCGAGGCAGAAAGCGTCTGTTTATTTTCGGGCCCCTCTGCCTTAGCATGCTGTTGGCCAACTCAGTGGTCTCCCACCAACTCTTCTGTAGCTATTCTGACTAGAAAGCTCTCCACATTGCTGTAAGTGCTGCCCCTCAATCTAAAATTGCCTTTGCTGCAAAATCGGGTGTTAACTGTGATTATTTTTAATGGGGGGGGGAAGCTTTTCAATGTGAAAATAAAAAGCCAAACAATGAACAAACAAAAATGCCTACACTTAATCGACAGAAAGTGTCTCTGTGCTTCCTATCTCTTCATTTGGAGAGAAAGATATAACTGTTGGGCTGGCAGTTCAACTCTCCACAGGCTGCTCCACCAGAGTTCCCTTCATCTGTACATTGTGGCTTGTTGTTGTGTTCCGTCGAAATTAGTAGTACTAATGCACAGCTGACCCGACAGCAGGTTCTCAGAGGCAGTTAATCGCACAGAGGAGTGTCCACCTTTTTCCCACAGGGCAGCTGGTAGATTCAAACCGCACGCCTTTGCATTGGCAGTGCCAACTCCTTACCACTAGCCCACCACAGCTCCCTTTATCTATAAATAGGGGTCAAGAATTACTAACCTGTAGCCAAATCATGTATTTAAAAGAATCTGGATTCTGCTGAAAGATCTGGAAGCACAAGAAAAGTTATCCTTTGATTTTTTCAAAATTGTGTTTTATATATGCATAAAACACAGGTTGTTTGGGGGGAGAGCTCTTCAAAGGGAAGGGATACAGCTACTGCCTGAGTAATTCACAGTCATTTTAATTGGGCTAATGTTTACTTGTCAATTTTTCATGAGGAGAACACATTTGTTATTTGCTTTGCAATACTCGTTCCAAAGGAAGTACAATCTGGTTCCAAATACAATCATTGCCTTTGAGTAGGATCCGACTGACAGCTGATCCTTCAGTGGGTCTTTGGAGGCTGTAAACTGTGTGGGAGAAGACTGCCACTTCTGTTCCAAGAGTAGCTTGTGGATTCAAACTGCCTACCTTTAGATTGGCAGATGAGGGGCCTATGTTTTGACCTTGAGTGACAACAGTGTCTGCGATGGAGCATCTTGTGGATTTGGCATGACAGGCTACGACAGTTCTTTTTCCTGAAAGGGACCCTCTGCCTGATCTAAACAGCCTGTGATGCTCACAGAACCAGTTTGTGCATATGTTACCTCTGACAAGAGCTTTCTGGCTACATCAGCAACTAAAGAGAGACAGGAAGCCAAGAAGGAAGTCAGTGGAAATGTGAGCTTGTACACGCTGGGCTAACACAAGAGTCAATTCTTAGCAAGTTCATTATAGGAATTCCTTGCTTTTTAAGCTAGGGTAACTCTCACTGTGTTAGTAGTGGGATTTGAAATCAATAAAGGCTCAACAAGTTATAATCAAGAATGAATTATACTAAGTATATTTAGGGAATGGTAAAATTAAATTCAGTTGGTACAAAGATATATTACAAAGTGTATTCATTTATAAGATAAAATAGATTACACTTCAAAGATACTTTGCTGCTTACAACTTGGAGGGTAAGTTTAAGGGGTCCTGGGGTGGTACCCACAGAAAAGGTAGTTAATCACTGACTGTGATGGTGGTAGTTTGAGACTCCTCAGAGGCACACTGGAACAAAGTCTGGTGATAAACCAGCCAATGGAAAACATAGAGAACACAGTTCTATCTGGACACACGGGGTCACTAGGAGTCAGAACTGATGGGACAGCAACTTCTAAGATTTTTTTTTCCAATGTTCAGTATTTTCACAGTCCCTACTTGAGATATCCACATCATTATAACAAAAGGCAGGCATGTCAGACAAAGTCAAGATGTAAAGAAAATTAAGAACAGCTACAACAACAAGAGAAAATGATGGAAACTCATGTTCACAGACCAGGTCTGGGAAGAAACACATCAGCAACTCTGGCTGGTAGGGAAATATATGAACAGTCTATGTAGAATACACTCTCACATTCATTAGTTATTCAAGGGATGGCTGTTGTGGTGGTGTACCACCCAGCTGGAACCTGGAACCGACTCCTAGCTAACCCTACAGTAGGTTTTCAGAGGCAGTTAATCCCACAGGAGGTAACTGCCTGTCTTGATCCAGTGGAGCAGCTGATGGATTCGAACCACCTTTAGGTTGGCAGTGTAACTCCTAACTACTAAGCTACTAGAGCTACAAGGGTTCTTCAAGGAGGCAAAATCACCCCTTTTCTGGTAAGGCTGCAGTCCAGTCAATGCTCATTTAAAATAAGCATGGACAGAGGTTGAGCAGGGAGAAAAGCACAACAACGA
>NW_006399809.1:9330231-9335901 GCF_000299155.1 Elephantulus edwardii | reverse complement strand
TTGCTGAAACTGAGGAGGACCTGAAGCGCTTGCTGCAGAAGGTCAAGGACTGCAGCCTTCAATATGGATTGAAGCTCAACATCAAGAAAACGTTCTTACCACTGGGCCAATTGGCAGCATCAGTATGGATGGTGAAGAGATTGAGATAGTTAAACAGTTTTAGTTTGCTTGGCTCCACAATCAACACTCTTGGTAACCACAGCCAGGAAATCAGGAGACGAATTGCATTGGGAAAGTCTGCTGTGAGGGACCTCTCAAGAGTACTGAAGAGCAACAACATCAGAATGGAGACTAAGGTGCATCTGATCTGGGCTATAGTCTTTGCAATTATGTGCTATGCATCATAGAGTTGGACAGTGAATAGGGTTGATAGAGAATTGATGCCTTTGAGCTTTGGTGCTGGAGAAAAGTGTTGAATATACCATGGACTGCTAGGAGAACAAATAGGTTTGTCCTGGAGAAGGTGAAGCCAGAGTGCTCATTGGAGTCAAGGATTCTGAAGCTTCGTCTGACATACTTCGGGCATGTTGCAGGGAGGGACTGGTCCTTGGAGAACGACATCATGTTTGGCAGAGTGGAGGCCGGTGAAGAAAAGGAAGACCTTCAATGAGATGGATCGATTCTGTGACTGGAGCGGTGGGAATAAGTGCATTTGAGATGGCTAGGCTGGTACAAGATAGAACAGTGTTTAGAGCTCTTGTACATAGGGTCGCTATGAGTCCCAAACAGCTCGATGGCACATAACAACAACAACAGCAAAATAAACCATAACTCACCCAAACAGATAAATGCACACCCATGTCTATTGCAGCTTTGTTCACATTAACAAAGAGTTGGAAACAACCTAACTTCCCATCAACAAATGAAGCTCTGGTATATTCACACAGTGGAATACTATGCTGCTTTGAAAAACAAGGAACTAATGAAATATTATATACAAAATGGATGGTCCTGGAGGACATTATACTGAGTGAAATATCTCAGTCACAAAAAGATAAATACTGCATAATGTCAGATAAAAGAGGACTGACTTAGGGGTTGGGGGGAGACAGAGCGGATAAAAATTTATACTGCATTGAAACAGATGAGGGGGAGAACTGTTTAAAAAGGATATATTTTTAGGTATTATTGTCATGATAGGAGTCCAGAATGAATGCAGCATATTGAAGTGGACTTGGGGGCAGAGGGAGGGATTATTTAACAATGAAAGAATTTTACTTTTCAAAGAGAAGAGCAAATTGGAGGAGAGGGGTAGGCAGTGAAAAAAAGTGCAACAATGAATAAATGGATATCCAAAGTGTCTAAACTTTCATTAAAATTAATAATAATAAAAAAAATAATAATAATAATAAATGGGTTATAAAACAGAATTCTCTCATTCTCTAGCCCATAGAAATAAAGACTGAGGTGCACCTGATCCAAGTAATGGTCTTCTCAGTTCCTCCCTATGCATCTGAAATTTGGATAATGAATAACAGAAGAATTGGTGCCTTTGAGCTGCAGTGCTGGGGAATGATACTGAATGTTCCATGGACTTGGAGGAATTGCAGTCGGGGTGCTCCTTAGAGGCAAGGAGGGTGAAACTTGGTCTCACATACTTTGGGCATGTTTGCAGGAGAGGCCGCCAGTCCTTAGAAAAAGATGTCATGCTGAGAAAGGTGAAGGGCCTGAGAAAGAGTGGAAGACCCTCAACAAGATGGACTGACACCCTAACAATGGACCAAATTTACCAAAGATTGTGGTGATGCAGGATATGACAAGGTTCAGTTCTGTAATTCATAGGGCTACTATGAGTAATAGCAGCTCCATAAGACCTACAACTAGTTCCTCTAGTCTGTAGGGAGTTTTAGTGCTAAACTAAAGGCCACACCTCTCTGCTGATTCAAATCCACTGGCAGTTCCACAGGAGAAAGATAGGCAATCACTTTTGATGTGATTTCCAGCCTCAGAAACCCAATGATGGGTCAACTTTGAGTCATTTCTAACCCAACAACAATGAGCTTTCTTGAGAGAAGATAGACCATGAAAAGTTGTAATGCTAACCCAATGGCCACATCCCTCTGTCAGTTCAAATCTCACAGGTACTCCAGAGGAGAAAGATGGGCAATCGACAGCCTTTGAACAGTAAGCTATAAGTTGTTTACGACTTGCTGGCATTAAGAGTGAAAACATAAAAATATCTTGGTTTTTTTTTTTATTTTAACATACACATTCCTGGCTTTCTCTCTTTAACTAATTCTTCCCTCATCCTAGATGTTGTGGATTGAATTTTGACCCCCTTACTCCAACTTCCAAACCCACTGTAATTTACATGTTGTAAATCCATTTGGGAATAGGAGATTCTTTTTTTATGTTAATGTTGTCGGTGAAGAGTGAAAGGTGTGCTTTCTTTTGGGGTTTTGTTTTGTTGGTTTGTTTTTTTTTAAATCAAGCACTTCTTTTGTGTGTGTGAAATACAAGCGCAGATTAGACAGAGAAGTAAGCAAGCAAAAACGTGGAAGGATACAAGTCACACCACATCAAGACTGCTGAGGAACAGAAGTTGAAAACAACAACTGAGAAAGTCTTTCTCTAAACCCACTGCTATGAATTTGGACTTCTATTATCTGCCTAAATTTTGAGGAAATAAATTTCTGTTCTTCAAAACTACCCACTGGTGGTATTTCTGTTATAAGTTCCTCATTTTCTTTTCACTACCAGAAGAAACCAAAAGAGGTTGGTGCACACTGCTTTAAGTGACACAGAACACTTTCTTGACCCATAATCAAAGGTGTGGATATTCAGCTATTATCTATCTCTTGAGAAATGGTACAGCTTTTAGACTTTCAGGTTTGGAGACATGAGCATGTGTGTATTTTTATTTCAAAAGTTTTGTTGTTTCTTGAGCGGTGCTAAGTTGGCCTCCAGCTCATGATGTATACAATGGAACAAAATTCCCTATGGTATTGTATTATCTCCATGTTCACTGTTATGAGTCATTTGTTGATTTTCACAAGTATGTTGCCAGGCCTTTCTTTCTACTTTGTCTTAACAAAAAAGCCATCACTGAAGCCAGCTCAGCTTCCTAACAGCACATTAGCCACCAATGACAGATGGATGGTAACTGCACATGACGGGAACTGGTTTGTAATAGAACACAGATCTCCTTCCTACATGGAAAGCAAGTATTCTATCAACTAACCATCACTGCCCCCATCTTGAAAGCAGAGCTGCTGGTTCTAGACAGTCCGGCACACCAGTTTGGTGGGTGACAGCCCATGACAGATACCACCAACAGCTTGATTTGTAAGTTTTATTTATGATAAGGAAAATGATATTTTTCTTTCAAAACCTGGCATAATGTTACTAGTTCTTCAATCCCTTTGGGCAGTGAGTAAGGGGACTGTATCACGAAAAGCAATTAGCAGGAGATAGTGATGATATTATCAAGGATTATCTGCTAGCAGTTAAAGATGAAATAACACTTAATATGGAGGGTGTTGGTCAGTTATGGAGAACAGTGGACTAATAGCTATCTTTTCATCCCCTAAATGCAGAAACTAAAAATATAGAGACAACTTAGCATTTCAATTATTCTTTCATTTATTTGTTTGAAGGATCAGAGGGGAAAAGCTGATTTTGAAGCTCATGATTTTGGTAGAAAGGTCTCCAGGCTTGATTTAAATTATTCTGGAAAGATTCTCATTCTTTTCAGTGTTAGCCACAGTTTTTAATGATCCACACACTATCCAAAGTCATCGCCTTTGCATAGTCAGTAAAACAGAAGTAGATATTCTTCTGGTATTCTCTGCTTTCAGCCAAGGTCCATCCGACATCAGCAATGATATCTCAGGTGCTGTGGGGTCTTGTAACCTCTGTCCATGTACTGTTCTAGTCTTTTTTGGATGATCTCTGCATTAAAGATATTGTTGATAATCTCCACATTCCGTTGGATCACCTTTCTTGGGAATAGGAACAAATAATGGATCTTTTCTAGTTGGGCAGTTAGCTGTCCTTCAAATCTCCTGGCACAGATTGGTAAACACACACAGGGTTGCATCTGTTAACTGAAAATATTAGTTGGGGTCCAATCTATTCCTAAGGCTTTGTTTCATTTCAGTGTGTTCAATACAGCTTGAACTTTTTTTATGTTATCATTGGCTCTTGCTTATATGGTATTTATTGAAATTTTTCACTGTCAACCAATTCTTTGTGGTACAGCTCTGACTTTGTGTATCCCTTCTATCTTCTTTGGATGCTTCCTTTATCATCCATGGCACTGCTCAATATTGCATCTCAAACCTGAATTTGTTTTATAGCTCTTATAGCTTGAGAAATGCTGAGTGAGTTCTTTGCTTTTTAGTCTCTGGCTCCAGCTCTTTGCACATTCTGTCACAATACTTTGTCTTCTAGAGCTGCCTGTTGAAATCTGTCCAGCTCTTTTTCTTCGGCATCTCTTCACTTTGCTTTAGCTTTCTGATGCTCTATGCAATTTTCATAGTTTCTTCTGACACACCTTTTGCTTTTTCTTTCTCTTCTAACTCTTAATGACCATTTGTTCTCTACATTATCTATGCTCTGTCTTCATCATCAAGACTGGAGGCAGGTTTGGAGTTGGCCACAGGTCTTTAGGGGACAGGAGTGAGCTGAAGAACAGCTGTCATTGTCCAGTGAGAAATGCTGCCCCAACAGTGAGGCATGTGCACAGCAAGCACCAAGCCTTGATTGGTTCGGCAGTAGCATTAAAGGCACACTTTTGCCTGAGATGCTAAATCCATGCACAGCAGCTGGGGACAGGGGGTCTGGGAGTCTGTTTATGAGGCATTTTCTAAAGCCCCTCCTCAGGATCACTTTCATTAGGTTTCCAGATTTTTCCTAGATTACATTGTGCCATCTTCAGTGTGAGAAAAAAGTCCATTTCTTGCTTAGGCTGAGGTTTTTTAAAAGTTATAATTTTAAAATAGAAGGAACCTCAGCAATAGTTTTTAAAAACTAATGCTTTTTTCCACATGATGAGACTCAAAATTCCTCTGCTGCTCTAGTACAAGGAAGCAGCAACTGCAGATATCAAAGGTTATTCTGCTTTTCAATTATTTATAATACTGATGTTGTTTTTTAAAATGAAAGGCTCATGTTTGGCTCAGAATTCTGTTTCTTCAGAGATTGCTGTCTCCATATAATAGCTCAAGATGACTCCACAACCCTCAATCCCCTTTAAATGCTATTTAAACAGGCAAAGCTGCAGAGTCTGACATATACAGGGGTATAGAGCTGGCCTTTGTTCTCACAGCTGGGAGTTCTTGAGAAAAGGAAAAAAACCTTGGGATCCTGTTTTCATCTGGTAAGTAATGATAATTACACAAGTGAAGCACATATACAAAGCTTTCAAGCATATCTCACAGAACTAGCTTTGAGAAAATAGTGCTTCCCATTCCCTTGGTTAAAAGTAGTCTCCCTTGTCTGCACTAAGGGTTCCTCCACATTTTGAAAACAATGATTATTTGTTATTTTGAACCTTTGGAAAATTTCTGCCTTTCTTCATTTAAAAGATGTATTTATAGGCACCTATTCCTAAATTTGATTATATTGTTGTTAGTGTGTACCATAAAGTCAGAAGCGACCCATAGCTGACCCTGCAGCAGGTTTTCAGAGGCAGTTAATTGCATGTGACGAGACTGTCCATCCTTCTTC
>NW_006399809.1:9310109-9328776 GCF_000299155.1 Elephantulus edwardii | reverse complement strand
ATGTCAATTGGTATACCATCTATTCCTGGAGCCTTATTTTTTGCCATTTCCTTCAAAGCAGCCTGAACTTCTTCTTTCATCACCATAGGCTCTTGCTCATGAAAATCTCAATCAAGGGACAATGAAGAAAGAATCTACTTTCCAAAAGGGTTTGCATAGTTACTATGCCTGAATCTCTATTTGGTTCTAGGGTTTCAAACTCAGCTAAAAAGAAAAGTAAGGTACTTAGTCCTTGTTGGTAGAAGGTGGAATCCTGCTCATTGGTTCCCTGGGAGAATTCAGTTTCGCCAAGCACTGAACTCCTAAATCAATTTGCCATGTTAGTGTCTAGAGAAGGATACTTACCATCTAAACACACAATGCCTCAAAGAGGGGCACACTTCACGTGAGCATTTTTTGAATGGCACCCACTGTTAGTCCTCGGCTTTTACCAAGGCTATTCAACACCCGTGACTCATAGTGATCCAACACACTGCAAGGTAAGGAAAAGGAAGGGATGGAGAGTCCCCAGAGCCCGCAGGTTCTCATCAAGCAAGTGGTGGGCCCAACAATGGAAAGCTGTGAAATGTATTCTGCAGAAGCTCTCAGAGTGAGGAAGTAAGGCGAAGTCCACCAGTAGAACTCTACAATGTTCTACTCTGTGGTGGGGGTAGAATGGAAGGAATAAGATCTAGAACACCCTATGCCACTCTATCTCTCATGTCTAAAAATTGATATGGAGGAACTCCCAACTAAAATTAAGTAGTAATAATAAACAATAATGTGCTGTTCACTACAATACGTGCTACACATGCACAATTTTATTTAATTCTTATAAATGTTTGATGTAGGCACTGTTATTATCTTTCTTCTGTGGCTATTGTTGTTAACTACTGGGAGTCAGTCTATGACTCAGAGTAACTCTACACATAACGGAGCAAAACACTGCCCAGTTTTTTTTCAATAGCCACCATCAACTAGGGATCAGATGGTTGTGTACCACAAAGCTTTATTGGCTAATTTTTGGATGTCAAGCACCAGGACTTTCCTCTTGGCCCCGTTTAGTCTAAAAGCCCTGCTAAAACCTATTTAGTATCATCACAACTTGAAAGCTACCACTGACAGCAGAGATAGCAGCACATGATGTGCATGGCCTGGAGCTGAACTCAGCTTCCTCCATCAAAGGCAAGGACTGAACCACTAAGCTCTCATTGACTCATCCCATTTTGAAGAGGAGAATACAGGAGCTTGGAGAGGTAGAGGAGGCAGCATGAGATGACTCAGATAACGTACATGGATTTCAACACAGCTGAATTCTCAGAAACCTAGATTTTGCATGTAAGTAGCAGAGCTGCAAATGACACGGACAGGATGCCAACCAAGTATCCATTTGGAACCTTGCTAAGCAAACATGACAGAAAAAGAGCTTTCAATCTGACCTTCCACTTTCCCGTACTCTTGGATTTGAAGCCCTTTCATATTTCCCTCATAAAGCCAATTAAATCTGTTGATCCATGTCAGCTCACTGTCAGATAAACAGAACTTTGAACTGGTTTAAAACAGTTGTTGTATAGCAACGGAATCTCTTGATTGTCAAGTTTTGACCAGAGAAAGATACTGATGCCTGACTCAAAACTGGCAGAAGACCACACAACTTTGAACATGAGTTGGCTGCCATCTCTGAACCACGCATCACTGTGAGCTTCCTGCCCAAGCCAAATTCCAACACCAAGAGATTTCGTTACTCTGCAATTTGCCTGCTTCTCTTATTTCTGTCAGCCATGAATGAACCATTTTGAAATGGTTTCATGTCCTGCAGACAGATTGAATAAGATGCTCTGTGGGGTATACTTGCTGGAGGCAGGCTGAAGGCTTTAGTATGTTTGAGGCTAAGATCTCACATAGGACTACAGTTTTCAGGAAGGGATTAAAAATGACTTTACATCATGTTCTCATTAATCTGTGTACATCTAAATGAAATGCTTTTTTGATGGGGTGATAGGAAACTAATTTCAGCACATTCTGCTTTAGATTCCTATTTTTAAGCAAGCAGAACCAGTCACCAGACTTAAAATCCACTTACCAAACACCAGAAAGTCTTCCCTTCTGCACTCAGAGAGTGATTTTATATTAAACACAGATGGTCATGCTCCTGAGGAAACTAAATTAATACATTTATAATCTAGATGATAATATATAATTTTTGTTCATTTTTAGAAAATTGGAAAGATTTCCCGATAAGAGAAAAACTATTCTTTAACAAAATACTGTAATGATTATATCTTGAAACAGAATTATTCTCATAGACTCTATTTCAGGCTTTCTAGCATTAGTCTCCCATTGGGTAGACTGGAAAGTCAACTATATCACAATAAGTTAGCTTCTTAAGGACTCTAACTGGCACCAGTAGAGGCTTTTGATTGGCAGGTGTTGGGAAAGATGGAAAGCCATTTACCAATGGCATCTGACCTCATCTGGAACACCTTTTCAGCAGCCATGGGCCCAGAACTTTCCTTGATAATGTAGGCTGAGACCTGAGCCCATCTCTGGTTCCAGGTTCTTTTTGTATACCAGGGAAACACCATTCCTATTCTAGGTACACTTTCCTTTTTCTGCATAAGCATGTGTGCCACATGGTGCCTCACTGCTATCTCATATCAACAAGAAGGGAATTAAAAATGGCGGTAGTCCATCAGCCCTGTATTTGCTCTGAGAGAGGCACCCCGGGCTATGAGGAACCAAGACCTGTGCTTTCAGATGACCTATCTCTGTCTCTCTTCTCTACAGAAGTAAAGCATTGTTCCAGTCAATGGTTGCATGTGTTTTTCTTAGTGACTTTGGATCTTAACTTGAGAATTTGATACAGACAGTGCAGTTTCTATCTGCCACCACCATCTCCAATAATTCTGGGCTCTTTATTCAAGGTCAGGCAAATAAAAACTTTTAAAAATATCTTTATGGAGATAGTATATCCTGTGTGTTATTATTTCTCAACAGTAATGAAGAGATTATGGCATAAGATTCATTCTCTGGCTAATTGCAGGAAATATACATATCATCTAATTCTGCCTTCCCATTTTATAGATGAGAATAGACAGCTTAGAGAGGCCACATGTCCTACCTAAAAACACCCAGATGGTAAATCAGAGTTCAGAAGCTAACCCTCAGCTAATGGTGTCCCTCCCACATCCTCTTCTGGGATATTATTAGCTGTCTTTTGGAGTTGCTTTCTAAGAGCACCAGTTAGGATTACCTTTATTTTTTGCAACAATCTTGAGGGCGTGGCATTATTATCCAGTTTCAGATGGGGTAACTGTCCGAGGTCACATAGCTAGAGACGGTGGAGTAAGGATTGTACCCACATCATCTTGCCCATTTCTTCACCATTATTCTACACAGTCTTCTTGGGACACCATTTAGCCTGACAAAGATGCCCAATTCAGGAAACGTAGTGAGAAGGGATATATGACCTTCAATTGGTGAGTGGTGAGGTAACTCTTCCCCATTTGAGCTTTTTCTCAGTCTCAGCTGAGTATTCCCCCACTGTTCTTTGCTCAGGTCCAGCCTGGAGCTCATGGTGATTGTTAGCTAGCCTCTGCAAATTAAGTTTTCATTTCTCAAGGGAACTTTGCCTCTGCGAACTCCTCAAGGTGACCTTTAATGGTATGATTTGAAACACTTTGTACTTGATGGTTATTAAAAAATTAAAAACACTCAAAATCAATGACAGTCAGAACTCGCTCACAGCTGACTCTCCAGCAGGTTTTCAGGAGGCTGTAAATAAAAAGAGAAGAGAGTGGCCATCTTTCTCCCGTGGCACCACTGATGGATTCGAACTGCCAAAGAAGTGTTACCTTTGGGTTAGCAAAGACTAGACCACCAGGGCTCCCGACTGGTTATTTCAGTACTCTTAAAATTCATGGCCAGCAGGGTGGTCTTGACTCAAGCATCATGATATAGTGACCGAGCTATATGTCTGAATAGGACATCTGCCACATTTCAGAAATACCTATTTGTGCTTATTTTGGGCTACAGCTGATGTTTATTTTGGTAGAGTTGCTAATGCACATGTTTCTTATTCCTTTTACTATCCATTCCTGGCCCTCCCCCAGCCTCTTCCTTCCTAAACCTTTGTTTTTCAGGTATTTGTTTTGCTTTCTTCTGTTCAGTTCCACTGTGTGAGAAGCGTACTTTGACTCTGCAATCAGCAGCATGTCAGGAGAGCAAGAAGACAATCAAGGAGCCCGACTTTCAGAGCTGTAAAACAGCGGGAAATGCTTTCCACTTGTTGGAAATGGTTTTTAAGGGTATTAACTTCATACTTTGGGGTTAGAATTTATTGAAACAATATACAAATTTGTCTTGAACAATCACAGAAAGCGAATCCCCCCTATATTGTCTCATAACTACTATGCCCAAGAAACATAACTCTGACCTGGAATAGAATCAGTGTTTTTGAACCGAGAATAAGGTTATCCTTGCTGACTGCCCCAATATCCAACAATAAGGGTCATAGAACTGCTTGGATAGTAATCTTCGCTCCTCTGTGACTTGGGTAAGTTATTCAACCCCTTAGCAGATTGTTTTCCTCGCCTCTAACTGTGGAAAATCCTAGTACTTATGTGGTGGGGTTGCTGGCAGAATAAAATGCCATCGAGGTGAGGGAAGTGTTCTGAGATGAGCCCCAAAGGTGGTAAGCCCTTACTACATGTTACTGTTGGTGTGTGGATATCTCCATTAACAGTATCATAGCATCAACCGGCAAGCAAAGAATAACTCTTCAGTTTGGTAGGCAATTTGAGATTTTAACTCTTTATGTGTATACACAGAACCCAGAATTTTTGTGGACCCAGAGTTTTTCCTGGCCCATGTAAAGCTGAGTGGCCCCCCCACAGATGGCCCACCCACAGACCAGCACACATGCCCTGTGGTTCCCGTACAACAGCCTCAAGTTCACCCATTCTGAGTCTGAAGTAGCCCCAAATGATACCTTGCCTTCGCCGGCTGTTGAGTTTTCTAAAGCAGGTTCCTTCCACGAGGCGGTTCAGGCGTTGTTGTTTGATGAGCTCTAAGATTTCTGGCTGAATCTTCTCCTTTAGTTCCCTGTTAAAAGGAGAAGCACATATTCTACAGCATGCCTTAAGAAATTATACTCGGTTGAATGGACTTCAAGGGCAGATGGGGTAAGGGAGTGCATACATTATCTTTTCATGACCAGCCCAATACCCTCTATATTGGTGCTTTGGAGAATCATTTACTTATTGTTCAGGGTTATCTGACATGGAAGATTCACTGACATTTACAGAACATTCAGAAAAGAACCAGTCACATCAGTGACATCTTTCCAGACCATGGCACCAGGAAAAATATCTATTTTGCAAAACCACAGGCATCAATTTATGCAAGAACTCATTCCTCTCAGCCAATATATTAAATCTTTGGCCACGTTTCCCCTACTCTCCACATAATATTGTTTTACTGCATCAGGTAAACTCCTAGACAATAGCATGATTAACCACACTGAAATATTGGGCCACAAAGAACTTCCTAGTCCACAGCAAATATGAGCATGAGCAAACCACAAGACAATATTTTGCCTCTGATTTCATCACTCACAAGAGAGAAAAATAACATTGTCTTAGATTCTAAGCAACAGAGGCTGGGATAATGATGGGATAAGTGAAAGATTATTTGCATTTTATTTCATGCTAATATAATTTAGTTTCAGAGGCACTAGGCAGCAAAGATATAATGTAATGGTTTTCAAATATTTTTCCCCCCTGGAGGACAGATATTTGTCATATGAACTTCTACATGGCATCCTAGCAATGCAAACAAGTTGTTCTAATAGAAGCAGGACAGAAAGACCCAGCCCCCACACCTCAGATTAGAGCGGAAGGTGATGACCAAAATACACAGCTAAAAGTCAAAAGGCTTGAGTTTCATTCTAGGTTCTGCCAGTGACTCACATATCATGGAGCTAATCTAAGTCTTAGCTCTCTCATCTGTGAAATGGATTGAAGAATCTCTGTTTGAGCAACTGTTGTAATTCTCAAGAGATGGTGTGAGGACAGGTGCTATAGGATAGGAGTGACCACATTTGCACTGATAATGCTGTCATTTCTTCACAGTGAACACTCTATATGCCCAAAGTATACTTCAGTCAAGGTATTCTGGTTCATCAACTTCAATCTAATCTCTGGACTTGATCAGACACCAGACGGGGGACACCTGCTCTCACACAGGGTTCCATTTCCAGAGGAGAGAGGACTTAAACATCTGGTAAACATGTGCTATCATCCTGTTACTAGGCACTCTTTAACTTATTTAACACATCGCCCCCATAGCCCTCACCACAGGCAAAACCAACATTTTGGGATAGGAATTAACATCATTATTTACTTCTTACAAAGGGGATAACAGCTTAACACATATTAAACACAGAGACAAGGTGGGAGACAGGTTTCCTTCTTGTAAGCTGCATCCATGAACAGAAACAAAGGAGGAAAATCTTGCATAAATGGTTGACTATCTGACAGTGTGCTCGAGTACTCCCTTAAGAGAATTCTTAGACTTAAATGGCTTCACCCCCCTGTAGTTTGATACTGTTCCAGTTGGACATTTATAAAGCATATAATAGAAATCCTGCTGTTATAATGGAGTTCAGTAAATTTGTCAAGCCTTTTCTGGTCAAGTCTCTTCAGGTTTCATTGCAGGCATTCAGATCACCAAACTATTATCAGCATTCAGCTTCTGAAAAATGGACTCAGCAAACTGCAGCTTTGATGAACCCTGCTCAGAATGGAGAACAAGGTGGGAAACCACTTGTTCAAGGTAACATATCAGGAGTCCTGACTTCTCAGACAGGGGCACGAGCGGGGCCAGAGAGAGGCAGAAAGAAAAGGACAGACAAATATTGAAGCAGAAAGTCTTGGAATTTTTCTCAATTTTTTTTATTACTGAGATTGAAAAAAATAGTCTTGTTTGGCTAAAGGTGAGCTATTAATGGAGAAGAAAAAGCAGATATAAAGATCTATAAATGAAAATAATGGAAAGTACTTCTTAACAGTGTTGGTTGCTGTATTATGACTTTCTAGACTAAATTTGGATGAGACAGTTGTATTACATTCTATCATGGCACCAATTTCTGCAATGAACTGTCAGAATAAATAGCTCTGCTCCTACAAGTTACTTTTTCCCCCCTTCTAAACCCCAAAACATGACTGGGAAATAAAGGATATGGAGTACTTGTCCCTTTTTTCAAATGGTTTCCTCTTCTTTCCCTACAAATGAACTCAGAGTTTAAAATACACTCATAGTATGGAAACATAAATAATACACATAGAACATTTCTGTGGATGAGCTATGACTTCTAGAATGAACCAGGCAACAATTCCAGCATCTGTAATTGGGTGGTGAAATGTGCAGCCTGGAGTAAAGCTGTCAAAGTTATAGGGTCACTGACCTTGTTTTGACAGATATTCCTCTAATCCTCTGCACAAACCTTATGAATAAGTAAATAACAAAATAAAAGATATGAGGGCCTAGCACTGTTATGGAAAGCAATTCTAAGATAAGGTCAAATGAGGTCACTGGCACATGGTGAAAAAAGACTACCATGGGACTAATGTAATTCTTTCCTTAACCAGAGATCTGTTCTCCTGAGAATAGAGGGGTGGCAAAGTTTTTCTGTAAAAGGCCAGATATTAACTATCTAGACTTTGTGAGACTTAGTATCTGATGCAGCTACTCACCTTGATCACTGCAGTGTGAAAGCTGTCATAGACAGTATATCACCAAATGAGTGTTCCAATAAAACTTGACTTACAAAAATAGGTAATGGGCCATATATATTCATAGGCCATAGTTTGCCAAGCCTTGCACTAGGTGGAATTAAGCTGAGTGACAGTATCAGCCTTATGGAAACTGATGTTTCTGTCTCATCACTGGACCCTCTCAGGACTCAGTCCTGAATCCTCTTCTATCATTTATAACACAGGCTCATAGTTTTAAATAATTTTATGCTAATAAGTCTGAAATTTATATTTATAATAGAGACTTCTGGCGAAACTAATATTCATTTGTCCTACTGTCTAGAAGGCCTTTCCATTTGGCTGTTTTTTAGGTATCTCCTACCTGACACGTTCAACACTGAATTCAAATCTCTATACATTCACTCTATTGTCAGTTTTCTCCATCTCACCATGAAATTATCTCTTTCTTCAGGTGAAACACTTAAGTTCATCCTTGACATGTTATTCTCTCTTATACATCCATCTAATCAATCAGGAAAAACGAATCATTGTCTCTTATCTGCAAAATACAGCTATTCTATATTGTTGTTGTCAAATAGGAACTGATCCATAGCTGACCCTCCAATGGGTTTTCATAGGCATTAAATCACACAGGAGAAGACTGCCCATCCTTCTCCTGAGAAGCAGCTGGTGGATTCAAACCACATGCCTTCAGAATGGCAGCACAGCTGCACTAGATACTCCATATATTTGAGAAGCTAGACTATATAAATAAGAACGTGGCATCAGGATTGGAGGAAGACTCATCAATCAACCTGCATTAAGCAGATGGCACCACCTTGTTTACAGAAAGTAAAGAGGCCTTAAAACAAGACTAAAGATTACAGCTTTCAAAATGGATTACATCTTAACATCATGAAAACAAAAATCCTCATCATTGGGCCAATAAGCTATATGACAGAAAAAAACCCTGAAGTTGTTAATTATTTCATTTTACTTGAATCTGCAAATAATTTCCATACTAACAGCAGTCAAGAAACCAGAAGACATGTTGCACTGGGAAAATCTCTCAGGGACCCCTTCAAAGTGCTAAAGAGCTAGGATATCAGTTTGAAGATTAAGGTGCTCCTGATGCAAGGCATGGTATTTTCAACTGCTTCCTACGCATCTGAAAGTTGGACAATGAATAAGGATGACAGAAGAATTGATGCCTTTGATGTGTGGTACTAGAGAAGAGAACTAAATATCCCATAAACTTCCAAAAGAACAAATAAGTCTGTTTTGGAAGAAGTGAATGAACCAGCATGCTCTTTAGAAGCATACTTTGGGCATCTTGTCAGGGGTTAGTCCTTGGAAAAATACATCAAGCTGAGAAAGGTATAGTGTCAGAGAAAAAAAGGAAGACCCTCAGCAAGATGGACTGACACAGTGACTGTTAACAATAGGCTTTTGAGTGTATCAGATGGTGAAGATAGTGCAGGATAGGACAATGTTCAGAACTGTCGTTCACAGGTCGCTATGAGTCACAGTCAACTTGATGGCACATAATAACAACAATACTGAAAATGTAATCACTTTTCTTTACCTCTTGCATGGATTAATAAATAGTCTCTAACTTTGGTCTCTTTCCTGCCAATTATGACCCTGAGCATCTGGTCCCCGTATTCGAGCCAGAAGAATAATTCACAAATATAAATCAGATCACATCCCTCCTTTGCCCAAACCCTCCAATGGCTATCTATTTAATGACTAACAATTCTCTATGTAATCAGGATCTTGGTCACTTATAGTCTTATGGCTTATTGCTTTCACTCACTTAAGGCCTTCAAGTTGGAAATGACTCAGAGCTGGCCCTCCAGTGAGTTTTCAGAGGCTCTAAACCACTTTCCATCTTTCACCCGTGGACTCGGTACTCTAGTCTTCCCTTTTTCTACTCTAGTCACACTGGCTAGTCACTGTATACCCACACTCTTGTCTACCTTCGGGTCTTAATACTGCTGATTCCCTCTGCTTGGATTCTTACACATAAAATATAAGCCAAAAAACTAAAATACAAATTTAAAAGAAAAACACAACGCACTCACTGCTGTTGAGCTGGAATTGACTCGCAGCTGACCCTCCAGTGGGTTTTCAGAAGCTGCAAACTGCATGAGAGGTTGAGCATCTTTCTCCTACAACCTCCCACATGTTGTTATGTGCCAGTAAGTTGGAACCAACTCATAGCTGCTCCTCCAGCAGGTTTTCAAAGGCTGTAAACTGTACAGGAGGAGACTACCTTTCTGCCTCAGAGCAGATGGTGGATTCAAACCATTTGCCTTTGGATCAGCAGCACACTTTCTTGACACTACACCACAAGAGCTTTCTAATCTCTTGTTCAAATATCATCATACTACTTAGAAGAACTACTCTAACCACTAGGGAGCTCTGGTATCCTTGTGGCTAGAAGCTGGGTTGCAATCCCAAATGCAAGAGGTTCAAATCCACCAGCTGCTCCTCTGGAGAAAGACAGACAATTGGCTCCTGTATAATGAAATGCCTCTGACAACCCACTGGGTGGTCAGCTAGGAGTCGGTTCTGACTTGATGGTACACAACAAGAGCAACAACAAATGTAACCACTGTATTTTCAACTGGAAATCCTCCATTTTCCATTCTTGCTTTTTCTTATTGCACATGTCCCATTCTAACTTGCTGTATGATTAATGCATTCACCATGTCAATGATCTGTTTCTTACCACTAGAATATAACCACCATGAAAGCGAAGATTGCGTCCATTTTCTCTGCAGCACTGCCAGCAGGCAGAACAGCGTCTGGTATGTGCACTCGTAAGTATTGTCACAGGTTTTGAACACAGAAGGGTGTGTAATTGAAAAGACTGTCTCACCAGTGTGAGTACAGAGAGCTGCTAGCAAAGTGGTGGCCAACCTTTAATAAGAGTGCAGATCTGCAGACTAAGCACTGACCTTATTTCTAGCTCTCTCTGTTCATTTTACAGCAAAGGAAAGTCACATACAAATACATGTGCACTGTCAGTTCCATCGTTTTCTTACTGTCAGTGTCAGGACTCATGAAATTCTGATTATCAGTAAATAAAAATAAACTCATTGATATAGAGTCAATTCTGAACCATTGTGACCCAATAGGACAAAACAACTTCCCTGTAGAGCTTCTTAGGCAGTGTTGTTGTTGTTGGGTTTCACTGAGTCAGACCTGACACACAGCTGACTCTCCAGCAGGTTTTCAGAGGCAGTTAATCTCATAGGAGGAGACTGTTTAGCCTTCTCCCATGGAGCAGCTGGTGGATTTGAACCGCTTGCCTTTGGCTTGCAGTGCAGCTTTTTATCAACTGGCCACCAGAGCTCCCTATTGTTTATGAAAACTGACTGCTGTATTTCCCTCCTATGGAAGGAGCTGGTCGGTTCAGATCATGAGCTTCTCCCCTATGAATGCTCACTCACAGAATCACCAGGGATCCCTCAGGGTGACCGATAACTTGATTGGATATTACAGGTCAGGCATATACAGGGTGTTTTTCATGTACTCCACTGAATTCACATAATAACAGAATGAAGTAAATACTTTATAATCTTCATTTTTAGTGATCATAAAAATAAGGCTTAAAAAGTGTCAAGTGGATTGCCTAACCAGCTAGAAAAAGTGGAGCTAGACTCTAGTTTGGGTTTTACACATTTGTTGTTCTACTTTAGGAGAATGTGTCCTTGTAGTCTACCTTGCCCCACAAGAGCCTGTTAAATGATCTATTTTTAGACTATTTAAGCTTTTTAAAGTATCCATTAATTCAGATGATTAGGTGAATGGACTTAAGAAATTTGAAGGAGAAAATAACAAATCCTTACTCTTTGAATTGATTAACCAAGTGCTAAGAAGGATAAGAATGTTGGCCGCTTAGTGTGTAAGGTGTTAAACTATTAACTTCAGGTCGAATCCACCAGTTACTATGAAGGATAAAGATGGGCATCCCCCTCCTGTAAAGATTTACAGTCTCAGAAACCTGGAGGCACTGAGAGTCACCACTGATTTGAGAGTAGGAGGCTCTTTGGTTTAAGAAGTGAAACAGAATTTATTTAGCCCACTGCATTTATGTTGTTGTCATTTATGATTTTGATTCACAGAGACTCTGTGTGCAGAGTAGAGCTACTTCAGAAGGTTTCCAACGGTGCAACCCTTCTGAAGCAAATTTCCACACTTCTTGGCTTCTGAGAATCCTATGTGTGTCTGAACTGTACTACCTTTCATGCAGTAGTTGAATGCTAAACCATTTATGCCATCCAGCGGTTCTGACAGCATATATTGCTGCTGTTGGATGAAGCTGAGTTAACAGTAACTCAGAGTGACCATACATTTTCTAAGGTTCTCATAGCGTGCCTGAGGGGGCAGTGAGGGGCTTGTTTGTCACCATACTGTATGCCACATACACACAGAAGCCGGGGAAGGCAGGGAGCAGTTCTTGGGGTAAGAAGCAGGAGAACTTGGTCCAAGAGTCAAACCAGTTTTTACATTAGCAGCTGAGTCTAAACAAGTTGCTCGTCCTTGACTCAAAAACAAAAACCTTGGCCAAGATAACCATAAAAGTTCTTTCCAATTCTAAAATTCTAACATCCTAAACTCCAAGCTCTCAGAACACCCTGCACCTCCCGAGCCAAGCACCGAGCATGGAGAAGTCTGCCCAAACTCACCAGTTTTAAAGTCTGGGACTAGTTCACCACCAGTGACTGGCACCAGGACAGAGCTCGCTTGTGGGAATGGCTCAATGTCTGCTTATCCAATGAATGGAGAAATGATAACAAGCACACATGGGTTCCTTTCCTTTAGGCAAGCACACATGGGTTCCTTTCCTTTAGGCTCCTTGGGTTTACCTTAGGAGCCCTTTTGACAGTATGGAGAGTGCTATCTAACCTCACTCCTTCTTACCAATCTCATGTCTAACAGGTGATGCTCATGAAAAAAGGATAAAAGAACCCCCGAAGAAGCTACAGACCAGCTGCCTGCCCATTTCTGAGACTGGGACAATCGCAGAGTGGTCCAGGACTTCCACTTTAGCTGCTATGTAGCTTCTGGAAATTCTTTGTGACTTTGATGCAACCTTTGCAAACTCTTCTAGTGCTTTTCAGTCCCATGTCTGAGGGAGAGATGATTCAAATGTTATCATGTAGAAAATTCACTTTTAGTTGCATTATTTCCTCTCACATAATAAAGGTAAATATTAGTGCTTTTGTAATAAAGGGAATATGATTTTTAGAATATCACAGGCACAGTTTTGGAAAGTAAAGTTACCAAGAGGCAAAGCAGGAGCAACACCTTTATACTTGGCATACAGTTTATTGCTCTTTCCTGGAACAAAGTCATGGTCAAATATTAGTCTGGAGTGAACACAAGCCAAGTGTCTATCAACAGATGAACAGGTAAACATCAACAGGTGTACAGCATTTCCATTCTATGGCATATTTCTCAGCTATAAAGAGAAATGAACTTCTGATACATAAATGAAACTTAAAAGACACACTGAGTGAAATAAGTCAGACACAAAGAGACAAGAACTATGTGATCTCACATAATATATCTAGACTAAGTGAATCTTTTGAGACAAAAGAAGATTAATAGTAATGTGAGGCTGGAGAAAGAAGAGAAGAGGGAGTTAGATGAAAATATTAAATTAGGATCCTTGGCTTTCACTGACGTGGTTCCTCATACCTCCAGTAAGGCTTTGAAGACTGTTGTCAGAGCATAGTAAGGTCTCCTTATGTTGACATACCTACTGAGACAGATGGAAGGAAATGTAGCATTTCAGCAGTGTAGGCCTGGGGTGGGTGACACACTGCTGACCTGCCTTGCAGGGGAGAAACTACATCTAAAAGGAACCAGGTAATGTATCCACAGTACATACTGTGTGGATTCCTGGCCATTTCCTTCCTTGGCTGAGGCCCAATGCCAGGCTTTGTAGTGCCTTTGGCTGGGCTGGTGCCCAGTGCAGCTCTGACAATGCTGCTGCCAAGACCCTGGTGGAGGCTAGCTTCTGCTCCTCCGTCTCTCATGATGTTACAGAGTTTAAACACAGACAGATGCACAGGAACTTTTCATCTTGGTTACTGTCTTTTTACATATTTATTTATTTAACCTCAACTCGGTTTTTAGCACAGAAAAGGAGTTCATGGTGGGGTGGACAAGCATCAGCTGAGAGCTCAGCAGAGCGGAGTTCAAGCCCCAACTCTTCCATTTGCTAGCAAGTCTCTTCAGCTCTCTGATGGGCCTAGTGGTAAGGAACTGAGCTGCCATACCAAAGGCACCAGATTCAAATCTACCACCTGCTTTCAGGGGAAGGATAGATAATCTCCTGTGCTCTTACCTCTGAAAAAGTGCTAGAGGATCAACTATGAGCTGGTTCAGTGGTATACCACACAGCAACAATAGGTCATCCAGACATGAGGACATGAAATAGCACAAAAGGGTGCTCTACAATGTGCTAAATTCTAAAAACAACAACAACAATAGCAGCAACAAAAGACTAAGATTCAAGAGACACAGAAAAAGCACACCTATATTCCAAGTCAGCTTTGCACAAAAGTTAAGACAAGGCTGGGTGCTATCTTCTGAGAGCAACAGAGAAGAGATGGCAAGTGTCTTTCTGATTAACATGGTCCCCTCCATTCTCCCCTATAAAATGTCTGGGTAAAAATGCTGACCTTGATCTCAGAGTAAGGGAAATTCTAAGAAGCAGTCAACAAGGTCCTCATAATCAAGGGTAACAATATCTTATAGATGGAGAAACACCTATGAGGCAAGTATTACAAGCTACGTTTGATGTAAAGTTTTACATTAAAAGGAGCCTGCCAGCTCCCCACTGTAGTCTGGAGACTTATGTTCAAGGAAGAGATATACAATCCTCCCCTCCACCAACCAAAGCCACAACCAGCGCCAGCTGGGTGAGGAGTAAGCAAATCTTCTTCTTGCTCTCAAGGTCACCTTCTTCCCGCTCACTGATCCCCACCGTTCCTTACAAGAGAAAATGCTCATTTGCTTTAGTTATTGGAGAATCTCATTCTGTCTGGATAAGAGCATCTTGAGGGACAATCACACGGAATATAGTTTTATAGGCAAAAGGCAGGGAAAAAGTCTACAATTGTGGAAAAAGTCCAACACTTTTTAGCTACAAAGCCATTGTGAGAAACTGGCAGTCACTGGACCATTTTCTGGCTCAGATCCATTCCATTAACAGTTGCCCCACCTCCCATTAACACCCTGGTCTTCAGCCCAGATTGTGCCACATCACCTCTACCCAGCCCTTCTCCAACTAGCTGCTGAAGCTTCCTTAGGTGAATTTAGAACTTTTACAATGTCTTCCCCTAAAGCATTCACCACACAGAACCGTTACTCTCTAGAAATAGGGGTCATAGACTTTGAGGAGATAAGAGCACAGGGGTAACTTACAAAATCGGGCGAGACTGGAAGTCTTCCTGGTTCATCCTCTCAGACTGGCGGATCTTTAGGATCTCTGTGTAGCTCAAGTTCTGCAGTTTGCTCTTGAACTGGTCCAGGGAGCTAGGCTTGGTTGTAAGAGCTCTCATAACCTGCTCCTTCACCACCTGCATTACCTGAACATGAAAGGAAGACCATTATTTCAGGGGGGCTGACCTTGGCCATTCAGAAACAACTCTCAGAAGGATGGCTCCCTACCTCCCTGCACACTCTCCCACACACCCCACACAAGCCTTGAGCATGCTTTTCCAAGAGAGAACTTTCATCCTTCCTTTGTGTCATATAAACCACAGAAAAAGAAATGGCTTCACCAGCTCAGAATCAGGAAGTGTTAGATACTCGCTGCACTCTCTGGGTATATTAAGTGACCAGTACTATAAACAATGCAAACTCAAGGGTCAAGAAGAAAGGAAGGCTGAGCAAGAGCTAGAAGCTTGCATTTTTTTACTAGGAAAAAGTTTTCATGACACACTTAACTGTGGAAGGTAGGTTGGTACCAGTTCAAACGAATGTGAACAGATACCCACCCACACACCCACCTCTCCCTGACTGCTTTCCTCTTAAAGTTAGCCCTAGGTGTTAATATAAATTAAGCACTTGGGAAAGCTTATGGTCTCACTTTTTTGAGCAAAGTGTTAAAAAAAGGTGTTTTATTAATCTAGTAACATATTCCACTGGATGTTTCAAGAAAGAATATAGTCATTTGCTGCCACAAGACTAGCCCAGAAGCTGACACTTAATCATTGCCTCCTAAACTCATGTCCAAACACCAGGTTGGCAGGTGATATTTATTAGTATTTCTATATACTGTAAATATATCCATGCATATAGCAGGAGCCAAATAGAGGTAAGGCTATGGAAACTTCTTAACCATTACTGAACACCCTGAGGGCATGAATTGCTGATTCTAGGGTCTTGAGACTACAGTCTTGGGAGACATCAAGGTCAAGTAGCATAAGATAGTCCACAAAGGCAATGACAAAAGCAAAGTTCTGTATCCTACTTTGCTGAGCTCAATTTCCACATTACTGGAAACCACAGGAAGGAAGTGGGAAGGATGGGGTTACATTGTAGGCACTGTAGTTAATATTATAAGAGAAACTATACAAGGAATGACTGAATGGAATACAAAATTGCTTTGTACACTTTCACTCAGATAAAAATGAAAAGAAAAAACAATGTGGCTTCATCTTCATCAGAATAGACAGAGCAGGGAAAGATAAAAAAGCACACCAAGACATCCAACATGCTTGCTTTCATTTTGCTGCTTCTGTCTTCACACTTAATTACACACAAGAACAACTTTTTCATTCTGCAAGTACCTACGATGTGCCAAAAGGAGCTCTGGTGGCATAGTGGTTAAAGTGCTCGATTGGCAGTTCAAACCTACTGGCCACTGCACAGGAGAAAGATGTGGCAGTCTCCTGAGACAGCCGGTGGAGGTAGTTCCATGGGGCTGTGATGAGGTGGAATCAATTCTATGGCAACAGGTTTGTGTTTTCTTTCTTTTTAAGTATGTGCCAGACTGTTTTAAGCAGATGAGATGCTTTTATATGTGTGTTTTCTCTCTCTCTCCCCTCCCCCCACCCCCAAGCCTATGAAGCAGTGTTGTTGTTTTGGTTAGATGCCATGGGGTTGACCCTATGAATAACAGATCAAAACCTTGCCCTGTTCCAGCACCATCCTCACACTCTCTGCCAACTCAAGCCCACATTTGTGGGCACTGTGCCAATCTATCTCACTGAGTGTTTTGTTTTGTTTTGTTTTGTTTCTTTCACTCACTCTCCACTTTTCCCAGCTTGGTTTTTTTCCCCTCCCAAGAACTGGTGCCTCCTGCCATCATGCCAAAGTATATGAGATGATGTCACCATCATCTTCACTTTACATGTGAGAGGGTGAGACTCTGAGATAATAAGCAGAATATAACACATTCAAAGTCATACTTTTAGTTGGCACATTGCAGAGATGAATCTGAACCCGGATTTTAAACAATCAACTATACCACTTCCCATTACCACACCAGGCCATCATTCTTTGTCATTTGATCATTTAAAAACAAGGCAAAAACCACACAGGCACCTTTTCCTGGTCTCTACTTTGCTATTTAATATCACATGTAACCCTCTCTCGAGTAGATGAGATTAAGTACTATTACTACTATTTTAAAGATAAGGAAACTGAGACAGAGAAAGAACTGAAGACATGCACACCTATCTTAGTTCTAACATATGTGATGGTTAATTTTAGGTCGTTCTGACGAGGCTGTGATTTCAATGTGTCTCATCAACCACTAGTCTAGTTTCTGTTCGGGAGTAGCTCAAACTCAAACTCACTGCTGTCAAGTCAGAATCGATTCATAGCTGACCCTACAGCTGGATCCTGGGACTGTACATTGCATGGGAGGAAACCGACCATCTTTCTCCCTCAGAGCTGCCAGCGAGGCACAGCCTTTGAGTTGGTTATTTATGAACTATGACACTAGACCAAACTGAAAAACAAACAGAAAAATCTCTCAAGGTTCAAAATTATAAAGAAGACTAGTCTTAGGTCTGATAGGGACTGGGGGTAAAACCAAGTGTATAGATGTCCATTCATTATTCTTTACCAAGCCTGAGACTATAAAATCACCTCTGAGACACAGTTCCTAACATTACAGTAGACAGGTCTGCATGGTGACCTGGAACACCAGGCAGGAACACACTTGCTGGAAAAGTTGACCTCACAAGATTAAAAGGGCAGCATCTGTCCAGCAATAAGGCTCAGAAGTCAGAGGAGAAGAGGAAAGAGGGTTGAATGGAAATGAGGAACACAAGAAAGAACTGGCAAGAATGCTGTCACCATCTGCAGATTATAATCAATGTTACAAAACAAAATGAATAGAAAAATCAACTTGTTTTGTAAATTTTCACACTCAAATCACAAGAAAAGTTAAGAGAAGAGATAGTTTCCTTATGGAGTGTTCTACCTCTATACATGACACTTTGGCAGAATTCTTTCTCCATTTTCTCTTTATACTCTTCTTGACACCATGTCTACAGAGCTTGCGATCTAAACCTATAATGAATGCTTTATCCATCTTTCTTCCCCCAATTATGAGAACCAGCAAGAGTCTCCAGCATGCCTCCTCAATTAAATAAGCCTTGAAGTAAATATCTCTTCTCTTTATTTGTTTATGTGCATATATGTGGATTTTGATATATATATATGAGGAATACATGTATATATTTATATATATATGAGATGGCCTAGTGGTAAGAAGGTGTGCTGCAATCTGAAGGCATGGAGGTTGAACCCAGAAACTGTTCCAGGGGAAGGAAAGGCAGTCTCCTCTTGTCTACCTCTGAAAAAAACCCGCCAGAGCTATGGGTCAGTTCTGACTCTACGGTATACAACAACAACAACAACTATATCGCATGGGAGGAGATTACCCATCCTTCTGC
>NW_006399809.1:9308143-9309904 GCF_000299155.1 Elephantulus edwardii | reverse complement strand
GTATGTGGTTAGGGGGGAACAGTCCTTAAACAAAGACATCATGCTGGGAAAGAGAGTGAAAGAGAAAAAGACACTTAATGAGACAGATTGACAATGACTGCAAAAGTGGACTTGACTAGGACAGAGATTGTGAGATACAACTGCAAGGTACAATGAGGTTTGGATTTGATGTTCATGAGGTCACTAGGAGTTGCAGTCAACTCAAGGCACCTAACAACAACAGTAGGCACTTCTGTTCTTTCTTAGAGATCTTTCCACTGCAATTGTCCTGAGAGGAAATGATTGTTGGTAATCAAAGGTCCAAAGAAAAAGCAAATGTCCTCTGGACCTTTGATTCATGGCAATTTCTGGGGTCATGGAGCGGTGGCTTCCAGCAATCTAACTCATCATGAGCTTGCCATAAATCAGACTTGTATTAATAGCAGACAAGAATACGCATTTCCTTGGAACATTTGTGTTACTTGTGAAGTCAACACAACAAACATATGGTGCATCTATCAAGTGCCTGCACTGTGGGAGGTATTAGGAATTCAAAGTGGAATAAGATATAATCTTTGACTTTTTTGGAACTAATGGTCTAACACAAGAGATGAATGTTGCCAAAGACAATATAGCATATCTACAATTCATTTCACATGAATTTTGAAAGGAAAAACTGGTGTTCAGTCATGTAGAAGAAGTTAAATAACATGGGCCACACCACACATTAGCCACTGTGAACCTGGGCTGCCTTTGAGTTGGACATAATTATTATATAAGCATTTTTACATGCTCTGAGCATAATGGCATATTCCAGTTGACCTTTCACCAGAACTACTTCTTTTCAACTTAGAGAAAATGCTAAATTTGGGATTCTTGGCAACTTCTGAAACTGTGGCCATCTTACATCAAGCAGTATAAACTGTGTCTAGATTCACTCGTGCCTGAACGAGAATATTTTTTAGTCTCAGGACAGAGGCACTGCAAGAGCTTTCCCATTTCTCATTTTAGGAGAATCAGAGTTGAGGCAAGGTTGTGTCATCTGCATAAGAAGGTAACTGATGCGTCTTCTTCCAATGCTGATGATACAACACAATCAGTGTTCTGGAATTCCCATTCTTCTCAACATTAGCCATAATTTGTTATGATGCACACAGATGACATAGCTTTGCCTGCTGAAAGTATGGAGGACTTGAAGCACTTGCTACAGAAGGTTAACCTTTGTAACCTTCAATATGGACTGCACTTCAAGGTCAAGAAAACAAAAATCCTTGCCACTGGATTGTCAGAGGCAACATCATGATGGACAGAAAAAGGACTGAGGTTGTCAATGACTTCATCTTACTTGGATCCACAATCAGCACACTTAGTACCAAAACTCAAAAGATCAGGAGACATCTTGCACTGACTGTAGGAGATACAACTGCAAGATACAATGAGAAGTCCCTGATGTCTGTAGTTAGGTACCTCTCCAAATTATTGAGGATAAATGATAATAGTTTTAGGACTAAGGGGTATCTGATTCATACCGTAGTCTTTTCAATCACTTGGTATACATCTGAGAGCTGTACAGTGAATAAAATGACAGAAGAAGAATTAATGTCTTTTAATGGTGATGTGGGAGAAGAGTGTTAAATATCAATCACACAGAAGAGTCGGGCAAGAGCGCCAGCGAGAGCAACGCAGTGCGAGAATGCAGCCATCAGACAGGAAAACGCTGCCGCCAGACGGGAGAACGCCGCTGCTGCCAGACAGGAGAACGCCGCTGCCAGACGGGGTTCC
>NW_006399809.1:9285013-9301558 GCF_000299155.1 Elephantulus edwardii | reverse complement strand
CTCTGTACAGCAAATGGGCAGACCAATGCTATACCACTTAGAAGAATGTTTGACCAAAAACAATTAAAATCAAGCCTGAGGGCCGCAGATTAAAATCACCCACCTTTGGCTTGGTAGCATCACTTTCCATCCACCAGGCCAACAGAGCTCTCTCTATGACTCACAGTAAGTCTATAAACAACAGATCTAACCCTTGCCCCATCCTACATCATCCTCACAATCCAAGACATTCTTGAGTGGATTGTTACCATCACCTTATCAATCCATCATGTTGAGCTAGGAGAGGTTATTCCTTAGAGATGGACATCATGCTTGGGAAGGTGGACGGGTGGTGAGAGAGAGGACGACCCTCGACCAGGTGGGTTGACACATGCGGCTATGGGCTTGAATGTGTCAGGGACTATGAGGATGGCATAGGATAGGACAGTTCAGATCAGTTGTTCATAGGACTGCTATGAGTAGTAGTTGACTTGATGGTACCTAACAACAACAACAACAGAGTTGAGGCAAGGGGACAATTTTTGTCTGTCAATGTGGACTTCTGGTAGCCAGGAGGACATGTAAAAGAGAAAAAACATGGCTGTTGCTGTTTCTGGTTTGCTGTCATGGGACAGAACAGTTTCAAAGGGTTCCGTAGGCTTAAGTCTATACAGGAGATTATCAGGTCTCCTCTCCCTGGAGAAGCTAATGAGTCAGCAAATCCAAATTCTTGGCTAGCAGCTGAATGCTAAATCATTGTGCCATCAGGGGGCTGCTTACACAGATATTAAAATATGAGTAATAGAAGATGCATCATTATTGTAGTAAAGATATCCATATATTACACTAAAAAATAAGTTTCTTCTGTTTTTTTACTTTATTATAAACATAACTGACGTGAAAGAATTTTGCATGCAAAATTTTGAAATGGCAAAACATATATTTATATATATGTGTATACATGTTTATATAGATATGTTTTTGGATATATAACACAAAAGTTTTTTGCATTACAACATTTTTCACATGCATAATTCAATGACACTAATTAAGTTTATCATGTTATATAACCATCATCACTGTCTTCAAAATTTTCCATCATTCTTAATGGAAGCTCACTACCCTCTAAGGAATGACACCCCCTTTTTCATCTTCCTTCCAGCCCCTGGTTACTCTAATAAATTTTGATCTCTTAACATTTGCTAATTCTAGATATTTCTTATATTTTATAAATGGAAGCATCTAATATTTATCACTGAGTTTGACTTATTTTTTTTTTTGTTTTCCAGTGCAATTTATTTAAGCACAACAGGGTGAAGAAAAATGAGAGACGCTATAAAGATATCTAAATTTTAGAGTCTTAGTTGATTTGCTTTATTTGTATCTCATTTTTCAAGAGTAACAAGATGGGTTTACTGCCTAAAATCTCACTGTCTTTTTTTTAACACTTAGAATATTTATTGATCTATGCACCAGGAGTATTAAGGAGTAATGATGTCAACTTGAGGACTAAGGTGCGTCTGGTTGAGTCTATAGTCTTTCCAATCACTTGCTATGCATGTGAGGGCTGGATAATGAAGAGGGATGACAGAAGAATTATTGATTCCTTTGAGCTATGGTGTTGGAGGAAAAGCACCGAATATGGTCTTTTTAAGGTATCTCGTATACAGATCAGAGAAACTTTGAGAAGAAATGACACTACATATCAATTATATATCGTTGCAATTGCTTGCTATGTATTAGAGAGCTGGACAATGACTAGGGATGACAGAAAGAGAACTGATGCTTTTGAGCTGCAGTACTGGAGAAGAGTACTGAATATACCAAGGATGGCCAAAAGAATAAACTGGTTCATCCTAGAGAGGGTAAAGTCAGGCTGCTCCTTGGAGGCAAGGATTCTGAGGCTTTCTCTGACATACTTTGGGTATGTAGCAAGGAGGAACTGGTCCTTGGAGAGGGACGTCATGCTTGGAAGGGTGAAGGGATGGAGAAAGGGAGGGAGACCCTCAATGAGTGACTGGGATAATGAGGATAGATGTGTTAGATACAGTAAAGTTGGCACAGGACAGAGCAGGTTACAGGGCTGTTGTACACAGGTTCACAAACAACTCGATGGCACATAACAACCACCACCACCAGCTTCATTTCTAGCCATTTGGATTACTTCTCTATTTAAAAATTTTATTTTGTTGTTTAAGTTGAAAATATACACAGCAAAACTACTTCTACATGTACAATTCATTGGCATGGAGTATTTTTTTCAGCGCATAACCATTTGCACTCCTCTTTAAAGTTCCCATCTAATCTTTCAAGTTACTTTTGTCACTTTGATTCCACAAAAAATAGTTCTTAAAAGAGCCTAAAGCTCAAGGCAGACATTTTCCTCTAGTTCCGCTAAACAATTATTTGGTTTAAGAAGCCTTTTGGGGATATTTTTGGCTTAATATTTAAAAGATATCTCAAGACAATCATTTCAGCTCATCTAACCTTCATGGCCTCAGAAAGTCTAGCATTTATAAATTATTGACATTATATTCTGCATTGCTGCGGGTTTTTTTTTTCATGGATCTTTGATCAAAATGGTTAGTAACTATAGCTGGACATCATTCTGTTATGGTCTTGCCTCAAAGAAGGCAGGCTCTTCTCCCAGCTCATGTTCTCCTACTCCTGACTGGACGTCCTCTGTTGTTCCAGATGAATAGACACCAAGTGGCACGTGTTAGATTGTCACTTGCAAGCTTCTAAGGTGTCAATCACTGCTCAATGAACTAGACGGTAGAACAGAAGCACTAAACATGTTCCTAGGTCGCTTGATTGAGCTATACCATGAAACCATGACCCTTAACTTCCAAACTAAGGAAATTAATTTCATGAGGTTTATGGTTGTATTTAAGCAGTCTCAGCTGCTACCTTTTTGTAAATATGCTTATTGCACAACTTTCACCAGTTCAACTTTTTATAGGTGTGCAACTTGTTGACAGAAATTGCAACATTCAGCTGTATAACCTTTAAGTTTTTAAAACATAGTGAAGATGATATGAATGGGATTCTTACCATTTGCCATCATAACTGTCCTAGAAAATACATACACTTAAGTTTAAGAGGAGATACCAGTTTTTGGCGTTGAGGTTGCCAGGATAGGGAAACAGCAGGAAATGGAAACAACATGGAAAGATTAAAGCTTTATCAATAAGAAAAGATTTAAACAAAGCAAAACAAAACAAAACAAAACACTTGATTTGTATGCTCACAGTGGTACCTTTCCAAGGAAATAGCAATGATTCCTCATGCGGTGTGGAAAGCTCTTAAATCCTTATTTATATGTTATGCTTAAAATCTACTGCTACAGCTTCATTCCTGTAGCTTAAGATTTATCTTTGTTAGATTCAAGAATCCATTATTGGGACCACTTTTAAGTTCCCTGAAATCACTTCTACTTCAGTTTGAAGAAAGTACAAAACCTTTCCTCAGGGTAGGCGGATAAGCAGAAGGGAGCTCTGAAGAGATACTGGAGAAGTCAAAGAATGGCCTCATTTACTTCACAACTTTGTCTGCCTGTGGATTTCTGTGGTGATTTTGCCCTATCTGTGTACCAGGATAAAACCTTCAGTGAAAGACGTGACTGATTTTTTTTTTAAAGAAAATAAACCAGTTATGTAAATCAAGTATTCCTCTGTGCCTTTGCAAAGTAGCTCAACTAAGGTTACAATAACGATGCTAAGTATCTGCCGATGCTTCAAGTGTGCCAACTAAATCAAGGCCATCACAATCACCATCTTTAACTCTGTGGAAAATACCAGACCATTTCCCGTCTGTTTGAAAAAATCCAAAGTGTTGCAAAGGCATCAGCGAATCAATAGTATTAAAACTTCTTTGTTACAACATGTATTTTTCCAGGCACCAAGGAAAATTGCTCTTAGCATCTTCACTTGCTGTTGGTATCGACCAATTCAAGCACTGTCAGAAATGTGACCAATGATGTATTTTTGGGGACCTCCCAGCACACCACTCTTTGTGATAATGTTAACACTTTACAAAAGAATTGGAAGTCACAGCCCCTGCCCCATAAGGTGCTTGTACATCAAGCAGAGATTAAACTTCTGGTTCAATGGAAAACTGGGTTATGTCTGTATTTTTAATTCTTGTGTGAAATTGAGTATGCTGGGTAAGCAGTCTACCGTCCTCCTGATTTCATTGCTGCTAAATTTAAACATGCCTCTATATTTCACTCCGAGGTCTACTGAGCCACGTTAGGCTCCTATTCTAATCCATTTTCTGATATAAGCTTAATACCCACAATCAGTGTGACCCTGGGCTTCACAAGGAGAGCTATTAATTCAGGTTATTTCCCTGCTGTTATAATTTTCCAACAAATATTTATTAAGCTCCTTCTATGTGCTGGAGTCTCTGGCTGGTGTAAATGATGAACACGGTTAATCGCTAACCCATAGGCTGGTAGTTCAAGTTCACCTAGAGCACCTAGACAGAAAGGCCAGGAGATCTACTTCTGAAGAAAGCAGCCACTGAAAACTCTGTGGAGCACAGTTTTACTCTGATACACACGGAGACGCTATTTCTTGAAATCAACTTTAAAGCAGCTACTGGTTCTGGTTTTAGTTTTGTTTTTCCCCTTGCAATATATTAGGAGCCATTCAAGACCTTGCGCTGGGTAAGCTCAAGCTCTGAGTAACTGGCTAAGATAAGTGCATCCATGTCTCTCTAAGGGGTAAGACATTTATTTCACAAGTATTTACTGGATTCCTTTCAGAGGCTGTCTGAGGAATCTGCAGAGTTGAGACAAACTTTCTTCTGGGCTGTGATGAATGAGTAGGAGTTATTTAGGGAGTAAGTGGGAGAAGGGAACTCAGGCCAGATAACTTGCAAGAGAAGGGCCAGGAGGAGGTACTGGACACTGCCAGCATTCAAGAAAATATGTGTTGGCATCCATGTGAGTAGCATTTGGGTAGAACTGACATGCATTAGTGGTTATCCAGCTTATCAGCCATCCAACATCTCCCACTTTTGAACCTTGGTTGAACACTTTCTGGATATGGGACCTTCTCAGTATACCCAAAATGTTCTGAGATATACCCTCTAAGGTACATAGTGGATTTTTTTTATTAAATTAATTTATTTATTTTTCATTTCAGTGAACATCTACAGAGATTTTGGAATTCCATTCATTCATTGTTGCACCTTTCTCCCCTCCCCCCACCCCCGTTAGCTCCTCTCCTTGAAAAGTAAAAGAAAAATTCCCTCATTGGTACACAATCCCCCCCGCACTTCCCCCAACCCCATCCCCAACCCCAAATATAATCCACTCTGCAACCCTCATTCTATACTCTTACGATAAACATAATGCCCTATAATATAATACTTTTAAACTATTCTCTTCCCCCATAGATTCAATGCTGTAAACATATTTTATCCAGTTTTTCTCAATCTTACCCCCACCCCGTATCAGCCTCATTCTACAACAGTGGCACCATATAGCATTTGTCCCTTTGTGACCGAGATGTAGTGGATATTTAACAAACACAAATTCCCCTTTCCGAGCCTTAGTTGTTTGAGGGTGTTTTTTGTTGTCATACTACCAAATGCACAGCATTGTGAATTATGTACAATAATAAAGGCCGAGTGGGACAGTGGATTCAACAAAGATGCTTAAGCAATTCAAATCTTTCCTTTCTAGAATGTCCAGAACAAAACTGGCACGCGTCAGAGGTTTAATAACAAAAACCTTCACAGGTGATACCCAGGCCACGTCTACATCCCCTCAAAGCAGCTTTCTGCACCCCGCCCCCCCACCCTGAATCAGACACTCTAGGGGTGGCATCTCACTTAGGGCTATAACAGAGCCTCCCACCAGGTCAAACTGATGCTGAGGTTTATGAGCCAGAGTTCTCAGTAAACACCCAGCATCACCTCTGAGCTTTCAGCATGGCATCTGCCTCCAACAGCCACTACTCTTGTCAAGTCACCATGAAACAGTTACAGTAGTTACTGGTGTGTCTTCCATATCACACTGTGACCCACCCCCCTCAAAGCCAGGACTGTCTGTTAATGTGTAATATGGCTTATTCTACTTAACACATTATCTTCTACATTGGGATAACAATTGACATATTCCACACCAAAAGTTTAAGGGACTCTCTTTGCCAACTGTAGAGTTAACCACCAACAAGTAAATTCTTAACAAAATTATAGGACTGCCGAAACTTTCACAGAATTACTTTGTTATTGTTAAGTGCTGTAGAGTCATCTAAGATTCATAGTGACGCTATGAACAATAACCCAGTCTGAATCTTGCCCTATCCTGTGCTATTGAGGGTCTTCATCTCTTATACTACCTTTAGTAGTAGCATTATACCTTTCTCCAAGGATTGGTCCCTCCTTTCCACATGTGCCATCCTTGCCTCCAAAGAGCAACCCAGTTTCACTCTTACCAGGAGTTACGGGACTGGGGATACGAGTTTGTGGTTGTAAAACTTAAATTAGGACATCTGTGATTTTGAAATGGTGTCTCAGGGTTCCAGAAGCCTCTTCTGGTTTCCTTCTCAGGCTGTAGCTAAGCAAAGGGATTCGGGAAAAGCCACAATAGTGTATGCTACTGGACGCTGCTACTACAGGTTGATCAGTACTCAGCAAACAGCAGGAATTACCCACCGTCCCTGCCTCTCACCTCCCACCTCCCATCAGTAAAACTCTGTTCAAATTATTTCGTCTCATAATAAAGAGAAAGGGCTGTCTCGAGGAAGACAGATCATCACACAGCCTAGTTTAAATATGACTTGTGGGAGACTTTTCATTGCTGGACATCTGGTTGTGGGGATTTTTCATCCCAGAAAAGTTCCTTACATAAAAAAAAATGACGGAAGGCTCACGGCAATGGAAGCACTGGAAAGATTATACTCAGGGATGGGGATGGGGTACTGAGTGGGGGTGGGAAGAAAGCCCCAAGAGCCCAGTGTAGGCAGGGGAATGCTACAGAGGCTGCAGTTACTTTAAAGGGCCACACCCCTTAAGGTTAGAATGTGGAGAGATGGCCTTGTCCAGAATAAATATGGAAATTTTTGGTAATAATTGACAAGTCCAATTACGGACCCTGAGACAGTCTAGAGATATATGTTTTTTTCTCCCTAAAAATGAAAGCAAATAACAAACCAACCAAACCTATGTGACCTCTGGTCATTTCAGACTCACAGCAACGCCACATAGTGGAACGGGTCCAGGGGTTTTTATCCTGCAATTCCACCTCTTCTTTTAAAAAGAATGTATTATTGTTTTCGATAGAAGTTTATACAGCAAATTGGGTTCTCATTTTAACATTCACTACACAGAGAGTTCTGGTGGCCCAGGACAGGGGGAGTTGTGCTGCTTGCCCAAAGAAGCACCCTTCTCTGTATGAATTCACCAGCAGCTCCTCCTTGGGAGAAACACAGGTGGTCTCCTCCAGGGTGACTTTCAGGCTCAGGAGGGTCAGGTGGGAGTCTGTTCTGAACTGACAGCAGTGACTGATTGACAGATTATGTGACACCAGTTAGTTGCATTTCTGACCATGTGTCAATGTTCTCATTAATGTCTCTGGGAGGTTTCCAGAAATCTGGTCTCCCTGTTGTCTCACCCATTCCTCTTTGCTTTAGGGTAATTGTTGACTATCTCATCTCATAGAGATGATTTTTAATGGTGTGTAGTACTCAGGGGTGGTATTATTTATCTTATAAGTCAATCTATAATTGAGCTAAAAGGTAGCCTCTGGGGATGGTTTCCATCCAGAGTCTATAGAGTATCACAGGGTAATAGTTTTGAGGAGTTCTCTAGTTGTAACCAATCTAACACATCTGGACTTTTAAAGAATTTGAGTTCTGTTTCACATTTTTCTCTTGTTCTTTCAGATCCATCTGTTGTGGGCTGCTGGTCAGAATGGTCAGTAGGGGCAGCCGGGCACCATCTAGATCTTCTGGTCTCAGGGCAGATGAGGTCATGCGTGGCTTCTTGAGACTTACAGTTACATATACTAGTTTCTTTTCCAAGTCTAGTTTCCATCTTGATTTTTTGCTTTAGATCAGAATCTTAGATGTAACTTTAATGGCCACTCACCCCAAACACTACTAACCAAACTAGGATGTAGAATACACATTTTATGAACGTTATACCATTTAACTGAGTTGTCCCAGGAAACTATGGCCCTAAGCCTTCACATTTAGAAAATCAATCCCATTAGGTATTGGGTTCTGAGAAGTATCCATGATGGTGGCCCCTGTGCTTTTTTATGTATATAAATAAAAACGGACATGCACACACAAACATACACACATATAATAGCTAAATCTACATGCACATATACATGTCATGACTGTAATCTACATGTGTACACATGTCATGGCTAAAATCTAAATGTATACACATGTATCATGGCCATAATATACATGTGCATATATGTGTCAAACTGTCATCTATATGCGTGCAATGTGTCATGGCTAGAACAGGTGCACACATGTATCATGGCTGTTATCTACCTGTATACACAAGTGTTATGGCTGTAATCTACATGTGCACACATGTGTCATGACTGTAATCTTCATGGAGGTAAATAATCAGATTTTACTTCCATAGCACCACTTGCTAGGTTTGAACCACTGTTTTTAATTAGCATGTGAGTATAAACTGTTTGTACTACCAAACCAGAGTGGCGTCCAGAAACTCCAGATATTTTTACTTTTCAGTTTAACCCAAACAGGGGAGCACATTACATAAAACAGTCCACTGAATAGGGAAATTTGCTATTAAATGAAGCTGAGAGAAGAAAAGGTGCTCTTTGGACCCATAGAGCAGCATTTGAATTTCTTGTGTTTATACTGGAGCAGTGCGGAGAGCAGGGGTCAACCTGTTATCTTCAGTTCATGGTAAGCAGAGAACGTTTTCAGTGTTGTAGATGACATAGTTTCTCTAGAAACCCCTGAACTCTGGCATCAAAACCAAAGCATTACCAGATAGAAACAAGAGGGTGAGGACGCGCTAATAAACTCAATTTACAGAAACATGTGGGGTGCTGGAACTGGCTGGCAGAGCAACACTTTTATGACCCATACTAAAAACCATTGTATAGTGGTATGGTCGGTCACATGTGAGGATGCTAGTCAAAGGGTCCGCAGTTCTAATCCTCTAGCGGCAAGACATGGGAAATCTCCTTCTGTCAATATTTGCAGCCTTAGAATCCAACCTCAGAATCAACTTGACAGCTGTGGGTTTGGTACAGAGGATGAGGTCCCTGAGTGGTCCCCATGGTTTGTGCTTGGCTACTAAGTGAAAAGGTTAGTGGTTTAAACTCACCTGGTGGAGCCAGGGCAATACGCTTCCATAAAGATTACCAGAGAAGATTACAGCCGACAAAGCTATTAGCAGTTGTATTCCGAAACATATAGAGCTACCATGAGTCGGGATGGAACTGACAGCAACTTGTTTAGTTTGGTTTAGGCTTAATATCAGGGAAACCCACCTGACCTTAGAAGCCAGTCAGTATTCACTGCAAAGTCCAATTTATCACTCGTCATGGAATCATTACATAGGTGAATGTGAGGAAATCTATTAGTTTCTGTGAACTTCGATTTCCTTATCTATAACATGGAAGTGACAACCTTAACCAGGACTAGAAGATGTGGAGTGTGGGCCTATCACTTGGCGTCCACTGTTACACGTTTCCTCTGAGTTACAGCCATGAAGATAGCTCACCAAAGAGAAAGTCTTCGCTCCATGTGCAGACCACCTGAACAGACCTCACAGAATGTCTGGTGTTTGCAGGGATATTCAAGATTACACAGTGTGGCCACACTGAACACAAATAACTGCTTACAGAGAGCTGCTTTCTTTACTTCTCCTTCCTGCTGTGTTCTAGATGCCAGCCCTGAGCAGCCTGTGTGGCCACAGGGGATGCTTTGGCCTGGCCCTGCTTCCCTCAGCCACACTTCTGGCTGGGCTTCCATCAGGGAAGTCTGTGGTGACGTGCCCAGCTCTCCTGGGCCCTGCAGGGTCAGGCAACATGCAAATGAAAAGAGACTATTTTTTGAGTCACAGTGGCCCACTCAACTCTGGCACCTCTTGATTTCATTTTTGTCATAAACGACACAAGATGAATTTGAAGCATTCTGCTCATTAATGAATGCTAAAGAGCTCCTCTGTCTTTCCCAAAGGACATAATCTAATCTTGGCATCAGGTAATCAAGGCTCCCTCCCTGACACACCCTTATCTCTCCCATGGGCATCTGCCTGAGTGAGTACTAAAGGCCTACTTCTGAACCAAAGCCAGTGCTGGACTTGATATGGGCAACGAGGTCACAGTGACAATTTCTTGCTGGGTATATCAGAACTCTGTACAAACGCTGGGCTTGTTGTGTATCAGGCAGGAGCTTGGAAAAAGAGCAGCTCACTGCAGACTGTTTTACTCCGCCTAAGTTAGATTTCTGGAATGCAGATGGCTGACAACCCAAGAACTGTTTTCAGGGAGTTATATATCTGTACTCTTGATGGAACACAACTCTGAGGGTGTTTTCTGTGAGTGTCGGCAAACACTTTGCAACAGTAATGAAAATACCGGGATCACTTGTTTTGGAGAACCTGCATGCTCATGAATGGTGGGGATTCTGCTAGGAGGATCACCGCTCGTAGGAGCAGAACCATGCGACCTCGATCTTGTTTTATCTGTTCCTTCTGTCTCCTACAGCATATTACTGCTAATCCTCTCCCCCATCCCCCCATTCCTGCTCCGATGCTTTCCCTGGTTTACAACCACCTTCCAACTTTAACTCTATCCCCTGCCATTCTTCCTCACTGCAACCAGCTTATTTCCCAAATGCCAATCTGATCAGAACATCTGCCTACTTAAAACCTAGCATGGCTCAGCTTTGCCTTTAGGGTGAAGATCAGCCCCTGGATGTGACATGCACCGGCCCTCAGGATTGGCTTCCACCTCTCTGCCTCACAGATACCTCCTGACTTGATCTCAGTCCTCATAAACACTGCAGCTCTCCCACTGACCTTCACACCCATGCCTTTATTTATAGTTTTCTTCCACTGTATTAACTAATATTGTCATTGTTGTTGTTACTGTGTGCCATATAGTCAGAACCTACCCATAGCTCCAGTGGGTATTCAGAGGCAGTAAGTCACACAGGAATAGACTAGACTGTCCATACTTTCTATGCAGAGCAGCTGGTGGATTCAAACCACAAGCCTTTGGGATTGCAGTGCAGCTTCTTACCACTAGGCCATCAGAACTCCCTATAAGCTGCCAGCAAATTAGGCCCTGGCTAGTGGCAAACCCACATGTAATGAAACGGCCTGCTGTGGTCTACAGGGTTTACACTGACTGATATTTCAGAGATGACCAGGCCCTTCCTCATTGTGTTTCTTAATTTGGATGTACCACTGAAACCTGTTTAACATCATAAAACACATAAGTCTCAAATGACGGATAGGTGATGACTGCATGAGGTACAGGTACACTGGCTGGGAATCAAACCCTCCTCTCCCACATGGAAGAACATTTAACTATCAAACTACCATGCCCTCCTGCAATTGTGCTCTCTCTCCTTTTACCTGGCCCTAACACCTCCTCATTCTTCAAGTTTAGGCCTGGAGGTTTTCTATCACTTTCCTTGACTTGGCTGGGCTAAAACCACCGCTAAAGCGTAACCACTCCTGAGTGGTGTCTTATAAAAGAGGAGAGCTGACATGAGAGAGTCACACCCAACAGGGAGAATCCACATGAAGAAGCACCAACAAGCCAAGAAACGCTAAAAAATGCCTCGGCTGACCAGAAGCCAGAAGTGACAAGGAAAGACATTCCTTTGGAGCAGAGGGGGAGAGTGTGGGCCTGGTGACATCATGTATTCTGACTTCAGATTCCTCACATCCAGAATTATGAGACATAGATTTCTGTTCCTCAAAGCCACCCAGCTTGTGATGTTTCCTTCCACTAGCTTCAGCCAACTAAGAGAGAGCCCAGTCTCCCTTCACTCCATGGCTCATAGATAATGAACACTGTCCCTCCTGTTTGCTTTTGTTAACTCTAGAGCTTGGACAGTGCAATCCTGTGGTATTTGCTGAGGAAACATTTGTCTAATTTATAACTGCTATGCTCACTGAGTGATTCAAAGAAAGGAGTCACTTTTAAAATCAGTAGTTCTTGACCCCCACTGTACAACATTAAAGATGCTCTGGGCCCCCTTGCGATGCTAATTCATCTGGTGTGGAATGTGTTCCGGGAAGCAGCTGTGTTTTACGAGGCTCATCTGGCTGGTATTGTTGCTGGGGTGGAGGACATGTTGCTAGTTTACATGGCAAAGTGTTGTGGAGGTTATAAGGATGGATGACTGCAATTCCAGCCCATAGAGAGAAGCGACTTTCCCTCACAAGCACTTTCCCTCAGACGGCCCAATTAAATGTACAGATTTCACCAAGGAACTGAATGCTCAACTCATTCCTGCCTACAACGTCTCAGGACTTCTTCAGGTTCTAGGCAAGCAGGTGGACTGGAGTGTTCTCACGTGGGGCAGTCAGTGAGGGCACTGTGATGCTCTCTGAGCATGGTCCCTAAGGTACCTGCTCCCCCCTGAAGCCAGGCTTCTGCTGGGTGTCGCACTGAGGTGCAGCCACTGTAGGGAACTGCCTTTGCTGCTCAGGGACCTGGCGTAATTAGCAAGGGCAGCCAAGATCTTCCACGCTAACCCACAAATCTTGAGCAGCAGCCAAGGTCGGTGATCCAACCCCAGAGGCCTGGGGACAGTGGAGCAGAGCAGCCTGCATGCCAACACTGACTCGGCTCTGGGGCAGCTGGCAGTGTCCAGCAACCCAAGGGACAGCTACTCAGGGACAGAATAGGAAAGGTGACTTTCTGGACTTACTCTGAGACCAAAACAGATGGCATCAGGGCAGCTGAAAAGGGAGCTGGCAGTTCTGTCTTAAAGTCTCCTGTGTTGACCCTTGCTGTAGTATTTGCTTTTATTGCAATGGAAATCAAGTGGTGGAGGACAGGGACGCTCAGGCATAGAAGAGCAGCCCTGGACTCAATCAGCTTGTCTCTGACCGAGAGCTCTGAGGCCCTCAGCGTTCACCCCTGAAATGACACCCCACATCACGCTTGCCGTGGTGATTCACAGCACTGGCTGCTGCCCTGCTCCTTTCCTCACAGAAAGGCATTTTAATTTAGGCTTTAAGGCATCTTGGTAGCCAGTTTAAAAAAAAAAATCAATCCATCAATAAACTTTTCAAGCAGCAATTTATCTTACAATCAATTGATGTTAGGTTTGCTCAAGAGCAATGATTATGGAAGGAACATCTTTCTCACCTTCTTTAGTATCTGCAGGCAGCCAATCCCAAAGAGGAGATTTTAAAAGTCAGGGTAGGGATCAGGGCCTTCTCTTTGTAGCCTGCCCTTGAGAGGAGAGGTCAGGAGACAAACAGCTGTGTGACAAAGCACCCTCTGCCCATTAAAACGTGGAGCCAAATTAATACAGCAATCAGGTCAGATTTGCTGGTTAGCTAATTGAAGGCTCTAGCCAGCCAGATAACAGGAAGCTCTTTTTTGCCAGTGTGTGACAGAGCCTGCCTCAAGCGAGGCAAAGTTGGCACAAATCACATTAGTGGGTGGCATTTAATCCACAGTTTCAAATAAATAACATGTCAAGCACGTCAGTCGAAACATGTGACTACATGTGGTGGAGAGGCAGAAAAAAAGGGGGTGGCTTCCTTGTGAAGAAGGTTGACACACAATCTCTAAGAAGGCTGGGGAAATGGAAGGACGGCCATCCATTTTTAGTTATGGTGTCACAATTCATAGGTGCTGCTGACCCAAAGGTGGTTAATCAGAAGTTCATCAAGCGAGTGCACCAGCAGCTCCAGAGGGAAATGGGGGCATCTCTTCCCAGCAATTCATGGCCTTGAAAGCCCAAGGGAGGATCAGTTATGAGCTGGTTCCAGTGTAATGGTAATAAATTTTGATTAGTTTTCCAGTGCTCATTCACCAAAGTTAGCCACATTTTGCCAAACAATGGGACTGAAGACTTAGTCTTGTGTAAACCTTCTTGGAATTTACAAAGAAAAATGACCCAAAGTTCTGAACCTGGGTCTCTGCAATCTCCCAGACTGGGGTAGTTCCTGAGCTGGGGTTGTTCTCTGAGCCACAGCTACTGATGAGGGGACCTGGCTTTTCCAGATTGCCACAGAAGCCAAAGTGAACAGCACTGAAGAAATAACTGAGCCTGAAAGCAATTTTCCAAGGCACATCATTATAATGTCAAAACACAAGGTGCTAAGAAAGCAAAATAGTTCCCTCCTGTTCTATGGGAGTTTCCGAGTAAAGCAGACAGTTAGCATGTTCAGCTCTTGATCGAAATGTTGGAAGTTCCAGTTCAATCAGATGCTTTGGAGGAAAACTGTGGTCATCTACCACCAAAATAATCAGCTACAGAAAAACCCCACAGGAATCACGCTTCTACTCTGATGCACATTGTGTCATATGAGTCAGAATAAAGTTGAAAGTAATGGGTTTATTGTCTGTGTTGATGAAAAATGACATCTAAAGACATCCCTTTAAGTATTCTGAGCCATCGACCATCATGAAGGTGTCATCGTGTCCTCGTCACTCATTCCAAGGTGGGGGGGAAGGTGACAATGACAACCATCTGTGCAGGTGTTGCTCCCAACTCATCTCTATGCTTCCAGCACTAAATGTCAATTTCACAAATATCCGTGCAGTCAATGAATGAATGGACGCAAATGGAGGTGCAGAAGAGAGAGGTTCGTGAGCTCAAAGAAATCAACCTCAAACTCCCGTAAATCAAGTCACTATTAGGAAATAAATTAAATGTCTACTGGTCTCACATCAAGGGTGAAATCTAAAGCCTCATACATTTACATCTCAGAGCATGTTTTGCATAAAGTGCAGAAAAGTGACAAATGAAATGGGACATTTTGCCCTTTGGGGAAAATACACGTCTTCTATAGAGTGCGCTTGTAAGCATGCAAGAGAAATGAACAGAGAAAAGTGAGGTCCAGCTCTCAAGCTGTGGCATCAAGTGAGGCCAGTGAGCTCAGAGAAGAACTGTACCATGCACGTGCCTTGCCCGGTCCCCCTGGAAGGGCAGTGCCACCTGAGCACAGCACTGGAAGCTCTTCAGCAGGTAGCCTGGCAGTGGAGATGGCCGCAGCCATTCTAAAACTAAATCCAAGTCAATTTTAGATTAAATTTACATTGTTGTTGTTGTTGTTGTTTAATGCCGTCGAGTCGTAGACGACTCATAGCGACCCTATGAACGAACAGCCTGAGCACTGTTCGTACATAGAGTTTCCAGAGGCAAGCCATTTTGGAAGTGGATGCCGCTCCTGCTTGAAATAAATCAGAGTTCAGCGGTCTAGACTTGATGATACAGATGGAAAAGGACTGCTTGCCACTCTTCTCCAACTGCTTCTCACCTGTTTTGTTTCCTCAGACCAGCAGCTTGATAGTTTATTTGAGCCAAACTTTGTGGAGAAATTTAAAATAGCACGATGTACATTTTAATTTCCCAGTAAACCGAGCTAAATAATTAACAGAGCTCTGGTGGCCTAGTGGCAAGAAGCTGTGCTGCAATCCTGAAGTAACACGGTTCGAGGCCCCCAGCTGCTCTATAGGAGAAGGATGGGCAATCTCCTCCCACATGATTAACTGCCTCTGAAAACCGGCTGGAGGGTCAATTATGGGTCGGTTCCAACTCTATGGTACACAAAAACAACAACAACATCTTAAGGAGTAAATGTGTTTTTATTTTCTGGATTTTCTCTGATAAGATATTGATTGCTGGTATTGCCCTGAAGCTTCAGAGGTATATCCACTGCACAACAACAGCAGCAACTAATACTTATCAAGCATCTTGATTAGATTACTCACTCAGCTAACTAATATTTCTCAAGAACCTAATTCTTGATTGCTCCCAAATAAGATAAATGGTCACGCATACAGTGACCAACTAAAAGGTTAGAGGTCTGAATTCATTCAGAAGTGCTTCTGAAGACAGGCCTGGCAATTTGCATCCCGAATATCTTGGCCTTGAAAACTCGATGGGTGGTTCTATCCTGCATTCACTTGGCTGTCATCTGCCAGAATCAACTTAAGGGCAATTAACAAGAATAGGATCTAGTTACTGGCTGAGGTGTTAACAACACAGAGAACTAGCTCTAGCCTTAAACACAAACTAAACCCACCACAATTGAGTAAATTTCAACTTAGGGCAATTCTCCACTGGGTTTCTAAGGCTGCAAATCTTTCTGAAAGGGGATGGCCCATCTTTCTCTATTGGGACAACTAGTGGATTCGAATGTTTGACCTTTTGATTGTGAATTCACCGGAGCTCCTTAGCTCCTGTCAAACACAAAGGACATAAAGAGATGTAGATGCACAAAGATTCACACAAAATTCAGTCAATTCTTCTATGGGTTTCAGCTATCCACACAATTTAGAACAATGACAAAATTATAAACACACTACTTTTTAAAGTGTGTGCATGTTTATTGCAGCTTTGTTCACAATAG
>NW_006399809.1:9233345-9284148 GCF_000299155.1 Elephantulus edwardii | reverse complement strand
ATAATTATGGAAAAAAATAACAAAAAAATTAAAAAAAAATAAAGTGTGTGCATGTAAAGATTTCTCATTTTAGCCCACTGCTTCAACAACTGTCTTTCTCATTGCATACTGAAATTATTTATTCACTACTCATCTCCCCAGCACATCCGTGAGCCCTAAAAGGGAGAGTTGTTTTTGTTGATTGCCCTTGAGTTGAGCATGACTCATAGCGACCCTATGAACAAAAGGCCTGAAGCCCTTCTACAACTATCAACATTTATCAAAGTTCATAGAGTTTTTTTACTATAATTCAATTTATCTTTTATTACATTACTGTTGTTTTTGTTGGATACTATTAAGAAGAAACCAAATCATGGCTGACCCATCCCTTCAGCAGTTTTCAGAGCCAGTCAGTCACACCGGAGGAGTATGACAATCCTTTACCTGCAGAGCAGCTTGTAGATTCTAGTTGTGTGCCTTTGGGACTGCAGTGCAGCTTCCTACCACTAGGCCATTAGAAATCCCTGGTGGGTTTCACAATCACTCTTACTTGGAAAATTTCTCCATAAACTGAAGGTCAACTATATTGTATGTCTAGAGTTTTTATGTTTTGAAAAAAGATTTCTTTGTGAAGGCTGAAGATAAATCTGTATTGATTTTAAGTATGGTGAAAGAGTATTCATAACAGTAGCAATAATAGATTAACTTTGGTTAACACATTGCTGTACCAATGACCATCTATATTTCTCCCAAATGGTTGTGAACTGGGACACCTCATAAATCTCCCGGCTGGTTATTACAGTGTCCCAGGGCAGAAGGGCACTTTCCAAACTACAGTAATTGCCAGTCATTTATTATTCTTAGAGGAGAACCTTTCAACCACCAAAGCTACAAAGCTCAGACAATTAAAACAGTCCCGAATGTTCTAACTGTGTAAAAGCCTGGTAATCACCTGGCAATTTTGAGTTTGTAATCCCAAGGAAGAGGTGAAATTGTTCTTGTGTTTCTCCCTTCAATGAAAAACAAAACAAAACTGGTTACCATGGAGTTGATTCAACCCCAGATATCAAAGAGTTGAACCATGTTCCTTAGGATTTTCAATGGCTGCTCTTGCAGAAGTCAATCACTATGTCTTCCTTCCAAAATGCCTGACTCCGAATGGACTCAAACCTCTAATCTTTGGTTAGCTGGTGAGCATGCTAACCATTGCCATACCCAGATATTCCTCTCTACTCAATAACTCTTCCTTTTTGATTGTTTACTATACCTCTCACAGCTAGATGGAACTAGCTTCCCTAAAAGTTTGCAGAAATCCATCAGATGCCGTAATTTCACTTGACTTTGGAACAAACAGCATGGATGGAAATTATGTGGCACACGTACCCTTATTTCCCTCTCCATGTCAGTGGCAGACATTATTAATCTATAAAGGCACTTTTTGTTTCTGTTGATGCAAGACTATCTCTATGCAGCCATTACCAATCAATTAAATGTAGCATTCATAATAGCAAGCATTCTTCATCTCTGAAGGAATCGATATTTGTAAGCACTAGTTAATTTTATCAAACACTTAGGCTAGATTAATAATTTCTGTGTAAGATTTTATTTTTTACTGTGCATATACTCTTTTGTTTTGTTTTTCATTCATATTGTGTGTCATATGATCATTCCCATACACTGTGTCCTATAAAATTAAACACCATTGATATATATGCACTATTAGTCCTTCTTTTCAGATCCTTAATGGATTGTTACTAATTCTTTCATCCCTCCCCCACCTACCAAACTCTGGGACCTATGATTTCCCCTATTCCTCACCATCAGCCCCCCTCCATCTCCCTTTTCCTCTTTGGACTTTTATTCATATCTTACTAGTTATCTTTCTGTTTGGATTCAATTTTATGTGTCTGGGAAAATTATTCTACCTTAATAGCTAAACAGTATTTATAAATCATTTACCATCTTGGCCATTGCAGCCAATACAGGCATTTAGGGAATGGGGAACCGTTCTTGGTGAGGACTCACTATGGATCAACACTTAGAAGGAATCTGATATGTATTTGCAGAAGGAAAATAATGGACAGACAATGGCTTACTAGGTCAAGTTACAGACCTCTGATGTCAAACATGAGCCCTTTTCTCCTTTTCACATGTCAATGATTTTATAACTCTGGGGGAAAAGGTCTATAAGCAATATTCTAGGGATTTCTTTAGAAATACAATTGTAATGAAATACAATTTTCCCCCTAGAAGTCATGTTTATGTATATAACAAAATGTTAATGATAACTTCTTATTAAAAACAAATTTTTTTCAAAAGGATATAATTAACAGTAAAGTTAATTATATTAGAGAGTCAATATTTGGTTATGTGTTGATTATTTTTTTTAAATAAAGTGAAAGGAGATGAAAACTAAAAGGCTTACATAATTTAAAATAATACAAACACAAGAAGTTTCACATAGCAAATACACATACAATAAGAGAACAAGTACATAAACAAGAATAGTGTATATAAAGAAAATCTACCTAAAGTGATAATTCGAGAGAGACATAGAGATAGATAGATAGAGAGAGAGAGAGAGAGAGAGAGAGAGATTGATTGAATATTAACGAGAACACCTAAAAAGTCCTTATTTGTCAGGCAAGATATTTTATGGGAGAGGCAGGATGATACCTACTCTGCAAAATAACATTTGTTGCCAACTGCAAATGTCCTGCCCAGGCAAAAATTCCAAGACTCTGAAATTTCTGTAAGTATAAATGGAATCTTGCACTTTTGAGAGGTCAGACTGAAGACAATACCATGACAGAATTGAATGACTTGCACAGAATCACATACTAGACAGAGGAGAAAAGGGATTTGAACCTAGAGTTCCTACCTCCTACTTGCTACCTTGTTGGCAGTATTGGTACAAATGATAAATGATCACTCCCAATGCTGCATTTCAAAGGAGGGATATAAAACCTTGTATAAAACAGCAGGTGATGAAAAGGAGCAGCAGAATGGGGAGGATTTAGAGTGGAGTGGTGAGAACTTTCCAGGTAGGTGATTGTTACTGTGTGCCTTTGAGTAGGAACCAATCCAGAGCTGACCCTCCCGCCAGTTTCAGAGGCAAGAAATCACTTCGGAGAGATTTCCCTTCTTTGTCCTGTGGATCATCTGGTGGATTCGAACTGCATGGGTTAGAACTTTCCATGTTAATAGATAATTTTCCAAAATCAATTTGGTTTTAGTAAAAGGTAGAAGAAGAAAAACAACAAATATTGGAATTGGACTGAATGAGGTTTGACACTTGGCTCCCTCACTTACCATCTGTTTGCCCATGAGCAAATTTCTGAAGCGGTCTAGGCCTCAGCTCCCCATCTGTAACTCGGAGATTACAGTTCATAGCTTGGAGTGTGATGTAAGCATTAAAGGAGATAATGTCTGTGAAGCAACTTTTGCAGGACCAGGCAGTAAAGGATTGCTAGAGTACCATATACTTAGGGAGGGCATTGCAGAAATACAAGTAGAGACCTTAACTATTAAGTATAAGAGTCTGAACTGGATCATACAAGAAAAGGGTTGCACAATTCGATGGCTGGGTGGGGTGAAAGAAATGGGAAGGACCTTTTGTGAAAAACAATGTACTTAAACTTTGCAAATAAATCAGAATTTGTTTTTATTTAAAAACGAAGTGAAAATGTGTGTAATGAGGGAAGGAATGGTGCAATAAAGTAAAAATCTAACAACTAAACAAAGACACTTGAGTCTTTCTTCTGGTACTGCCCTCTTGTGTGACCTTGAACAATTCTCTTTGCCCTTTGTATTCTCTTTGCCAAGATGAGTTTTACACATCCTTGTAACTTCTGACTTGAATCTTGAATATTTTGGGTGGTTACATGAGAATATGCCTTTCTACGGCAAGAGTTATGCTTTTAGGAAACAGATGTGCTTAGAGTTTCTGGCCAGGAGTTAATAGAACTTCTAGTAAGAGAGAGAAAGATACTCTCTATCAGTATGCACTACTCACATGATGTTAGACAGAGGGATATATTTCAGAGAAAAGAATAAATAATGATTAACGATTATATCTGACATACTACTAAACAGGTTAATGCCCGCTGTTGTTGAGTGAATTCTAACTCATAGAGCCCATGTGCTCTTTAGTAGAATTGCTCTCCACAGGGCTTTCTTGGTAGTACTATTATGAATATTATAATACTGTTTTATTGTTTTTGTTAATACTGTCTAGTCAGAACCAAGTCATAACTGACCCTCTAGTAGGTTTTCAGAGGCAGAAAATAACGTGGCAGGATACTGTCCCTCTTTCATGCATAGCAGCTGGTGGATTTAAACTACATACCAACAGAGCTCTCTATTATATTATGTATGCAATGGTGTTGTTTAGTTGAGTATTATGGAAATAGACTGCTACATCTTTCTTCCGTGGTGTCTTTGATATTGTTAGAAGTTATCAAGTAAGACCTACAGTGACTCTATGAGTCTGAACCCTGTCCTATCCTATTATCATCCTCAAACCTTTTTTTTAAAAAAAAACTAGAGCCTACTGTGGCAGTCATTTGTCAGTCCACCTGGTTGAGAGTGTTCCTCGCCTTTGATGACCCTCCACCTTTCCAAGTATGCTGTCCCTCTTCAAGGAATAGCCTCTCAAGCAACATGCCTGACATATGTGAGATGAAGCTTGATAATCTCTGCCTTCAACAAGCACTCTGGCTGCACCCTCTCCAAGAAAGATTTGTTTGTTCTTTCATCAGTTCATGGAATATTCAGTGCTTTTCTTCAACACCACAGCTTAAAGGCATCAATTCTTCTGTTATTCTTATTCATGGTCCAGCTCTCAGATGCATAGCAAGGGATTGGAAAGACCATGGTCTGAATCAGACACACCTTAGTTCTCAAACTGACATGACTGTTTCTCAAGGATTTGGAGAGGACCCTGAATGTAGATTTTCCTATTGTGATACATCTCCTAATTTCCTCACTGTTAGTATTGAGGGTGCTGACTGTGAATCTAAGTAAGATGAAACTGTTAACAGTTTCAGTCTTTCCTCCATCTATCCTGATGATGTTGCAATCAGTTCAACAATAAGAATTTTTGTTTTCTTGACATTGGTATCATTATGGATGTTGATAGGTTCAAAACATCAATAAGTTTGCTGGTTAGTACATGAGAATAAACTTTTATGGAAATTAAAAGACAGTGCCTCACTAAATAAAGTTGAGACCTTTTCTTCACAACAACCTTGAGGTCAATGTTGTTGTTGTTGGTGTTGTTAAGTGCTGTCGAGTCGTAGGTGACTCATAGTGACCCTATAAACAAAAGACCTGAACACTTGTATAACTTTCATCGTTTCTCCAAGCTCATAGAGTTTCCGAGGCAAGCTATTTCAGAAGTGGATGCCAGTCCTGCTTCTAAGCTTGTTTTAATTGGGGAGCTCCACCAAACACTGTCCAGCATAGGAAGCCATTATCACATTTGACATATCAATACACCTTTCCTTATTTTCCCATCTGATAAACACAAAGAGTAGTAAAGGAGAACATTTATATGCCAAGTCAGCATAATGCAACAGGTGAATAAAATGAGTAGGAAAAAAAGAAATGAAGGCAAGAAAAAGAAATAGGTAAAATAAAGGTTGGAGGAAGCTATATATACAGAGAATTTTTCAGTGGAAAATTAATTTAGAAAAGCAAAATCTTGTGAATGCTTACTCTTCTTTTATAATAACTTTCAAAGGACTATCTCCAGATATTTTACTAATAAAAAATGTGTTTTTAAGGCATGACCTGGAAACAAGCCAGCCCCACAAAACAGATTATAAACAGTGAGAATTGAAGCACCAAAATATGAGGTACTTATGTAAAGAGATCTGTCACATGCTTTAAACATAATCCCAAAGTGTCTTACAGGGAACCAATGTGGCCTCTTCCACAGAATGAATTTCCTCCCAGGTAGGACAAACAAAAGCCACATCGACATCTGAGAGATACTTTAGGATGAAGACCCCCACCTCCTGTGTTCTCATCAGACACTTTCCGTTATTAGTCTTTGGCTAAGTGGGTTTCTAAGGCAGCTCTGCAAACTGTTCACTACCTGCACATCATTAATCAGTGCCAAACTAAACATGCTCCTGGCCCAGCTGGGAATACAGCGGCCTGGCTCATCACCCCGGCACCTAATGAACAAAAATGAGTGATGACTGGTAGGTAAACACACCACACAGAAATTGCAAGTTGGCTAATTGAGTACTGCTCTGGACATTACACCTTTGAAGGCTGTCTGACAAATACTGATATACAACTTGTTTCAGACATACAGTAATTTTCCAAAGTAGTGAGGCCCACTGGCATTTCTTTAATGTGTTAAATCCCAAGGTAGATAAAATTTGGGTCATTTAGGGAGTATTTCCAGCAATTTCTGTGAAACTGAATACATGCACTTGAGCTACCATCATCTTCATTTAGTAAAGCAAAACAAAAATTCAAAGTAAAACATAAGTTGGGGTTGCTAGTAGTTTTGTTTAAAAAGGGCATAAGGCTCAGTATTATGAGAAAAAGTATCTTCCTTGTCTAGGTCTCATTAGAAAACACTCTTGGTTTGTAAAAAAAGATGATGTGTCCATAGAAGCTCATCATATAAATGCAGTACAGCATCTCTAATTCTAAATGCTGCCAAGTATTGGGTAAACACTTCTATAGACTGGGTAGATCATAGGAGAAAAGGAAGTCCCTGGCACTTATAAAGATGGATTTCTATTTTTTTTTTAAATCACAGGAGTTGTCATATTTGTTAAAAGTGCTAAGGGATAAAGTCCAATGGTGGTGGTGTTGCTGACAGTCTTTGAGTTGAGCATGACTCATAGAGACCCTATCAACAAAAGGCCTGAAGCCTTTCTGTAACTATCGACATTTATCAAAGTTTATAGAATTCTTGTTTAGGAAGTGAATGCCACTCCAGCTTCCAACAGATGGTCTTACATACTGATAGTGTTAGAGGGTATACATTACCTGAAGTGGGCAGTGGAAAAGTGGTATATGATACTGAGAGAAAATACAAAATTAAGTCATAACTAAATGGGTCAAATTCTTTCTGGATTGATTTTTGTGGCTCATTTTTCCTAAGGTGCTTTGGTGATAAAGACTAGAAATAGTACAAAGGATTTAAAATAGAACCTGGGAAAAATGCTTATCACCTCTGAACTTCAATTTCCTCCTTTATAAAGTGGAGATAGTGGGCTGTGTCAAATGAGATGAACATGAAAGTACTGGAAACAATTCTTGACCCATGGTATTGCTGTTATGTGCTGCTGAGTCAGGACTGACTCATAGGTGACCCTTCAGTGGGTTTTCGGAGGTAGTAAGTCACACAGGAGAAGACTTGTTAAGTTTTCTTCCAAACTTTTTGCCACATTCTTCTTCATAAAGTCCAGCTTCTCAAATTATTTTCTCAGTAGATAGATTAAACAGGTATGGAGAAATGACACAACCCTTGGCTATACCAATTTTGAAACTGTTAAATTTAAAGCTAGTCTGAAAAAGCTACCTGCTGTGCATTTCCTAACTATAAGATACAGTCATATGGTCATAGGGTAATTATAGGTTTACCTTTTCAATCTGACAATGGCTCCATGGGAAAAAGGTAGGTAATCTCTTCCCAAGTGATTATAGCCTTGGAAACCCAATGGAGGATGAACTATGAATTGGTTCCCTCTCAATGGCAGTCAGCAAACAAACTGTTTTCCATTATGGCTGAGCCATTTTACATTCCCACGAGTGAGGAATGAGGGATCAAACTCCAAAGCGATTCTTTTAAGGATGAGTGGTATTTCACTGTGGTTTTGATTTTCATTTCCTTAATGATGTGTATTCTTCTATCATTCATAAAGTTTTTTATTATCAGCAGTGATCATTTTCAGTAGTCAAAGCAAATCAATACTGGCAGTCAAAACCTTACCACAGTAACAACAGCTAAGTTTAACAGGACAGCAAACAACAAATATTGATGAGAATATGAAAAGACAAGAACTCTCATCCACTGTTGGCAAGAATGTAAAATGGTACAACCACTATGATTGGTAGTCTGGCAGTTCCTCAAAAAGTTGAAAATAAAAATGACAATTGATTTGAAATAGAAGCAGCTCAGATTCCCATCAACAAACAAATGGAGAGAGAAAATGTAGTACATTCACACAATGGAATATTATGTGGCATTGAAAAAATAATGAAGAATTCATGAAACATTACACAAGATGAAAAAGTCTAGAGGACATTATGCTGAGCTAAATAACTCAGTCATAAAAGGACAATTATGCTATAAAACCACTGTTATAAAATTAGGATGGCTAAGAGGTGGTTATAGCAGGGAGGGCAGGAAAAGAAAGGAAGGGTAAGTAACAATGTATTGGAATAATTGGAGTGATGGCCAAGTTGAGATGACTGGATGATCAGACATGGAGTCAGGTTGGTCTGAGAAGAGGCATGGTATGACGGATATCATTGCTGTTGTCAGATGGATCATTACGGAAAGGAGAGAATATGAGAAAGATGTATACTTGTATTTTACTGATTATGCAATGGCGTTTGACTGTGTGGATCACAACAGTGGCTAACTCTGAGAAGAATGGGAATCCCAGAACACTTGATTATACTTAGGCAAAAACTATACTTTTTTAAACAAATTATTATTACTTGGTGGGTGCTGTCGAATCAGATCGGACTGGCACAGGAGGAGACTGCCCCTCCTTCTGCAGCAGAGCATCTGGTGGATTTGAACTGCACACCTTTGGGATTGCAGTGCAGCTTCTTGCGACTAGGCCACCAGAGCTCCCTGTGAAACATATACTTGAACCAGGAGGCAGTCATTGAACAAAGCAAGGAAACACTGCATGGTTCAAAATCGGGAAGGGTATATGCCAGGGATGCATTCTATCTCATACCTTTTCAAAATGCATGTACAACAGATCTTTTTGGAGTCTGGACTCTATGAGGAGGAATGTGGCATTAGGATTGGAAGAACATTCATCAACAATCTGCATTATGCAGATGACACACTTACGCTTTCTTACACTGAGAGGACCTGAAGCATCTGTTGCAGAAAGTAAAGGACTTCAATCTCCAATATGGATTGAAGCTTAACATCCAGAAAAAAAAGATTCTCACCACTGGGCTGATTGGCAGTATCATGATAGTGAAAAGATTGTTAACAGTTTTCGCTTCCTTGGCTCCACAATCAACACTCTTGGTACCAGTAGCCAGGAAATAAAAAGACAAATTGCATTGGGAAAATTTGCTATCAGGGACCTCTCCAGAATATTGAAGAGCATTGATATGCATCTAGAAACTAAAGTGCATCTGATCCAGGCAATGGTCTTCACAATTACTTGTTTTTCATCAGAGAGCTGGGGATGACTAAGAACAATAGAAGAAGAATCTATGACTTTGAGTTATAGTGCTGTAGAGGGTGTTGAATATACCATGGACTGCTATGAGAACAAACAGGTCTGTCCTGAAGAAGGTGAAAGTAGGATGCTTGTTGTACAGAGTTTTTGATGCTTTATCTGAGATACTTTGGGCATGCTGCCAGGAGGGACCAGTCCTTAGAGAAGGACAGCATGCTTAAAAGGGTGAAGGGATAGCACAAGAAAAGGAGACCCTGGATGAGATGGATTGACTCACTGGCTAGGGTAATGTAGGCAGATGTGTTGGAGACAGTGAAATTGGCTCAGGATAGAGTTGTTTTACATCGGGCCACTATGAGTAGCAATTGACTTAATGGCACATAACAGCAACAACAAAACGTCTATGAAAACTTAATTATAAACACTAAGTCATAGATTCTTTTTCTGTCACATCGCTAATTTGTCAATTTCTTTTTGCATTTCCTGTTTCTGAGGATAAAGTTGGATTCAAAGTGGCTGTATTTGTCAGTAAACTTTTTTCCTACTTTGATGATTGGGATAACTGACAAATTTAATATTGAAATAATTTAAGATTTCCTAAAGAAAAAAAACACAAAAAATCCCCAAATAATCAATAAATAGGTAAATATTAATTGAATGAAGGAATATGTTCATAAACCTATCTTTTTAGTTGAAGGACAACTGCATTAGGATAAATGAGTATTTATAGAGTTGGGGGTGGACAAAATACGTGGAAAAAGTTTAGGCGAACTTGTAGAGAGTTTGTGAAAAACTAGTTAAAATAAGGAGTAGGTATTAAATTATTTGAATGTCACTAGTACCTAAGGGAGCTGTAGGTGCATAGTGGTAAGAAGCTGCATTGTCAATTAAAAGGCAGATGGTCAGAATCCATCAGATGCTCTGAGGGGGAAAAAAAATAGGTATGTGATTTATTGCCTTTGACAACTCATTGGAGGGTAGGCTACAAGTCAGTTCTGACTCTGTGGCATGTAACAAGAAGTATCTAATATTGCCTAATCCATGGGAGGGTGAGAGAGTTCTCATTTTTAATGTTTGAGAGATTCTGAATGCCATCATGGAATAGATAGATAATTGCTGCAGTGTAAGGATTAAAGGTTCTAGCTTCTCCTGAGTGCTTGGCCTAAAAGATGTCAGAAGCAGACTGTAGGAAGCCAAGTAAGAGAGGAAAAGGTAATGGGTAAGGAGGTACACAAACAAACTCTTCACATGGGGAATCTAAACAACAAAAACTCCAGTCCCATTAACTCAATTCCAACTTAGGAGACACAGAGACACCATATGCATCACAAAAGAACTGTGTTCCTTAGTGATTTCAATGTCTTCTCTTTCAGACAGAGATCTCCATGCTTTTCTCCATGCCTCTGAGGGGATCTGAATCTTGAACATTTTGTTTAGCCTCTGAATATATTAACTTATTACATCATCCTGGGTCTCATCCAGAAAATACAGAGTCTGTGACTCCTGATCCTGCAATTCAGGTTTCATTTGGTCAGTTACTCAATGGATCAGCTCACCCAAAGCTTAACAGTGTTTCTTGATCAACAACACTGTCTTTGGCAAAAGAAGACAATTATGTTTAAGTGCTCGCTCTAGATGACTCTGCCAAATCTCCTTTTGCACACATTTATTCTCAAAACCAACGTACTCTTATGAAGTTAAGTATAGTTGCACTGAGTTTGCTTATGTAAAATAAGGACAGTAATATTTACCCCAAAGAGTAATAAAAATAAAACTGGATACTGCACTTGGAAGTACTTAAACTGTGAAGTGCTAGGCAAAGATGTATTCTTAGTGCGTCAGTGTTTTAAAGTCATCAGAAACATGTCAGGAAAGTGCCTTTTCAAGATTCTGGAGATACATACACATTGTGAGATCCTGACAGATTTCCTTTAACAAAACAGAGTCTATTAAAACTCTAGTAGTAAGGTAAACCTAAACATAACTGTTTTGACAACTGTTCTATCTTGTTGGGGACACCAGTCCTAATAGATGTAAACCAGAAGTTAAAAGTGCTCAATATTGCTCTATATGAAAATTATTTTGCTACATAATAGTAGTGAAAAAGATTTACTTCTTTGGAGGATTATGGTTGAGAGGCTAACCAGAGCTGACACCACTCTCAGCCTCTGTGTTCTTAAGATGGACATCCCATGAGAAGAGAAGAGCCGCTGAAGCATGTGAACCTCTTGAGCTGGGGAACAGAAAAGGAATTCATGAATGAAGAGGGAAGCTGAGGAGAATCAGCAACCTGGGGAGCCAGAAGGCCAGGCTGCTGTCTTCCAGCGCTTCTATCTGAAACAAAACCAAAAATAGCCCAGGTCTGTGTTGGCAACACAAGAAATCAAAGCAAGGAAGATGCCAACATCTGATGAGTCAGGCAAGTGACCTCCTCAACAAACATGCTGAAGCCTACTCTCTCAATGACAGATGATGTGGCTTGGCTCAAAAGCAGGAGGTAAGGATGAGAGGGAGTGATGAGACGCATCAACATGATGTCTAGTGCAAGACAGAACTACTCATAAAGAACTTCCTTCCCCAAATAGGAAGTGTCTGAATGAAGTTTTAGGAGAATAATAGATGCAATGTTTATGTGGGAGCTCTGGTGTGTTCTAGTGCTAAGAAGCTGAACTGCAATCCTGAAGGCACGTGATAATTCAAATTCCCAGTTGCTCTGCTGGAGAAAGATGGGCAATCTCCTCCACTGTGATTAACTGCCTCTGCAAACCCACTGGATGGTCAGCTTTGGGTCAGTTCTGACTTGTCAGTATACAACAATAACTTATGTAGAGGCCTCAGTGTGCAGTGGGAAAAGCAATGAGTTTTGGAGCTGGAGAGTTCTGGGACCAAATGTAGTTTTTCTACAACCTTTATGAGGTTTTGCTTTCTAATCCATAAAACAAATCAAATAATCCCTCCCTATAAATGCAGTTATAAGGATTAAATGAAATGGGGCATTCAGCACAGTGACTAGTCTAAAACAGGTGTTCAATAGATATGTGGCCTCCCTCTTCTTCTCCCTCTCCCCAGCAGAAAAGAGACTTAAGATAGGTAATGCTTTTGACATTGCCTTGCTCTCTAAGCACTCCAAATCATAACATCACTGCACCTGTGGGGAGATTAGAGATCGGCTACTTCAGCTTTTCATCCTAGCCAGTGATAATCCCCATCACACTCGTGATAGACAGCTGCTAACCTGCCTGCTAGCAGAGGTTCTGTGATACTCAGCTTTAATGGTGAGAAAATCTTAGTGCAGCTGTTAAAATGTGCATACCTCACAAGGTTTTAGAAATTCAAGTAATGTAAAAATCTTTTTAAAATGTAAAGCACTCCATAAGTGTAAAGCGAGCAGGGATTAAAATATATCCGTTTATATTAAGTAGTCTAGCTCTCTACAAAATTGCTTCTCAGGCTTTTAAAAATTTTTTTATTTAGCAGTGCAATCCTTTCTCAAAGCGTTCTTACATGTACCCTATCTACAGAACAAGGGAACACTGAATAGGGCAGGGCTTGTGCTTTGATGTCCCCAGGGTCTCCAGCTTCCTTCCCCCATTCTTCTTACACTGTAAGAGACACTTAAGGAGCATCCCAGTTTCCTTTGAAAAATACAACATGAAATCACTGGTCTAAAATGGATAAAAAAACCCCAAAAATTATTTGCAATCGAGTTGTTTCCCACTCGAAACTTCCCTATGTATATCAGAGCAAACAGCACGGCACTGGCTTTTTGGTAATGTCTTATGGAAGTGTGAGCCCCAGTCCTTCCTGTGGTGGTGTTGCTGGGTACAATCATCAGTCTTTTGGTGAGTAGCTGAGAGAAAAACAACCAGAGACCTTTCCTACTCCAAGAAGAGACAGCACTCCCCTCTGACTTTCCTAAATGAAAGTAGTCAACCTCATCTTTGTCACCGTGCAACTCCTCCACAGAGTTCTCAACGACTAATTATTCTGGAAGTAGTTCCCCAGGCCTTTTTTCCTAGTTGCATCTAGGTGGATTCAAACTGTATTTCTTTGGATTAGCAGTAAAGTGTGCTAACCATTTGCATCAAACAGCGTCACAGTGACATAAAATGAGGTCAGAGATTGAAAGACTAAATTTTGAACAATAAATGAATTAGCCATTGCATTGCAAAGATCCTTTAAAAAAAACAAAAAAAACTAAAGGGCATATTACACATGAACCTCACCTGACAGCAACAAAGGAATTCAATTGACTACATTTGAAGAAAAAGTCTATGGAGCAGCTCAATGTCAACAGTTAAAATAAGGTGAGGGGTTGACTGGGGAATAGATCATAAATTTCTCCAATGCAAGTTTAAATTGAAGGTGATAGAAATTAGAACAAGTCCACAAAAATAAGGTCTATATCAACTGAATTTAAAAGCCATCTCAAGAATATATTTGATGCATACAACACTAATTATCAAAGACCAGATGAGTTGTGGGGTGATATCAAGGACACACAATCCATGAAGAATGCAAAAAGTCATTAGCAAAAGAGAAGGCAGATAGGAAAGACAAAAATGAATTCCAGAAGAGAATCTGAAAATTGCACTAAAACGTAGGGAGTTCAAAATAAAGGGAAGAAATGCTGGATTAAAAGAGGTGACTGGAAGATATCAAAGAACAATTTGAGCAGTCAAAGCAAAAGAGGCTTGCAAAGAGCTGGAGTTAGAAAATAAAAAAGGAAACAACATACTTGACATATCTCAAGCTAAAAGAGTGGAAAAATAAATTCAAGTCTTGAAGTACAATACTGAAGTATTCTGTAAGTAAAATCTTGAATGCTAGAGGAAGCATCAAAAGAAGATGGAAGGAATACAAAGAGTCACTGTACCAAAAAAAACTGATTGACACTGAACCATTTCAGAAAGTGGTATGTGAACATTAATTAATGGTAACAAAGGAAGAAGTTGTACTGAAACCATTGGGAAGAAGAAAGTTCCTATGAATTGATGGAATATTAATTTACATGATTGAACAAAGGGATATTGGCTTCGAGATGTTCATTAGTCTATGCCAGGAAAATCAGAAGACCAACTGACTGGAAGGGATCCATATTTGTTCTCAGTCCAAATAAATGATGCCAGTTTAAAGACTAAGTTAGGATTGATCCAAGCCATCGTCTTTGGACAATCAATAAGGACAGGTGTTGGAGAAGAATATTGAATATCCCATGGACTGCCAGAAGAATAAACAAATCTGTCTTGAAAGATGTGCAATTAGGGTGTTCCTTAGAGGCAAAGATGGTGAAACTTGATCTCCTATGCTCTGAGCACCTTTTCAGGTGTGACTAGTCCTTGGGAAAAGACCTGCTGGGAAAGTTAGAGAGTCAGAGAACAGAGAGGACCTTCATCAAGATAGAGTGACACAATAACTGCCAACAGTGGGCTGGGACATATCAGAGATGGTGAGGAGGAAGAAGGAGAGGGCAAAGTTCAGATCTGTTGTTCCCAGGGTCACTCTGAGTTGTAGTTGACTTGATGTCACCCAGCAACAAATAGGAACTCCATAAAGAAAGTGGAGAATCACAGCTATAAGGAGAAAATACTGGTTTGCTTTGTTGTTTGAGGGTGATGGCTCCATCTGAGCACAAGTACTCATTAGCTTAATGAATGGACAAGCTGTAATTCCAATCAGTCTTGCATAGTGCAAGTTGAGACATTTTGAAAGAGTTTGAGGGCAGGAAAAGAAAACCATCAGACAAACAAACAAATACTTACGAGTGGAAAAAGGATCCAAAATCTGTTAGAAGCTATAAGCTGAAGTTCGTGAAAGTTCTCTAAGTGAAATTCAGAGGACCTTTTCAATGAAAATAATATGTAAATGCTTTCAGGAATGTTGTGACTACCATGAATTAATTTACTAATTGCTAATGATTAGTAGATTCAAATACCACTATCTGATTGTGTTACCTTGGAACAATAATGCTGGGATCCTATTATGTCAACCATAAAAATGGAAATAATAATATTTGGGGAGGAAAGCACTGTGTAAAAAAAGAAAAAAAAGACTAAAAATCAGTAAGAACAGATGAAAGACTATTAGATGCAAATGTTTGCATTTCAAAAACAGAACTCGTCGATGGCTTATCAGACAAATTACAATTTGGAATTAGTTATTGAAGTAAGATATTTACACCAATAATATAGAAAGAAATAGGAAATATGGAGGAAAGCTGAGCAAAGACAACTCACAGGGAAGTCCAAGCAGATACAAAACATGTGAAAAGTGGCTCAAGCTCACTAGTAATTCTAAGGAGGGAAATTAAAATAACAATGAAAGGTCACACTCAGTCATCAGTATGACCATTTGAATAGACAGATCAGACCACATGTTGATGTGATGCAGGCACATGGAAACTCATCTACTGTTCCCATTCAGTAATCTGATGTGATTAAAGATGCATCTATCATATGAACCCAGGACCTGAATCCTGAGCACATGCTCCAGAAATAGTTCTCACACAGGTACCCAAGGATCATGCATGAGGATGATAGTTGCAGGACGGTTTGCAGCAATGGGAGCTGGAGGAAACGGGGGCATCTATCGACTGGTGAAGACATAAATAATGTACAGTGGATGCAAACAATGAAATGTTACACAAAGGCTGGAAAAACAACAGAGTAACACAAGGATTTATGAGAACATAACACTGAATTTAAAAAATCTTACTCTTTATAGTATATTTACACTTGAAATTTATCACATATGCTAGTTAAAACATATACACAATAATAACATTTTATAGACATCTGCTTATTTTAGTTCAAGCTTATTAAATATGGATTCCTTGGTTGGCACAAACAGTTAAATCCTCAACTACCTGCTGAAATGTTAGAATTATAACCTACTAAGGGGTTCTATGAGTCGCAGGCGACTCGACGGCACATAACAACAACAACAACAACAACAACAACAAGGGGTTCCTAAGAAAAAAGGTCTTTGTGATCTGTTTCCAAAACACTGCAGCCTTGAAAATCTTATGGAGCACCATTGTGCTGAGTGCATTTGGAGTCCCTGTGAGTCAACATGGAGCTGCAGGCAATAAATCGCTAAGAACATGCCAAGTAGCTATCTATGAAAGGAGAGAAATGGGCATTGAGACCAGGGGTAAAGAGGAACAATAAGAAATTAAGATTTGCTTCTTGGGTGGACTTAGAAAGATAATAAATTATCAGGTGAAGAGTATGGATAACTCATTTGTGTACTGAAGGATCAAGAAGTCTCTCAGGCAAATTTGGTGATAATATAGGAAATGTTGGACATTAGTTTCCCCCATACTTCTCAATACTGCAAAAATTTTTTTTTAAAAGGTGCTATATAATTTCTTTTCTCTAATAATTTTATAATAGCTGCCATTTTTGGCAACAGATAATCTGACCATTCTTCTGAGTGATTTTGGAGTGGGCTTGAACTTCCAACCTTTTGAATAGATGCTGATCAAGTTAACTGTTTTCACCACCAAGGGACCCTGTCATTTCCTAGATAAAAATAAATATGGAGCCATGGCAATGGGATAGAGAGAGGAGCATGTAGGGGCAGATACAGGCGAACTGTCTAAAAAGATCTACAGAAAATATCAATATGATCTCATCCAGCACATGCTTTGATCACTGACTTAAAACTTTCAATGGCTTTTGCTAAATAAAGCAGCACCAAATTGCTAAAAAAAAAATAAAATAAATGCTTTTGAAAATATATGGCTAGTGTATACAGCATGGTGTTCCATCTGTTCTTCCAAAATACATGAGTTTTAGAAAATAATGTGTAGATAGATCTATAAATTGCTACCTCCCACAAAACAAAGTCGACTTCCTTTTGAGGGTAGAGAGACATATTTTTTCTCTTTGATTTCCCATTAGTTAGAGTGTTAACCTGTAAGAGCAAGCAAGCAATTATGCATACATCCATTCAGTCCATAGTTAAACTGAATGAATGGTCCATTTAATATAACTGGGTATCTATCATGAAATGACTGGCACAATGACTGACTTTTCTTCTTAATATCTCAATCAATATTCAAACAAGTAAACGCATACTTTGGGTTGGAAGATCCTAGAATGCTGAGAACGGAACTCCTGATAGATGTTACTACGTGCTCTATTTAGTCTGATATTTGGTTAATGGTGACCAGAACAATCATTCAAGTCCATTATACATCTCACAGCATTTAGCATTGTGTCAGTCTCTGTCTTTTCCCTTGAGCCACTTCCAACAAATTCATAACCTGATTGCTTCTGCCAGTGATGAGTCTTGGACGTGTTCTAGGAAGGATAAAATAATAAAGGCTAAAACATGGACCTTTGCTTCACAAATTCCCTGGATGGAAACTAAGCTCTGTCACTTACTGGCTGAGTTTTGGTCTTATCTGTAAAATGGGATAATAATATCAACATGCTGGGTTTCTGTGAGAATCAAATAACGTATCATTCTAGTCTGAAAAAAAAAATCCAAATTCACTGCTCTCAAGTTGATCCCAATTCATGATGATCCTCCATCAGTTTCCAAGGCTGTAAATGTTAACAGAATGAGACTGTCCACTATCCTCCCAAAGAAGGATTTGAACTGCCAACCTTTAGGGTTAGCAGTTCAACGTACAAAGCACTGTCCCACCAGAGGTCCTTCAAATTTGTATAAACTTAAACTCAATGCCATTAAGTTCATTCCAACACCTATCAAACCTCCATCTGGTTACTGAGACTGAAGATGTTAATGGGAGAAAATTACCCATTTTTTTCTGTAGTGCCACTAGTGGATTAAAACTACCACTATGGACTACATTTATTTGTTGTTAGATGCAGTCAAGTTAATTTCAACACATAATGACCCTATGAACAACAAATCTGGACCTTACCCTACCCTACCACATCCTTTTGATCTCCGGTCCACTTCCTAAACAACATGCCTCCAGAAACTCAATGAACTTTGATAAATGTCAATAGCTGTACAGGGGCTTCAGGCCTTTCATTCTTAGGGTCCCTATGAGTCATGCTCGACTCAATGACAATCAACAACAACAAAAACAGCATGTCAATCCAGCTCTCTTTCTTTGACCCTCTCTTTCCCAGTAAGATGTCTTTTTCCAAGGACTGGTTTATCTTTACATCATGCCCAAAGTATGTTAAGTACCTTGGTTTTTCACTTATTCCACAACAAACTTGTTTGATCTTTTGGCAATACATGGGATCTTCATGGGAGATAGGAAAGATTTGAAAATATAATGGTTGGTTCAAACATACCTTAGTCTTTAAACTAATATCATTGCTCTTTTAGCACTTTGGCAATGTTCGTGAGAGCATATTTTCCCAATGCAATACATTTTTTTATCTCCTGACTGCTGTTACCGTGGGTGTTAATTGCATATCCAAGTAAAATGATATAATTGACAATGTCAATATTTTCTTCATCTATAAAGATTCTTTCTAATGGCTCACTGGTGAAGCTTTTTTTTTATGTTGAGATGTGATCTATGTAGAAGGCAGTGAAATTTTCACATTTGTATGTATACGAGCCAGAACTGATTCATAGCTTACCCTCCAGTGGGTTTCAAAGGCTGTAAAACCCACAGGAGACTGCTCAGCATTTTATCAAAGAGCATCTGGTAGACTTGAACTAACTACCTTGGGATTGGCAATAAAACTCCGTATGACTAAGCCACCAGAGTTCCCTTCATGTTTGTACAGTGTCTAATAAATGGGCTCAGAAAATAGGGATGGCAAGATTACTGCTGGCCCAAGTGTGCTGCTGCAAACACTGTATCTAGTTTTCTGATGAGGGATTCTGTGCACACAGAATATGCCTCATTCTTTACGATGGAGGCTTAGCTCATGCAGAATAATTTCTGCAGTACAGAGCCTTTACCAGGATGGGATCTCTCTTTATCCCACTGTCTATATGGCTACAATGATAAATACTTGTGCAATCATATCAAGCCCCCTTCCTGAAGTCCTAGCCTTTGTCAATACCAATCTCTAGTCTATGCCAGAAGTGATATCTAGAATTCTATGGATCATATAGAACTATACTGTAGCATTACTGGGAACTTTCTCTGGGCATCCCAAACCAAGCTGCTGTTTGGCATCAACGGTAAACTAAGTCACAGATTTTCTGATTCTACTCTTTGGCCATTCCAGTTTGGACCAATGTCTAACAGAGCTCTACTCCTGGGCATAGCCTCAAACTTCTTGCAGACAATCCAATTGATCAATCTTAGCTCTGGTATTTTCTGCCCTGAATAATCTATCTGTTGGACATTTTGCTAAGAGCCAATGCAGAAGGCTCTGGATTTGCTGAACAAACAAGGAAACAAACAACCCACCCCCCAAAACAAACCCAAACAAAATTTAAAAAAATGTTCACTAAGAGTCATGAGTCCATGAAAATGAATGACTGTGTGAATGAAGAGAGTCACTCCTCATTTCTGAATGAGATCTGAATTGACTGGATGATTGGAGTCCTGCCCAGTGCAGACAACCATCACCTGGCGCTGCCTCTGGGAAGAGTCGCTGACCTAACATCACTCCAAAGGGTTTATGTTTGCTCATTCAGTTTACTTGTGGATATTAAAAACCACTGCTATACTGTTTAAAACTATATGGCTCTTTATGATTTAATCATAGCACAGTTTTCGGTTTATATTTTAAAATACAATCCCTCACCTAATACATTAATTTACATTCCTACATATATATGTGTGTGCATATTTTATTGAATAACAATAAATCACTATATCTTTATGCACATAAGACTTTTAAACATATCCATGCTAAGTCATTCTCCACAGAGCTAATTTTAAGAGTAGAAAGTTGTTTTATTACTGCCAAGCCAAATTCCTACTGTTAAATTGACCACTTCTCTGAAATGTAAACTCATTTGAGAAGTCTCTTTGATCTCTGCCCCATGAAGCACTCTTTTCCCTATATACTAAATTCCTTTTAACATGGGCATGTTTAGATAACGACTTCAATGTCTATGTCCATGAGATGCTGTACGGCTGTGCGGCCAAGAGCCAGGCCTCTAGACTATACTCTGCCTTTAGAATTTGGATCGGTATTTACTAGCTATGTGGCCAAGACAAGTCACTTACTTGGCACTGTGGATAAGGGATTCAGTTGCTAATCAAAATGTTGGTGGGTTGAAATCACCAGCCACTCCAGGTGACAAAGATAAGGCAATGTGTGTCCATACAGATTTAGAGCCTTGGAAACCACAGGGACCACTCTACCTTGAGCTACAAGCTTGCTAGGAGGCAAAATTGACTCAAAGTTGGGTTTTTGGGGCTTGGTCTTAGCTGCTTCAACTGTATTATGAGTATGTTGTTGTTATGCAACTGTTGAGCTGGAACTGACTCACAGTAGACTCAATCAACAACAACAAATCACAAGGGAGGAGACTGCTCACCTTTCTACTGTGGAGCAGCTGATGGATTTGAACCGTGTGATTTTTGGGTTAGCAGCACAACTCCTTACCACTAAAGCCACACCCAGACTTCTAAGCCACCAGAGTTCTGGCTATAACAACTCTGTATCACCTCACAGGATTAAAATAAAACATATAGCATACATAAGCTGTTGTTGTTAGCTGTCATCCAGTTGACCACGACTCAATGCAACCCTATGAACAACAGATCTGAACCTTGCCCTATCCTGTGCCATCCTTGCAAGCTCTGATGTGCTAAAGCCCACTGTTACAGTCAGTGTGTTGGGCCATTTTGATGAGGGTCTTCTTCTCATTTTCTAACCTTTCACCTTTCCCAACACATAATCAAAGTATTTGAGACAAAGTTTCACCATCCTTGCCTCTAAGGAGCTTACTGGTTGCACTTCTTCCAGGAGAAACTTGTTTGTTCTTTTGGCAGCCCATGAGATGAGAACACAACTTTGTCTGTGAACATGCTTTCAAGACTCAATCATGACGTAAGTTCATGGAGGAACAATGGATGTGGCCCTGATCAGCAACCAGAGACTTTATTTTCTAAAATAAAAACTTGGTCAGAGAAAATCTAATGTTATTTTTGTGAGAAAACCTCTGTAGGTGGTGAATTAGATAGATAAGTCTGAATTATATTTAAAATCTTAAATGGCACGGGATCCTTCCCATTTCCTTTATCCACCCCTCCCTCCCCCATCAAACTGTATGACCTATGATTAACTGCCTCACTCTCTGCACATCCTGACCCCTCTGCTCCTACCCACCCTCCCAGCATCCTCATATACTTTCTGCAGTAATGGTCTTATACAGTATTTGTCCTTATGGGACTGAATTAGTTTACTTAGCATAATGTGTGAAAAACAATGCATATAAAATTTGCTAAGTAAACCAGTATAAAATAAAAATTTTAATTCTTTAAAAAAGTCTTAAATGGTTTGACATCAAGATGGATGAATGTGGAAATGGACAGCCAGATTCTACTAAAAAGCCCATACAGGTTTATCAAGAATTCCTAGATCCTTTTCCAGAAAATATAATTTATTTGCTTAACGTGAGTGGGTGGGAAGGGTGTAGGGAGGAAAGGATGGGAGAAATTTGTTGGAGATACTACTATTTTTTCTCCCTTTTTCCATATTTAGGCCATGTTTTAAATTCCTTTTAGTGTATGTATTTGAAAAGCTGGTTTGGACATGAAAAGCAATGTATTCCTTGATGCGTTTGCACCAAAGTTATAATTTCAGTTATTTATTTTAACTAGTAATATTTTAACGCTTTATCTATTTATTTTTTTATATAGTGTTTCTAATTTTATGAGGGTCAGGATTTAAAATGATGGGAGACTGAAGAGAGAGACTGACTGGGTAGTATAGGGGGTTTGTAGCTTGTACTGATACTATGGCATCTAGTCCAAGCAGCTGTCAGAATTAAATAGAAAAATCAAAACTATATCATTATTTTTAGAGTTTTTCATAGCATTCAGACATCACAGGGATATTATGAGTCACCTCCCTATGGAGGTATTAATTTGTATTCCTTCTCTTAAAAAGAAAAGCTGAGTTAGTTTTTCACAATGAAACATATTTTGAAGTGAGGCAAGGTTTAATGTGGGACAGCTTTCTCAACCGAGTGGCATAAAAACCATTACAGAAGTAATAGTTCTCCATTTCTCAGAAGGAGCCAACTGTCCACATCCCTTTAGTTTGTGGAAGAACTCATGTCATTCCCGAGAGCTGGTCTCTCTATGTATCTTCATCACCAGGAAAATGAGTGTAGCTTTTAATCACTCCACTGTTTGCTCCCTAAAACAAAACAAAACAAAACAAAACAAAACCCAGCCACAATTCACATAAACAAATTTCAAACTCACCTGAAGAAATGAAGACCTAGAATTCTAGGTGGGCATAAAGAAAAGGCCTTGCTACTATGGAGCAACCCTACTGGGCCTTTTTAAAGAAATAGGTTTGAGTCTGGATCCTGGGGGCCCGGATGAAGAAGCTCTTTTCACAGATACAGAAATCCAGGAGATCATTTGAGTGCAACACAAGTTCTTAGTATTTGAAGGATCCTTTCAAAATTCAGCAGCCTTTCTTGGATTTTGACACCTGCACTGTGCCATTCTTAATTATTCCTCTCAGGCTCTGTATCAGCAGGTTGGGATATGGTCCCCAGCATAATTCTTCTGAATTACACAAAACAAAACCAAAAAAGTTGATCTGGAATTAAGTTCCCCAACTGAGCAGCTTAACATAAAGGAGGATGGCTGAGTAATGTTATTCTTAAAGCTATTAAAAGAGATTCACCATCATTCCCATTGCTCATTGTCTGCTTAACGAATACCATATGTAAGAAAAACCTTGATGAAGAAATATTAAAAATGACTGGAACAGCACATCCACAGGGAACTTCCCAGAAATTCAAGTTTGATTCAAAAGAGATTGTAGAACAACTGATATCATCACTGATATCAGAAGGATCTTGGCTAAAAGCAGAGAATACCAGAAAGATGTTTACTGTGTTTTATTGACTAAACAAAGGCATCTACTGTGTGGATCATAACAAATTAAGGCTAACATTGACAAAAACAGGAATTCCATGTGAAGGCTATACTTAGAACAAGAAGTAGTTATCTGAACAAGTTAAAGGAACTGCATGATTTAAAATTAGGGAAAGTACAGATCAGGCTTATATTTTCTTTTCCATACCTATTCAATAGGCTAAGAAACTGCAGAAGATCAAAGACCATAGCCTTTGATATGGGTTACATCTCAACATCAAGAAAGCAAAAATCATCGCCACTGGATCAGTAACCAACATCACGATAGATGGAGAAAAGATTGAAATTGTCAAGAATTGAATTTCACTTAGATCCACAATCAACATCTGTGATAGCAGGAGTCAAGAAATCAAATGGTGTTGTGTCTCAGGAAAATCTGTTGTGAAGGACCTCTTCAAAGTGACAACAGTCCAGAATAAGAAGAGCACAGTAAAGTGCACCAGGGGAGGAGGGGCAGGGAGGAAACGAAGCAATGATAAATGAATGTTTTCCTTAAAAAACAAAAAGAAAAGAAAAAAGTGAACTGGGAGGGGCAGGGAGGAAAATGTGCAACAATGAATAAAGGAAAATGCAACTTTTTTTATAAAAATTTGTTAAAAGCACATTTTTTTAAAAAGGGGGAAAAAACCCCACAGTGCTAAAAAGCACCCTTGATACTTTAAAAACTGTCTGATCCAGACCATATTACACTTGTATGTATTGTTGAATCAGAACTGACTCATTTCTGATCCTCCAGTGGGTTTTCAGAGGCAGTTAGCTCATGGGAGAAAACTGCCCTTCTTTCTCATGTGGAGCAGCTGGTGGAGCTGAACCATGGACCTTTGGTTTGGGAGCACAACTCCTTTCCACTAAGCCACCAGCGCTGCCTGACCTAGGCCACAGTCTTTTCAATTGCTTTCTATGCATCTGAATGCTGGATAGTAAATAAAGGACACCTAAGAAGAACTGATGCCTTTGAATCTTGCCATTCGAGGAGAGTACTGACTATCCCATAGATTGCCAAAGGAACAAACAAGTCTATCTTGGAAGAGGTACAACTAGAGTGGTCTCAGAGGAAAAGATATTGAAATTTCTTCTCACAGACTTTGGGTATGTTGCCATGAAGGAAAAGCTACCGTGTTGGAAAAGGAGAAGCATCAGAAAAAAAAAGAGAGGAAGACCCTCAACAAGATGGATTCATATAGTGACAATACCAATGGACTCAAGCATGTCAGAGGTCATGAGCATAGGGCAGGAAAAGGCAAGGCTCAGACTCGTTCATAGAATCTTTATGAGTCACAGTGAATTGGAAGGCACGGATATATGACAATCTTGGAAAACAGTTCCATTAGTTATTTTACTACCAACATATTTTCTCTTCACTTCCAAGTTCACCAAACTTGTGAATTTCTACTTATTATTTTATTTTGTGTCTGTCTTTAAAAACATGATCATTTCCCCCTTTTAAATTCAGCTCTCACAGACATAAGAAAAATACAGAGAACTGAGCTTCCTTCATCAGCCCCCTCCACCAAGCACTGTAAGAGACATTTTATTTATTCCTGGTTTCCGGGATAATTTCAACCCACATATTATTTGTCATTTTTCTTATTTTAGTTCTTTTGCCATTTTAATTCATTTTACTCCAGGATTCTGAAATCTTTTCCTTATGAAAATTAAAACAACTTGTCATAGATGACTTACCATAGAAAGAAAAGAGAAATAACACAAGACAAGAAAATAAAATGAAATCCTCTTATAAGTGAATGAGACCTAACCCTTAACCTACTAGTGGCTGAGCTGGAGACAGTATCAAGGGCTTCCACCTAGGATGATACACTTACCTACCAGCAGGAATCAAAGTCTCTAAACTCCATTTCCTGTTTATCCGCCATGATAACTTTGCAAATGCTAGTAATCATTTAGCCTAAAATACCACTCTGATGAAAGCACTCATGGAGCCTCTTTTTGTACTTGTCATTTCTCTTCAAGGTGTTAGAGAACAGGAATAACCACTATTACAGAAGTCATGGAGGGTGAGGGAAAGAAATCAAGATAACCGTACCCGATGTCTATGAACTTGACTAGTTTCTCTTTATTTTTATAAGTTACTTATCTAATTGGCATCTGACTTAAGCCTAACAAAGTCAATAGAGGAAAGAAAGACCCTCAGTGAGATGGATTGGCTCAGGGACTGCAACAATGGGCTTAAGCATGGTGGAGACTGTGAGAATGACAGAAGGGTGGGTAAGGTTTTAATCTGTCGTACAAAGAGTCAGTATGAGTTGAAGTCAACATGTTACCAGGATGGACCAGTCACCGAAGAAAGACATCCTGCTTGGAAGGACAGAGGGACCCCACAAGAGAGGAAGATCCTGGAGGAGATGGATTGACACAGTTAATAGGATAATGAAGGTAGGTGTGCTGGAGACAGTGAGATTGGGTCAGAATAGGGCAGGGTTCAGAGCTACTGTGCCTAGGGTCATTACGAGTTGCAGGCAACTCAATGCTACATAACAATTACAACAACAAGGGGGTTCTGGTGGCCTAGTGGCAAGATGCTATGTTGCAATCTTGAAGGGAGACAGTTTGAATTCACCAGCTACTCTGCAAGAGAAGGATGGGCATTCTCCTCTCATATGATTGTTGTTGTTATGTGCTGTCAAGTCACCTGCTACTCATACCAATGCTATATACAATTGCTCTGACACCTGCCCTGTCCTAAGCCAGTCTCATTGATGCTGGCATGCTTACTTCCATTGCCCCAGTCACTTTATCAATCCCTAGCATCCGGAGTCTTCCTCTCCTGTGCTGTCCTTCCACTCTTCTGAGCATGATGTTCTTTTCCAAGGACTGGTCCCTCCTGGCCACATGCCCAAGGTATGTGAGACAGAGCTTCAAAATCCTAGCCTCCAAGGAAAAAATTGGTTTTACCCTCTCCAAAACAGACCTATTTGTTTTCTTGGTGGTCCATGATATGTTCAAGGCTCTTCTCCAGCATCACAACTCAAAGGCATCAATTCTTCTGTCATCCTTTGTCATTATTCAGCTCTTTGATGCATCGCAGGTAATTGTGAAGACCATGGCCTGGATTAGGCACACTTTAGTCTTTAGAATGACATCATTGTTTTTCAGCACTTTGGACAGGTCCCTGACAGCAGATTCACCTAATGCAATTCATCTTTTGATTTCCTAACTGCTAGTGCCAAGAATGTTGATTGTGGAATCAAGTAAGCTGTAACTGTTAACAGCCTCAAACTCTTCTTCATTCATCATGATGCTGCCAACTGGCCCAGTGGTGAGAATCTTTGTCTTTCTGATATTGAGTTTCAATCCATACTGAAGACTACAGTCCTTGACCTTGTGCTGCTTCTGAAAAGGTCAGCTATGGGTTGGCTTGGACTCGATGGTACACAAAAACATGAATTCATGACTCTAAAAAGGATCAAGATATCATCCGGCAGTGGATTTAGATCTCAGTGGAAAGCCTTGTACATCTACTATATCTCAAATTTTAGTTTTGGGAAAACAGTGACAAAGATATCATAACAACTGAAAACCTTGCTAGGAGGAACATATGATTAAAAACTTCCCATCTAAATTGGCTACATACCATGGGTGCCTGGTTTAAGGGCTTAGAATCGGAGAGATCTTTCCCAGAGGAAGACACTAGAGAACACTTTGCAATTGTGAAGGTATCTTCTGGAACCCAGAATTTAAATAAATTAGGTTTAAAAATTCTTCTCTAGAAAATAAGGTTCCATGTCACTGCTATGAGATCTGGATTTTGCCTGAATAAAATTAAATTATGGCAATAAATTTATAGAGCACCCACTTTGCTATGAGTATTGGAAATTCAGAAAGAAATATAAAAGAATTCCAGTATATCATGAGGAGAACTATGGTACGCCACAGAGACAAAGCTGTGGTCGCACTAAAAGGATGTCTGAGTTAGAGAAAGATCACTGAGTAGTAATTTCCTAGGCAGAGGAGAAGGTGAAGGTGAAGATATTTTAGAAAAAGGTATGAAACAGCTTTGTGATTTTTGCAAACCGAGGCACAAGCACTGAGGAAAGCTGGCTAGAAGGAAGAATGGTGATGAAGATTGCTTGAGTGACTACAGAGGCCTACAAGTCAGGCTAAGGAACCTGGCTAATGGGGCCGGAACCACTATGGCTCACAGCAAGGAATGATGTGAACATCAGAGTTGTGTTTTATAACAATCTCATTTCTTCTAGGCATTATTTATCTTAGGCTGACTTCCATGTCAAATTCCAAATTTAGATCTTAGACTGGGAACATTTAGATCTTAGATTATGGTCCATGCCGTCTGGCTTTAATACCATGGTCTATCCACTCTGCCATTGCTTCGAGAGGTGCCTCTTTGATTTCTTTCAGGTATGCTAGGTGTTGGGTTTCTGAAGGTCCTGCTTACCCAGCCCCTGTCACAGCTACCTTAAGTGATACATGTTTGCTTTGTGAGCAGGGTCCCTGCTGGTGACTCCGTGTCTTCATCCTGTGGCCTCAAATAGTGGAGGAGGTGAAAAACAAAAAGTGACTTCTAAAAGGTAACTGCTGTTGTACTTAAAATGAAACCAGTGAGCAAATGTATCCTCTTAATACCACAGAGAAAAGCACACAAATGAAGCCAAATAGAAACACAGACTGAAAATGCATTGTCTCCCACTGAAATTGTACATTTTGCAAAGTTTTGCTTAAAGAAAGTACATTTGATAAATAAAACGCAAATTATTTCATGATAAAAACAAAGGGCACTAAATCTACTACATGTTGTGGGGAGGGAGGAGTGTGGCCTGTGCTTCACCTGACAGAGGCCATCAGAGAGCCACACAGGGACAGTGACCCCTGAGGAAGGTCAGGATTACAGGCAGGGAGGAAGGTTACAAAGGTCAGTGCTCTGATGGAAGAGGTAAAAATAGTCAATCCACGGACCAAAGGTTGGATCAGTAGTTCTCAGTCCCAGGGGAAATGTCCCCTGGGAGAATCTGACAACGTCTGGAGACAGTTTCAACCATCCCACTTGAAGACGGGAGTGCTGATATGGAGGTCTGAGATGCTATGCACAGGCCAGTCCTCCAGGCCACAGTGGCAACAGAGCTGAGGCTGGGGAGCTACATGGACACCTTGCACAGCTGCAGCCTTTGCTGCACTAATTTGCTTGCCATGGCTGAACCTGACGCCAATATGCCAGTAGATTAAAGCAAACAAAACAAACCCTGTGCAACAATATAATGTCTAAAAATAAAGCCATTTTTATACTTCAAAGAACCAGCAGAGCGATCATTTGTTCGTGACTCTGAGTGCCAGAACATCTCCCCGGCCTGGAAGGGCAGCTCCGTGTCTATACATAGCTCTCAGCTTCAGATCCTCCCGGCGCCGTGCCCAGCCTGGGCCTGTCGGGGCTGCAGCAGCGAACGCTAAGGCCTTCATTTATAAAAGGATGCTATTCCTGGCAGGACAGGGCCAGAAGCATTCGGGAAAGGCTTCCTCACTAATGACCACAATGTGCTGGTCCATCATTCAGCCCCTGCATGTGGCCCCTTGAGTTCCCTCTACCCAGAGCTGCCCTTTCCATTTTGCTGGCCCCCAATCAGAACCTCAGAGCCCAGTCAGTGTTTGGGCCTTTGCTTTTGTACTTTGCCCAACCCTTCAAACTCTGACTTCAAAAACAGGCTGGAAAATGGATTTTCTAACAAGCAATTTTTTAAAAAAGGCAAAAGGCTGAAGTGCCAGGAAGAATCCAGAGCCCTGCCTGGCTATTAGCTCAGACAAATCACCTACTCGTAATTTTCTTTCAACAAATGTCTGTGAGGGCTGCCAGACTGCAGCCAAAATTTGTTTAATGACAGTCTCTGGAAAATTAAACACTCAGAGCAATGGTGATGGATGTGGCTCCCTCCAGCCCCACCCCTGCAGCCTCTCTTCCAACTGCAGGCCCAGCGCACCGGGAAGGACGGAATACAGATGAAGGCCCCAGGCCAGAAAAAATCAATCTTGAGTTTATTCGTGCTCTTCTCCTTCCCATTCCCCGCTGGGCCCCCTTCATCTTCATTCTTCCATCCCCAGAAACCAGCACCGCACAGGCTCGGCTCCAGCTGTGGGTCTTTTCACATGTCTGCTGCCCTTTCCTTGCCTGTGTTACTTACAGGAGGATCCCAACTGCTCCAGGCAAGGCAGCTGGTGGTGGCTGTGTGGTTGTTAAGTGCCATCAACTTGGCTACAACTCATAGAGACCCTATAAACAACAGATCTGAGCCCTGCCCTACCTGCACCATCCCTAGCAGCTCCCTGGGATCCTGCCATCGCTCCTATTCTACTTTTTTTTAAAAAAATACAATTTTTCTCTTATACTGGTTTACTTACAAAGTTCATATACACTGTTTTTCACACTGCATCTTTCTCCTTTCCTTTTACCCATCCCTCCCTCCATTCATCAAACTGTGCAACCCATTCTACCTTACGCATCTCAGCACCACTCTGGGGTCAGAATGATCTCAGGCCTGAGTAGCCTGAGGCAGAGTGGACCAAGTAATGACCCCATCCTGTCCCTGGTTTTGCTGATGTGAAAAAACTGGAGGCTTAAAGTGACTTTCTCCAGATTACACAGTTAGTGTGAAGGTTAGGTCGAGGATTCAGGTCTCAGTGGACTCTTCGCTTATGACGGACATACACAGCTTTGAAAGTTTGGGCCTGGGCAGGCAACCTGCCCTTTCCTCAGACCTGGAGTGGAATGACAGGCAGCCATCTGCATTCACCCTTTGTAGGTGGGCTGTGTCGTGGGACCTTGCATCTTGCTAAGGCTGTGGAAGCTGGTCACCATTATTTAAAATGCCAGCAAGGTCATCAATAATTAAATACGTTTCAGTGGAGTCTCTAACTTAGGAAGAAAGGTCTGGTGATAGTTTGATAAAAGTAGCCAAAAAAAACCATTACAGATTGAATCGTAATAGAATATTGTTTGATACAGTGTTAGAAAATGAGCCCTGGAAGTTGGAAGGCAGTCAAATTATAGACTGACTACAACAATAGACTTGAACATACCAAATATGAATATAGGGCAGGACAGGGCAATGGTTTCCTCAATGGTAACTAACAATACTGGGCTTTGCATGGGCCTCCAGAGTCCCAAGGGTGAAAGGCAGGAATTGCACACCTAAATTCTAAATTCAGGGTAGAAATGCCTATCTCAACCTTTATATATTTACACACACACACACACACACACACACACACACACACACACACACACCTCTAGTGGTAAGAAGTTGCACTATAATCCCAAAGACACATACAAGTCTATGCCTATTTATGTATGTGTGTGTGTAAGGTGCACCTGCTGCAGGTCATGTTCTTTGCAATTACTTGCTATGCATCAGAAAACTAGACAGTACCAAGGATGACAGAAGAATTGATGCCTTTGAGTTTGGTATTGGAGAAGAGTATTAAACATACTATGGACTGCCAAGGATATTAACTGGTCTGTCCTGAAAGAGGGTGAAATTTAAGGTGCTCCTTGGAGGCAAGGATTTCGAGACTCTTCCTTACACACTTTGGTCATGTAGCTAGGAGGGACCAGTCTTGGAGAATGATATCATGCTTGGAAGAGTCGAGGGACACTGCAGGAGAGGAAGACTCAGGATGTGATTGATTGACACAATTAATGGGGATAACGAGGGTAGCTGCGTCAGACAGTGATATTGGCTCAGGATAGAGCAGGGTTCAGATCTATTGTGCATAGGGTCACTACAAGTCATAGTGGACTTGATGGCACATAGCAGCAATGATCTCTCTCTCTCTCAGGGACCTCTTCAGAGTACTGAGAAGCAATGATGGATATGAATCTAGAGACTAAGGTGCACCTCACCCAGGTACGTAATTACTTGCTATTTATCAGAGGGCTGGACAATGACTAAGGATTACAGAGGAAGAAGTGATGCCTTCGAGCTGTGGTGCTGAGGAGAGTCTTGAACATACCACGGACCACCAAGAAAACAAACAGGTCTGTCTTGGAGAGAATGAAACCAAGTTTCTCCTTGGAGGCTAGGATTTTGAAGCTCCATCTCACATACTTTGTGCATGTGGCCAGGAAGGAACTGGTTCTTGGAGAAGGACATCATGCTTGAAAGGGTGGAGGGAAAGCAAAGAAGAGGAAGACCCTAGATGATATAGACTAATACAGTAACTATGGAAATGGGGTAGGTGTGGTGGAGTCAGTGAGACTGGCTCATGATAGGGTAGGCTTCAAAGCTATTGTACATAGGGTCATTATGAATAGCAGGCAACTTGACGTCATATAACAACAACAACATGTATGTATATCCAAGGAACTCTGGTGGACAATCTCCTCCCATGAGAAAGATGAGAAATCTTCTCCAATGTGATTAACTGCCTTTCTAAAAATCTGCTGGAGGGTCAGCTAAAGGTTGGTTCTGACTTGATAGTACAGAACAGCAACACCAACATATTGACTACTTTCAAGAATTGTCATCTCAACTACTGTAATAGGTGCAATTGATTTTGAGGTTCAATTTGCAGTGAACAAGTGACCCTCTATTAAAACTTCTGGGAAGGTCGACTTGGAGTCCACCTCAATAGCTCATATTAATCCATCTTTGATTCTTCAGAAGTCCAAACAGCACCTCTTGTGCTCTGGTGTGACTAAAACCCAGAAAATCTCCAAAGGCAAACGAGGGAAAAGAAGATGTAAATGTTGCCGATTTTCCTACCTGTTAACCAAGAAGACAAGCTCTTTTGATTCAAGTGATGTTTCAACATTAACTCCCAGGTTCATAAATGCATCTATCTCTCTTTATCCCAGAAAAGGAAATGAAAGCTGAGTATAGTTTGCCACCTGCACTTCTAGCCAAGAATAGGCTTATTTCCAGACATTCTGCAGCTCTTTGTACCTCCCTTCTTATAGACTCAACAGGGCATTGATGGTAATTCTTACCCCTCCTTGTCCAATAAATAGGGTTTTAAGAAAATCATTTTATGTATAACTCAAAAGGAACCATCTGTGAACCAGGTGTGCGGAAGGAAATGAAAACAGCATCAGTGACACACAGACTGTGTTCTATATGCGAGAAGAGTCTCTGAAAAGAACAGCATATTATCCCACCTTTAAAAAAAAATAACCTCCCATTCAGGAAGCACTGACAAAAGCAGCAAGGGCAATAAAACCTAGCAACAGAGAGATAAGGTCACCATTTCTCTCAGGCTCTGCTCAGTCCTCACTGCCTATTTAATAACACCCAGCCCCATTCTCGGCCCAATTGTAAATATTAATTACAGCTTACAATGCAGTGCCATCACCCCTCTGACAGTTTGTTGTAACATGGGTGCTTGCATGTGGCTATGACACTGAAGGCTGTGACAGCAGAATTTTAACCACCAGTAGAGACAGTCATTCTTGTAGATGGTTTCAGGGGGACTTCCAGATTAAGACATATCAGGAATAAAGTCCTGGTGATCTACATCTGAAAATTAACTAACTACAATATTATCTAGGACAGTATTGGTCAATGAAAGGTTCAGAGTTGAGCCCTTTAAGTGGGATGGCATTACATTACAGCTATACGATGATAATGATCTTGATGACAGCACTGGTCTAGGCAACGTCTATTGTTGCTGTTGTTGGGTGCCATTGAGTCGAGTATGACTCAGAGCAAGCGCTGTTATCACTGGGTCACCATGAGTCAGAGCTCTCTGGCTATCAACTAACAGTAACAACAAAGTACAGTTATCCTACCCGTCTGGAGTATTTGGAGAGGTTCTATGAATCAGAGAATTCCTGCTGTGCAAGGAGAGGTTTTTCTCCACCAGCTTCAAGGTGGCAGACAGCTTTCTAAATAACAAGAATGCAGCAAAGTGTGACCTGTGCTTTGTTCAGAGTGTGTGTTTGTGTACTTGTGCCCATGCAAGATGTGGACAACGAGAAATGCAGGAGGGATAGTGACAACTCTATGGAGTGTTCTATCTATCAGCCACCAAGTAAAGTGGTGGCTATTATCACCACATTACAAAGAAAGGGGAAGTTTGAAAGGTTAGGAGTAGAGGGCTCAGGATTAAAATACAAGATGCACGAGACACACACATGCATGCATACTCTTTACTTTTCCTTTCAAGAGGCCACCTCCGAACTGGGCAGCTGAAGGTTAGGGGTGATGGTGTGGGGCTCCGTGATCTGTCTTCCTGAGGTCTCAAGGCTGCTACACTGTGATTTTCCTGAATCTTTCTTCCAGTTTGGATGGTGCCGAGGTCACTTGTCTTTCCCTCATTCCTATGTGGATAAAAGTGTAGGTGCTGCTATCTCATCCTAATTCTTTATGTTCATATCCTTGTTGAGCCTCCTACCTTCCAAATGTGATGTTTTTGATGGGAGGCAGGTGAATACATATCAAGTCACCAGAGAATTTCTCACATTTCTTTTTGTTGTTATTGTGTGCCATCGAATGAGAACTGACCCACAGCTGCTCCTCCAGTGGATTTTCAGAGCCAGTTAGTCACACGGGCTGAGACTGACCATCCTTCTCCCACAGAACAGCTGGTGGATTTGAACTGCATGCCTTTGGGACTGCAGTGAAGATTCCTACCACTAGGCTACCAGAGCTCTCTAGAACAGAAGAAAAAATGTCATGAAGCAGCAGTGGCACCAACTTAACAATATGCCTCTGGAAACTCTATGAACTTTGATAAATGTTGATAGTTGTAGAGGGCCTTCAGGCCTTTTGTGCATAGTATCACTATGAGTTGTGCTCAACTCAAAGGCAATCAACAACAACAACATCTCTTTATGGACAAACAGACCATCAGCTTCACCATCACTTTAAATTCCATTTCTATTTCATGTTGAACTCATGTGTGTCAGAGTCTAACTACGCTCCACAGGTTTTCAATGGCTAATTTTTCAGAAGCAGATCTGCAGGGCACCCCTCTGAGGCATCTCTGGGGGGTTTCAATGGGCAGCATTTTGGCTAGCAGGCAAATGGGATAACTATTAATACTAATTATGGAATGACTCCTTCAAACATTTTCTAATCACTTTTAATAGTTCTTCAGCCCCATACACAGGATGAAAGAGGATAAGTCTTAGAATCATGGAATAATGGCGGGGGGGGGGACCCAAACAACCAGCAGGATGTACAGCAATGTTAAATATTAATGCACTCGATGGCCCAATCTGTTGTATTGGCTTTCAAATGTACTTGATACACATCACTCCCAAGTGAGTGCCCTGGCTACAGGCCAGAGCCACTCTGGTCAATGAGTTATTTCTGGAGTGTGAGTAGAAGGCTTGTCAGCTTCACACCCCCTTCTGGGAGTAACTGATGATATGAATCATATTGTGCTCCCTGAGACGCAAGTGGACTAATGAACTAACACAATTCTACAAGGCCTTAAATGATGGTGGGAGATTATGTTCCTCTTGAAGAGAATTGGTCTACCCAAAGCAGAGCAAGACTAGAAGCACAACTGGCTGTGGAGGAGTGAGGAGCTGTTTAGATATAATGCACCTAAATGGATTATTCTGGTGGACAGAAATCTCTAGTCGATTAGGACAACTGCCACTGCCAATGTCTCTGGATATTTAGATGTGCCCAGAAGGTGGCAATTTTGGGTTCAACTTAGTTAAACTAATCATAGTAATAGTAAGCCAATGCTAGAAAGTTTAAAAAATGTCTCCTTTGCTTCCAAAGGACAGATTTGGTCAATTTCATTCCACATGCACACATGGTAATATCTTAGGATGTGGCTTTTAAAGATGAAAAGAACTAAAATCCTACCTTCGTGCAAGTCCCTCAAGTTAAAGCTAAAATTTCCTAACCTTTGAAGGTTCATTTCTCTTCTGCTGTCATTAAACTTGCTTATGCCTCTAATTTGCTGAGCTGCACTTAGTGGAAACCTCCCAAGTCCCACTTCTTCCCTCGCTCCTGTGCTCTGGGGCATCACTTTGCAGAGTTCCTGCAATGGAAATGCTCCTTGAGATAATGTTAAATGAGCTTCTCCACCTCGTGCTCATGTACCTCATTTTTAAAATGTCTTCATGTTTAACCTGTTTTAAGAAACTTGACTTCTCTTCCCTCAATGTGAAAGCTTATCATTGACTCTGTCATATTTTCAGTTTCAGTTGTTTTCCAATGAGTCTATCATGGGATCAAATGGACAACAGCAACTGGAAAGAATACTGAGGAAACTGGGGGCTAGGAGAGGAAGAATTTATGTGAATAATGGGCAGTCAATTCCAGCAAGGAAGGCACAAATGGCTGCATGACTATAATCAGCATCACCACATTGTATGAAAAGAAACTGCTGATTTAATGTACATTTTTGCTATGGATGTTCTCAACAAAATAAATATAAATTATTTTTTCAAAGGATTCATGCACTTCCTCTAGGGAGAGAGAAAGGGGGAGAGAGAGGGCAGGGGGTTTGAGGGCTTGCCTCTCTTGATCTTTTCAAACAGACTCAAACATGAGTTGAGACCATGAGCTCCATCACCTCATTGTCCCTCTCTTTCTACTTTCATATTCCTAGTGATTGAGAGAAGTCAGCGCAGAAATGAATGTCTAGCTTTAGTACTGCCATTAGCATCAATTTGGTAATTGGGGCATTTGGTCTTAATGAACTCAGATTTTCAATAAGATGGAGCCTTTGGCCACTATCATACCACTGAGTGCCATCTTATTATGAAGAAGGTAGATGTAAAGTTGGAAAGAAAAGTGTTTTCTTTAGATAACTTAGTGCAGCTTTTTGAGATTCATCCAAAAGGCTCAGTCTCCTGAGACAAGTACTAGTTGCCTGAGTTGTAATGAGTGGTGCTATGGGAGAATGCTTTGTCATGGATAAACTGGAAGCCTTAAGCAAAATTCTGATCTTCTCATGGCTCCAGGTTCATAATCAATATACTAACACAGACTTAGAGTTGTAAAATCCAAGTTACAGTTATAAGTGACTGTCAGTGGCACACTCAACACTTTAGTATGTCTTCAGCAGAAAGAAACTTGAACACAAACTCACCATGTGAAAATGTGGACTTTGTGACCTGGGGTACCCATGAACTTTCATCCATGAAAAGGAGCCAGGAATCATTTATCCAGAGGTCCTTTAAAGACTACTTTGTATTTATTACCCATTAGTTGAGTCATTACTAGGTGCTGAATACTTATAAGGGAGTGCTGATTGTACTGATAACCCAAAGACTGAATGACTTTAGTAGTTTGAATCAACCAATAGATTGGCAGGGAAAGATGGACAGTGTCCTCCTGCCATGATTTACAGCCTCAGAAAACTAATGGAGAGTCTCTGTGAGTTGGGACCCACTGAACAGATGAGAGTTTGAAATTGTTGGGGTTTTGTGGTTTTTTTTAAACCACACACACACACAGACACACAGTTGTTGTGTGCTGACTCATAGCTGACTTTCTAGTGGGTTTTCTAAGACATTTTAATTGCACAGGAGGAGTTTGTCGATCCTTCTCCTGTGGAACACTGGTGGATTTGAACCACATGCCTTTAGGCTTGCAGCACAGCTTCTCACCACTAAATCACCAGTGTGTGTCTGTACTCTTTGTTTATGCAAAGCAGAAAGCTCTGCATTATATAGATACTATTTCCAGAACCATATTCTATACATGAGAATTTATAAGAACTCACATAGTATACAGGTGGCAGTACCTAAGACAATCTGCCCTTCACAGGATAAACCTCATTTAGTGGCTCATAAAACATTTATTGTGGGCATGCTATGAGGCAGGCACGGCACTGTTAAGCATAGGTTAATGAGATACTGCTTCTGTCCATACACCAAAGTGGGTTCCCACATAGAATTCAACTCATTCAATTTTCACAGTAAGTATAAGGGTTATTCCCCCACCCCCCAAAGAACTCTCATTAATTGGGAGAAAGATTAGAAATAAAATCAAAGACTGGATTACAAGTGCTAAGAGAATGCATTGTGCTAAGTGTCCTTCTGTCACTGTCACTTCCACTCTCAGGAATGGAAGGGAAAAGCAGATTGAAGATCTATCTACTTTCAATTAAGAATTTTTGAAATGCATGGATAAAAATGTTCCATTAAATCAGACTGCTAATTGCAAGTCTTTGCAGCTTTTAAGAGGGCTGACTGGAACTTAGTAGAGGAAATTGAAGAGAGCGAGAGTGAATGAGAGAGAGCAAGAGCAAGAGAGCGAGAGCAAATGGAGGGAGGGAGGGAGAGAAAGTAGGAGAGAAAGAAAGAGTGGAAGGAGGGAGGGAGAAAGAATTAAGAAGGTACTAAGTGGCTGATTAAAACATGCTAGGAAGCAGGAGTGACATCCACTTCCAAAATAGCTTGCCTCTGGAAACCCTATGAATCTGGAGAAACGATTAAAATTATACAAATGTTCAGGTATTTTGTTTATAGGGTCCCTATGAGTTGTCTACAACTTGGTGGTACTTAACAACAACAAGAGGCCCAAAAGCAGAAGGTTCTAAAGAGTATACATTTCTGCTGACTGAAGCTCAGGATACTGTATGGTTTAAATCAAGAAAGGTATACATCACATTTGTATCCTTTCTCCATACCTCATTTAGATTCAATCTTAATGATAAGCAAATCATTCCAGGAGCAGTACTACCTGTATAAGAACATAGCATTAGGATTAGAGGAAGACTCATCAACAATCTTCATTATACTGATGATACAATCTTGCTTGAAGAAAGGGAGGAAAACTTGAAACACTAACCGAAAAAGATCGAAGATTGCAGCCTTCCATATGAATTACATTTCAACAGCAAAAAACAAAATTCATCATGGTGGAGTAACAGGAAACATCATAGTAGATGGAAAAAGGATTGAAGTAGTGAACATATTTAATTTTACTCGAATTTACAATCAATGCCCACAGCAACAGCAGTCAAGAAATGAAAAGAAGGCTGCTGTCAAAGATCCCTCCACAATGCTAAAGGCAAAGCGTGTCAGTATAAAGTTGCAGTGTGCCTTATCCAAGCCAAGGTGTTGTCAACTGTGCCTCTGACACACAAACAATGAATCAGGAATACAAAGGATGCCTTTAGGTTGCAGTGCCGGAGATGAGTACTGACTGGACTGCCAAAAGAACAAATAAGTCTGTCTTGGAGGAAAGTCTAACTAGGTTCTCCTTAATGGCCAAGAGTGTAAAACTCTATCCCATATACTTTGGGCATGTTGTCCGGAGTGGCCAGTCCTTGCCGAGAAGATGGACAGTAAGAAAAAATAAGAAGACTCTCAGTGAGATAGACTGACACAGTGACTGTAACAATGATTTCAAGGTGAAGATGGAGCAGAACAGGGCAAGGTTCAGATCTGTTGTTCATAGGGTCACTATGAGTCATAGTCAACTGGATGGCACATGACAACAACACTAACAACAACTGCTGGTAGAGTGGGCAGGCAGCTAGAGAGCAGAATGCAGTAGGGGAGTTCCCACTAGATGGACTGTGATGTTTTTACATTATCTTCAAAAGGGTACATTGATTTTAAAGATATGATAAAATGGAGATACTTGAAGTTTCCCACTCCTAGTTGAATGAGAATGATGCTGCTTTTATCTATTTTACTGACTGTGTTTCCCTTAAGGCTTTTTATTAATATGATCTTATGAAAGATTTTGGCTGTGAATCTACTGACTTAAGTTCTTCTGCTTTGGGAGGATGTAAGGCATAACAGAATCCTCTGGAAACTGAAGTCAAAGGATGAGGACTGAGTTTAGGGATCTAGTTCTAAAGGAGATACGGAGTTCTGGTTAGCACAAGATAGGTTCACCATGACATGGAGCAGGAATATGAAGATTAGACTTCATTCCACAGGTGACGAAGTATAGTCCTAGCACCTGGATTATCACGTGCACTGTCTGCAAATTTAAGTCTGCTCTTTCTCCAACCAAGAAGATGTAGGACTGAGACTGCTGGTAAACTCTGCAAATTAGTTCAGAAAGAAAGTGATCTGGAATGCTGAGGTGAGGAATTGACAGCATCCACACATTATTCCACTTACCCCACACACGCAAATGTTCTGCAGGCAAAATGCAGGGCAGCCTTCTCCAAGGGAGAGGAACCCTTCAGGTATGAGCACATAAGGCTCAGGGATGTTCACTCTGGGGCGCTTTAAAAATTAATGCTAGGATTGCATCTGCTTTGGATGTAAGTAATTGAAATGATTGAAATGGAAATGAAAACATGTGCTTTTGATGATTAGGGGATGAAAAAAGAAACAATTAGCACAAAGGTTAATAATGGGCAAAAAGTGTTTTTCTCCTTCATAAAATGTCAGAGGCTCACAAAAGGAACCATCCTTGACAAACTTCCGGGGTTTGCAATCTCTCTCTTTCTAACCCTAGAAAAGGATTCAAATAACCAAAGGCCAGAGAAATTCTAAAGAAAAAGCTCAGAAGTAACTCTCATAGGGGTTAGAGTGGAGACCCAGGTTGTCCCCAAGGTTGGAGCATGACAAAATACTTCCCTTTTTACTTACAATTTGAGTGAGACCCAGCCACACACATGTGTGCAAGTTCTTACATCACAGAGATTGTTACTGCTCAACAACAGTAAACACCACTGCCATACCACCTACACAACTTCCCCTGGAAGGTTATTTGGCTCTTGGGCTCTTCTAAAAGAGTGACTGATTGGCTTCATTACAAACTCGGAGAACTTTCTTTTATTGTCGCCACCATTACTCTGTGCCTGGATAGCATCTTCCAAGTGCTTTACAGCACAAAGAGGCAGTTAAAAACCTCAACAAACCTACTTAGGCTGACTATTCAGTAGGGAAATCCTCCCACCACAAGAGCTCGTAATTCTCTCTCAACCTTCAATGACAACTCAACAGTAGCTCTCAAAGAGTTGCAGCATACTAGGAGGATCTTACTGTCCTCTTTGAAGGTACAAAGCCAAGGGCCTGAAGACCAGTTTTCTTAAGAAACTGACACTTCATATAGCTCTTCTGAAAAGCCTAGGACACAGCCAATCCAGTAAGAGAACTGGTGAAAGCATGGATAGAAAAAGCCAAAGGCATTTGGTCTTAAATATTAGTCTATCACAAACTTTGTGGTTTGGAAAATCTTAGTTGTTTCATCTGTACAATGGGCCTGCTTTGGTAGATGCTGTTGTTTGCTCAACTAATGGTTTCTCCTCTTTCTAAGTTGTTGTTGTGTTCTATTGAGTTGGAATTGACCCTACAGTGTGTTGTCAGAGGCAGTAAATTGCACAGGAGAAGATTGCCTATCCTTCTGCAGAGCAGCTGGTAGATTTGAACTATGAGATTTAGATTTGTAGCACAGCTTCTTTTTTTAAATTGTATTATTATTTTGTTGTGTGTGTACCGTCAAATCAGATCTGACTGGTATGAGAGGAGATTGTCCCTACTTCTCCAGAAGAATAGCACAGCTTCTTACCGCTGTTGTTGTTGTTGTTGATTGCCATTGAGCTGAGCACAACTCACAGCGACTCTATGAATAAAAGACTTAATGCCTTTCCATAACTATCATCATTTCTCCAAGTTCAGACAGTTTCTAGAGGCATGTGATTTAGGGAGTGGATGACACTCCTGATTCCAAACCTGCTTAACCACTGGGAGCTCCACCAAACCCTGTCCACATTGGGAAACCATTCTGGTGTTTAATACCCCAACAGCACAAGGGTCAGCATCACAGCAAATCCAGGTTACTTCATACAGCACAAAGAGTGATGGCCACCATAACTCCCTATACCATTCTAAGAGAATCCTTATTTTCTTCAGGAATCTTGTTATCTTTCAGGCAGTAGTTGAGCCTGAATGGATGCTGAATTTCTCTACCTCCCCTCTTACATTTGCTGTGAATATAACTCATTTCTTGTCTATAGTGTTCTAGCTCTTTCTGGGATGATAACCCAAAAGAACCTGTCCTCTCCCATGAGGTGATATAATTTTCAAGTGTTAGATGCAACTCTGCTAAAGCTGCCACACTTGCATAGAGCCCCACAGAAGAAGCAAGAGCCCAGGGCATCAGAGAGAACTGGAGAATTAAGGCAGCCCCACCATGGGCCTTATTTCTGGTGACTGTGGCAATGGGCTTGAATGTGTTGGAAACTGTGACGATGGCATGGGATAGGACAGTGTCAGATCAATTGTTCATAAGATCACAATGAGTCATACTCAACTTGATGGAATGTAAAAACAGCAACAGCTCTCTGTGCAAATACGTTTTCTCCTTGTTAACAGCTAAAGTTAAGCTTTTTGAAGATTAAAGTAAACAAGGTTATTATGATATCTATTAGGACTTGAGGAGGCTAAATAGAAGAATTGCTGTGCTTAGCAGATAACTAGGTCCAGGTGAGGCAATCAAAACAAGACGGTCCCTTTCATTACACTTTCTTTTCTGGGTCACACTGCCTCACCTCAATGAGGCAGTTCTCCCATGGGATCCACTTCAGTTTTATTTCAGCATCGGGACATGCCTGGCATTACAATGCCAGGATGTTTTATTTATCCTTTGGCAGCTTCTGAGGATTGAGTTTACTGTGGGCAGTGAGACAAACTAGATTAAAAAATTCCCAGCATCTCCTTAGAAATGCTTAGCAGAAAGATACCAGATGGAAAGGCAGGTACTTCGTATTACCTGCTTTTTAAAAAGATTCATGACTATTATCAGATATCCTCTATCTATAGTGATGTGGACAAAATACCAAAAGTCCAAAGTTTCCTTTGCATGCAGAAAGATTTTTTTCTTTTTACCTTTTTTTGGTTTTGTTTTTTAAATTCTTATTGTGCTTCTTCCCATCATTCCCATACATTGTGTCTTATAAAATGAATCACCACTGATCCATGTCTGTCATCATTCTGCCCCCTCAGATCCTAACAGGATTTTCCCTAATTCCTTCTCCCCCTCCCTCCACCCACCAAACTCTGGGAGCCTGTGATTTCCCCCCTCCCCGTCCTCAGCTTCCCTAAATCCTCTTCTTCCCTTTTCGGATATCCACACCCAACTTACTAGTTTCCTTCTGCTTTTAAATAATGGTCTTCTGATTCATTGAAGGTTACCAAGCATAGGAAGGGAAGGAAGGATAAATCACTAACTAGAGAGCAGACACGCATTAACTCGGGTGGAAGGAAAGGTAATATGCAATAATATACAGTAATGGGGAGGCCAGCACAAAATGATCAAGACAGAGGAAGACCCAGCAGCACAAAAGCTAACAGTAACAAAAATGAATTCTATTACACACACAATTCTGCGGTTAGGTGCTATCAAGTCGAGTACAGCTCCTAACCAACCTATGAATAACAGATCTGAACACCGTCCTATGCACCACCCTCATCATCTCTGACACCCTTCAACTCACTGCTGCAGTTACTATGTCAACCAACCTGGTTGAGGGTCTTCCTCTCCTTCACTGTCCCTTCACCTTTCCAAGCATGATGCTACTCAATTCAATAGTATAGTGAGAATAATCATCTCTGAGAATCAGAGGCCCCTGATGTGTGTGTAAATCAATTCAACTGACTGCTGTTAAATCAACTCTTAGCTGACCTTTTATTGGGTTTCTGAAGCGGTAAACTGTATGGGAGGAGACTGCCCATCTTTCTCTGTCAGAGCCACTGGTAAATACCAACTGCCAGAGGCAGCACCTTCGAGTTAGCTGCACAACTCCACATAGACTAAGGCACCAGAGCCATTGTGTGTACATAAGGCAGCCTCAAGGGAGAGTCTAAATTCTATTTTAATGTTTGATAGGAATTTAGAATCCATCCTAGATTTTTAAAAGCTGCCTTTTCAAGGGTAGCCTCTTAACTTTGATGGTTGGCTTGCCCATGTATTCCAAGGATGGCATTCTTTTTAGTCTGAAGTCTGGCAGATAAAGGGTATCTAATTTAATCCCAGTTACCTTTTTTCATTATAGTCAAACAGAACCCCATCTGGACCAGGGTTTCACAGAGTTCAGGCTGAGAAGTACTGCCCTGGGGGTGCAAACAACAGTGTCTGGGGTGACATTCAGGAACGCAGTGGGAAGCTCTTCCCTGGGCATCACTTAACTGACTTGTCACATTAAGCAATGCTATCCATTCTTTCTATACATTACTCTGACTGGTGCCCAAGGTAACCACCCAACATCCATTCTAGTCTCAGGCAGGCCCCTGCATTTGTTTCCACCAATTCAGTGATGAGATTTAGGAGTTTTTGTTTCCAAACTGATCTATGCCAGCTATACTTGCTATTGTAATTATGTAATTTGATGAAATATGTGTGTGAAAGAAAAGGACTCTAGCTGGAATGCTTTGAAAACTTGGACATGAATAAGTTGCTGAATAAAACCCTCTAATTTACTGTCCAATCAGGAGTGGGTGCACCAATCATAACAAATATGTGCTTAGAAAACCTCATTTTAGTGAAACTTTCTTTCCCGGTCTGTCTTGGTCTGGAAGCTCCACTGAAAGCTTTGCCCCACAGGTGACCATGTTGGCATGTGAAACTCTAGTGGCAGAACTTTCAGCATCATAGCAACACACTGTGATGCAAAAGCATCCCAGGATGACAAACTGGTGGTCTAAGCATCATAGGTCACTTTTAAAACTAGAGGGAGTTGCCTTATCTTTTCCCTAAGGAGCAGCTCATGGATTCAAATTGTCTATTTTTCAATAACAACATATTTAAGGATGCACATACTTGAACAGCCCTCATCTCACCTACTTTGGGCATATTATTAAGAGAGGCTATTCCTTGAAGAAGGTCATCATGTTTGGAAAGGTGGAGGGTAAGCAAAAGAGAGGAAGACCCTTAATCAGATGGAATGACACAGTGACTTGCTGCAATGGGCTCAAGTATGTCAGAAATAATAGGCTGGACACAGGAGGAGATAGGGTTTAGATCTGTTGTTCATAGGGTCACTATGAGTTATCCCTGATGGCATTTAACAACGATAATCTTTCAGTAGCAGGTAAACAAGAAATGCTACTGAGTTCTTAAGGATAATTGCTGGTGGTGTTGTTATGTGCTGTTGAGTCGTCTGTGACTCATAGCGACCCTATGTACAACAGCCCTAAACCCTGCTCTATCCTGTGCTAATCTCATTGCCTCCCAAACACCCATCCCGATTACCCCAGTCACTGAATCAATCCACCTCATAGCGGGTCTTCCCCTCCTGCGCTGTCCCTCCACTCTACCCAGCATGATGTCCCTCTCCAAAGACCTGTCTCTCCTTACAACATGTGCAAAGTATATCAGACGAAGTCCCAGAATCCTTGCCTCCAAGGAGCAGCCTGGTTTAGCCCTCTCTAGGATGAATCTGTTTGTTTTCTTGGCAGTCCATGGTACATTCAGTACTCTTCTCCAGCACCACAGCTCAAAGGCGTCAATTCTCCTTCTGTCCTCCCTAGTCATTGTCCAACTCTCTGATGCATAACAAGTGATTGCAAAAACCATGGCCTGTATCAGGCGCACCTTAGTCTCCAGAGAGACACCGTTGCTCTTGAGTACTTTAGAGAGGTTCCTAACTGCAGACTTTCCTATTACAATACGTTTTTTTATTTCCTGGCTACTGGTGCCAAGAGTGTTGACCGTGGAGCCGAGCAAACTGAAGCTGTAAACAATCTCAATCTCTTCATCATCCATCTTGATGCTACCGATTGGTCCAGTGGTGAGAATTTTTGTCTTCTGGACAATGAGCCTCAGTCCATATTGAAGGCTGCAGTCCTTGACCCTCTGCAGTAAGTGCATGAGGTCCTCCTCAGTTTCAGCGAGCAGGGTTGTGTCATCATGAAAAAAAAATAACATCTACTTTTGCAGTTTTAAAAGTTATTAAAAACAGAAGAATGACCCATAAACTACCTTCTTGTGGCTATAATTCTACAAAGACACATCTCAAAAGGAATTTTATTGTTGTCTTGAGTCCTAGGGAACGAGTACTTTATCAAACAATTCAGGGATGCGTTCATTTGCCTGATCACATCTTATGTAGGCGTATGACCCAAAATGAGAATTAAAACCTCCCATTGTGTTCTCTTTCTCCTTGTCGTATGTGCTCAGCAAAAACAAACTGGAGAGAAGCATTAATGTGGATGTGAACAAGTTAACAAAGCCCACCTAATCAATACACATAGTGTGTCGCAAATAAATGTTACTTGGTTTTATTTCCTGGCTCCACAGGTGGCAACAGGTCAGACTTTTTGTGCAGAAATCTTCACAGCCTTGTTAAGAAGAAGCTGCTGCCATGGCATATGTTATTGGCATTCTCCTAAATCCATTAGCAGCGGGGCAAGTACAGAGAAAACCAGGGCTTTGAATTGTTTCATTCTCATCTAATCCCCTGCCAAGAACTCATCTTTCCACCCCAGATACATGGAGTAAGAATCAACATTTTAACAAGATCCCTAGGCAATTCTTACAGATTGCTAGGTAACTCTTAAGTGAACTCTGGTAAGGAGTTGTGCTGCCAACTTGAAGGCAAGAGGTTCAAATACACCAGTCGTTTCATGGGAGAAAGATGGATAATCTCTTCTCATGCAATTTACAGCCTCTGAAAACCCACTAGAGGATAGCTAGGATTTGGTTCCTACTCAACAGCTCAAACAACAACAGTAAGTAAGTCTGTTCAGGCCATGATCTTTCTAATCACTTGCTATGCATTTGAGAGGGAGAACTGATGTATTTGAGTTGTGGTGCTGGAGAAGAATATTCCATGGACTGCCAAAAAACTAAATAGGTAAGTCTTAGATAAGGTACAATCTGAGTGCTCCCTTGGAGGCAAAGTTGATAAAGCTTCATCTCACATACTTCAGGCATGTGGGTAGGAGAGGGACACCAGGCTTGGAGAGGTGGAGGGTCAGCCAAAGAAATACCCTCAAGCAGATGGGCTGACACAGTGACCGCTGCTATTGCACTGCCATTATTCTAGTGTGTCAGGAAGTGTGAGGACGGCACAGGATAGGACTAGGTTCAGATCTGTTGTTCATAGGACTGCTATGAGCGGTGCTAGACTCCATAGTACCTAACAAGAACAACAACATCACACCTGAGGATTATGAAAATTCAGATTCTGATTCCACATATCTAGGATGGAAAGGCAAATTCTCAGGAAGAGTAGGACCAGAATAAATAGGTGTAAAGTACTCTCGTGAACACCCAATCATCTCCTTCTGAGGCTCTTCTTCCTGGAGCTTTCTAAAAGGCCAAATTGCCTAAGTTGGCAATTAACCTAAACCTAACAAGAAGGTCTGCTGGCAGAAGGCATTGGACTGTTAACGGAAAAGGTTGGTTGTTTAAATTCATCAGCTACTCTGAAGGATAGAGCTCAAGCAGCAAACTCCCATAAATATAGAGTCTCAGAAACCCTGGAGAGGGTCATGGTGACTCAGAACCGGCTCAACAGCACTGAGTAACAGACTCACAGGCATAAATGGGACAGATCTTGTGAAAACAATCCCAGACAGAACAGACCAGGTGACTCTTCTGCAGCTGACAGATTCGAACTGATGATTTTTTGTTTGGAAATGCAACATACTACTCACTATTCTACCAGGCTCAATATTTAATAATTCTCTAGTTCTTAGAAAGCATTGTTTTGAGTGGTTCAGATGGCACTGCCAAAGGGTCACTAAAATAGCTACTCAAAACTAGACCCACTCAAGCAATCTAGAAACCTAAGTATTTTCTAAATCTATGGCCCCTGATTATAATCAAGAACACACTTTCAAAGGATTTACCTATTCTCTATTTAGAATACACTGTATACGCTCCACAAAATATTCTTCTTCTCCTATCAAAAACAATCCTATGAGATGGGTTTAAGTCTTCCTGTTCAACGCATAAAAGACTGGCGCTCAGAATTCAAATGGTGGGACTTGAAATTCTATTTCCTGACCCTTCTTTATTGCCTGAGATTCACAATAGTGCTAACAACCAGCATCATTTTATTTTAGTGCTCAGTGATTTCAGGGATTGAATATTTTAGGGGTAAAGAAAAACAGGAGCTTCTAATTGACACGAGACTGACAGAGTTTATATGAGCACCATTATTCCATCAGTAGGGGTGTGTGTGTGTGTGTGTGTGTGTGTGTGTGTGTGTGTGTGTGTGTGAAAAATATTCTCCAGTTAGGCTAGATCTCCACAGAGCAGGAGAGAGCGCTAAGCTGAACCTAGCTTTCACTCACTAACTAAACTTCATCTTATCTGCCACATCTAGAAACATTTTTCCCTTTGAGCCAACCAACCCTATTACTGTCAATGTGACTGCAACTTACAGTAACCATCCTTTGGATTTATAGGCCGTAAATCTTTATGAGAGGAGATTTTCCATCTTTCTCCTATAGAGAGGCTGACGGGTTTGAGTCATCCACCTACTGCATAGCAGCACAACACACAATACAACACACTAGTGCACCAGAACTCCTCTCCCCTTCTGGAAGAAGGTGCAATTGTACATTACTGCTCAAAAGTCCTCTCGAATACATCTGCTGGAAACAAAGTGATTTTATTGGAGCATCAGTCAACAGCCCTTGAAATAGAAGCATGAAGTAATTACAAGTGACAACTCTTAAACTGCGCTAAGACTCAAAAAAATGCTTTCTTTGTCTCAGGAGACAGGTCTTTGCTGCCACCCTCTAAGAAAGCTCATAACATGGGGTGGAGATTTAAGGAGAGAAAGAGGCTGTCTTTTCTGTGTAGACAATGGATTGTCTTCGTTACATGAACACAATAAATTTATACAGTGAGAGAGTGATCCAGGATATGGCAGCATGATTTAATTCTTCCTACAGGAAATGCATTCTTTGACGGTGGTTTCACTGTATTTTAACCTGAAGGGATGACATAATGCGATCAGAGCTGGCATTGCATAGTAACCAGGCAACTGTTTTGTTCCATTCAAGAAAATGTGAAGTACTGTGAAAAAAATATCTACACCTATAATGAGAAAAAAAGACAGAGAGGAGGAAGGTCAAGAGTTATTATAGTAATTAATAAGAAGCTTTCCCTGAAAGGAAAGGTGAAGATTCTGGGGAGACTAGACTAAAAGAGGTGGTCATGACAGCATGTCACTGAGTCATTCCAGAATAAGCATAACCAGACATCTTCAGATTATGGTAGGGGCAAGGCAGTGTGCTACAACACAGACTGCAAGCTCCAATGATCTGGATTCCAATCTCAGATGTGCTTCATATGAGTGATAATTCCTTATATTCTGTAATTTCCTCATCTACACCATTGACTCTTCCAGAGTCACTGTTTAGCTGTGCCCTAGCTGAATTACATTGTCCTAAACAAGGTAGTGAAGCAGCTGGACTCTGAAAGGTGGGCTCACTTGTTATGGCTGAGGGTCGGGTGTGGACTGTGGAGCTGTTTTTTTAAATTTAAGCTTCTTGCTTAGTCAACAGGACCTAATCGAGGCCCTCGGGCCTAGTGTAATTATATTTTGGATGAACATTCTTCTAAGTGGTACACCACTGGTCTGTCAATTTGCTGTACGAGGTAACCTAAGGTTACTGTGATGCTGAACCCTGTGCCATTGGTGTGTTAAATGCCATAATGGTTACTCATGGTGGATAGTGGTTAGTGGAACTCCCAGAGTAAGACAGATTTGGAAGCAGAAGTGGCAACCACTTCTTAAACAACATGTCTCTGGAAACTCTATGAACTTAGAGAAACGACAATAGTTATGGAACAGGGCTCAGATCTTTTGTTCACTGGGTCACTATGAGTCATGCTTGACTTGATGGCAATCAACAACAACGACTGGGGTACTAAAAAGACATTTGGGCATGTTGTAAGGAGGGACCAGGACTTGGGGAAGGATATTATGCTTGGAAGGGTAGAGGATTAATTCAGGAGAGGAAGACCCTGGATGAGACAGATTGACACAATGACTATGGCAATGGAGTCAGGTGTGTCAGAGATGGTGAGCCTGGTTCAGGACAGAGTAAGGTTCAGAGTCATTGTTTATAGAGTCACTATGAGTTGTAATTGACTCTATGGCACATAACAACAACAATAACTAGGGTACCACACAGGTCTTCACAAAACTAATCACCTTCTTTATTTTATTCTCCCTGGTATCTGAATTCTCACTTGCAACTCTTTGTTCAGTTGATTGTGTTGTCAAGTTTTAGTCACTGAAATCTGAGCCAGTTTGAGGAGAGTGTTGAGCAGGCAAATGGGGGGCGGGGCAGGCAAGTGCAGTCCTGTTTGAAGAATTTGACTTTGGATCCAGTGCAAATAGCTTCACGAGAAAGTATGCATAAATGAATGGATAGAGTACACCTATTCCTCACTTAAACGACTATTTCACTATATGACATTTCTCATTTATGAAAATAGTGAAAAATATACTAGTGGGTGATTCTGCGTATGAGCCTGGGTTTTCTCTGTGATGCCAACTCCTGGTCTGTAAGAGCACCCATGCATGTCGATGAGATGCTCAAATGAAGTAGTCACCGACCCAGAAGATCTCTTGCCAGTCCCATCAACACCATTAGAGACAGTGAGGCAGATGTGGAGGGAACCTTTTTGCTTGAAGAGCCCCTCTAATATTCCTGCTATTGCTGCCCTCTCCCAAGCGTCCTGGAAGGGCAGGCACCGCAGAGGGAAGTGAACTACAGCAATTATTCAGAGCTGAGGAGGTGTGTACAGTAGATGGCTGCCCTGCCCTCTTCGTGGTAGAGGCTGCTGAGCTCTTCTTCCAAGCAGCCATTACTTTCACACTCTTAGCCTCTGACTCCAAGCTCTCCAAACAGCAGTACATCACTTATTCCTGATCTATTTCCACCCAGCCTGTGGTGTGGCAGCAGGAACCTGGTGCTGTCGATGGGGCTAGGGCGTAAGAACAGACTGCAACCTCTAACAACCAGCTTGACCCCTCTGTCTCATTGGCTGCCTGAGTCTCAGAGTTGTCAATGGTGTCCTGAATCTAATTTCCAGGCCTGTGCAAACACCAGACTGACAGCAGTGTCTTGGGGTCCAGAGCACAGAAGGTCCATGTGTTGTGGCATCAAGGCCTCCATGTCCCCTTGCTTCTTGAAAGACCTCAATTTTATAAAATAACATGGTTTTTGGAATCTAACCTCAGAGATTTCCTTCCTGGCCAAGTGGATTTTCCTCCTCCTTTAACAGGAGAGATGAGACATACTAGTTCTAAGCAGCACACTCTTTCATGAATGACAACAACAGGAACAACACGGAAAAGAAAGGTGAAAATGTGAGAGAGAAACTGAAGAGCCTGCCCTGCTAAGGCATCGCTCTTCAGAGTCACCTAATACTTACTATTCACACCATTTGCTGAGCCCTTCTACGCTATACTGCTTTAAGAACTTTGCATACTTGTTTTTTTTAAATTTAGGTTGTTTATTTTTCATTTCAATGAACATCTACAGAGATTTTGGGATTCCATTCATTCATTGTTGCACCCTTCT
>NW_006399809.1:9228839-9233095 GCF_000299155.1 Elephantulus edwardii | reverse complement strand
CAATGCCAGCCTCATTCTACAATAGTGGCACCATATAGCATTTGTCCCTTTGTGACTGAGATACCTCACTCAGCATCATGTCCTCCAGGGTCACCCATTTTGAATAATATTGCATGAGTTCCTTGTTTTTCAATGCAGCATAGCATACTTTTTTTACTACAATTTCATGCAGCCTTCAGTACGGATTGAGGTTCAATGTCAAGAAGACAAAGATTCTCACCACTGGACCAATTGGCAGCAGGATGGATGGTGAAGAGATTGAGATTGTTAACAACTTTAGTCTGCTTGGCTCCATGGTCAACACTCTTAGTTAGCACCAGCAGCCAGGAAATCAAAAAACGTATTGCGATGGGAAAGTCTGCTGTTAGGGACCTCTCCAGGGTACTGAAGAGCAATGGTGTCACTCTGGAGACTAAGCTGCGTCTGATACAGGCTATGGTCTTTACAATCACTTTTTATGCATCAGAGAGCTGGACAATGATTAAGGAGGATAGAAGGAGACTTGATGCCTTTGAGCTGTGGTGCTGGAGAAGAGTACTGAATGTACCCTGGACTGCCAAGAAAACAAACAGATTCAGCCTGGAGAGGGTTGAACCAGGCTGCTCCTTGAAGGCAAGGATTCTGAGGCTTCGTCTGACATACTTTAGACATGTTGCAAGGACAGAGAGGTCCTTGGAGAGGGACATCAAGCTTGGGAGGGTGAAGGGATGGCACAGAAGGTGAAGGCCCTCTATGAGATGGATTGATTCAGTGACTGGGGTAATCGGGATGGGTGTGTCAGAGCCAGTGTGATTGGCACAGGACAGAGCAGAGTTTAGGGCTATTGTACACAGGGTCGCTATGAGTTGCAAGTGACTCGACAGCACGTAACAACAACAACCACCAAGGAAACTCTGGGCCAAAAAGGTTAAGTAATTAGCTAAAGGTCGCTCAGCTCATATTTGCACGCGGACAATGTGGCTCAGAGCATATGCTGTTAACCATGCTATTCTTAACTCAACAGATCAAGTATTACTGTAGGTTTCGGAGCATTTTGCACATTTGGTTTTTCAATTCAACAATATATATTTATACTAAAAAAAGAACCAAAATCTTTCCTTGAGCTCGGCCATCCTGAGAGTTCAATTATCATCATCAATAATCTAAAATGAAAAAGCTGAACTTCAAAGATCCTCAGTAACTGGACCACAAACCCACACTTTTTTCACTGTATTTCTAAAGTCTGTCTGCGAAATATTTTCTCAGCTTTCTGTAGGTTTAAGGCAAGCTAGGTCACTATGGTTAATGTTAAACATACTGCTTGGCTATGCTATTCAATATCAAACTGTCATTTTACAAGTGGAAAAAATTTCTGATCTTTTTCCCAACATGGAAATTAGATTCCCTGATAAGCAATGGAGATGTTTTGGTGGTACAGTGGTTATAGTGCTAGACTGCTAACCAAAAAGGTCAGCAGTTCAAATTCACCCACAGGAAAAATAAATGACTTGTGTTAAGATTTACCACCTTGGAAACTCTACGGAGAAGCTCTACTTTGTAAAAAAGTCACTATGAGTTGGAAATGATTTGATAAAAGTGGGTTTGGTTTTGGGGTTTGATAGCCAATTCTCTTTCACGAGTCAAATTCACGACATTGCCTCGTCTGCCAGGTACTGTATTGTACTAGACATATCCCTGCCTGCAAGGTGTTAAAACTCCTTGAGAAAACATAGATCCTCAGAGACAAGACTGGGAAATACTCCTAATGCAACAGTAATCCTTCTAAATGCAGATGGGAGGTTGTTGTTAGCTGCAGTGCAATCTGATACTTGATGCTCAGTGACCCTGGTTAAGCACACGTGAAGGAAACACTGCCCCGTTCTGCCCTCACCCCATGATAAGCTGCAGGAAGGACCACTACAATCCATGGTTTTCACTGGCTGATTCTCAGAAAATCACCGGGCCCTTTGGCCTAGTCTGTGTTTTACTGGCAGCTGTTGGTCAGCATCTCAGCAAAGTACAGGCCTCTGCCGAGGGGCAGGTGGTGGCGAGGTATGGCATGCACTGAGAATGCAAATGTCTCCCGCTTTACAGCAACAACTCATTGGCCTGGAGTTGGCACTGACTCACAGCTCACCCTCCAGGAGGTGGACAGAAGCTGAAAATTTTACAGGAGCAACCTGTCCATCTTTTCTTGTTGAGTAGCTGGTGGATTTGAACTGCCTGCCTTTGGCCTGGCATCACAACTCCTTACCATTAGTCTATCAAGGTGTTAATTCTACTACTGAACAATCAGTATGTCCTGTGATACCAGAACAGCAAAGGGGCCTATGCTAACAGTTACTAGATGCCCAGGAGGAGTATTAAAGGGTCATGAGTTGACGCTGACACAGCACCAGGAAATAAGTGCATGCTTTCCTTCATAATGACTGCTGCCCCACCTCAGCAGTCTGTGACTGGACTCTGCTCTGCCATGTTTCTGGGAGAAGGAAGGCTGAAGAAGAAAAAGTCCACTCTGCTTTAAGTACGAAATCATCTTTTGTTCATCATTCATAGGAGATTTCTTACTCAGGTTTCTCCATAACATTTTCCTCCTTCCTAATTTCCTTTCAGGATATTGTCTAATTGCATAATGTCTATTATTGCCATTTCATCAATTTATTATCGTATGTTTTAGCAAAGCCTTTGTAGATGTGGAAAAATAGGTAAAAAACTTCTGGATTAGTATTGCTAGCTTGGGCACCTTCCAGAATCATCTTATGTGGCTTGGATCTTATCTACTTCCCAAATGGGTTGATGGGGCTTACAATAAATGGCAGTATATCAGTGAGCCTATAAGAATAAAGAGAAGGAAAAAATAAACATCAGAAAGGGAAGAAATTGTTATCCTAGAGATGAGTCCAGTCACAATAATGGAGCATTTAAGTTAGTGTTGAACTTTCTCAGAATGCCTACAATGATCATTTGAAATGCCATCACTTCAATCATCCGTAGGCCAATTATAGGTTCCTTATGGGCTCAAGCATGTTGGGAATGATATGATTGTGCAAGGTTCAGATTTGCTGTTCACAGGGTTGCTATGAACAGTAGCTGACATGACGACCCCTAATCACAACCACCACCCAATATCTGACAAACAAGAAGGCCCCTGTATTTTCCCAGGCTCACTTCCTACATTTCCTTTGGTCCCTGGATGGGGCCATATGCAAGTTGGACAAAAATTCCCAGTGACCCCAAGACAAGAAAAGCTAGATGGTACGCTGTAATGATTGCTGACTACTCTAAAAATAGGCAACACTAGAAAGTTCCAGATAGAACAAGTGCAAAATGTAGAACAAAACTCAAAAACATGAAAGGACAGGCTTCTGGTTTGCAGAACTCCGGAGTCATTTGTTTAGCATACCTTAAAACTCACCCCTGTAGCTCAACCTTTACTCAAACAATGTTGTTGTTGTTGATTGCCTTGAGTAGACCATGACTCATAATGACCCTATGAACAAAAGGCCTTTCAATAACTATCAACATTTATCAACATAGAGTTTCCAAAGGCATGTTGTTTAGGAAGTGGATGCCACTCCTGCTTCCAAACAACAGGCAGGCCTAAAAGGCTAACACTAACATCATAGAAGCATTCACTTCTTAGAATAAGCAGCCACATAAAAGCAACGCTGTAGCATGTGTCCAGGGATAGAGCTCAAAAGGCAGAAAGAGAAAGACTGGAAAAGTTAATGGAAAGGAGATTCACAGTATGGAGTGGGAAAAATGTGGTTACAATGAGGGTATAGTAACTAGTGTCAGAAAACAAATGTGTTTTGTTTAATGGGAAACAGCCTTGTTTAGTAAACTTCCACTCAAATTACAATTTAAAAACAGTCCCTAACAAAATGATTCCACAGCATGGCTTCACATCACGTACATGCCTCTTCAGATCAGCATCCCTGACGTGTGCAGTTTCCAGTCCACGGTCCCTGGGACTCCCAAAGCACTGTTTATAGCAACAAGACCACAGGGTACACCACCCAGAGAGACTGTATTTCACACCAACTGATTTTTCGTTAACTAGGCCCAATTTTAATTGAAAGGGGTCATCAAATCCTTAGATCAGACAAATTCCCCCTTTGGCTATAAAACACAAAGAAAGAAGAGAACTGTTTCTTAAAACTCTTGTGGGTACACAATCCCCGCCCCCGCTACACATCCCCCACCCCCACCCCCACCCCCAAATACTTTGCAACCCTCATTCTGTACTCTTATGATAAACATAATGCCCTAAAATA
>NW_006399809.1:9220709-9228704 GCF_000299155.1 Elephantulus edwardii | reverse complement strand
AATTAAGTAAAAAACAAACAAACAAAAAACAACAAAACTCTTGTGGGATCCCCTGGAAGAAAAGGCATCAGAGGTATGTTATTGAAATGGATGACTGCCACATGTCCCTGCCTCTGCCTGCCCCAGGAGGAGAGGAGAGACGCAGTGTGAAGGACAGCTGAGGTGGACAGAGCTGGCGCGGGAACAGCCAGACTGGCAGGTGCGCTCCTCAGTAGTGAGTGCCCTGGGAAAGGCAGTGCTGGGGGAGACCTGCTGCCATCTATGGGGTTTCTACAGCAGACGGGCTATTTATAGAAACTTGTTTGTGCAAGGCCAATATTTACCTGTCAGGACTGTCAAAATTTACAATTCATCTGTGCCACTAGCCTGCTGTTTCCTCGTCAATAATGGAAATTTCCCTCTCCAGGAACGGAGGACTGGGGCAGCTGGGAGGACTCTGCCACCCTCTGAGTAGATAAGAGACTGAGTGGTATTAATGGCTATAAGGAAAGCACATCTGTCCTCCAAGTGGCCAGGGGACCCTCCTGTGATGCTGTGAAGATAAAGGGTTGTCAGGCAGGGAAAGTAGAATTCTTCTAGTTACTTCCCTGTTGGAGCCTAAAGCCATCCCTTGCTAAAATCAAAGAAGTCTTTTCTGCAACAAGCTGTGTTATGTGTGTTTTACTTCATGCTTCCCAAAGGAAGACTAATGTCTTCAAGGAGGATAGGTGTTGGGGTTTTCTGTGAAAATGTACACCTTCCTTTGAAGCCATTCAATTTTTATTATGCCTTCAACCTCTCTGATTACCCACTTCAGTGTCTTTTGAGGGGCTGTCTTTGGCATGCACCTTAAATTTCACTGCCAAGTGACTCTCTTACCTTCTCACTCTAGGCCTTCTCCTTGGGTGATCTCATGCTATGACTCACAACTGTGTCTCCAGGCATTTGACTTAATTCTCATATCTCCAGCCCGTCTCACACATACTTCCTCTCCAGCTCTACACATGGCATGATCTCCATTTAGATTGATCCAAGTCATTTAGAAACTGTTTCACACACTGAATGCATCCTCTTTCCACCCAGTCCTGGTTTCCCCCTACTTCTTTAGTTTTTTACAATCTCCATTGTTGATGCCAATACTAAACAAGAAAATACAATTTTTGTTCTCGAAATTACTTTCAATTATATTCAATCAGTCATTCCAACTTGTTGACCTCACATCTGAACAATCTATTGACTCAATTTCCTTCCCCCCGGCCCCTAGACCTTTTCTTTCTCATACATGGAATACTTAACAGCCTACTAAATTAGTCTGTCTTCCAGTCATTTTGCTGTTCCCAATTTAAAGAGCCCTCTTTGTAAATCTCACAATTTGATTATGTCTCCCTTGAGCTTAAAATGTTTCTATAACTTTCAAGAACCTTGGGGCAAAACCTGAGTCCATAGCATTTTATAGCAGCCCTGCCTCACCAGGCTCTGCACTGATTACCCTTCATATATACAATGGGACCAGCTGGGCACTCCCTCCTCTCCTTGGACTCCACATATTCCCTTTACTGGGAATGTGTAATGTTCTGTCCTCCTTCAATGCAGTCCAGGAGGCTAGGATTTTGAAGCTCCACCTCACATACTTTGGGCATGTGGCCAGGAGGTACTGATCCTTAGAGAGGGACATCATGCTCAGAAAAGTGAAGGGACAGTGCAAGAGAGGAAGACCCCAGATGCAGGCCTCTAAGAATGGCTGGAGCAGGACAGTTTCTGTCACTAACCCTAAGCCCATAGGTAAGAAGGGCCTGGTCCTCCACCCAGAGCAGCACTGTGCGGTGAGTGTGCGGGAGAGTGCTCGCTCCCAAGGCTTCACCAGGCAACATCCTGGAGAAGCACCCACAGGTCGGTCAATACCGTGCCACCACCCCTGGCCAAGACCCTATGGTTGGAGATCAAACTTTGTGTGTTGGCCAGGTCTTTAGAAAGCAAGCGAGTCTCAGCTGAATTGGAGGAGAGAGTTACCGAGAATTAGTTCTGCCCTCCACTCTCTTCCAACACCAGGAATCCCCAACATGCACGGATGTGTGTTTACCAGGTTGAACTCTGCTGGTTCAAATGTGTCCTACATGGTGTTAATGACCTTGACTGACGTGGAGCTGTTCTGTGCAGCTCGCTTCCAAGTACCTATGTAGTGATCAAACTGTGCAGTACTTTGTCCATTCTGAATTTAAAAGGTTTTTCTATTATGCATTATATCCAGTCTACCACTGCATGAGTAGGAAGTAAGACTTTATGTAGTTTTTATACGTTGTAATATTTCTTCAAATAAAGTGCTCCTTTAAACTGCAAAAAAAACCCCCAAACACACACCCACACACACCCACACCCACACCCACATACAACCCCACTAAAACCCAACAAACCAAAAAAACCCCCAAACCCCAAAAACAAAACAAAAAAAACCCCAACCAAATACATGGGGAAGTCGTCTCTGGTGGGCAAAGTGAGGACACTAAGACCATACAAGGGACCCACAGTGGCACTGCTGAGAGTTCCTTTACACACTGAGCCAGGTAAGCACAGGCTTATATATGTGAATGTCTAGTGAAAAAATCGTAATTGATTAACAAATCAAAGATTCTGTATGTATTAAGTATGGCTGATATCTGTGCCTTTTCCAAGTCCCTAGCATCTTCCTACAGAATTAAAGGTACTTTTAAAATTTTAGATCCCTGTTGGGGATGGAGTAGCCAGAAGTCAAGGTAAAATGGTAAACAGTGAGTAAGCCAATGCTTACCTTCTTGACTGGGCTATCCTGAGGGATGGTGCATGCAAGGTAAACAATAAGTGAGCCATGCTTATTTTGTTCACTGGGTAACCTTTCCTTGACTCAGTCATCTCTTCAGCTAAACTCTGGAGGAGAGGCTATATAGTATCTCATTAGTATTTCACCCAAGGACCAGGTACTTTGCATATATTATTATCTTATCCTTACAATGGTTCTGCAAAGTAAATAATCTATTTCCCTTTCACGGATTAGGAAAACAAGGCTTAAAAAGATTAAACAGACTCTATAAATTCAACACTATTATCCTCCTAATACTAATATCTTCCTTTATACCAGAACAATCTGTACCATTTATTGAACACTGACTGTATACCAAGTGCCATTTTATAGACATGATCTTATTTTTATTCATTCCTGTGGTTAAAATCTTCATAAACATAAGGATGGCGAGGATGCCACAGGATAGGGCAGGGTTCAGGTTGGCTGTTTATAGGGTCGCTATGTGGAGTACTCGACTTGATGGCACATAACAGCACCAAAAACGTACAAGAAGAGAGTTGTGAATCAGAATGGCTTCCCCACATCAGAGCGATGCTTTGAGAGCTTGGATTAAAACCTCATTTGTGACAGCCAGAAATGTCCTTCGATTTGCCATATGCCTCCAGGGCCCCCTTCCTCAATTTGAGAATCACAGGTGTAGCTTCACAACAATCATATAGAAAAGTAAATATATTTTCAAATCAAATCCCAAAGCCCCAAAGCTTAATGAGTCCTGCTAAATCAATCTCAGATTTAGGTCCTAGCATTCTGGGTTGGAGTTCCCCGTTTCTCTGTTCCCCCGTCTTTCCGTCCATCTCCATTGCTCAAGATGTAAACAGAGAAGGTTCAGCTACTTGCAGATGCCAAGCAAACCCAGCAGATGAAGGCCTAAGTGCCATGCGGGGCATACAATCAATAAGGTGCCACGGACGATTAGAGCTGATTGGCTCTTGGCTGCCTGGATTGACTAACTTGCTCATTATTCACAAGTGTGAGGAACGGAGGCACCATCTCCCTCAGCCTTGTGAGCGAGACTCAGGCTCTCGGCAGCCCACAAGCATCCTTTTATGTAACCAGCCCACCTTCTCTGGAGGAGACACAAAGAGTTTAACAACCTGTTTTTCCTCCTCAGCCCTCCTGCAGTTCATGCTCAAAGGCACATCACTCACCAGAGCCTGGGCTCTTCATGTCCCTCTTTTGCACAAAGCTTCATTTCTCTTCTGCTTCAGTCTTTTGGTTCGAACCTCTCTGGATTCTAGAGCTGTTTGTGCTGCATGGCTCCAAGGCAATTAATCTCCCTTCTCTTCTGCTTCCTAAGAAGCATGGACCTTTAAGCAAGGCTATCCTTTAAGCTTCAGTTATTTTCTAACAGGCACACTATTTTACAGAAATATGTGTTGTCAAGTTGACTATGATGAAAAGCAACCCAATGAACAACAGATCTGAACCCTGCCCTATCCTGCACAATCTTCATCTTCTCTCATATGCTCAAGTCCATTGTCACAGTCACTGTGTGAATCCACCTTGGTGAGAGTCTTCCTTTTTTTCTCTGACCCCTCCACCTTTCCAAGCATGATGTCTTTTTCCAAAGTGTAGACCATCCTGAAAGTACACCCTCAGTATGTGAGACAAAGTCTCACCATTCTTGCCTCTAAGGAGCAGCTAAGTTGCACGTCATCCAAAAGGGACTTGCTTGCTCTTTTAGTAGTTCATGGGATATTCAGCCCTCTTCTCCAAAACCACAAATCAAAGGCATCAATCTTCTTCTGTCATTCTTATTCACTGACCAACTTTCAGATGCATAAGAAGCAAATGAAAATACCATGACTTGAATCAATGACACCATAGCCTTTAAACTGATATCATTGCTCTTCAGCACTTTGAAAGGTTCTTGACAGCAGCTTTTCTAATACATTTATCTTTTGGTTTGACAGCTGTAACCCTGAGTGTTAATTGTGGATCCAAATAAAATGAAATCATAGGCAATTTCAATTTTCTCTCCCTCTATCATGATGCTTCCTCAATCAACCATGATGTTCAGTGGTGAAGATTTCTGTTTTCTTGGTGTTGAGATGAACTCTCTATTGAAGACTGCACTTTTCAATTTCACAAGTAAGGCTGTATCATTTGCATAATGCAGGTTAGGTAGCCCTTAAATGTTACTGTATCTAAAACACTGTGTTCTAGGGACCAAATCCTTCTGGGACTCAGTCCAACAGCTCTCTTAGGGATCATCTTGAATTAAAGTTAAATGGCATAAATCTGTTTGCTATGAGATTCCTGCCCACACAAGTTATGGGGGTAAAGTCCAAGAAGGTACACCCAGCAGACCATAACACTAAACGTTCCCTCCATTCACATGGAGTTCTTGATTTCTACAAACATGAGATAGGCAACCTTTTGAAAAGTTGGTGTTTCAAACTTTCTAGATATGCCTCAGAAGGAAGGCCTGGCAATCTTTTTTCCTCAAAAAAATCACAGCTGTTGAAAACTTTGTGGATAGTCCTTTGGAATCAATACCACAGCAACTATTTTTTTGGGGGGGGTGCATTATTTGTTTTCTCCACTCATTAGTTACTTAGGACAGAAATCTTGGAGTCCATCATGACATCCTCTCTCCCACACCCACACCACCAGTTCCTATTTCAGAAACAATTTCTTTTTTAAGCATCTTTCAAAAATATGTCCTAGAATTACTTTCTTTTCTCTATCTGCATGCTAACACTGGACTCCTGGTCACCATCTACTGCTTGGCCAGTATCTCAGTCTTCTAGCTGGTCTCCCCACCTCTCCATTATAACTTCTCTGATCCATTCTGGATTCAGCAACTGGGATAATCTCAATATGTAACTCTGATCAATTCATGAGATGTTTTCAACAGCTTCCACTGCTTGCCCTTCAACTAGGCAAAGATCCAAACTCCTGACACTGGTCTATAAGCATCTGTGTGAGTTGATCCTTGCCCACATTGCCAACATCAACCACCTCCCTCCTCATTCAAATGACCCCAGTGTGTCTTAGTTGACTTGAGAACACCTAACAACAACAACCAGCCGGGACTGGTTTCTTGTCTTTGGTCTTCTCTGCCCTTCGTCAGAAATGTCCATCCACTCATTTCCATGGCTACCTTTTTCACATCATGTAATTTTTTTTGTAATCCAAGTCAATGGTTCTCAACCTTAAGGGGACTTCAGAAACATGACTGCTGGATTTCACCCCTGATTCAGTAGGTGTGGGGTTCAGATTCATGAATCTCCGTATTCAACAAGCTCCCACATGACAATACAGCTGATGGGACTTGGTCTGGGGACCTCACTCTGAGAACCACTGGTTCAAATGTTACCTCCTCAGACAGGCCTTCTCTTACAACACAACTAAAACCAAAGATTTTTCATTTCTAGTAAAGTCTCTCCTTATCTCTTCTTTATTCAGTTCTTACAAGAGGCTACTTCACCTTCTATCCTCCTTTGTTTTTATTTGCTATTGCCTTTTGCTTGGCTGTAAACCCCACAGGAGCAGGACCAGGTCTGTTTAGCTTAGCACTGTATCCCCAGTAATCAGAGCAGGACGTGGCACACAGTAAATGATCAATAAATATCTGTTGAAAGAATGACAATAAATAAATAATTTGTTGAAAGAAAGGAGAGGTTTAAAGCCTGGAATAACAGATGCAGAACTAACTGATCTCTAGAAATGTCAGGCACTTAAAAGAGAAGGGAGAAGAGGATGCCCCTGGCCACAGGTGGGGAGTTGTGACTGATGAACAGATTGTCAAACTGGTTTAGAGCAGTGGGAGCAGACAGCACCGAGATGTGGCCTTGAGCTGATGTTAATCCGCATCTCCATCCTGGGACGGCCATTTGACCCAGCATCAAACACAGATTTTGAGAAGATGCTCCCAGAGGGTCCAGGCAGGTTTGAAAGAAAATCAGTCAAAGGGGCCATCAGAGGCTCTTTAATTAAATGTTCTGCTTGGTAACCTCTCAGTGATCTTATACTGTTCCTGGGGGGCCACGCACAGCAGCTGGCCACAGGAGGTGAGAGAGACAGAGATGGAACCAGCGACTGAGCCACTGTGGCATTTTAATGAATGCTGCAGAGAGCAAGAAGGGTGGAGGGGCGCGCGGTGAAGGATGACACTAATGAATCTCATCCAGCCGTGCGGATTTATGTGATTAATACCCAGCACAGAGCAAACGTGTGATTAATAAGACAGCGCCTCCATAGCATCACTCTAACCTTCAGAGGCGCCCTAGTAGAAAGGGCTCTGTAAAGGGACAGGGCACCTTTCTGCGAGGTTCAGAGGAAAAGCAACCACTCTCGACTCGGGTATGAAAATGAATGGAGGGAAAGCGGGAACTGCAATGGAGCTTTTTAAAGAAGAAACCACGCAACACATTCTTTTCCATCACAGAGAGTCTCAGGAGAGGTCTACTTATATAAGAGAAATTCTACTGGCATGTGAATAGCTGGGGAGGAAGAAAAAGATGCAGAGCATAGGAGAACTGGAGCAGTTTCTGCTCTCGGAGCAGAGAGACCTCTTTAGTTCTCCCAAAGCATTTCTTAAGGCACCTACGGAAAAGTAAAGGACTGCAATGGCATTTCAAAAAAAAAGAGGACAAGGGTCCAAATGGTGGCAGGAGGTCCCCCCTTGCCAAAGGATGGACACCACACACAAATGCCCCAACGTGCTGCATAACCATCTTTAGTCCTGTAGCCAACATCTAAAAGCTCCAATTATTACAGCCTGTTGGGCACATCTATTACACAACCATGATAAGTTCAATGTAATTAAATGACAAAGGAGAAGCAATATCTTAAAAATTACCCAAAAATGTACTCTCACTAGAAAGCCTCTGTTAAAATTCCACTGCATGTTTTGGTTTGGGGTTTATTCCTCAGAACTTTCCTAAGCATGGCTTTAGCATGATGCTGCACATGTTTTGAAATCTTTTTTAAGACTCATATTTAACAATTTTATTCCTATGTCAAGGACTGTGTTTATACAACATCATCTTAAAGAATAAAATAGTTTTCTGTTCATTTAATTACATGTCCCTCTATTGTTGACTCTGTATCCAATTTTAGCCTTTACAAAATAACCCATGAAACCCTTATTCACTGTTGGTGGGAGTGTAAAATGGTGCAACCACTGTGGAAAGCGATGTGGCGCTTTCTCAAAAAGTTGCAAATAGAGATAC
>NW_006399809.1:9219162-9220124 GCF_000299155.1 Elephantulus edwardii | reverse complement strand
GTGCAACAATGAATGAATGGAATTCCAAAATCTCCGTAGATGTTCACTGAAATGAAAAATAAAGAAATTAAATTAAAAAAATAGGCAAAAAAATAACCCATGAAATTCTGGCATCTCAAAATGTACATTTTGAATGCTTTGAGCAGGATAATTGGATCTTCAGTCCCCTGTCCCAAACACAACGCTGGAGTCCAACAAGGCAATTACCTAGTACGTTTGTTACACGTACAGAGGCGAACCTCAGCTGTGGTACCTGCAGGCAACTAGAAAGAAGCCCCTGCGAAGGCACACAATTATGTTGTCTCTCAAAACGTGAGAATCCAAGGCTTTAATAATATGCCAGGCACTTTCTGACTTGATTTTACCAGATGCATATGTCTTTGAAGATCATTTGGGACAACATATTCACTTCCTCGGGTTTTGATTCTGATTTAAAAATATCACTGGGTGACGCTAATAGAAATGTATTCCCTCACCATTCAGGAGGTGAGACGTCTGATGTCAGGATGTCTGCTGGGCTGGTTCCCCCATGGAGTCTCTGAGGTGAATCTGCTCCATGATGCTCTTCTAGCTACCAGCACTGCCAGTATTACTAAGGGACCCTGGCTTGTAGCTGCACCACTCCAGTCCCTGCCTCTGTTATCACATGGACTTTTCCCCTCCAAGTGTCTGTACGTCCTCTCCTCTCTCTTAGAAAGGCACTATTCACCACATTTAGTGACCACTTTAATCCAACAAGATCTCATTGTAACTTGAGTACATCAGCATAGATCCCTATTTCTGAGTAAGGAATATTCCAAGGTTTTGGGGTCAGGATGAAAACATATAATTTTGAAGGATGCAGCTTAACCCACTATAGATGGTTTCCGAGATGGAAAAGGCAATCTCCAGTTTCGTATGGAATGGGAAAAAGCCCCGAATAAGCAAAGCACTCCTTAAGAATAGAAGAACGGTAGGAGGTA
>NW_006399809.1:9211107-9217272 GCF_000299155.1 Elephantulus edwardii | reverse complement strand
TTAAAAATGCCAGTTCCTAAACTCTAATTGCTGTGCATTGTTGTCAAGTCGGAAGAGACTCATAGCTGATCCTCCAGTGGGTTCTCGGATGCTGTCAATCACAAGAGAGACTCCTGTGGAGTAGCAGGTGGATTCAAATAATCCAACAAACAACCAGAGTTCCCGAAAATGTATTGTTATTGGGTTTACGAACGTGTTCATTCATATACATGTGTTCCTCACTATCCTTCATTCACATTGTGTTTCTTACAATTATTCACATACACAGTGTTTTATAAAATTAGCAAAGAGAGGGAAGCAACTTCAGTGCCCATCAACAAAGCAATGGATAGAAAAACTATGGTACATTCACACAATGTAACATTAATACAGCAGTGAAGAAAAAAAAATGACCTTGTAAACTGAGTGTTCACTATAATGTCTGAAATCTTTACCTAAATCTGTCAAGATAGGGACCATGACTCCAATCACTAATTATGCTGAGTTGTTGGTTTTTTTTCCTTGTATTTTTTTAAATTTTATATTGGTTTGCATATAAAGTTTGTATACATTGTGTTTTATTCATATCCATGTTTCAGAGTGGACCCATTGCTGACCCTCCAGTGAGTTTTCAGAGGTAGCAAATTACACAAGAGGAGATTGTCCATCTTTCTCCCACAAGAGCAGCTGGTGGATTTGAACCATGTTCCTTTGAGTTGGCAGCACAATTCCTTACCCCTAAGCCACCAGAGCTCCCTCTAAACTCTATTGGTCTTACTAAATCAGAAGCTCTGGAGGCAGTTCTCAGGATATGAGATACTAATAAGATCACTCCAAAACCTGGGACCCTGAAGCTGTAACAAAGAAAATGGAAGGTTAAAATGAATCTCAACTCTCATTTTTATAGTGTTTAGGGTCCACAAGGGGCTGTGAGTCCATTATATGCACTCTCTTATGAGTCTGAGATAAGGGATAAGTTGGTAAGGAAATTTACTGACCCTTTCCCACTCCCCATCACCTGAATTCAAGTGACTTAAGTCTAAAATTACATCAACTGCGGTTAGCTGAACTATAATGCTACACACTATGCCATCAAAGTGCCTTTAAAATGTCACAACTTTAAACTGGTCCTACAAAAATATGAATTCTGCTTTCTCAACTCTCTTTATTCTTCTCCACTTGTTCCTGCCCTAAATTCTTACTAGCACTTCTGATCTCATTCACGGAAACATGGAGAATCCATTCTCAAGAACAAATTCAAACGTTAATGCACTTGGAACACAACACACAGCATCGGTGTGAAACCTTTCTTTGTGAAAACATCCCTAGATGAATTATTTAGAATTATCACGAAAAATAGTCCAAAGCTGTTATTACTTCAGTACATTACTCTGGTTTCTGAATGACTCTGAGTAGATAAGTAACACAGAAAAGCTGAGTGTCTATAATGTCTGTATTCTTTACTAAAATCTGTTAAGTAGGGACCAGGAGTCTAACTAGTAATTATTTTTTTAGATTTTATATTAGTTTGCATACAAAGTTTGTATACATTTTGTTTCATTCATATACACGTTGTTTCACACAATCATTCATTCACATTGTGTTTCTTATAATCATTCATACATACACTGAGTTTTTTTAAAATTAACAAAGAGATGGAAGCAATTTAAGTGCCCATTAACAAACCAATGGATATAAAAAAACTATGGTACATTCACACAGTGGAATATTAATACAGCAGTGAAAAAAATGATCTTGTAAAAAATTACACGACATGAGTGAGTCTGGAGGACTCCGTGCTGAGTGAAATATCTCTGTCACAAAAGGACAAATACTGCATAACACCGCTGTTATAAAATAGGACTGACACGGGGGGTTGGAGGGAGAATAGGAAAAAAGTGGATGGATAATAAACACTGTACTAAAAAAAAATAAACACTGTACTGGAAGAGATGAGATGGGAAACTGCTTGAAAAGAATATATAATTTAGGTATTGTATAATAACAATCTGGAACAAGTAGCATATTGCAAAGCTGATGGGGCGGAGGGGAAGGGAGTGGAAGGGAAAACAATGTGCAACAATGAACTGCTGTTGTTATGTGCTATCAAGTTGCCTGAAACTCATAGTGACCCTATGTGTGTACAATTGCTCACCTGTGCCCACTCTCTTGTCTCTGACACACCTATCCCCATTACCCCAGTCACTGAGTCAATCCAGCTCCTTCAGGGTCTTCTTATCCTGTGCTGTCCCTCTACCTTCCCGAGCATGATGTCCCCCTCCAAGGACTGGTCCCTCCTTGAAACAGGTCCAAAGTATGTCAGACGGATCTTCAGAATCCTTGCCTCCAAGGAGCAGCTTGATTTCAATCTCTGCAGGATGAACCTGTTTGTTCTCTTTGCAGTCCATGGTATATTCAATACTCTTCTCCAGCACCACAGCTCAAGGCATCAATTCTTCTTCTCTTATCCCTAGTCATTGATGCATAACATGTAATGGTGAAGACCATTGCCTGGATCAGCCGTAGTCTCCAAGCTGATGTCTTTCTTTCAGTACTCTGGACATTTCTCTAACAGCAGACTTCCCCAGTGCAATTAATCTTTTGATTTCCTGGCTGCTGGTATCAAGAGTGTTGCCTGTGGAGTCAAGCAATCTAAGGTTGTTAACAATTTCACTCTCTTTACCATCTATCGTGGTGCTGCCAATTGGCCCAGTGGTGAGAATCTTTGTTTTCTTGATGTTGAGCTTCAATTCATTTTGAAAGCTGTAGTCATTGACCTGCTGCAACAAATGTTTCAAGTTCTCCTCAGTTTCAACAATGAATGAATTAAAAAAAAAAAAGAGAGAAAGAAAAGTATAAAAACTCCCAAAAAGTGAATTGCGGGAGAAGGAGGGAGGAAAAATGTGTAACAATGAATTAATGAAAATCCATCAATTCTATTAACTATGACTAAAATTACAATAAAAAAGGAAAAAAAATTAAATCACCTTTGACCTATGCCTACTATTACTCCATCTTTTCAAATCCCCATTGGATCTGTCCTATTCTCTTACCCCCCTCATCTGCCCATCAAACTCTGCTATGCTAGTGATTTCCACCCCCTCTCTTTCCCATTAACCATGCTGCTTTTGAAATAAAAATCCTTGAAGTTATCTGGGTGGTACAAATAATTATTTGGGCTTGGTTAGACTGGACTGCAAAGTCCACCCCAGAGAGTATGGAAAGGAAGTCCTGGAGATATAATGGTGAAGGCCAAGCCACTGAAATGCCTGTGGAGCACAGTTATGTTCAGATCCACACGGTTCACCATAAGCTGGAAGACAGCTGTTTGCAAAGAAGTCTAAGCAGACTCAAGTCACCAAGGGGACTTCTTTGTGCCTTTCGCCACCTCTCCAGATCCCAAAGTCTACCTTAGCCACCCCTTCACTCCTTAACTCATTTGGTGCCCATTCTCTTTGAATTTCCTTTGTTGCCATCATCCCTACCACAAACTCATCATTAATTCTTAATTTCATTCAGGTCCAGTTCAAATATATCCTGCCTATTGTGGTTGCCCAATTCCCCTCCATCTCAACCTCTTCTACGTCCTCCTTATAAGGATATACTGTCCCCAAACCCTTCTGCTAAACCTTTATCTCAACAAGGATATGGGATGACATGTTTATTTCCCCCTGCTATGCTATTCAGTGCTTGAGACAAGTTCTTTTTCATTTTTATACCTCTATCTCTTAACACAGTACCTGATGCAAAACAGGTGCCAAATTCAAATTTATTTAGCTCCATATCTGCTCACTTTCCAAAAGCCTTTTATTGTTTAGAGTGTCTTTCTGGTCATAAATATTCCTCTTGAGGAACAGTTTGGGTTAAAAAAAAAATGTATCTACAAGCTCTTACTATTCTAAATTTGCCACTCCTATTTTTTCAAAAGAAAATAATCCAAAACATTTAAAACCAGGCCTCGTTCTCTTCTCTGTCAAGAATTACTAAACATACTAGGCCCAATAAGTAGTGACAGGTAGCATGGAGAATGCCAGTCTTCCTAAACCCTCACCAGAACAGTTTAATCAGCAGATAGACGCAGGACTCCAACTTCTGTGTCACGTGGAGCCTCCTGGATCAGTGTTCCACAAGTCTCTGTGCATTTCCTAGTATGCTTTAGGCTCTTGACCATTCTCATGCCTTAACTGTTCTTGGATGTCTTCTGGGGCTCAGTAAATTGCGCTGTATAAACATTAATTTCTCTTTCTTGTCCTCACAGAAACCTGACAGACTCTAGGATAGGTCCTTTTGCAAACTTGGTGTTATGTATCTTGGGGGTCCGACCACTGTTCTTGATACTTTTTGCTGCTTCCTTAACCTCCCTGTCCATTATTTCTCCTACGATGTACTCAACTTCTGGCTCTGTAAACTTTCAAGATTTTCCTGTTCTTTACTGTCTGCACCTCCATTCTGCTAGTAATTTCAATGTGATCCCTGATAACTGTTTAATGTGTAGCTTCTCAGTTCTTTGACCTCTTTGATACAACAGTCTTGACTTTCATATAAATCTGTAAATCAACCAATGTTGTGATCACTTCATCACTCTAGTTATTATCCGGACACAATCATCTTCACAGTCTTAATTTACAAGTACTATCTTGTGTCTTTCCCACTCACAGTTTGGTAACCTCATTCCAATAATGACTTGATCTCATCATGACATTTGACATTAACTGCCTCTTCCTTGCCCATCAATCCTTCTTGCCTTCACTTTTCTATTAATAGAAGTTTTCATTATAATTATAATGACCTCTTACATTAACTTTCAAATTCCCAACACTTCTTTGCTCAATAATATTTGCAGTGTCAACCACGATTAAATCTGAGTCTTTACACTCACCAGACTGTACCTCAATAGCTAAATGGTACTTCCTCAAGGAATATCTTCATAAACCCTCTAATTTCAAAAGAATCCTGTTCTTCTCAGTCTCTAATTTCCTTCTTTTTTTGCATGTTTTGGTTTACTTTTGCATAGCATTGCATTTAACTTCTAAAATATCAAAAAGCTTCACAAGAAGACCAATAGGCAGCATTGTGATGGAGAAAAGATCGATGCTGTTGACAATTTCATTTTATTTGGCTACAAAATCAACAACCAGGGTAATAGCAGTGACGAAATCAAAAGATGAGTTTACCTGGGGAAATCTGTTCTCAAGGATCTCTCTAAAAATTTAAAGAGCAAGGATGTGAATTTAAAGACTAAAGTGACCTGATCCAAGTCAAGGTCTTCTTGATTACTTCCTATGCATCTGAAAGCTGGACAATGAATAAGGATGGCAGAATAATAATTGATGCCTTTGGCTTGTGGTGTTAGCAAAGATTAGTGAATAAAACAAGAACTGACAAGAGAACAAACAAGTCTGTCTTGGAGGAAGGAAGAACAAGGAGAGTGTCCCTTAGTGTCCAGGATGGTGAAACTTTGTCTCACATACTTTGGACACGTCGTCAGGAGGGACCAATCCCTCTTGACATCATTCTGGGAAGAGTGGAGGGTCAAAGAAAGAGAGGAAGGACATGGAGTGATACAGTGACTTTAACAACGGGCTTGCACATCTCACAGATAGTGAAGATAGTGCAGAATAGGACAAAGTTGAGATCTGTTGTTTGTAGGGTCTCTGTGAGTCATAAGCAACTCTTGAAAGCACCTATGACAACAACATCTACAGACAAAATGAATTATTTATGGTTTAAAAGACGAGTACCTAGTAAGTGTTGAAAAGTAATTTGGAGATTCTCTCAACTACATAAAACTTATATGGTTATCAGTGTTACTGAAAATGTGATTATAGCTTAAGGCTGATCTAGAAACTGAGACAAGTCTCTAATATGAAAAACTCTGGTGTCAGAATGTCAATGAATATACTGCTTCCTTCATTGATAATGTCTTGCTATTAAAAAGATGTGAAGTAAACAATGTGCCTAGTGACACAGTTGATTTATATTCTGGTGCAGCCTCCCTCCTTGTGGACCCATCACAAAGAGTCCATTCACCCGCCCTGAGGCATGCTGACAGGGGCCACCTGGCCCACTCTGCCTTACAAATCCTTACCTGTTCCATCTCATTGAAGAATGAAATTGGTATTTGTATTGCTCCAGCTTCATTTGGAATGGAAAGAAGCCACGAATAAGCAAAGCACTCCTTAAAAA
>NW_006399809.1:9206806-9209636 GCF_000299155.1 Elephantulus edwardii | reverse complement strand
AGGGTGGGGGAGGGGGAAGAGGTTTGTGTGGGGAGAAGAGTAAGTACAACAATAAATGAATGGAATTCCAAAATCTCTGTAGATGTTCACTGAAATGAAAAATAAACATAAAAAACAAAAAAAAATCCTAATTTCAAATGTAAAAAAAAAACAAAAACCACAAATAAATCCTTACCTGTGGCTTTGGGAATGATAATCTCAAAATGCCTGGAGACAAGAAATGGACTGTGAGGATACTGCTTTCCTGTCACGGCCACATATATCTATATAGAGCATGAATATCACTGGAAAATTGGGAATGTATGTGCTGATAGTATAGATTAAGGATGATGAGAATACACAGAAGAAAAATATTTCCTATTAAAAGTCATGCAGCAATGTACACAAACCCGTGTTGTCATGTCGGTTCTGACTCGGTGGTGCTCCATTAGGTTTCTGAGTTCCTAAATCTTTACAGGAGGAGATTACTCATATTTCTTCTTCAGAGCAGCTGATGGATTTGAACTGACTTTTTAGTTAGGAGCACAGCAAATAATGTGCCATGCTACCAGAGCACCTGGGAATGAATTGCATGATGATAATTTGGTAAATCTGGTGAGTGAGTAAGTCAAGTCAATAATCAAATCTCTCCTGAATGTGTAATGAAATCTTAACTCTTAGGCAGCCATGGATTCCCTCAGGAGACACTGACTTTACGCCTCCCTGAGCCAGATGCTCAGGGTCCAATGTGAACAGACAGAGGTGAGTCCTCTGTGGAAAGTACATTCTACTGGGGGAGGAAGAATGAAAAGCAAGTAAAACTGTTTTAAAACCTCATTTCTGTATCTTTCAGGGGTGATATTTATGGTATCAATTACCACACTGAGTGTTCATAGCAAATAGCATGAAAATTAGGGGGTTTTAGCCTCACCAAACTACTTCAGGATTATTGTGAGATGTGATAAAACAAAATGCTATTATTGTAATATCCGCTTCAGAATCACAAATAGGCATTTTCTAATAAAAATTCAGCATTAATTCCAAAGAACCGTGCAACTGTTCAACGACCTTTATTTTCCTTTTTGTAACACTTTGGTAATAGTAATAAATATCCCTTTTCTGTAAGAACAACAAAGGCTTAGATGACTTCTAATTATTTTTCCAAAGAAGCTAAAATACGTTTTTTTAAAAAGGCTAAATTAAGTGTATGAGATTGCTTTAATAACTTTTAAGAAATTTAACTCTTGCCCTTTCAGCCAGCACAACAATACTCGTCCCCTGACCTTTGACACAGGCATGTAGAGTCGGCTACAAGCTAGTCCCTTTTGTCAACTACCTGTTTTAGTTGAGAAGGGGGAAAAATAAAAAGAAAGAAATTCTGACTTAGTAAGAGCAGCTTTCATACCTTAAACATTGTGTCACTTAATTAGGCCTCTAAATGGAAAGGATCTTCTAATCTAGACTTGCAAACTTATACTGTTCTTTTGCAGATTGCTTTTGAAATAGTTCCGGAAATAGCCACGCAGAGCTGGGTAATATTAAGCTGTGACTGAGGGAGGTTCCCAGCAGCAGCTGGTCCCACGTTCCAGGAACCCGGCACATCCTAAGAGACTGATCTGGTTTTTTGGGATACAGACTTTCAGGCCCTGACCCTGGTGATCTGATTTGGAAATGGCTCACAAGCCAAGCTCAGGAGTTTGATCCACAAAAGATGAGAAGCCATTGAAGAACTGATGCAAACAGCTTGCAAATGACTAATATTCAAAGGCTGATGGGTTGAACACAAGGCCTGGTGCTCTGCTTCCATAGAGATTACAGCCCGGACAATCATGGTTCTACTCTAAAGGACACAGGAGTCCAGGGGTTACAGGTGACTCGATGGCTAATGGGTTTGTTTTCACAAAGGTGGAAGTAGAGGAAGAATGGATACCCAGATGAGAACATAATATTCTTCTCTAAACAGGACAGTTTAACACTGAGTTTAGGAATCAGTGGTACAAATGCTTAATGCTTTAACAGTTAACTGAAGGGCCAAAATTTTTAGTCCACTCAGAAGAACCTTGGAAGGAAGGCCTGACTATATAATTCTGAGCAATCAGCCATTGAAAACTCCACACAAAGCACTATCTACACTGGCACTGGCAGGGTCACCATAGCTGGGACTGACCCAACAGCAATTGGAGCATTATCTGCAGTTAAGGCCAGTTAGCACAGATTGTAAATAAAAGGCTTGAGTATGTGTCCGACTCAGTAAAAATAAAAAGGTGGGGGGGGGGTGGGTTATACTGATTGCTTACTTCTAGAAAGGGATTTTCGGAAAACCGTATTTTAGAGGCTGATTTCAGAGCATTGCTTGTAAAAGTAAAATGTTGGGAACAATTCATTAGTTGTTGCTAACATCAGTGTTAAGTTGAGAAGATTGGTTAAAAATCCACATCAATATATGCCTACAGGCTGGTGGGCCATGTAGCATTTAATCATGAAATCACTGAAATATATGTCTGATGAACAAAGTTATGACAAGAGGGGACTACAGGGTAATTTAGATGGAATGATACTACAACACACACATACACAACAGCACATAACCTCAACTAACTGCAAGCTTAGTGGCTTGATTCATAAGCTGCTCCCATCAGCTGCACCCTCAGAGACCAGAGGGATGGTCATGAGTTGCAATCAGTTCAGTCAGTTTGTTTCGTACTGTAGTTACTATTGTATGTTACTGTTTACTGGGTTAAATGACAAGCTCTCAGAATTTATGTCTCATAACATTTATTTTATTTCCTAGAGTGCTAACACCTTCTATACACTAGAAATTAAACATTCCCAAAGATAATTATTAATATTT
>NW_006399809.1:9191328-9206211 GCF_000299155.1 Elephantulus edwardii | reverse complement strand
CCCCAAAACATAAAAACCTTTTTAATTTTCAATGCCACTACTGATGATATGCATACTTTATAAGTATACTTGGCTTTGGTATTATAAAACCAAAACAAAACTGGTATAGTATTCCACAGTTATTTGCTTATATTTATTCTCTCCACTGCTCATTTGTCAGTTTGCTGTACTTGGGGACAAACCTGTGGCATTTTGTGTGTTGATGTGTTGTGAGAAGCTAGACTACTGGTATTTCAAACCCCAGCAGAGTTATCCGTGAAGGACAGCTGTCAGTGAACTATTCATGGTATGCAGAGTTCAGCAGAGCTTCCAGACTAAGCATTTCCAAAATAATGATGTTGTTGCTGATTGCCATCAAGTTTATGACGACTCAAAGAGACCCTATGAACAAAAGACCTAATGTCTTCCTATAACTATTGTCATTTCTCCAAGTTCATAGAGTTTCCAAAGGCATGTGATGTAGGAAGTGGATGCCACTCCTGCTTCTAAACCTGTCTTAAACTGGAAGCTCCATCAAACACTGTTCACCATGAGTAACTGTTTGGCATTTGACACCCAAATAGCACAAGGCTCAGCATCACAGAAAACCCAAATTACCTCAGTACAGCAAACTGACAGAAGAGTGCTGTATGATTTAGAACTATGTTCCTCCAGAATATAACAACACTAGGCCCAAGGGCTGCAGACCCCAAGGGCCCAACCAAATTTAAAAACCAAGGTACTCCATGAAGTCCTTCATTTCACACCCCTTCACAAACATTCCCACTGGCTCTCACCAAAGCAAAAGCGCCCATCTTAGAGCCTTCAGCTGCTTGCTCAATCTCCAACCGAAATGGAATAATAGACAAATGAAAACTTGGTGGACAATGAGAGAACATGGTGCATGGGGTAAGTCGGAGGTAACTTGATAGCAACCAACAACAATTACACATTTAGACAACAACCATATATATGAGCATCATAAAGCTACTTTAGAAGAAAATGGGATAAAAGGATAAAGAGCTTGATTGTAATGCTATTGTTTATTGCTGTCAACTAAATTTGACTCCTAGAAATTCTGTATGATAATTAGAAGCAACTTACAGCGTTTTCTAGGGTGTAATCTTTATGGACGCAGACTGTCATAGTTGAACCATCAACTTTTATGTTGTCAGCCAAGTGCTCAACTGTTGCACCATGAAACTTCCATTAATCATAAGCAGTTTGATAATAAAGAATTGTGTGTGTGTGTGTGTGTGTGTGTTGTGTACTGTAGAGTCAGAACCAACACATAGCTGAGCCTCTGGCAGGTTGTCAGAAACAATTGCACAGGAGGAGATTACCATCAATTGGAATTGTAGTGCAGGTTCTAGCCAATAGGCCCCCAGAGCTTCCTAATATAGAATTAAGAGAAAGTTATAGATGAATGTAAAATAACACGAGGAAAAACAGAATTTCTATTAATGCTGGCTATGTGCTCCATGAAGGGGCTTTTGCCTACACAGTCCAATATGATCATGTCCTTGCTGGGCCTCAGACAATGGTCCACCAAGAGTGTTCCTTGAATACATCTGGCCCAGGGCTTACAGGATATTTCTTTAACTGAAATTCTCTTCCCCAAGAACTTATTGGGGCTACTCTTTCTTTCTCAGGATTCAGGTTTCTTAGAGATGTTGAGTCTGACCATCTTCCTTGGTATTCTTCTCCACTCTCCCTCTTCAGCCACAACCACTGTCTGAAACCATTGCCCTAGATAGTCATTTGCTGCTGCCTAAAAGTCCCTGAGTGGCACATGGTGGCATATACTGAGGACCAAAAGGCTGGCAGGTCAAGTCTACCTCGAGGGCCATTGAAAGACAGTGTTATTGATGTACTTCTGAAAGATTAGCCACTGTACACCATATGGGCATAGTTCCAGGCTGCTGTGGGGCCATCAGCAATCCACACTGACTCAATGACAATTTTCCTCCCCTCTGTTTTTGCTACTTATCTGGCTGCTTTCTTCATAGTCTCCATAAGAGCAAGCCCAGTGTTGTCTTCTCCGTTGTACCTCTGATTCCTAAAAGACCTGACTCAGAATCAGATTTGTTCTATCACAAAATGTATCAATTATTAAAGGCATCTTTTCATAGGTTGTAGAGGAATAATATTGTACTTCTCAGGAAAATGTTTCTCAAGTTCCTTCTGGAGTTGTGGAGGTGGGAGCTGTGGGGGAAAGTGGGGAACAGGTCCATTGGTGGATCTGTGAGAGGGCTTATCTTGTGTGGTCATTGGGAGCTCTGTTTTCATGCGATTTCTACATAAGGTTCTGCTGTGTTTAAAAGACAGATTCTAAAGCTACACTAATATATAAAAAACGACCAACATAAATAATATGCCTTCAAAATAATCCTTAGAACTGAGAAATGAGAAACACGTTTCTATTAAAAACAGAACAAAGTAAAAATCCTCAGTCCGAATCATGATGAATAGTATTGTAAAAAAATGATTAGAAAGGTTCAAATGTGTCAAATGGTGTTCCTCATCATTTCCTCGGCACTCCTCAACAGATCACTAAAATACTCTTTGTCTATGACCTCAATTGGAACCAGGCATTTTCCCATAAATAAGTTGTGGTGTGTACTGTCAAGTTAGAAGTGACTCATAGTAGAACCTGCAGATGGTTTTCAGTGGTTGTAAATCACAAAGAAGAGATGGTCCCTCTTTCGCCTCAGGAGTAACAGCTGGTGGATTCGAACTACATGCCTGTAATTTGGCAGTGTAGCTCCTTACCGCTAAGCCACCAGAGCTCTACAAAACATGAGTAGCATTGGATTCTTAAATATGAACTGCTAGCATAGTGTTCATATTTTTATATCTTGATCTCTCCCACACTGCCATGCTAATATTTTTTTAAAGAATTCCTTCAAAGCAAAACTCTGAAGGAAAAATGAATACATTTCATTTATTTTTAAACTTGGCCAAATCATTTCAGCCAGGTAATAGAAAGGAAAAGAGGAAAGTGCTCGGTGTAATAGAGCCATATTTTCCCACCGATTTTCCATTAATTTTCAGGACCTCTGGCTGCCTTCCTTTCAGAATGCAGCCCCATTCAAATCTTACATTATCCGGCCGTCTTCAAGTCATTATTGCACAAGTCATGCCATGTGGCATCCTGCCAACACGAGTCTTAATGTCACTTTTATCCGACCTAACTGTATTCCTTGGAAACGACTGTGAAATGTGAATCAGTCCTGACTCTCTGGGTCAGCTCTAAAGTTATTTTTATTTTAAATCCTTTCTGTAGCATTGAGTATGAGGAGGATGGCTTTTTAAAGAAGATCCTGGGACATATGGTCCCTATATACTGTTCCCAAATCCTAATGCTGTATCAGGTGACAAAGACACTCTTTCCTATGGCAGAAGGAACCAAGGAGACCTTTGGTTCCATGACAAGAATGCTCTTTCCTCTCTCTATAATGCTGAAAAGCCATTTTCCTAAAAGTGTGCATGTCTCTGATAAATGGCTTAGGTAATGTGTTAATATTCGGGAGTAAGAAGTTGTACTGACAGCTCAAAGGCAGATAGTTGGAATGGACCAGCTGCTCTGAAAGGGAAATATGGGTCATCTCCTCTCACGTAATTGGCAGCCTATGAAAGCCCAACTATAAGTCAGTTCAGATTCTAAGGCAATGACTTTGACCTCTTAGCTAAGTCTATGATAAGCATTAATGAGTTGAATTAACATGTTGATTGTTGTTGTGTGTCATAGAGCTAGAAGAGACTCATAGCTGACCCTCCAGAAGGTTTCAGAGGCAGTTTAATCATACAGGAGGATACTGCCCATCCTTCTTTAGAGGAGCTTCTGGTGGATTTGAACCATGTGCTTCTGGCATTGCAGGTAAGCTTCTTTTCACTAGGCCACCAGAGCTTCCTATCTGATGGTCATGAGCAGAGAAGTAGTGCCAAGGATCACCAAAGACTAAAGACAAATAATAAAAAGAAACTTTGATCATTAAATAAATTATTCTACAAAGGGGACCAGAGTAGAAACACCAGATATAATTAGGCCCAGTTTTATTTAAGAGATCCATTAACCATCTGGAAAACATGATAAACAGCATATTGATGAAACTAGAAAGCTGTTCCTAGTGGACTGGGTGGTTATACAATGTGGAGAGAAAAATCGAAGATATGAAGGATATTTAGAACTATGAATGGTGAACAGTAAAACAATACCATTGAGACAGAATGTATTTGTTTGTAATTCATATGCCCATATATGTGCAAATAACATTAGGAATAAAATCAGCGACTAGAATTTTCACAGGTGCTCACTATAAGAAATTAACACAAACACCTCTGGTTTCAATTATTTTGGTGAATGAAAACAGTTTACATGAGTTTCTGTCCTGTCCCATCGCCTTTGTAAACTAAACAAAGATCCATAACCTAAGCAACATATCTCAGACTTTCATGTTTTAACCAATGAGCTGCTTGCTAATAAAAGAGAAATATTGTTATGTGCTGTAAAGTCAGAACCAACTAATAGCTGACTTTCCTGTGCGTCTTCAGGACAGAAGGAAACGGACTGTATTTCTCTTGTGCTGCTGCTAGTAGATTTGAATTACTGGACTTTGGGTTACAGGAACAATTCCTTACCACTGATCCATCAGAGCTTCGTAAAGAAGGAACACACATACGGGAACAAATACAGCTGTGGATTTTGCGTAGGTCATTTTAGGAAATTCGTTAAACCACCACTAGGGGGAGTGTTGGCCAAATGTGTGCTTTTGTTGGATGGAGGGTGCTGTTTGAAGAAGCTCAGACTCACAAAAAGGAGGAAAGGGAAACAAAGAAAGGAAGGAAAAAAAATTGGTGCTCCTGGGTGAGATGTATTGACAGTCAAGGATCTGGCAATGGACAACTGATTTCTTAGGGATCAGAGATACAACAGGGAGCTTGGATGGTTTAGCAGTAACAAATTGTACTGACAACTCCAAATTACCAGCTCAGAATCCACTAGCTGCTCTCTGGAAGAAATATGCACCATTTCCTCCCCTGTGATTTACTGCCTCTGAAAAGTTGCTAGAGGTTGGGTTCTGACTCACAGTATACATAGCAAAAAAAAAGTGAAACAAAGAATGTTGGCGAAGAGTATTCAACATAGCATAGGCAGCCAAAGGAAAACAGATACTTCTTGGAGAAAGTGCAAACATAGTACTCCTTAGAGGCAAAGGTGGTGAAACTTTCTCTCATTTACTCATTTTCTCAGGAGGAACTAATTCTTGAGTGAGATGTTATGCTGGGAAAGATAGAGGGTCCAAGAAAGAGAGGAAGACCTTCAACAAGACTGACACAGTGACTATCACAGTGGGGCTTGAGTAGGACAGAGATCCCGAGGCTTGTGCAGGGCAGGGCATGACTCAGCCCTGCTGTTCACAGGGTCCCTATGGGTCCTGGCCCATTCCAGAACACTAAACCTAACAACAACAATGATACAAAGGCTCCTGATGGAAGTGGTTCCTGGAGAAGTCAATCTTGGGTTTTAGAAAGAGATCATGCCCTAACTTAATGCCCCTTCCCTCCACCTCTCACACCTTTCTTTCAAGAAAGCAGAAATTTCATCTACCAAGTGAATTCTGGGATTTTTTTGTGACTTCTTCCATCTTTTTATTTTAGGATAGTAAATATACATGTAACATATTGTTTGATTCTTCAACAGTCTTCACATGTACAATTCAGTGTCATTAGTTGTTTCTCACATTGATCACCATCACCATTAACCATTTCCACATCTTCCCAGTCCCTTCAGTGCTCCCTAAGTGGGTACCCTTACTCATATCCTGCCTATCCTTGCTAACTCCAAATTAAAAACCCAAAACCAAAACACCCAGAAAACAAACAGCCAAAAAAAACCCCAAACCCTAGATTTTCATGCACTTACCTATTCTAGCTCTCTAATATAAATAGAATCAAATAATATTTGGTCCTTTGTGACAGACTAATTTCACCCAGCATCATGCTTTCAAGGGTTATCCATAACATAAGGACTTCTTTTCCCCTTAATGGCTGAGTGATATTTCATATACAATCAATCCTTGGAAAAAGACATCATGCTCAGAAGAGTGGACGAACAGCACAGGAGAAAACGATCCCAGATGAGATGGACAGATACAGTAACTAGGGCATCGGGGGTAGGTGTGTGGGAGTCAGTGAGACTGGCTCAGGATAGGGCAGGCTTCAGAGAGAGCTGTTGTACACAGTGCTGCCATGAGCCATAGGCAACTTGATGGCACATAACATATATATAAATATTTTACACATCCATTCATCTGTTTAGGCTATTTCTACATGAATAGTTAAACACCGAATTATAAGAAGATACAACAATTTTACTTTTAAGTATGTACTCAAAATAATTGAAAGTAGAAATGCAAATAAATACTTGCATGTCAGCCTGCACTGCATGCTCCGTTTTGAGATGTTAAGCACATCTGCCTGGAATCACTGTGGGTACCCATTACCCAGGGCTTACTTGGGAGGTTCTGTCTAAAATACAATATTATACAATATTATGCAAATAATGTCAATAGAGTCTCATTCAGAAAGAGTTTGAAGCTATGACTTCTATAGCAAAGAATGAGTGGCATAGAAATGCTGTGTTTCAACAAACACTGTCTAGGAAGGTAAGTCTGTACAAGTACTCCTCGATTAACTAGGGGGTTTCACTTCAACAACTCCTTTTTTTTAAGTTAGTTCTTGATATGAGTACCCCATATTTGTGTTTTGTTTTGCTTTCGTTATTATTGCTTTGTATTAATTATTAGTATGCTTGTGAATCTAATCTTTATTTCTCCTTGTGGGTTGGAAACATGACACAAATTTACAGATATCTTTTAACACTATATGTGGTACATATAAAGTAACGATAAAATTTTGTAAAATGAAAAGGAAAAAAAACACAACCAACACACCTCACATAAGTGTGGTTTGTTTTAATTTAAATACCTGTGCAAATACTTATTAGACCTTAGCATGGAGGTACAAGGGTGTACCTCCAGAGTGCTCGCTGGAAGCCAAGATGGCGAAGTTCTGTCTTTCATTCTTTGAACATGTAGCTAGGTTAGGCTACTCCTTGGAAAAGGACATCATGCTTGGAAAGATGGACAGTCAGAAAGGGGCGGAAGACCACACTGATATGGATTAACATGGCAGTTTCAGCAATGGGCTCTAGTGTGTCAGTCTGTGGGGATGGCACATAGTAGGGCAGGTTTTAGGTCAGCTGTTCATACATAAAGTCCATGAATTGACTTGACTCGACGGAATTCAATAACAGCAACAAGCATTGAGGTAGGGAGTTCTGGGGGCCTAGTGGGTAAGGAGTTGTGCTGCTGACCCAAAGGCAGGCAGGCTGAACATCCACAGGAGAAAGATGGGCAATATCTTTCCATGCAATTTATAATCCCTAAGAACCTGCAGGAGGATCAGCTATACGTTGGTTCTTATGCACTGGCACATAACAACAAAGCCACTGAGGTAATAAGGCATGAGCTGTTGAAAGTGTTTTCTGGAACTGTGAGAAAAATCTTAGCAGATAGTGGTAATTAAATTAAATGGAGAAAATTTACATTTCAGCTGGGAATCAAGGGATACCTCTTTTTGAGAGAAGCCTAGTAAACAAGCCATAAAACTCCCAAAGGATACACTTAAGTAATTTAAAGTCAAACTGGGTCAGTTACTTGAGGACATAAGAAAGAAGTAATTTTAAATAAGGGAAGGGTTAGAAAGGGAAGAGAGCCAGTTTAGCGGGTCACCATCCCCCACCCCACTGTTTTGAAGGGCTATAAAGATCACATTTCCAACTCTCACATAGAAGAAAGATGATTGTGAGTCCAGTGATTCAGAAAAATCAATATTACTGAGAGATCGAAACCTGACATTATTTATGCACAGAGCTTCCTCTCTGAAATGGGTCTGCTCAGCTGTGCTTCGCCTCTGTGACTAAATATATTTGTCCTCAGGCTCATTAGGTCCAGGGGTTAAAAGATCAGTGAATTAATCCATTATCTCCAGGAACTGATGTGAAATCCAACTGCCAATAGTTTCTAGAATAGATCACCTCCTTTTGTTAAAGGATTAATAAGGCCTGCGAGTTGTTTTCAAATATTAGTCTCTCCAAGAACAAGCCAAACTAAATAAAGTGCCCACTCCTCTGGTCCCTACAGGGCAGAGTGGAATTACTCTATAGACTGTTGACTCAACAGTGAATCTTCTCCTTCTGGTCAGTTCTATCACCAATCTTTTGGTCAACATCAAGTGCTTCATCAGCACACCACTAGGGCTCCTTTTTTCTAAAAAGGGGTTTTGTGCACCCTTTGGTCAGAACTGACTCACAGCTGACCCTCCAGTGGGTTTCCAGTGGTAGAAAACAGCATGAGAGGAGACCGCCCATCTTTTTTTAGTGGAGCAGCTAGTGGATTTGAACAGAGAACCTTTGGGTTAGCAGTATAACTTCTTGCCACTAAGCCAACAGAGCTCCCTTGTCTAAGAACAAGACAGGGTGAAACAAGATAAAGGAGCATTTGAGATTTAAAAACAAAGACCCTCAAATACTTATATGGTAATTTTACAAATAAAATATCAAGAATTCTAAATGAGCAGAAAGGAGAAAGGGATTTAGCAGCCTGGAATGGTAACAAGCAAAGGTCTTAAGCTATTTTTTTGGTCCTTCAGTAACAGCCATGGACATTTACTATTTATCACTGAGGAGTAATGATATCTCAGCTGCTAACCAACATATGTCAACCCACTTACTACATGCCGAATATGAAACATTCTGCATTAGGTCTTCACTATAACCCACCCAGGCAGGTACTATTCTTCCATTTTACAAATGAGGCCCAGAAAGGTTATGTCTCTTGCTCAAGGTCACACAAATAGTGAGATTTAAATGCAGCCATTTGTGTTTACAGAGTCTTTCTTCTCACCGGATCCAGTGAATGAAGGTCCTCAGAAGCTAAGAAGTTCAATGAAACACACCCCCGCCCCTCCTCCCCCCACAAGAAGTGAAACCAAGGATTAAAGTTCCCTACTCTAAGCTTTTCATCCATGTAAAAAATGGTTTGGAGAGGTTGGATAATGACCTAACAGGACCTCTGGAGCTATGTCCTCGCTAGGGTTTCAATGGGAGCTTGGATGGGGAGTGTTGGGTCTAGGGGTTCATGGAGCTATATGCCATGTGCTATGGAGGCAAAGCAGGGTATTTATTGTTGAAAAAAGCTGACTAAGCTGAGGAAGGAAAGTAGAGCACATTTAGTAGTTGGGATTGGATAGTGTGTGAGGAGCTCAATCAGTCAGGGGTTATTACTTTTGGAATGGGAGTAATGACTAGCTTAAACTAAGTTTCCTGGACTTGCGAGAGCTGGGCTTTACTGAGAGCGGGGCTCAATAGTCTTCATCTGCTAAAAGTTGAGACTTTTTTGGGAGGACAGACCAATTTAACGAATGAGAAATGTGGGTGTCTGAGTCTACCCATGTAAAGGCAAAGAGTGGTTGTGATTAAGGGTCAAGCAGAAAAATAATACATTTTGGAATTTAGTCAAGAAGACCTCTTGGATGGCCTTTGTGTTTAAAAGTTGGGCCCAAAGGATTATATTTTAATATCTTGATACTATATTTTGGAGGAACATTCTTCTAAGTTGTACAGCACTTTTCTGTTAGTTTGCTGTGCTGAGGTAATCTGTGTTTGCTGTGACGCTGAACCTTGTGCTACTGGAGTCTCAAATGCCATAATGGTTGCCCATGGTGGACAATGTTTGGTGAAGCTCCCAGTTGGCCCTACAACCAGGAGAAGATAATGTAGATGAATGGGATCTTCTAAGACTCAAATCCCTACGCACATCCAAAAACTTCTCCAACAGGGTAAAAAGGGAGGCCACTGACTGGGAAAAAGTATTCGGTAATAACACATCAGATAAGGGACTTATATCCAGAATTTATGAAATACTTGAGCACCACAACAAGATAAAGGTAAAGAATACAATAGAAAAATGGGCACAGGATATGAACAGCCACTTCACCGAAGACGACATTCAGATGGCTAACAAGCACATGAAGAAATGCTCAAAATCCCTAGCCCTAAGAGAGATGCAAATTAAAACAACTATGAGATATCATCTCACCCCAGTCAAAATAGCAAAATTTAACAGAACAGCAAGCAATAAATGCTGGCGAGGTTGTGGAGAAACTGGAACCCTTATTCACTGTTGGTGGGAGTGTAAAATGGTGCAACCCCTGTGGAAAGCGGTATGGCGCTTTCTCAAAAAGTTGCAAAGAGAGATACCATTTGACCCCGCAATACCACTACTGGGAATATACCCAGAAGAGACCATAACTGACATCCAAGCAGATATATGCACACCCATGTTTATTGCAGCTTTGTTCACAATAGCAAGGAGTTGGAAACAACCTAAGTGCCCATCAACAAACTAATGGCTAGAGAAGCTGTGGTATATTCGCACAATGGAATACTATGCTGCATTAAAAAACAAGGAACTCATGCAATATTATTCAAAATGGTTGACTCTGGAGAACATTATGCTGAGTGAAATGTCCCAGTCACAAAGGGACAAATATTGCATGGTGCCACTGTTGTAGAATGGGACTCTCCTTGGGGTTGAGGAGAGACTGAGTAAGATGGGTTCAATAATGTATGCTGCTCTGAAACAGAGAAGGGAGAAAACTGTTTAAAAGAGATATGTGATTAGGTATTTCGGTCATGACAGGAGTCTAGAGCGATGGCTACATGGTGGAGTAGACCTGGGGGAGGATTTGTAAAATAATGAAAGAATCTTTTCTTTTACTTTTCCAAGAGGGTAATGTCTGGTGTGGGGGAGCCTTGGGAGGGGACAAATCTACAACAATGAATGAATGGAAATCCAAAGCCTCTGTAAATTTTCACTGAAATTAATAACAAATTTAAATTTTAAAAAAAGAATTAAGTTAGAGTAAGGATGGCAATGGAACCACCTTACCTCTGTAACTTGATTTGTGCCACTATTAGAACCTCTACTCAGAATATTATTGCTTTTCAATTTTTGACTCATGCACTTTTAACTTGTTAGTTAAATTTGTATCTTCTAGGCTGCAACACTTCCATGATACATCTTCAAGGATATGAACATGTACAGCTAAACACAATTGATAACAGTGCATCTAAATTCCAAAATCAATCTCCATAATAGTCTATGTGTTTCCTACTACCAAGGGGGCTCTTTGGAGTAGTGAGAGAAGACATTCACCCTGAAACCCACAGCGTCCCTTTTCAGCAGGAAGTAGCTAAGAGAATATGCCATCCCCTTTTCCTTATGAATCAGGGTGAAGTCTCTCTCAGGGAGGAGTGATAGGGAATGGCAAGGGACACACTGACAAAGGAGATTAATCAGTACTGGCTTTGACAAGCACTGTGGCAACTGGACAATTAAAACGGACATTGGAGGGGGGAAAGAAGAATGAACTGGGGATGAGGGTGGAGAAAACAGTGCAACAATGAATGAATGAAAACCCAAAATCTCTGTAAATGTTCATTAAAACGAATAAAATTTAATTAAAAAAAAAGAAAGGTTTGGCAGCAGAATTGGCATCCACCTCCTGAACCACATGCTTCTGGTAACTCTATGAACTTGGAGAAACACGATAGTTAAAGAAAGGCCTTGGGTCTTTTGCTCATAGCGTCACTATGAGTTGTGCTTGACTCAATGGCAATCAACAACAACAACAACTCTCTAAGTACTGAGGAATGCTCCTGAGTAACTATTTGTGGTCTGACACCACAAGTAGCCTATGTTATGCAATAATTTTAAAAAGATAACTATAGTGAACTCACTAAAGGATGGTTTGGGGTGCACCAAGGTTAGCAGGCAGGTTTTAAGTGTCCACTCTGGGATGTTTAAACCTGTGTCCCTCAGGCCATGCAGCAGAGGGCCAGTCCAGGCTCTCATGGATTCCATGGGCATATCCTGAGCCTAACAAAGGCCAGTCTTCTACTCCTGAGAAGGGCACTGTTGTTCCTTTCTGTCACTTAGACAGATGAGCCAAAATATGGGTTCATAAGGATTTTTTCTGATATGCATGACTGAGCTCAGCCATTTAAATAAAACTCACTGACAGGACCCAATTAGAGTCCCCCTTTTCTGTCATCCTTGCAGAATCAGAACAGCTTGAGTGAATACAAGGTTCTCACAGGGGGCTTGACTTTCCTCATGAGAGAGATGCATGCTCCCCCTATATTGTCTGGGTGGTCTTCAAGACCCATTTTTTCCACCACAATCACACATGAGAGTACATATAAAAATGGAATATTTTGTGTATTACAATACTGAGATAAGAACCACAGCTGTTACATTTAATATAACATTTAATGCATACATTATACATTAATCTTAAATTTAGTGTAATACTAAATTATTAATTTAATGTTAAATTAACATAAATTAAATCATTAATGTGTTACATTTAAAATAACAGTCATAAAAAGGTATATTTAAATATATATTTGAATATATAACCTGCTGTTGTGTGTTGCTGAGTCAGAACCAGCTAATCATTGACCCTCTAGCAGGTCTTCTCCTGCAGAGTAGCTGGCTGATTTGAATAGTGTGCCTTTGGGACTACAGTGCAGATTCTTTCCACTAGGTCACCGGAGCCCCATAGTTAGCTAGATAGAGGTACATATCACATATATAAATCCAGTTTGGAGGCTCATGTGTGGAATAGTTGGATTCTGGAGGGTACTTCTCTTACTTTAGTTGAAAGTTGGGTGTAAACTCTTTGGCTGTTTTTTATTTTGTTCACAATCATGTGTGAGCTGATTGGTCGCCTGGATTTAATAGATATAGCTAACAATCAGCTGTGGGCTGGAAGTCTCTTGTTTAAGTCAGTCAGGACTTGGTGGGTGGGCCTTTGTATTTGAAAGTCAGTTGGGCCCTTTGGAAAAACATTCTTCAAAGTGGTACATGACTGGTCTGTCAGTTTGCTGTACTGAAGTACCTGGGAATTGCTGTGATGTTGAACCTTGTGCCACTGGTGTGTCAAATGCCATAATGGTTACAAATGGTGGATAGTGTTTGGTAGAGCTCCCAGATTAAGACACGCTTGGAATCAGGATTGACATCCACTTCCTAAACAACATGCCTTTGGAAACTCTATGAACTTTAGAGAAATGACGATAGTTATAGAACAGGGTTCAGATCTTTGGTTCATGGATTGCTATGAGTTGTACTTGACTCAATGGCACTTAAAAACAACAATATAAATACAGATGAAATTTGAGATCTATAGTTACACATTAAAAACAAGATTCTGCTATACAGCAGACTTTTTTTCAGGTAATTTTTTTAATGACAGTTATAAAAAATATTAAATAATGGGTATTTTAGGGTTTGTAAGCCATAGAGTCTCTATCAGAACCATTCAATTCAACCACTGCAGCACAAAAGCAGCCTTATATAGTATGTAAACAAACGGAGATGGTTGTGTTCTAATAAAACTTTATTTACAAAGAAGACAGCCGGTCCACATGGACTCTAAGACGGTGTTTGCCAACCTCTACCCTAGAACTCAAACCTCCATTTTGCTTAGGCTCTTCCACTCTTCTCATACAGAATTTTATTATCACAAACTTTGAAGCTTAAACTTAAACCATGAGTCATATATTTGCAGAGAGATAGACTCAAAGCAACCTTATGAACAACAGATCTGAACGCTGTCCTATTCTGTGTCATCCTCACTATCTCTCTGACACACTCAAGCCCATTTCTGCAGTCACTGTGTCGATCCACCTGGTTGAAGGTCTTCCTCTTCTTGGTCAAACTTCTACCTTTCCAAGCATGATGTCCCTCTTCAAGGAACAGTCTTTCCTAGCAACACGCCCAAAATATGTTAGATGAAATTTTATCATGTTTGCCTCCAAGAAATACTCTGGTTGCACCATCTACAAGACATATCTGATTGTTCTTTTGGCAGTCCAGGGAGTATTCAGTACTCTTCTCTAACACCACAGCTCAAAAAGGCATCAAATCTTTTGTCATCCTAAGTTACTGTCTGGCTCTCAGATGCATAGCAAGTGACTGAAAAGACCATGGCGTGAATCAGGCACACCTTAGTTCTCAAACCGCATTGTTCTTCAATAATTTGGAGAGATTCCTGACAGCACACTTTCCTAGTGCAATGCGTCTCTTGATTTCCTGACAGCTTGAACCAAGTGTACTGACTGTGGACCAAATAAGATGAAGTCTTTAAAAGTTTCTATCTTTTCTCCATTCATCATGATGTTGTTTACTGGGCCAGTGGTGAGGACTTCAATTTTCTTGACTTTGAGATGCACATTGAATGCTGCAGTGTTTAACCTTCTGCAGCAAGTGCTTAAGTCCTCCTCATTTTCAGCAAGCAAGGTTGTATCATCTGCATAATAATGATGATTATTGATGAGTCTTCCTCCAATCCTAATAGCATATCCTTCTTCACAGAGCCCAGTTTCTCGAGTAACTTGCTGAGTATATCGATTAAATAAGTATGGAGAAAGGATATAATCCTGAGAAACACCTAATTTTAAACCATATAATGTTCCCTGGCTTTGTTTGTACAATAGACTCTTGGTCTAGGCACAGGTTGCGCACCAATAGAATTAAGTCTTCTGGAATTCCCATTCTTCTCAATATTAGCCATAATTTGTTATGATCCAAAGTCAAACAAATGCTTTTGCATAGCCAATAAAGCACAAGAAGACATTCTTCTGGTATTCTTTGATTTCAGCCATTTGACATCAGCAATGATATCCCTAATGACAGGGCCTCCTCTAAATCAAGTTTGAACATCTAGCATTCTTTGTCTATATATTTTATGTGTGTGTGTGTGTGTGTGTGT
>NW_006399809.1:9189794-9190787 GCF_000299155.1 Elephantulus edwardii | reverse complement strand
TACTAATTTTTTTCTTTGTTATTGAATCTAACATTACAACTACTACAGTGTAAACTAAGATATATATTATGAATTTTGATAAAGTAATTAGAGTGCAGCGTCATGCATTCTAAATGTGATGAGGATCTTTGATGAAAGGTTCTGATATATGTGCTTGACATCAAAGATGGTTTTGATACTTTGTGACAACATACTATATCAAAAAAGATAGATGTGAGATGGTGGGAGTGGACTTGCATTGGGACACACCCCTGCAGCTCTGACCCAGGACCATCTATCTTCAGGTATCGCATTGCTCCCCCCCACCAGGCTCGCGCCCCCCATCCCCACCCCCACCAGCTCTGAACTTTGGGACTGGCCAAGGGCCGTGCAAAGACGCAGTGGACAGTGGGAGTGGACTTGAATCGGGACACACCCCTGCAGCTCTGACCCACAACCCCCATCTTCAGGTATCGCATTGCTCCACCCCTACCCGGCTCGCGCCCCCCTCGGCCAGCTCTGAACTTTGGGACTGGCCAAGGGCCGTGCACAGATGCAGTGGACGGTGGGAGTGCACTTGAATTGGGACACACCCCTGCAGCTCTGACCCATGACTCCCATCTTCAGGTATCGCATTGCTCCCCCCCGACCCGCCAGCTCTGAACTTTGGGGTCCTCGGGCCTTCGGCCCTTGGGCCAGGACTTAAACAAAAGGGGGGGAAAACCCCAACACAAACAAAAACGAAACAAAAAACCACACAGAAGAACAAAAAAATATAAACCAAATTTATAGCATATTTTGACAGCAGTTGAAAAAAGTTGTCCAATATTGAAGATTTAGTTTCTTTAGACTACAAACTGCTGTTTGGCCCTACCACATTGGTCCCATCAACCTTAGCAAAAGGAAGGTACAGGACATCTTTATAGAGAAGTAGTGACATCAAACTAAGAACCAACTAACACCTTCGTTTTCAAAAACTCTTCCACTTCAATGTCTCGAAAGAAGCAGGGTACC
>NW_006399809.1:9177552-9185576 GCF_000299155.1 Elephantulus edwardii | reverse complement strand
TTAAAAAAAAAAAAAGATAGATGTGGGAAAGATCCGGTGTGAAAAATATTGTATATGAACTTTGTAAGTAAATCAATATAAAATAAAATTTTATTTAACACGTTGCCACACACTTTTTAAATTGACGACCATGCTCAGAAACACATTTGCCGTTATTTGCAGCAACAGGTTAAATGAAAAATACATATCCAAATCCCAAGAACAAAAATAACATTTTAAAAAAATAGTATTTTATAACTGATACCAAAAAAATAGGATAGAGGTTAGATGATGTCTTCTTTTTCCATTATGAAGATGGTTAGGAAAAGTTGGTGGAAAGGCCACAGGTATTGTCTCTAATGCTTTATCTTAGTGGATATACAGAATCTAAGCATCTGAATAGTTATTGCTGTTGATTGCCTTCGTGTTGAGCACAACTCATAGCGACTCTGATCAAAAGGCCTGGAGCCTTTCTGTAACTATTGACATTTATGAAAGTTCATAGTTTCCGGAGGCATGTTGTTTAGGAAGTGGATGCCACACGTACTACAGTAAAAAGCATTCTCCATGCTGCATTCCTCCTGAAACACCTTCACACCCATCAGGAGAATGGGTATCCTCTAGTGCATCAGCTATAAATCAGACAGACACGCAGTACAGCTGAGACTTTGCAAATCACTAGACTTGAATAATGAAAAGAACACGGACATAGAATCAGACAGACTGGGATTTGAACTACAACTCTGCTACTTACTTGAAGTATAAAAAGCTGTATCTTTGTTGGCTTCTCTGTGAAAGAGGATATATAGGTAGTCTCCAACTTACAATGGTGTTCTATTCTGAAGACTCAATTTTAAGTCAGTCCTGCTACAGGTCAAACACTTCACTTTTTTGTTGTTGTTTTCTTTATGATTGCATTTTATTAGTTTCTTTCTCGGGCTGATTTCATTTGTCTTTGGGGATTAGAAACATTACAGATAAACTCAGATATAGGATGATACTAACAAATCATATGTTTTTACACTGTACGTAGTCCGTATTACTAAAAATAGGATGGTTATACATGTGTTCATCCATAACTCAACTAGGTTTTAAGGTGGGAACTACTGGTTATTCTTTACTCTTAACCATTTTTCTGAACCTATTTTAGGAAAAGAATAAAGAGTGAAAATCAAGGATACAATTTTTGATCTTAGCTCTCCTTACAGTTTAGGAACTCTTTGATTAAAGCTTGTGGCATGCATGGTATACCATGCTATATGGTAATTTTAAATAACAGCTGTTGTTAGATGCCGTAGCAATCCTACATACAACAGTCCTGAACCCTTCCATATCTTTAGCCAACTTCACTGTCTCTGATGGTCTGAGAAATCCCACGAAAATACATACACAGTACTTTTGGTACATGGAGAACACTATTTTGAGAACCACCAGACACATATTTTGGTAACTGACACTGCTCCTAGACTTTTGGACCAAGTAAATGACAGATAACTTTCTGGATGAAAAGCACAGCAGGAATGTCCGTGTTTATCAGAGAGACAGGAAGACAGACACTGGTACACATACTTGGTGTAACATTTGTATAGATATTTATCATGTTCAAATTTTGAGCTAAGAGAATCTCAATTTTATTTTTTAAAAAAAAACCAGATGCCATTTATCTCCTTAGGAATATCTCTATTTAGTAGCATTGTAATAGTTCTAGATGATCAATCATATTCACAAATTCTTTCTTTACAGGAGGTTCTAAATAGTTCAGGAACCTTTGGCAAAGGGAAAAATGTAGGTATTATAAATCGCTTATAACTAGGATAGTGTACAGCTCTTGTGGTTCAGCTTTTCTAAAATGCTTATTTCTAGCTTCGTGCTAGCAAAGCCACAAATGCAGAAGCAGGGAGAAGGAAAGGAAGACAGATGGTGAGGGCAGTTATCGGCAAATTCGTTCTCATTAATTACCTGAAAATAACTCTTATGAGTGCCTGGTTTTATAAAACTGGTTATTTCATTTTGTGCAAAGGGACAGAGCCTGAGTACTGAAAGGCTTGGTGACTATACAAATGAGGGTAGTTGGTTGACAATTGTTTATATCCCACCCTGCATGCTTGGGGCAAGTCACACTAGTGATTGTCTGAAAAATAAATTGTCACACAGGGTAATCTAGAGATGTTTACAACTGGTAATCCCAAGGCCTGGTTATTAAGGGGTGGTGCTGTGTGCCTTTAGTCAGAACCCACTCATAACTGACCCTCCAGTGGATTTTCAAAGGCAGTTAATCATAAGGGAGGAGACTGCTTTCTTCTCCTACAGGGCAGCAGATGGATTCAACCTTTGAGACTGGAGAGCAAAAGGGACAGAAGCTCTGTGTTTTCTAAGTGGATATTGTATGCTGACTACCAAGTCAGTATCTCTGAGCACCACTTTCTTCACCTAGTTAACTGTGACCAGCTCAGAGATGGAAAGTGGACATAAACATGGATGGGCCCATGAAGCACATGCACTAACTATTGAGCAGTCACCACTACTAAATCTGAGTCATCCATCACACAGTAGCATGGAGGTGCTAACCCAGGGTTTGAATTTCTGCAAGATACAGGAGGTTGTGTGGTGGATTTCTAATGAACGGTAAGATGTAGCAAGGGAATAAATCACTCCTTTTTTCATAAAATATGTGATTCAAGGGTGTAAAGTGTGTGGCCAGGAAGAAAGCCATCAAGAGGTAGCTAGGAACTCACACTGAAAGAACCAAAGATTTACATGCTTTACAAAGCTTTTATTATGCCTTCCAGACAGAGCTGGGGCAGGATGGTTAGGTGGTGGCTATCCAAAAAGATTTATGGGCCATCTGCAAAGACCAGGAACATTTTAACTGATGGCAGGTCTTCTCTGAAGCGCAGTATCATACACTACTGCCTGGCTTCCAAACTCAGGATGAGTGCACGCATCACTGATCCATACAGTCTGGGTTTAGAAACCTGGTTCTGATTACTCTTCCTTAAAAATATGGCTGAGTTGTTAGGGGATATTATATTTTAAATAATAATTGTAGCATCATCCATGACCATTTACAAAGCACTTTGTTATCATTAGGTATCACTGAATCACCTTGAATCATCTCCAGCTTATGTTGTTAGATGCTGTTGAGTAAAACTCATAGCAACTCTATAAATGGCGACCTGAACTGTGCCCTACCCTGTGCCATCCTCTCATCTCTGACACACTAGAACCCATTTCTGAAGTACTGTGTCAGTCCAGCTAATCGGAGATCTTCTTCTCCCTTGCGGACTCTCCACCTTTCCAAGCACAATATCCTTTTCCAAGGAATAGCCTCACCTACTTACATGTCCAAAGTATGAATAGGAACCCTAGTTGCAACAGAACTAAATCCTGCCCGATCCTATGCCCCCCTCATAATCATCATTATGCTTAATCCCTTTATTGCAGTCACTGTATCAGCCATCTTATTGAAGGCCACCTTCTCTCTCCCTGACACTCGATGTTTCCGAGTGGATGTCCTTTTCCAGGGACCAACCCCTACTGAAAACATATCCAAAGCATGTGATATAAAGCACATTGGTTTAGATGAAGGCATTTGACTTGTAAGCATGCTGATGTGTCAGCCAAACAGGCATTATCTATACTTTATCCATGAAAAGAAAAAAAATAACACTATTTGGAGAGGAAACTTGGCAAGACTTAGGCCTCACTTGGTGGCTGATCTGAAACTTGACTCGAGTTGCTGGTTCTCACAGCAGTGCCCTTGTTCTGATTGTTCTCCAATGCCAGCACTTCTTGGTGACTAAGGAGAGTGTGCCCTGAGCGACATCACATACCTCCTTCTAGCCAGTGACTGAGAGTCCAACTAGAGAAACATCCACAGAACAGCTGAGTGACACTTTCTGTGAGATACAAAAATTAAATGACTGCAACCCAAGGAATGGGATACGGCCTTTTCCTTCTTGCATTGCACATTGTAGTTTACTAAACATGTACATAAGTAGCTCTCTGTTATTTTTGTGTTTTTTTTTCTTTTTCCCAAGAACTCTGTAAGGAATATATACCTTTACTTATGTTTTTGTTGTTGTTGTGTGCCATTGAGTTGGAACTGGCCCACAGCTGGCCACAGCAGGTTTTTAGAGGCAGTAATAGCACGAGAGGAGGCTCATATCCTTCTCCCGTGGAGCAGCTCGTGGATTCCAACCGTGTGCTTTTGGGATTGCAGCATACATTCTTAGCACTACAGATGAGGAAATTAAAATTCATAGAGTTTCTCTATCCTGTTACTTATAAATTTTAGAGTGAACAAAGGAATTGCCTAGAAGAGGATCTTGGCAAAGCTTCCCTGTATCTATTTAATGGAGATGTTGGAGCCTAGTTGATGGGTCAAGAATGGGAGCTTTTCCCCCTTGAGCTCTGCAAGCTGGAAGCATATGACCCTGTTACCTCTAATATGGCAACTAGGAAGAATGGCAGCAAATTGCACTGATGTTGTTAGCTGCCTCAAGTCAGCCCCAATTCATGCTGGCTTCATGTATAACAGAATGAAGCAGAAATGGTATCTGGTCTTGTACCATCTCCATTGTCAACTGTTGATTACACTGTTGTGATCCATAGGGTTTCATGGCTGACTTTGGGCAGTATACCACCAAGTCTTTTTCCTTAGTCTGGAAACTCCCCTGAAATTCATTCAGCATCCTAGTAACATACAACCCTTCACTGACAGATGTGTCATGGCTGCTTTTGAGGTACACTGGTTGGGAATTAAACCAAGGTTTCTTGAATAGGAGGTAAGTATTAAACCACTGAACAATTAACATCACATTATGCCACTATGCACCAGTATTATATTATCAGAACTTGATTCTTGGCTTAACCCTTAACATTAACCTGACCTAAGAAGTCTGGGTCTGTGAGGCAGTACCAGTCTTGGTGACTCTCAAACCAGTTCCTGCTTTATCACTGTATATGATAAAGCTTCTGAAAATGGAGATTTCACATTGCCATACTCATTAGACAAGGAGTAGCCCCTTTTGCCCCTTCTGAGACCGATGGTCAGCCTGGCTCTGAAATGACTGACCACAAGAAGTCTTGGCTTGGGCTGCAAGGACAGAGGCCTGCATTCCATTAGCTGATGGGTGCATCTTCCCACCAGGCACAAAGATGTCAGGACTGCTCCAGATGCTATCTTAAATGTTTAGCTGCAAGTATTCCAATGGAGGCAGACTGAAACTTTATTTCATTATCCTTCCAGGTCTGGGAAGGATGCCAGTGAACCCTTCTCCTTGACAGGTCTCTCATCACTTATGGCTCAAAGGAAAATAAAAGTGTGCTCCCACAGTGTCAGCCTGAGCTCTGCATGGTGATGGCGACACCTCCACGGATCAGCTTAGCAAGAAGGTGAGCAGAGAGCTGTCATTTCCTTGTCACCAGAACTCTGCACACTGGCTGGCAATTCCCTGCATGTTGTTTTCCAAAGTTTTGTATATGGTGCAGAGCTGAGGAAAGGAAATAAGATAGGAGTGACAAATCTGTTTCACCTATAAGCCAATTCGGATGGCTGGGCAATGATGGACTTAGTGCTGTGTTAAAGAAGGATTCTGAGGCTGTATATGGGTTTGGTGGAAATGACTGTTATGATCAATGGGACATGACCCTAGAGAACAGATTGTTAGAAAGCTCAACACACCTTTCATCTAGGAATTTGTCTAGTCCAATCTTTTCTGTAACTTTTTGAAGATAGTGGAAAGCACAGGAGCTGAAGAACTTTCAAAGTTTAGTTGCTAAAATAGGTAACAACCCAATGCCTCAATTTAGGCCAGAGTATACATTAATGCTCTTCCACCATCCACACACTTCAATTTTTCTGTTGTATAACATCAAAGATTGGATGAAATAAGTTAGCAAGTTAGAGGATTTCGAAGTTCCCTGTTGTTGTTGTGTGCAGTAGAGCTGGAACCAAGCCCATAGCTGAACCTCCAGTGGGTCTTCAGGAGCATTAAGTCATATGGAAGGAGATTGCCCATCCTTCTCCTGTGGAGTATCTGATGGATTGGAAATGCATGCTTTTGGAATAGGCCATCAGAACTCCCTTCAAAGTTCCACGGTCACTAAAAAGAAATGATAATGCTTTTCTTATGTAATGTACTATTATTCACCACAACAGACCTCATCTTTGCACTCACTGAAATCCCAAAAGATTCCTTTGCATTCACTATTGAGTCTATCTGTCCTTGGCTTGGTAAAATAAGAGCTAATCCACAAAGCAAGCTCCCCACTCTTACGTTCCACATTTGCTTACAACTCGGTCTACTTGGTTTGTCAGAGCTGTCTTAGTAAACAAGGACGAATCATGCTATGAAATGAAGAATTGTAAAGAGTCTACACAATTCCACCTAAGAAACACATTTTCCAACACACAGGATATGAGAATGACTAGACCAGACTCATCCCTGAAATTAGAGATGATATTCCACCATTAATGCTTATACATGGATTCCCTCTTTCCCATCCCCACCCTTCCCCAGTGTTTTGTGGAATTTCTAAAAGAGCTCTTTGTTAAGGGAAAGCATAAACGATCAAGTTTTGAGTGAGATTTATCCTTCCATTGATCAAGTCTAGTTGAGATCTTCATTGTTGGGATATCTTTAGGAGATTAAATGCCTCTAATGACTTTATACCATGATTTTGAGCTGATTAGCAAAAAGTCTGAGCACATTGTTTTAGCTGGTCTTACACTGGAAACAAAATACTTTAGCGGAGAGGATAAATAAGATAATCTGAAAGAACTACTTAATATTTTGAAGCTAAACAAAATTTACAAAATTAAGGTGTCAGTAATTAAATCTCCTTTGCTGCAGAAGATCAAGGTCTGCAGTTTTCAGTATGGATTGAAGCTCAACATCGAGAAAACAACTAGTCTCACCATTGGGCCAATTGGCAACATCCTGATGGATGGAGAAGAGGTTGAGGCTGTTACCAATTTCAGCTTGTTCAATTCCACAATCAACACTCTTGACACCAACAGTCAGGAAATCAACGAGGTCATGGTCTTTGCAATTACTTGCTACGTATCAGAGAGCTGGACAATAACAAAAGATTACAGAAGAAGAATTGATGCCTGTGAGTTGTGGTTCTGGAGAAGAGTACTGAATATACGATGGACTGCCAAGAGAATAAACAGGTTTATTCTGAAGAGGGTGTACCAGGCTGCTCCTTGGAGGCAAGGATTATGAAACTCCATCTTATATACTTTGCACATGTGGCCAGGAGGTACAAGTCCTTGGAGAAGGACATCATGCTTGGAAAAGTGGAAGGACAGCACTGCAGAGAAAGACCCTAGATGAGATGGATAGACATAGCAACTGAGGTAATCAGCATGAGAGTGTTGGAGATAGGGAGACTGGCTCAGAATAAAGTAGAGTTCAAAGCTATTGTACATAGGGTTGTTATGAGTCACAGGTAACTCAATACCACATAACAATAACAGTTCTAATTTAGGGAATTCTGGTGGTCTAGTGCTAAGAATCTGTGCTGCAATCCTGAAGGCTCTGTGGGAGAAAGATGGGCAATCTCATCCTGTGTGATTTACTGCCTCTGAAAACCCATTAGAGGATCAGCTATGAGTGGGTTCCAACTCGACAGTAAATAACAACTTATAATTTATAATTTTGTTCTAACTTCTTTTGATTTTAAGTTCTCTTTTTGTAGTGCTACCTTCTCAATTATGGCTCGCTTAGCTTATTATTAGAATGAAACTGGTATTTCCTCAATAGACTGAGGAAGGAGGAAGTGAGGGAGGTGTCCTAAGGTGTAGTAAGCAGTAGGAAAAGACTTTTGGGGACTGAAAAATGTCACAGATGTCTTGGTTTTCTGCATTGTTGATCTTCTCCATTAGAAATGTTTTAATTCCTTCATGCAAAACAAAGTAAAGAAGAAACTGAGACTGAGATGAGTGTTCTTTAAGCAGTGGGTTAAACATTACTAGAAAAAAGTTAACGTATTTATGAAGACTAACGTTTGACTGTGTGAATCATAACAAACTGTGG
>NW_006399809.1:9158587-9175907 GCF_000299155.1 Elephantulus edwardii | reverse complement strand
TGTTGGTAAGTCTGAGTACTAAAAAAATAAATTACATGCTGTTTAGATTATATTTCCACTGAATAGTGCTGGTTAGAATGAGGACTGTAACACTACAGAATATGTTTTGGTTGTTTTTTCAAAATATTTCAGTGTGGGGTTTATGTGTGTGATCACTAAAATCGTGTCTTACACATTTAGGGAGCTCTGGTTGCTCAGTGGAAAGGAGCTGCACTGCCAACCCAAAGGCATGCAGTTCAAATTCACCAGCTGCTCTGTGTGAGAAGCAGGCAATCTCCTTTTAAATTATTTGTTTTGTCACTGTTGATTTCCGTTGAGTCAAGCACGACTCACAATCCTATGAACAAAACACTTGAAACCTTTCTATAACTATTTTTGTTTCTCAAAGTTCATAGAGTTTCCAGAAGCATGTTGTTTAGGAAGTAGACGCCTCTCTTGCTCAATTTACTGCCTCTGAAAACTCACTGGAGGGCCAGCTAGGAGTTGGTTCTGATTCAGTTATATATAAGAAACACACATATACAGGTAGCTACATAATGCTAGAATGTGACTAACACTGATTATATATAGCAAGTAGTTCATGTTTAATATCACTAGAAACCCTTTCAACAAGTTTGAGAATGGTGCAAAATGAGGCAAGGCTCAGATCTACTGTTCATAGGGTTGCTATGAATTGTAGTCAACTCAATGGCACCTAACAACAACAACAACAACAACAACTAAAATCCATATAAATTTGTTTTTTGTCTAGCATGCTGTGGTCTTTTAGTTCCTTTTGTGTTGAACAGGGAATTTTGATAAGATTAATAATTATTCTTTTTCCTTCCAGCATTCTAAACTCCTCCCCTTTTTTCTATTAATAAACCTTCTGTGGGAATGCTAGTGCAAAACACTGACAGAAGCAGAGATGTTCTGTTACAGTGAGATGGAAGATTTACATGCCAATTTGGCTCTCCCAGTCAAAAAAAAAAAATACACCAAAAAAAACCAAAACAAACCCACCCCAAAAAAACAAACACAAAGAAAAAGCAGCTGTTATCAAGTTGATTCTGACTGATAGTAGCCCCATACATCTCAAAATAGAATTGTGTCTTATGAAGTTTTCAAGGAGGACTATTGAGCAGTAGAACTCCCAGCCTTGCTTCCAAAATGCCTCTAGTTGGACTAGAACTACAAACCTTTCAGATGGTAGCTGAGTGCATTAACTGTTTGTACCACCCGAAGACTTTAGCTATCTTCAAATTCTCCCCAAACTGAGGACCACGGTTTGAAAACCATTTAGCTCAATTGTTTCTAGGTCTGATCTTTTGTAATTGTCCAGTTGCTCCATCAGTGAAATGGTGTTCATAACATTATGTGGAATGATTACGTCTCCCTGTTAATACAGCCTTCAGAAAATGTCGCAGCTCTGTCTGCTGATTCCTGCAGCTATTATGAGACAAATACACTCCCAACAGGGCAGTCCTACTGCTTTTGAGGTTTCATAGCCCTTGCTATTGTTTTAGCAACTCATCTTCCCAGGAAAGTGCAAGCAATCGAGCAACCATGGGGTGCTAGTGAGGTGCCACCTTTTGCAAATGGATCAGGAAGAGGTGTTCAGATATATAGATTGATCCAGTTCAATTAACACTCTGCAGAACAAGGTGGCACATTATAGAGTTGCTGAGAATTTGCAGACAAATGAGGAATCTTAGTGTTGAGATTTACCAAACTCAAACTTCCTAAATGACATTATTAATAATTCACCCTCTATCACCCTAGAATGCCTTTCTGATTTCATTTTAATTATTATGATGATTGTTTAATTCAACTGCAGCTTGACTCTACTAGGCAGACTGATACACTGAGCAATACTACACAGCTGAGACCTTCTTCTCCCATTTACTCCCACTCTTTTCATCCACAAATGCTACAAATAAGTGGATCTATGTGTTGGGAAAAGACCCAAGGATTCTCCATTTCCTAGCTGGATAAAAATCCTTGACAAGACAGCTTGACTCAGTGACTGCAGCAATGGGCTCAAGTGTGTCAAAGATGGTGAGGATGACATGGGACAGGACAGAGTTCATAACTGTTGTTTACAGGGTTGCTATTAGTTATACTTGACCTGATGATATCTAATAACGACAATAAGCTGGATAAACACGAACAAGTTCACTATGTTGGTAACTTGAGTTCGTTAATAAAATATAGAATATGCATTATTTAACCCCCTGCCACGGAGTGGTGTTGATTCGGGGTGACCCTTCATCAGGTTTCCAAGTCTGTAAATCTGATGAGGAGCTCTCACTTTCTTTCATCTTTCTCCTAGGAAGCAGCTGAAAGGTTAGAGTATCTGTATCTGTACGTGCCATGAATTTAATTGTGATCCACAATTAATGTGACCATATGTGTCATCGTGATTGGGTCATGATTCTCAGTGGTTTGACAGCTGGTAACAATAAAATTAACGCCATGAGGAATTTTGATGTCATCAGCCAATCAGTTGTAAGAGAGAGAGAGACACAGTACCTTACCCAGGTCACAGTCCTGATGTTACGTAAAGGAAATTTCCCTGGGTGTAATCTGCATTGCCTTTTATCTTACAAGAGATGAAAGGATAGAGGAATATCTGCAGTGTGACTAAGAAAGAAGAACTAAGAGTAAAATGTGTCCTTTGAGGGAATCCCTGTGTGGAGCACTTCCTCTATCCGGTAGAAAACTGATGCCAAGACCCATGGAGATCTTCCAGAGATGCTGGACCCACAGATGATGAAAGAGAGGAGGATCTCTGCTCCCCTAGAGCTGGTGCCCTGAATTTGGACTTATAGTTTTCTAAACTATGAAAGAATGCATTTGTAAGATGACTATCAACTTAAATTATTTTTAATATAGCACCATTAGATAACTAGGACAATATTATATGCTATGACTATATACATACTGTTTATATATAGATATATTTATATCTATATATATATAAGTTTTATCATATATGATTTACATACAACATAATTTGGCAAAAATATTTCTATTAGTATTTAAAGTAGAACTGCCACAAAGTTCTATGTAGTAAAAGTGATTTGGTAAAATAGGCTGTTGTGAGGATTCAATGAGTTATTGTATACACATATAGAGGGCATTAAGTAATGGCAGGCCCACAGCAAATGCACAACAAAGTTAGCTATTATTTTTGTGATTGATTTTATCCAAAATTCTGAGACAGTTGAAAAATTGAAGAACTATGGTTCAAGTTTTCAATGCTTAATTTCTGTAACTGGGTTCAGCATACTTACATAATTTTCAAGTTATACCCTTGCAATGCTTATGTGTACTTGACAGTCTAATAGAATTCACTTCTGTTATCTTTACATTTGTCTTTCATGTATACTCCACAAACCACAAGTGCCAGGGACGGACAGTGGAAATGGATAGTGCTCTCCCAGAAATGAGATATATGGGGCCTCAGTTAATTCTGGTCCCAGAAAACTCACTTTCATTTCAATTCCTACAACTTTAGTTTCATCAATTCTATGACCTTATTCTAGAATCATTCACAAGACTTTTCAGTTCAAGCCTAGGTGATGATGCCCAAAAGAACCTTATCCCAGCATCAACGTCACTGCCAAGCTAAGAGCTTGGTAGGATGGGCTACAGCAGTATCCAGTGAGGTCAAGTGAAAAAAGGAGGAGTTAATGAAGTTCAAGGCATAACACATTCCTGGCTATTTCTCTAGAACAAAGATCTCCCTTTATCTTGACATGGTTAGTCACTACAAGGTTACATGATTATGGAGAAATGTCTTTCTTTGAGAGAAAGAATTCACAGCATTCAATCTTACAAAGTTCCACAGTCCAAAAATAAGCCAAGACTGACTTTTTCGGATTTGCTTACAAAGTTTGTTTCCCGGCTCCCAGGTTAGTTTCCTCTCTCATTTTTGCCAACAGGTGCCAGCAACTCACTTGTCCAGAGTGAGACTATTGGGGAAGACGAAAAGTCAAAAGCAGCTGAGGGTTTTAACGAGATGGCTGTCACTGAACGCTCATCTACTAGAACCCAGACTCCTCAAAACAGTTCCAACACTGAGGAGTGAGATGCACCAGGAAACCTGCACACGCCTCGCCACATCCACTCAGGCAGGCTGTGCCACTTACGAGAGCACCCTGGACCTCTGGGGCCAGAGGGGACCACACAGCTCTAAAAATGTCTGCAGCTAACAGAGGATACCAACCGGGCTCTGTGACACCTCCACGCTCTGAGATACCACTGTTGGGAAACTAACTCCTATTGCATCCCAGCTCCCTTCTTAAGTGGACACAGTGCACAGGGTTTCCTAGACACCTAGCCACCCTCACTTTGCTCAACAGTCTCCCGCCAGCAAAAGATTGTTGGCTCTTTTGTTTCTGTAATCATTCATCACAGATTCCATTTACGATCCAACGAATCCCTGTCTACAGCTACATGAAGACTCACAACACTCTCTTCTGCCAAAAGGATTTTTTTAAAATCAAACCAACACATTTTCCTGTTTAGCCCCCTTTTCTGTGTATTTAGGAATCCGTTGATAATGCCTTTGCTCTCTTTCCCCTCCTCAATTAGTTGTATTAAAGTGAACCATAAATCAGAGAGACGAGCTGATTTCCTAGGTAGCACACAAAAAAAGAAAGCACAGAAAATTCAAACCAACTGTGATTCTAGCCTCAAAATTAGCAGACAAAGATGCTGAGATGGGGGTTTTGGGGTGAGATGAGAGCTTCGAGTTCAGGTCCTGTTCTCTCATCCGAGTGGAGGGCGACGCTGTTCCTTTCCACATTAGAAGGATTATAGTTCTGCTGGTGTTCTGTCTGCCCACATGTATTTTTAAGTTTGCAACCAGAAGTGTCCTCAAAGGAAAAGAGTTTCTCCTTCCTCAGACTGCCTCTCCACTGCCTGTTTACAGCGTACAGCGCCTTTTTCTTATTCTTCCCATTTCTATCCAACAAAATAGAAAAATTTCATCACCACTGTCAGAAAATTAAACCCCAGGGAGCAGAGCAATAGCTCAGAGCATCTCCTCCTTGGCAAGGAGCCAATCCTTGAATATAACTTTGCATACCCTCTCTGGTTTTCAGAGGCTTAGAGGATGCAGAACAGAGGCATAGTTTTGACTATTAAAATCTCTCTCACTACAATGCAACTCAAACATGCAATTGATTTCTTAAAAAAATCAATTTGGAGACTGATTTCATTAAAAAAACCAAAAAGAAAGGAAGAACATAACCTAGCTCGACTGCACATTTCCCAAGCACTGAAAGCAGCAAACGGTGCAAAGAGCCTTCTTCCTGCGGCTGGGATCTACAGAAGTGTCTCAAAGACTATTGTAATATCCTCTCTCTTCACAATGCAAACACCAGCAACATAACCCAGCAGCTCTCGGCTCTATGCCTGCACATTTCTCTCTCTTCCCCGCAATACACAGGGGTTATCTTCTTAATTTAGTTTTAAAAGCCTCTTCTCTTGAAAGGCATTAATACTCAGAGAGAGAAAGGAGAACTCCACACCTCACACGAAGCTTAACCAGAAAAAAACAGTCTCCTGCTATAACATGATCAAATAGAAATCCAATCACGCCCAAGCAATGCAATGCATTCAGTCTTTTAAATGCAGAATCTCTCACATCAAAGGAACCTTCGAATGCCTCCTCTCATGTGCATCTCTTGCAATTCATAGTTTTCAAAGAAAACAATAGGATAAAGCCACATTTTAGCTCAGGCTGCTCACAGCATCAAACAGATGTGTAGGACTGAGGCTTACTCACCAAGCTCCTGTAAGTCCATCTTTCCGAACTACAAATACTGCTTCTAAGCTGCCACCACCACAAAACAGCTTAGAGCTGTCCCCTAGAAGAACAATGTGCTGGAACACCAAATGGTTCGCGTGTCAGCTTGTTCGTGAAATAGGTTTCCAGTTGAGCCATGTGAACGGAGACACCAGCACACCTTTGAATGGTCTACACTTCAAGCCCAGTAGAATAAGCATGTAGCTTTGCTTATGTTATGGAGCAGAAGCCCAGGGGTGCTCTGATTGGCAGGCATCAGGAGAAGATCAGCCAATCGCAGGGAGCCTCCATTCCAGGGAAACTCCTGCTCATTTATTTAGCATCTTCAGAGCTCACTGGCTTTTCTAAGAAGAGATTTGCTAGCTCCGATAGTATCACTAGAGAAAAATAATTTCATCCCTATTTTCCTGCCCTGTGTCCCTTTTTCCAATAAATGTATCACTTCCCTCCTTGGTGCTCTTCAAGATTGTTGCTTTTTCACTGCAATGAACTAAGAAGAAGAACAAGAGAAATAGAAGAAAAAGAAAACGCTGGCGATGGGCTGGAGATGGTTCATATTCATCAGCCTCCACCTTGTTGGGAGATAGGAGGGGAGAGTGCTGGGCTCAATAATTACTGATTCTGTTACCATGGAAACAGACTGGCTGCAGTGTGTTGGATTTGTGTAGTAGAACATCTGCTGCCAGACCCATAATCAGCGGCAATCTCGTATCTTTCCCTCTCCTTACTTTTATTTGATCATAGTTTGTTTTATCCCTTCTCTTCACATGCAGTTTTTGTCCAGAAATGTCACATAAGCGAGTCACTTGACACAGAGAGCACAGGCACGCCAGGCTGTGCACACTTCCAGCAATGCTGTGTGCAGGAGCGACTCCCTGGGGCTCGAGCTGGCAGGGCCATGCTCTGATTTCTACCTGTAATGTCAGCAATCATAAATCGTGTCTCCTCTCCTTTCACCCCTAGTTAAATTTACTGTGACTTTTAACCTAAAAGACGAGGGGGCAGTTGTGGGGTATCTTTTATAATATTTGTCATCCCAGTCAATGTAAAGTCAGGCTGTCTGAATCTACCGGATGCTCTGAAGGAGAAAGATGGGAATTGTCCTCTCGTGTGATTTACTGCTGCCTCTGGAAAGCCACCGGAGAGTCAGCTTTGAGTCAATTCAGACTCCAAGGCTATGATTTTTACTTTAACAGTTCAGAATGTTTCTAAATAAAAGTTTGCAATGGTTTCTCTCAGGGAGCACTGAAGTCATCCTGAACAAGGAAATACATGGACATTTTGTAAACACAAAAATTTCAGGCCCAGGTTCTTTCTTGCACCTGATTCACTGGGTGGTGAAAATTAGTATGGTTTGGCTGCTAAACCAAAGATTTGTGGTTTGAGTCCATCCAGAGGTACATTAAAACAAGTCATGGCAAATTACTTCTAAAAATTTTGCTACTGAAAATTTCACAAAACACAGTTCTTACTTTGACTCACTCACATGTGGTCTCCAAAAGTCATGTGACAACTAATTTTTTGTTCTCTTTCTTTCTGCAATAGTACCTCCACTGGGCACTGCCAACAATGGAGATTCACCTGGATTTCTTAAGCCAATTTTTCACCCACTCTGACAGAAATCTGCTTGCTGCAAATTCCCCTGGTTCCAAGATCAATGAGCTAATGCTACACACTTTTAGGCCAGCTATTTTTCTCTTTAGCAGCAGGGGCTGCCACTGAGCAATGAACAGTTGGTCACATGAGTTCCTCAGACCCAGATAAGATGCTGGGAATCTCATCTAGGTTTATGTAAGGGAAGTCTGTAATTTATGATTGACTACAAATGCTAAGTGTCAAAGAAAACTGATTTTGGCTTAAGTAAGAAAAGAATCTCAGCAGTTTTAGCATCATCACAGCTTAAAAAAAAAATAAATTCCCTTTCCTAAGCATCTATAGGTTTGGTAAGCTCAGCCCAGTAATAACACAGACACATGGAAGAACTTGGAGGGGGTTGTCAGCCTGAAGCTCTTGAGGCCAAAGGGAACTCTCCATCTGTTGCCAAGCACTGCTCAATAAGCCCTAGATTGACCTTATTCCTGAAGAGCTGTCAGCCTCAGCCCTGTCTCTATCCACCTTCAAATTTTCAATTTTGGATATTTGAATCATGACTCTAGATTTTTTTTTTTTTTGAGAATCTGATTTTTTTTTTTTCCATTTTGATTCTGGATAACACTGTGACCTTGGAAAGAAAATGTTCACTCAAATTCTCTAACCTTAGCAAACACATTTTTTTCTCAGTTCTGTTATGACCACATTCAGGGTTGTGAACAGCATAGGTTTCCTATCTTTCTTTATGAAGCATGTTGACATCTCTAAACTCTACCCTAAGTACCCCCACCCTTGACTCTCATTCTCCACAGACCATCCCCATTCTCTTAATTGTTCAATGCAGTAACATAATTTCCAACAAGTTATTCCCTCTACCAAAAGGAAATCATTTGTTCCATAAATATTCTATATGCATATATGTCTCTTTTTAATGTATGTATGACAGGCACTGTTTAGGTTTTAAAGCAAATTGACAAGGTCTGTACTTTTTAATTATATAGAGTGCTGTCAAGTTGGAACTGACTCATAGCAGAGCCTCCAATTAACTTTCAGAGGCAGTAAATCACACAGGAGGAGACTGCCTAATCTTTCTTCCAAGGAGCAGCTGGTGGCTTTGCGCTTTGGGCTAGTAGTGCAGCTCCTTACCACTAAGCCACTGGAGCTAGGGGAGGGAAAATTTAAAGGAATAACTACTGTTAGAATTACGAAATAGCAGCAAATGGTGTGATGAACAATTAAAAAATAGAGACTTTGCTTAGTCAATGAGATCTGAAAAAGAATACTTCTCAGAAGTGAATAGTGCTTCAACCATAAGGAATAAAACACGCAAAGGAGCTGTGTCAGAAGGAAGAGGTTATTTTAAAGACCCGAAAGAAACCAACTGTGGATGGACCATACTAAGAGCAATTGGGAGTGTGGCATGAGGAGACCCTGGTGAAGGAGGCAAAGTCCAGACCAGCAGAGTCTCAGGGATCATCTTTATTAGTCTGGGTTTTATCCTACGGGCAAAGGCTGCCATAAACTATCATAAGCTCAGTATTTCCTTAGACTTTTTAAATCTCATTGGTACGTTGGCAAGAAAGCGATGGGTTTAAAGCAATCTATATCAAATGATCCACAACCTGTTCTACTGATGTAGCAAACATTTACTGAACATGTGATACAGCCCAAGTTCTTTATCTAAATTAATAAACTTAATCATCACAACCACCTTATGAGATGGGCATTGTTAATATCACTATCATTAGGCCATTATACAAAATCTATTATTATTCTTATAATAAAACTGAGGCACAAGAAGGTTAAATAACTTAAACAAAACTATAATCAGGGAGCTCTTATGGTCTAGTTGGTTGAAGGTTGTTGCGGTGCTAACCCAAAGATGAGTGGTTTGAATTCACCAATGGCTCTGCAGGAAGAAGATGGGTCATCCCCTCTAGTGTGACTGATAGCCTCTGAAACTAGCTGAAGAGTCAACAATGAGTTGACTGTAACTTGATGACAATGAATAAGTGAATGATCAATATAATCAATGGCAGAATTTGGATTTGAACCAAGAGATTCTAGCTCTAGTTTCTCTAATGTGATCCATCTAGAACACCTGTAGCAGAACCACTTGGTGTTTTTGTTAAAATATCTATCATGGGACCAAAGCGGTTTCAGGGTATTCTTGCCCTGAATAAATAAATATCTGATGTATACAATAAAAAGGCCACTTTTTTTTCTTCTTTCGGAACAGAGGCCATTACTACTCCAGTGATGGATGTACAGTATCTACCTATCTTAGAACAAAGTCACACTCTTTTAAACAATTTTGCCTGATACTAAATCTCACATTGCATGATATGACTCAAATTTGAAGTTAAGAGTAGGTACACAGGCTCCTTTTCATCCAGATTACTTATTTTTAAGACAAAACTGAAAAAGAGAAGGAAAATGTTTTCAGTCTTTATTCTAATCCACCTTCTCTTTGATCATGTTTCTGGGTTTATCTAGCTGGTAATAGGGTTAGTTTTTAAAAAGAAGCAGCTACAGCTAAATTTCCTGAGTCACTAATTCATATAAAATACTTAGAGAGTCTTTAACAAAACTTCTAGGGAATTCTCCTATGGAATCTAACCTCTCTTTGCTCCTAAGATCTCAGGTTGGCTTCAACTTGGATGCTAAGGGTTATTTTGCCCTTTCTAGAGCACATGATAAAAAGAATAAAGCTGATGGAACTACTGCTGAACTTCATTAAAAGGAAAATAATTAGAGATTTTAACAGCTTGATATGTGAACTGCTTATTGTCAAGCTTGTAACAACTAAACAAGGTTACTTTTCATCTTATGAACAGTATCTTATGAACTTGTTTTAAGAGAAGGAAATCTTAGAGCATACTTCTGAGCACACCAGACACATTCCTGCCATGTGCAGATAGCAGAAGGAATTCATAGCATCAAATATCTGAGAATTTGGAGGGAAATATCACTCCCAGGTACCTGAATAATCAGAGGAAACATCTCCTCCCATGACATTCCTCCATTACAACCTGTACTCTCTGCTTTGCTCTGGGTCTATACTGTTGTACATTTCCCCCAACATTTTCTTGGCTATAGATTCAACCTGATGAAATATGGCTATTGTTGTGTAACAGTGACTCAGAACTGACATACAGCTGACCCTTCAGTGGATTTTCAGAGTCAGTTAATTGCATGGGAGAAGTGTCCATATTACTTTGTAGAAATACGATTTATTAAATATATTATTATATCTGATATTATTAATATACATTTGTAACATTCTTTGTTAAAGATTTTATTATTTTGGAGATTTTTTTTAGTCACACAGTGTTTCTTTTTATTATTATTATTATTATTATTATTATTATTAATTTTAATAGACATTTACAGAGGTTTTGGATTTCCATTCATTCATTGCCGCACTTTTCTCCCTGCCCACCCGTCCCCACCAGCTCGCTTCCTCCACCGAAGAGAAAAAGAAAATAAAATTTAAAAAATTCCTTCATTAGTATACAATTCCCACGTCCCTTCCCCCCCACCCCCCACCCCGAGTACACTTCTCTATGCAATCTTAATTCTGGATTCCTGTGCTAACCATAATACTCAATCATATATCACTTCTAATCTGTTCTTTCCCTCATCTGTTTCAAAACAATATACATAATTTATCCAGTTTTTTCTGTCATACCCCCACCCTGATGTTAGACCCATTCTACAACAACACACAGTGTTTCTTAACTATCATTCCTGTACCTTATATCTTACAAAATTAGTCATCCTTGATCTCTACCCATTATTACTTCATCTTTTCAGTTCCCCACTGGATCTTTCCTGCTTCCCTGTAAGGTTCTTTAAAGAAATTTACAAAACAAAAAGTTCTATTATAGTTGACATCTTATATATTTTGGGATGCAAAAATATAGAGACTACAGTAGAATTATTTCTGAACTAGTTATCCAAACATTCCTTAGTCCATCCACAGGCCCTTTCTGAATTGGGTACCATCTATGTTAATCATGGTAAAGGGAGATAGGAGATTCATTTGCTGAACTGTAAGAGATGGCATTACTAGTCAGCTAATGGTCATACTACTAGTTTCCCTGACATCTATTTCATCAGAATGAACATGCATTACTACAAAATAATGTGATATTTAATGGTCCCTTAGCTGAAGATACTCAACCCATTCTCCTTTCTGCTTAGGTTATCAGCATATAATAATCTTAACAGGGAGATTATTGGAGTTGAGTTGAATGTCAAAGAAATACTGAACAGTAGGTAGGGCATGATTTGAAACAGATTAAAAAACTATAGCTTTAACCATCCTATGGTAAACCTACACCTACCTACCTACCTACCTGCACACACACACACACACTCTCTCTCTCTCTCTCTCTCTGATTTCATTATCATTCCTATCATCTCACAAACAGGTCCAAGACAGACCATTGTTGCTGTTGTTAGGTGTTATTAAATTAAACACTACTTGTAGTACTCTATGAACAACAGATCAGAACTATATCCTGTCCCATCCTCACAATGACTTTCATACTCAAGCCCATTGTTGCAGTCACTGAGTTACTCTATTTCATTGAGTATTTGTAGTGTTAGTTTAAAAGTTGGCTTTTCAGGGGAGCTCTGGTGGCCTAGTGGTAAGGAGCTGCAACTACAATCCCAGAGGCGCACGGTTCGAATCCACCAGATGCTCTGCTGGGGAAGGAGGGACAATCTCCTCCTGTACCAGTCAGATCTGATTTGACGGTACACTCACACAAAGATAATAAAATTTAAAAAAAAGGTGGCTTTTCTAGCCACATTACGTCACCTTCCACTCGTGTCCAGCTATCTTAACTGTAGACACATGATCTTGCAGATCATCAACAGCTGTTGGACTAATATCAGAAGGAATGCTTTCCACGTTGTAGAAGAAGACCTTGACAACAATGGTGATGGGGAGATTGTGAAGAGACTATGGCAAGGTATTACCTAACAATCTTTGCATTTGTGCTGGGCACAGTTAAAGGTTTTGCTGGGGGGGGGGGAAGTCTTTTGACTGACAGAGAAGCTGACTAATAACTGTTTTGAGGCAAACCTTGCTGGATGATTTGCCTTTGTTCTGATGAACTGAACAGGAACTTTTACTAATTGAGGAATTGTGCTTTGCTGTAAAATGGCTTGAGATTGTTGGGCTAAACCCACATTTGCATTGGGTGATATTCTTTGCCTTCTCCATTCTTCAATATATTTCTCTAATAAATCCCACTCTTGGTACCACAACTGTGAGTAAAGTCTGAGAGTCAATGACACATATGTAGGCCAATTATTGGTGGAAACGGGTGCAGGTGCATGGGGGGTGGTGTGTCTGACCAAGCAGCTCTTTGTTTGGGACTATGGATATTACTGCTGGGGACAGATTCCCTTTACGAAGGCAGAAGTCAGACTTGGCCGCTCCCACATTCCATTTGTTCCTTTAGCAGTGTCTTTTTTCTTTCACCAAACTTCCACTTTTTTAAACATTCCATCTTTGTCCAATGACTAGCCTCTCCTGAAAACATGCCCAAAGCAAGAGATGTAATGTCACCATCCTTGCCTCTAATGAGCACCCAAATAGCTCTTCCTCCAAGACATATCTGTCTGTTTCATAGTCCACAGATACTCAATTCTCTCTGCCAACATCACAATTCAAAGGCATCAATTCTTCTTAGTTCCTTTACTACTCAACTTTCACATGCATATAAAACAACTGAAAATGGCTTGGGTCAGACACACTTTAGTCTTTAAATGGCATCTTTGCTTTTTAGCACTTTAAAGAGATCCTTGCCGGCTGATTTTCTCATGCAACACATCGTTTGATTTTTCAAATTACTATCACTATGAATGTTGATTGTGGATCAAAGAGTAAAATGAAGATTCTTCTCTAATTCGGTCAAGATGTCTCAGATCAATGGCTGCATTTTATTCAAAAGACAAAATTGTTTTTTGAGAGGTATTCTCTAGTTAGAGTGAGCAGAATGTAGTACTTTTGGTCTCTATTTCTTTATAAAGTGCATTTTAAAGTCAAAACACACTAAAAACCCTCCACTAAACATGGTGTGATAACTTGTACATCTGTTCTCCCTAAGGAGAAAGGATCATAATAATAAGCCACAGAGTATCTCATACACAACTAATTTTCTCTCCTTTAACTCTCTCCTTTAGGGTCATATAAACATAAGGAGAACTTATATCATCAGCTGTGCTGTCGCTTAGTGGTTCGAGCCCTGCTTGCTAAGCTCTACATGACACGGCCTTGATATCTATGACAGGAGAAGGCACTAAGAGGAGCAGATGCATATGCACAACTTACAGTGAACCAGACAGACAACCTTGTGATACACCAATCAGAAGAGTCACAAAAAGAAACCAGGACCTCAAACACCTAAGTAATTTGCATATGGTCATTGATAATGTTGTGGCCTCAGGAGTCTGTCTGTGGAGCACAGTAAGCAGTACTCTCTCAGCTCCTTAGAACTCCCATAGGAAAGCTGTCAGAAGCTGGCAGGAACAGCTCCAATTGCAGTCTAAAGCTGAGTTATGGATTATGAAGCATTAGTTTGAGGACCTTTATTTCCTTGAACTTTGCTACTTTTGTGTTTTTCACAAAAATGTCTAAAATCTACAAAACCCTTCAAACACTACTAAGTAAAAGCTGATCAGTAAAATACAAACTTGTCCGTGAACAACCTTTCAAACCACACATTTCTTCCTCTCTCTTCTAAACCACCATGTACGAAGAGGTGACTTGTGATTTGCATTCACAGGCTTGTAAGGTCAAAAATCTGGAAGTCCTTGGGGAGTATGAGGAACTGGCTTTCATATGACAAACATAGGGGCTGGGAGAGCAGGGACTTATATAATGCAGCTCACATAATTCTGAGTCTCCTCTAAGGGATAGGTGGTGAAATTCTGAGAGCTTATCATCTTGCCAGCTTAAGTTTTCCAAATATACCATGGAAAAGTGTTCCAGGATTGCAGGCTGATGAAAAAACCACGCCAAAAAGGAAAATTGAAATGCCAAAATTCTCTGCTCAGTCTTGCCAAGCAAGTCCACTGGCAATATGGTGGCAAAAAGCTACCAGGAGAATAAGTGAGTATTCTTTAGACATTACAAAACAGAAAACAGCTTCTTCACCATTAGGAAAAAGGAATCTCCTTGGCTATTTTATGTCTTATTTTCACATTTTATATTTTACATTATATCTTTATATTCAATTCCAATGAATAACTAAACCTCTCCGAATTCTGAAACATGAATCATGAAAAGAATTCTTAAAAAAAAAAAAAAACACTACCACCAAAAGAACCAAAAAAAATACCCCTAACAACAACCACCACCTACTTTCCAATATTCTCAATCAGAGGACTAGTTTCACTGTAATTTGGCTCAACATGTCATGTCAATATGCTATAAAAGGCCAAACAAAGAAAAAGGAAGATAAGAATAATTGATGAATTTAACCATGGGATAGGAGGATGAACACATCATTCTTTAAAGAAATATAGCCCTAATGTTGTTGGATGGTGAGACTTTGTCTCACATACTCTGAATGTGACATCAAGAAAGAACAATAACTAAAAAAGGACAGCATGTTTGGTAAAGTAGAGGATCACTTTACCAAAATAAGGGATACCTAATTTTCACTGATGGACTGTCACTATAGCTATAACAATGGCCTCAAACATACCAATGGTCACAAAGATATCCCAGGAGTGGGTGGTGGTTCTTCTATTATACATAAAGTCACCACGATTTGGAACCGACTCCATGACAACTAACACTAGTGTTGGATGTCCTTACTATCTCTTTCTTCTTATGAGAACCAATCCATAGAGAGTTTGGTAGATCAAAGATAGAGGTAACCTATGCAACTTGGTCTCCTGTTAAACAGGAATTACCTTGCAGCAACAATTGAGGGAAGAATGGAAGATGTGTTAAACAAGAAGGAAACCAAGAAGATTAAAAAAAAAAAAAGTAAAGACAAGTGGGCACAAGTTACCCAGACAAATAGGAAGTAAAAGGAAGCTACATCTTTTCCCAGGGAGGTCATGTTCTGAAATGTGTCAAGGGTGTAGGCAAGGTGTGAGTTATAGAGACCCAGAAAGGGTTCTCGGAGGTCTGACATGGGGTCTTGGAGGTCTCAGAGGCATGGATTCAGATGTGAAAACTCATGAAGAAGTCAGCCATGGGGCCAAAAGAATCACCATATGGGAGTAAGGTAAGTCATATTTAAACCAAGTTATTTTCAATTCTTCTCTTGAAGAAGTTCTCTTGAAGTTCTTCTAAAGAACTTTTGCTTTATCAGATTCCAGTCACATATCAATCATATGTTTAGCATTTCAATAAAGATCAGCAACAATCCACAAGCTCTTCAGGAAAATCAATTCAAAAGCACACCTACCCATAACAAAATAGTATTTCTATCACAAGGACAAGCTTACTGTCCTTAAACACCATCCTTCAACATCAACAGCCTGTGAAGGCCCAATGAATTCAAACCGTACTCTACTTCAAATTCAAGGTAGCTTTGAAATGTGAACCTCGAAATGTTGGCAAGAAATATGGACAGTTATTCCCACTCCACACAAATAAAGAGCGCTGCAACCTAATTTGTGTGGAAATTAAATTTACCCAGCGATATAATTGCATTTTATTGTCCAGTGCTTCCCTGCATCTTTAAGTCACTAATTGCAAGAAGGAGTTAATCTGATCAAATGAATAAAAATTGGTCCCAAGGGGTAATAAGCTATCCATTTACATGCAAAATTCCCCTCCATCATCCCAAGGCAATATAAAACATGGCATCCAAAAATACATTTACCATTCATTCAACAGAGACAAGCATGAAAATTGTAAAACAAAAATGTTAAATAAACATGATCAGCTAAGAACACATGCTCTAGTTTATATGTTTTTCAAATATATGTTAGACAGTCCAATTGTCTGATAAATACAGTGGAAAAATATATTTAATCAGTTAAATTTCAGTTAACTGAACTTAAAGTTCAGTTTGGAAGTGAGGGATTGGTCTGCATTAATTAAGCTAAGACTTTATCAGAACCTGCAAAGTACTTGACATATTACTTCGTATTTCTTTCGTGTCTTGGGAACTCTCTTTACTGTCGTTGTTGTCAGTTCCCATCAAGTTGGTTCCAATTCATGGGACCTTATTTATAACGGGACAAAGCTGCCCAATCTTTACCACTCCCATGAACCTACATAGACTAGACAGTATGAGTATCTTCAAAAGAATAAAGTTATAACTATAAAACTTTCTCTTCATGTATTTTATTATATTCTAAGTTCTTTTTCGCTCAATAACTTTCTTCTGCTCATCTGATGAGCTTCTTAAAGAATTCATTCCATATAGTTCCAGTCAAATTCCATACAGTGAAATTGCTCACGTCACAAAATATCTTTTAATATGCACTTTTTTCTTTTTAAAAAAAATTATTCTAATAAAAGTTTACAGAGACTTTAGATTTCCATTCATTTCATTGTTGCACATTTTCCTCCCTGCCCACGCCTCGCCCCCCAGTTCGCATTTCTTTTTGAAAAGTAAAAAAAAATAAAAAAATTCTTTCATTGTTATACGATTGTCCACTGCACTATGCAGCTTTATTCTGGACTCTTCTCATGACAATAATACCTATTCATCTATTCCTCCTAAACAGTTCTCTCCCTCATATGTTTCAATGCAGTATACATTATTTATGCCCCCCCCAAATCCCGATATCAGTCCCGCTTAACAACAGTGGCACTATGTAGTATTTGTCCTTTTGTGACTGAGATATTTCACTCAGCATAATGTCCTCCAGGGTCACTCATTTTGTATAATATCTCATGAGTTCCTTGTTTTTCAATGCAGTATTTTATTCCATTGTGTGAATATA
>NW_006399809.1:9149932-9151172 GCF_000299155.1 Elephantulus edwardii | reverse complement strand
AAAAAAAAGAATTAAGTTAGAGTAAGGATGGCAATGGATTTATAACTGCTCAAGCTAATAACACTATATTGTGGCATAGAGGAGGAACAGTGGAAATGTATCCACATTTACAATATTCTTCTTTCCAAAACCATTTATGGAAAATAGGTACTGCATTGGAGCATGTATCTCTGGATTGGAAATGATCATATTGTTAATATTTCTAGCCTAAGCTTAAAAGATATAATGTTCAAAATTATTTGTTACATATTTGTTTAAATTTTGCTCTCTTTTAACAACTGGGATCTAGAGGGAAGAGAAAAGACCGGAGAATGGCCAAATATATTGGGGCAGCTATTGCTGCCACTTTAGGGCCTGTATCAGGAAAAGGAAGTCTTACTCATATACAGTGCCACCCAAAGGTAATAAAGGAGGTCAGAATTGCTTCCACTGTGGAAAGCTGGGCCACTTGAGTAGACAGTGTCACAGATGAGAGCCACAGATAGGCAAGGGAGTAGAGAGGAAGCTCCCACTCACTTGCTTTAAGTGTGGATCTGAAGGACACTTGGCCAAGGATGGCCCATATCAAGTCCTTGTGGCTGACAGGACTGACAGGCCCCAGCTCCCAGCTGTAAACAAAGGAGGATGCTTCAACGATTTAGATCCTCCCAGAAGAGCTGTGGGTGAGCATTAACATTACTGGTAAGTATATTCGTTTTCTCCTGGACACCAGAGCCTACTATTTGGTCCTAAAAGCCTTCTGAGGTCCCAACTCTTCTCACTAGTTCTTAGTTGTTGGAATTGATGTGAAACCTCATAAGCAGTTTCTTACTTCACCTCTGCCTTGCATGCGGACTTCGGAGTTGTAAAACAACCCAGTGGTAGATGAATTTGCTCCAGGACTTAAGAACAATAAATGACGTAGTTGAGCCTCTACATCTTGTGATTCCTAACCTTTATGCTACAATAGACAAAGTGCTAGTCAATAGGCCTTTTACTGTAAGAACTACCTTCCCTCTGTAACTTGATTTGTGCCACTATTAGAGCCTCTACTTGGAATAGTATTGCTTTTCAATTTTTGACTCATGTACTTTTAACTTGTTAGTTAAATTTGTGTCTTCTAGGTTGCAACACCTCCATGATAAGGATATGAACATGTAAGGCTAAGCACAATTGATAACAGTGCATCTAAATTCCAAAATCAATCTCCATAATAGTCTATGTGTTTCCTACTGCCAAAGGGGCCCTTTAAGGTAGTGAG
>NW_006399809.1:9115745-9149832 GCF_000299155.1 Elephantulus edwardii | reverse complement strand
TGGTGCTCGAGTATTTTATAAATTCTAGATATAAGTCCTTTTTCAGACATGTCATTACCAATTAATTATATTGTATATTGGCTTATGCCTCTGGAAACTCTATGAACATAGAAAAATGATAATAGTTATAGAACAGGTTCAGGTCTTTCATTCATAGGGTCACTATGAGTCATGCATGACTTGATGACAATTAACAACAACATACTGGTTTACTAACAAAGTTTGTATAAATTGATTTTTCACATCAGATCTTTTCCATTTCTTTTATCCACCCTCCATCCACACATCAAATTGTGCAGCCCTATGATTACCCCTCAACCGTACAATACTTAAAATTACTCTTTTCAGAGATATTATAAATATAATGAACTTATTACTACAAGATTTTTAAACATATCAGGAATACCAGCTTTGGATGTCTCTGATACCTTAGCCAAAGACACAAAAATCTTACTGTAAACCATTATATTTATGGGATATAGTGAATTCTTCTGAGTTCTTCTCTGTCATTGCATTCAGCACCATGGATAAAGGTATCGGATGAGGATACCTCTGACAGCATCTTCAGTACCTCTGCCATGCTGTCTCCTCCTAGTGCTTTCTTCCCCCAATCCTGCCCTCCCAGTCCTAGTGAGAATCGTGTGCTGGAAAAGGGCTCTTGAATCTCTGCCCTTTGGAAACCCCTTTTACAAGTAGTCTGGGCACAGGGCCCAGCTCTGTCTGCGATCTGGCTCCTATTTTCAAGGATGTCACATCTGCTCAGAACTTCCTTCCAGTTAATGAGTCTTCTTCAAATCAAACCTCAGAGAGCTCTTCACCCTAGTACCAATCAGCCACAAGCTGAAGGTGCTGCGATACTGGCAGAGTGAGCTCAGTTAACTCTACCCTATATATCATTTCAATGAAGAAGAAAATAACCTGAGCCTGAATTTATAATGCAGGATATGGACAAAACATTCTCCCTAGTCCAAGACTACTTGTCAGATATATCTGGAGAATGGAAATAACATGAAACCTCCATACACCAAAGTATTTTTTCTTAAAGATATAATAGTAAGCACACATGTTTAGTACAGAAGTTTTAGAACATTAAATATAACAAATAGGAAATAGAATATATAATTAATTATACCATATAAAAGAAGCCATTGCTAAAAATAATTCAAAACTAAGTTTACACACAGATAGAAACAATCCCAGAGAACTGACAGGTAATGGTAACAAGAAGCAGATTAGGGAATAGATGGGCAAGGGCAAGGGCAAGGGAGAGCACAGGGAGGTCACAATTGTTGTTCTGGTTGTTGCTGTTGTTGTTAGATGCAATCAAATCAAGTACAATTCATTGTGATCCTATGAACAATAAAGTCCTGTGCCATTCTCGTCGTCTCTGACACTCTCGAGCCTATTGCTGCAGTCAATGTGTCAATCCATCTGTTTGAGGGTTTTCCTCTGTTTTATTTACTCTCCACCTTTCCAAGGATGATGTTTCTTTCCAAGAAAAAGCTTCTCCTAGCAATATGCCCAAAGTATGAGAGATGAAGCTCTCCATTTTTGCCTCCAAAGAGCACTCTGATTTCACTTTTCCCAAGACATATCTGTTTGTTCCTTAGGCAGTCTATAGTAGATTCAGTACTCTACTCCAACAATACAAAAGCATCAATTCTTCTGTCATCTCAATTCATGGTCCTGCTCTCAAAAGTATAGCAAGTGGCTGAAAAGACCATGGCTTCAATCAGGTACATCTTAGTCTTCAAACAGGCATCACTGCTTACATAGATCACTAACAGAGGACTTGCCTCATGCAATACATTCTCCTATCTCCTGACTGCTGGTCAAAGAGTGTTCAATAGGAAGTTGTAACTAATAGTATTAAGCAATGGTAATTATTGTTATGTAAAGAAATGTGTATAAGGGATCAAAAGAAAATCAAGTAAAAAAAACAAACCTTAATTGTTTTACTTACTGAAAAAAAAATTTACAGCCTGCTTCCTCTAACCATTAATATAAAAAAGTGTTTACATATATTTAATGCTACTAAAAAATAGCATTATGAATGGCTGAGAAATATTTACACATATAAATGTACCCGAACTTTTCAAATCTCTAGTGCTGTACAATTTCATTGATTTTAATTTTTGGCTGTTTTCAAAAATAAAATGAACATCTACAAACATGTGTTTCACTCCTCCATAAAAGCAGAAGCCTGCATGTCTTTGATTCTAAACAGATGCACTTTATTGCATTACTTTATCAATTAGTTAATTGATTGTTGGTGAACTTCCCAAAAGGAGCTAAGCCTTAATATACTTCTTAAAATTTTATTGACATGTCAAAACTTCTGCCAGCAAGTGGCCCTTAAGTGTTATTGTAGATATGCTGTGTTTTCCTATATTTTTGGGGGAGCTACTGACTTTCTGTCTCTTATCAATAGGAAAGGTGGGGAGCAAACAATCAACTTTACAAAGAGATGGAAGCTAGGCCTCCTCCTCATGCCCACACCAGGTAAACCATAGCCTGGGTCTGGGACTTGGGATGTATTTTATCCCTGAGTCTATGTGAAGTAGTATACACCAGAATGGAAAGCCAACTGACTTTCATCAAGCTGAAAATACAATAAAAATGAAATCTAAAGGCATTGTTTTAAAGGTATTTTTATGATGGGTGAAAAAAAAAATGTCTTTCTAGAAAGCCTTAATTCTTTTTGTGATATTTTGTGATCTGAAAAGAAACAGCCACTCTGAAGAATCACTCTCTTAAGTACTTTCCACACAATATCTTTCACTTATGGTCTTAGTCTGTTCTGTGGGTGGCAAAGTTTATTCTAGAATGCTCTTTTTTCTTTAAAAATATTATCTGCTTATTAATAAAACAACATAAAAATTTATCAGCCCCTCCATTTTGCTTCCATTAATGGCTGTAAAAAAATGCAGTTGAGGTAACATCTGAAGAGATTCTGTGATACTGTCTTGACAGACACCCTGGAGTACAAAAAGGGCTAGAATGAGTTCCAATTCTCAGGAATTGGGACTCTGGGAAAAGGATTCAAGTTAAACTCTAAATCACTGCCATGAAGTTGGAATCAACTCATAGCTGACACTCCGGTGGACTTCTGCAGGGTATAAACTTAACAGGAGGAGACAGCCCATCTTTCTTCCATGGAGCTGCAGGTGACTACTGTGAACCAGCAGAGAAAAGCCACCTTTGGGTTAGCAGTACAGCTCGCTATGGTCTATCTACTACAGCTGCCCAGCACAGTTGTTGTTGTTGCTGTTGTTGTTGTTTAAGTGCCATCGAGTTGCAGGCGACTCATAAAGACCCTATGAACGAAAGTTCTGGACATCTCCTATATAACTTTCATCCTTTCTCCAGATTCATAGGGTTTCCAGAGGCAAGCTATTGTGGAAGTGCATGTCACTCCTGCTTCCAAGCTTGTTTTAATCAGGGAGCTCCACCAAATACTGTCCACAATGGGTAACCATTCTTACATTTGACTCATCAGTGTCCCAGTGTTCAGCTTCACAGCAACGATGAGTTACCTCTGTACAGCAAGTGAACATACCAGGGTTACACAACCTAGAAGAATGTTTCACCAAAAAGAATTAAAGGCAGGCCTGAGGGCCGTGGAGTAGCGTCACCCACCTTTGGCTTGGGACCATGGCTTTCTGTCCACTAGGCCAACTGTTCTCTCTATGCTGTCGTTGTTGTTGGTGGTGGTGTTAAGTGCCATTGAGTCGCAGGCGACTCATAGCGACCCTATGAATGAAAGTCCTGGACATCTCCTGTATAACTTTTGTCCTAGCACAGTAGGTATTAAAATCTATGACCATCTTTTTCTAGGATTCTGCAGAATTGCCTCAAGGACAAGGGGAGGGCAGGGCATGGTAATAAAACCTGTTTGAAACAAAGCTAACTAGCTGAAAGTTTTCAAACTCATCCTATGTCTGAGTATGCTAAGTATTACAGCCATCAACTTGGTTGTGATCCATAGCGACAATTGATCAGGTTCCTGATGCTAGAAATCTTCACGGGTGCAAACATTCCATCTGAACTTTATGAAGAGGTAGATGCCATCAGGATTGCAGGAAGAGTGATTAACCACTCCTCGCTATGCAGATAACACAACCTTGTTTGCTGAAACTGAGGAGGACCCAAGGCATTTGCTGAGTAAGGTCAAGGACTGCAGTCTCCAAAATGGATTAAAGCACAACATCCAGGAAACAAATATTCTCACTTCTGGACCAACTGGCAGCATCATGATAGATGGAGAAGAGAATGAAATAGTTAACAATTTCAGCTTGCTCAGTTCCACAACCATCATTCTTGGCATCAGCAGTCAGAAAATCAAAAGACAAATTGCATTAGGAAAATGTGTTCTTGGGGACCTCTCCAGAGTGTCAAAGAGAAACAATGTCAGTCTACATACTAAAGTTTGTCTGATCCAGGCCATGGTCTGTCCATCCATACCATGGACAGTCAAGAAAACAAACAGGTCTGTTCTGGAGAGGGTGAAACTGAGCTGCTCTTTGGAGACAAGGAATTTGAGGCTCTGTCTAATATGCTTCAGGTATATTGCCAGAAGGGACCAATCCTTGGAGAAGAACATCATGCTTGGAAGGGTAGAAGGACAGCACAGGAGAAGATGACTCAGGATGAGATGGAGTGACACAGTAACTGGGGTACAGTCTCAAGATAGGACAGGGTTCAAAGCTACTGTGCATAGGGTCACTAATGAGTTGCAGGCAATTCAATGGCACATAACAACAAGAACAACAAGTCCTGAGGAGTAGCTGGTGGATTCTAACTGCCAAATTTTCAGTTAGCACCCTGATACACACTATGCCATCAGGGTTCCTTTAAGTACTACAATGATGGTGCACATAAAAAGTATTTAAGATGGCAGTAAGTCATTCTTCCCCCAGGCTTTCCAGGCCTCATAAGCTAGGCCTTGTAGGAGGAGCAAAATTTCAATAGAAATAGTAAAAGATCCACCAAGACATGCTTCAGGATGTAACAGATTCCTGAGGGAATGTGTCTGGAGACAAGGAGCTCAAGACCATAGTGGGTGGGTTTTAAAAGGTCAATTGCTACAGCAAAGTGCACAAAGTCATTGTCTTATATCCTACTTCGGTGAGAAGTGAATGAAGTCCTAAGAGCTTTTGAGTGCCTACATAAGGTGCATTTATAAGTCTTTCCCTGTCCAGAATGAAGAAAATGAAAGCTTATTAGTCCAAAGGGCTAATGAACCACGTGGAATAAGTGCCCACGACTCTAAAACGAAAAGAATTAGATAGTGCCTGACAACCACTGTTGATTGCTCGTTCTGGAAGTGATCACAATAGAAGAAAATTCCAGACCAAAACTCAAAATCATGAAAAAGACTAACTGGTCTCACGAAGTCTGAGAGCATGCAGCAGCAAGAAAGAAGAGAGCAATGTGAATTAAGGAGTTTGTTTTAGACACACTACACCTGAAATACCTGTCAACCACCCATGAAGTTCAAGAATTCAGGAGACAGTGTGGGCGAGCATGAGCCCAGGCCAAGTCATAGTTGATGATGTGAGGCAACGGGTGGGAGGGAGAGGCGATAGAACAGAAAAAGAAGGCCTGGAGACTGCTATGCTAAGAGGGTTGGATCTCTGGTGGCCTGATGGAAAGAAGCTGTACTGCAATCCCAAAGGTACACAGCTGGAATCTAGCAGTGCTCTGCAGGAGAAGGATGGGCAATCTCCCCCTGTGTGATTTACTGCCTCTGAAAGCCTGCTGGAAGGTCAGCTATGAATTTATTTTGACAGCACATAACAACAACAACATGCTTACAGGGTTAGTGAGGTGGTAGAAGTCCCACAGGGATCACGGGAAGCTCAGACAGGGACACAGAGCAATGCCCTGCGGCTGTGGAACACCAGGCAAATAGAGAAGGTGCCCTCATACTTGACAATCAAGCATGAAGTTACTGCGGACCTAAAGAAGGCAGCTCTGGGAGGTAGATATGGGTGAACATCAATCAGGCCACAGAGAGTAGGGAAGAAGAGGAGATCGTAGCCCCTCCTGAAAAATTCAGCAGTGTGGAGAAGGCCAGAGACTGGGCAAGAGTTTATAGAGGACTTACATTTTTTAAGGAGAAGAGTGATCTTAGTGTATTTCTAGGCTGAAGAAAGTGGGGAAGGCAGGAGGCAACGATTAAGCATGAAGGTGTAAAGGATAGAAGATCTATTTTTATAAATTCTTACACATCTATCTTCTCCATCAGAGCTCAGATCCATAACAATGCCATTTCTCTCCAGTCTTAAAATTGGAACAACTCACCAACTCCTCTCAAATCCCACTTAGCTCTGGAAAAGGATGTGGTTCATGGCTAAAGAGGCTTTCAAGTATTCAAGATAGATATGAGTGCATTTTAGAGTTTTGTTTTTTCTTTGCATCTCAGTTATATTTTTAGCTACGTTTTTAATTTTTTTCCCTAAAAATAGTTCGAGTAACTGAAACTTTGCCAACAATAATGATCTTCCTTTCTTGATGCGTTCATGCACGTGCATCCTGTGGTACACCCACGTGTCCTTCACGTGCTTGTGTATGTGTATACAGGTATGTTATTCCCAAGCTGCAGGAGACAGTCTTTGAAAGAGAGAGCAGACAGCAAGGTCAGCTACTGCACAGAAGGCAAATAAAACAGGGATTAAAAAATTCCCAATGGAAGTCATCTGACAAAGTTAAAAAAAAACCCACAAACCAGTGGATCATGTGCCTAAATTTTCAATTATTGATAAAAGAAATCAGTGCTTTCTAAATGATATTTCTGTTCTTCTGCTTAGTCCCAATCTTAGTGAGGGCAGAAGGTCGGCTGTAGTGGATTCATAAGTGAACAGAAGGCAAAGAGGAGAGGAGGCAACTATATGAGGAAACCCGCCCTGGGGCAGGTAGGGTTCAGGAAGGGTTACGTATTTCTTCTCCCTTTTTAAATTTAACTGTGGTAAAATACTCATAAGATTACCATTTCAATAACTTTTAAGCATACAGTTAAGTGGTATTAATTACAGCCACCCTGTCGTGCAGTGTCCCCAGGATCCATTGCTAAAAGTTTTCATCACTGCATACAAAAACTTGAGACCCTGGAAGCAACAACTCCCACCTGTCTACTGTCCCTGGTGGTGATTGTTGTTGTTATGTGCCGTCGAGTTGCTTATGACTCATAGTGACCCTATGTACAATAGCCCTGAATCCTGCTCTATCCTGTGCCAATTGACCCTCATGACTCCAGTCACTGATTCAAACCATCTCATCAATGGTCTTCCTCTCTTTGTCTGTCCCTTCACCCTTCCAAGCATGATATCCCTCTCCAAGGACCAGTTCCTCCTTACAACATGTCCAAAGTATGTCAGATGAAGTCTCAGAATCCTTGCCTCCAAGGAGAAGCCTGGTTTCACCCTCTCCGGGATGAACCTGTTTGTTCTCCTGGCATTCCATGGTCTACTCAACACTCTTCTCCAGCTTCATAACTCAAAGGAATCAATTCTCTTTCTATCATCCCTAGTGATTGTCCAGATCTCTGATGTGCAGAAAGCAATTGCAAAGACTATGGCCTGGGTCAGGTGCACCTTAGTCTCCAGGCCTGTCCCTGGTAACCACTAATTATTCTGTCCTCTATGTATCTATCTATGTTAGATATTGTCTATGAATGGTATCACATATTACACAATATTTTTCTTTGTGACTTATTTATTTCTCAGCCTCACGTTTTTAAGGTGTAGACCTCCATTTCTATCTACAGCTGACAAATATTCCATTGTGTGCACATACATTTTATTTATGTATCCATCTGTTGGAGAACACTTGGGTTGTTTGCACCCTTTGGCTGCTGTGAGTAAGGCTATGAATACTGATGTATACGTTGTCCATATTCCTACTTTCAGTGCTTTGGAAAATATATCACCAATACTTGGAGAATTGCTGGATCATGTGACAATTCCCTATCTAGTTTTTCCAGGAACATTTAGTGTTTTCCCCAATATCTGTCACCATTTTACATCTCCACCATGGTGCATGAGAATGCTATTTATTTGTCCTGTAGAGTGTGAGAAATGTGTATGGGTTTGTTTTGGTGGTTGTTTTTTATTGTAGAGGGATGGAGTTCTGGTGGCATAGTCCATAGTGAGCTGTGTTGATAACCCAAATGCTGCTTATCTCTAGTGGTTCAAATCTACCAGCAACTCCAAGAGATAGATAGGCAGTCTCTGTATTGACATTTACACTCCTGGAAACTTCACAGAGGGATGCTATGAGTCAGAAGCGATTTGATGGTAGTTGCCTTTTGAATCTATACTAGTGAGTGAATAGCATTGAACTGGATGAAATTGTTGATGCAACACAAAAAGGATAAATGAGTCTCAGACCAGGCAAGGAGAGTTAAGAATCTAAAGTACAGAACAAGACGTCTTCCTCAGAGGACATGAAGGACACAGACTTTTGTCTAGAAATTAGGAACGTTACACTGAAAGGTAGGGGCAGAGACAGGCCAGCATCACCATCCACTAATGACTACTCCAGAGCGCTGTGCAATCTTTCTTATAATCAACCAAGTAATACATACCCTGTGTTTAAGAAGCGCTGATGATACAGTGGTTAGGGACCCAGCTGCTAACTCAAAGGTCAGCAGTTTGAACCCAAGAGCCAGTCTATGAGAGAGACACAGGCTGTCTGCTTCTGGTAGGATTCCAGCCTTGAAGACCAGCTGGGGCAATTCTACCCTGTCTGATAGGGTCATAACGAGTCAACACTGACTCAGAGGTAGCAGGCTAGGTTTTCTGGTTGATACTGTACTGTGTCAGACAGTTCATATTGGTTTGCAACAGACAAGCTATTTTACATAGATTAGCCTGAAAATTAGAAATTAGAATATCTACTATTTTCATTAAAATGTTGTAGACTGTTGGCCATTTCATATGGATTGCCCTCATACTAGTCCATGTAACCTGCAAAACAACTATATTAAGATGCACATTTTATTGGTTGACTCTGGAGAACATTATGCTGAGTGAAATATCCCAGTCACAAAAAGACAAATATTGCATGGTGCCACTGTTGTAGAACGGGACTGACCTTGGGGTTGGGGAGAGACTGAGTAAGATGGATTCAATAATGTATACTGCACTGAAACAGAGGGCGGAGAAAACTGTTTAAAAGAGATATGTGATTAGGTATTTCTGTCATGACAGGAGTCTAGAGCGACGGCTACATGGTGGAGTGGACCTGGGGGAGGGTTTGTAAAACAATGAAAGAGTCTTTTCTTTTACTTTTCCAAGAGGGTAGTGTTCTGGGGTGGGGGGTAGCCTTGGGAGGGAACAAATCTACAACAATGAACGAATGGAAATCCAAAGCTTCTGTAAATTTTCACTGAAATTAATAACAAATTTAACTGTAAAAAAAAGAATTAAGTTAGAGTAAGGATGGCAATGGATTTATAACTGCTCAAGCTAATAACACTATATTGTGGCATAGAGGAGGAACAGTGGAAATGTATCCACATTTACAATATTCTTCTTTCCAAAACCATTTATGGAAAATAGGTACTGCATTGGAGCATGTATCTCTGGATTGGAAATGATCATATTGTTAATATTTCTAGCCTAAGCTTAAAAGATATAATGTTCAAAATTATTTGTTACATATTTGTTTAAATTTTGCTCTCTTTTAACAACTGGGATCTAGAGGGAAGAGAAAAGACCAGAGAATGGCCAAATATATTGGGGCAGCTATTGCTGCCACTTTAGGGCCTGTATCAGGAAAAGGAAGTCTTACTCATATACAGTGCCACCCAAAGGTAATAAAGGAGGTCAGAATTGCTTCCACTGTGGAAAGCTGGGCCACTTGAGTAGACAGTGTCACAGATGAGAGCCACAGATAGACAAGGGAGTAGAGAGGAAGCTCCCACTCACTTGCTTTAAGTGTGGATCTGAAGGACACTTGGCCAAGGATGGCCCATATCAAGTCCTTGTGGCTGACAGGACTGACAGGCCCCAGCTCCCAGCTGTAAACAAAGGAGGATGCTTCAACGATTTAGATCCTCCCAGAAGAGCTGTGGGTGAGCATTAACATTACTGGTAAGTATATTCGTTTTCTCCTGGACACCAGAGCCTACTATTTGGTCCTAAAAGCCTTCTGAGGTCCCAACTCTTCTCACTAGTTCTTAGTTGTTGGAATTGATGTGAAACCTCATAAGCAGTTTCTTACTTCACCTCTGCCTTGCATGCGGACTTCGGAGTTGTAAAACAACCCAGTGGTAGATGAATTTGCTCCAGGACTTAAGAACAATAAATGACGTAGTTGAGCCTCTACATCTTGTGATTCCTAACCTTTATGCTACAATAGACAAAGTGCTAGTCAATAGGCCTTTTATTGTAAGAACTACCTTCCCTCTGTAACTTGATTTGTGCCACTATTAGAGCCTCTACTTGGAATAGTATTGCTTTTCAATTTTTGACTCATGTACTTTTAACTTGTTAGTTAAATTTGTGTCTTCTAGGTTGCAACACCTCCATGATAAGGATATGAACATGTAAGGCTAAGCACAATTGATAACAGTGCATCTAAATTCCAAAATCAATCTCCATAATAGTCTATGTGTTTCCTACTGCCAAAGGGGCCCTTTAAGGTAGTGAGAGAAGATCTTCACCCTGAAACCTACAGCGTCCCTTTTCAGCAGGAAGTAGCTAAGGGACTAGGCCATCCCCTTTTCCTTATGAATCAGGGTGAAGTCTCTCTCAGGGAAGAGTGATAGGGAATGGCAAAGGACACACTGACAAAGGAGATTAATCAGAACTGGCTTTGACAAGCACTGTGGCAATTGGACACTTAAAACAGACTTTCAAGAGGGGGAAAAAAAGAATGAACTGGGGAGGAGGGTAGAGAAAATAGTGGAACAATGAATGAATGAAAACCCAAAATCTCTGTAAATGTTCATTAAAATTAATAAAATTTAATAATAAAATAAGAAAAACAAAAAAAGATGCACATTTTATATATTAAAAAAATAACTGCACTATAAGGCATAGTAAGTACTTTGCCCAAGATCACCCAGCAAGAAAATGAGGAAGTAAGGCTTGAAGCTCAGCTCGCTTCTTAGATCTAAGGCCAACATTTAGTAACTACTCAAGGAAGTTCAATGGTGAGTTAAATGGTCATAGAACAAGGGGCCCTGGAAGACAAACAACAGCCTACTACCAGAGGACATACAAAATCAACAGTAAATGTTTAGAGGGAACTACATTAGCTTTCAGATAAAGCACAAACATTGGTTTGAATCATTTGAAGTTGCTGCCTTTTGTCAGTCAATGACAGTCAAATATTGGCAATTTCCTATGCCTTCATCTCTGTCACATCCATCCTCACGGTCCCTCAGCCAGGAAGAGGGATGCCAAAGTTGAAGTTTCACTTGTGACCGTCCCACTTTCCAATTGTTTACCAATTCTGTCCCAAAGCATCTTTAACACACACAATTTTAATAAAGATGAAAGTTCCAGAACCCTGTTGTCCAAATATCCTTGCAAGCATACTATTCAAAATCTTATTTTTATGCTACCTACATAAGCTATTTGATGTCAGGGATAACTCCAGAGTATTGAAGAGCAATGATGTCAGTCTGGAGACTAAGGTGCACCATATCCAGGCCATGGTACTCACCATTACATGCTATGCTTCAGAAAGCTAGACAAGGACTAGGGATTATAGAAGGAAAATTGATGCCTTTGAGCTGTGTTGCTGGAGAAGAGTGTTGAATATACCATGGTCTGCTAGGAGAATAAACAGGTTCAGCCTGGAGAGGGTGAAATCAGGCTGCTCCTTGGAGGCAAGGAGTCTGAAGCTCCATCTGACATATTTTGGACATGTTGCAAGGAGGGACTGGTTGCAGAAGGGATGTCATGTTGGGAAGGTGGAGGGACAGTGGAGGAGGGGAAGACCCTTGATGAGATGGATTGACTCAGTGACTGGGGTATATGTGTCAGAGACAATAAGGATGACTCAGGATTGAGCATGATTCAAAGCTGCTATGCACAGGGTCGCTGAGTCGCAGGCGACTTGACAGCACATAGCAACACCACCACCACATAAGCTAATTGGGACCTATGGTCAATAATACTCAAATAGAGCAGTACATTTCATATTAGCAGCTTCTGCTTCAAGCAACTGCAGGGCTGAGGCTCAGGAACAAGCATCCAGAATTGACCAGTGTCTGGATCAGAACAGCCAAGCAGTTTTTTCTAACACATTTTAAGTCAATAATCTCTCCAATTAAAATATGCTCTTTATTATGGCAAACTCATTTTAACAGGAGTACTGTCTCCTTTCTTGTTTTTCTTTAAGTGCTTCTGGTGTCTAGAGGGCTTTCGGACAGAAGTCATGGAATGGAAAGCTGACATTCTATGCCATTTACTTCTGCAGCAGCTCAAGCGGCAAAAAGCCATATGCCAAGCACCTGAAATCCAGCCAAGCCAAATGCACGAGTATGTGAAAAAGAAATAAGAAAATGAGAACCAGAAGAGTTCCACAGAGTTGACTGCCTCCAGAACTCAAAACGAGCAATTACTACAGCAACAACTAAGTCTTTCTACTGTATCACAGAACTGGGGAATACAATTTTTTTTTTTCTAAGATAACTTGGGAAGCTAAAGGTAAAATGCAAAAGATAATTTTTGTGAACTGCCTGAGGTTCTCATGTCTGCTGCTTACTAAGCCTGTTACTCACTCTCTCTCTCTCCCCCTGCATCCCCACCCTTGGGTGTGCACAGGTAAGAACTAGTTTTCTCAGTTGGGTGCATAATGGAAGCCAAGTTTATCCTCTTCATTAGAATGTGTCTCGATGACTACCTTGTGCAAAGGACAAGTGTTAATATTGAGAATATAGTTTCCACTGGAAATAAGATTAATAGGGACACAGAACACTCTCAAGTAGCCAGGGTAGGTGTGTTGAGTAGACCAAAGAGTGAGAGAGAAATGAGTATGGTAAAAACCTGAAACAGATTATTTTTAAACTAAGGACATAAAAAACATACCAAAAAAGCTAAAGCTAGTTACTTTTGTAACTTTTGAACGCCATTTAAATAGGGCTTTCTAGTCTCATTATAGAGAAAGCTATGTAAGTGGAAAGTTACTGTTGTTGTTGTTGATTGCCGTCGAGTCAAGCACAACTCGCAGCGACTCTATGAACAAAAGACCAATGGCCTTTCCATAACTATTGTCAATTCCAAGTTCATCCAGAGGCATTTGGTTTGGGAAGTGGATGCCACTGCTGTTTCAAACCTGTTTTACAACTGGGAGCTCTACCACACACTGTCCACATTGGGAAACCATTCTGGTATTTGATATCCCAATGGTACAAGGTTCAGCATCACAGCAACTCAGGCTACTTTATACTGCATATGGACACAGAGCGATTTACAAAGTGGAAGAGTGTTCCTTCAGATATAACAGCACTAGTTTCATTTAGCAGTGGTTAAGTATTGTCAAATCAAAAATGAGTTAGTTATATAACAGAGTTTAGGGAAAGTTACTACTGACCTTTATTAAGAAATGAAAGGTAAAATCATTTTATAACTCCCTAAAAATTCATCTGAAGAGGGAGATTTTGTGTGAAAGGTCTGAAAGCATTTCTCAATAAGACTTCTTGGCATTATGGGGATGCCAGCTACTTATTCTGTCATATACATTACAACAGTTAGTGTCTATGGTCCTCAAAAAGTGAACAATAGTAACTACCAATAGTAAAATGGCAAAAATTAATTAGGCTTATTGGTCAGGTAGTTTTTAAGTGATATGAAAAATTCCTGAACAACTAAAAGTAACTGGGCAGATATTATCTAAAAAGCACCTGGAGAATACAGAAATATAAAAGCTATCGTACTGACTTCCAACAATATATATTAACTAAATTTTGAAAGACAGATTTATAAACTGTAACTATGATGTAAGTAGTACATATTATCCAAAATAAACTGAGAATTCCAGACTGTGTGACAGAAGTACAGAAATAATCCATCCTTACTGAAGGAGAGATGGTAGTCATTTTGCTGATGTGGGTTGTGTGCAAAGTCCTAAAGTCTTTATGAATTTTAACAGACAGATAGGAAATAACTTATTAGTGAAGAAACAGAATAAGTAAAAGCCTGAGATATGAAAACATCATGGCATAAGGAGGGTGAAGTGAGGATGCCTAAAGTGTATGGCCTAGGGAGCTCTGGTGGCCTCATAGTAGCAACCCAAAGGCTCTCTTTTGATATCTACTAGCTTCTCCACAGGAGAGAGATGGAGAATAGCCTCCCAACTGTCTCTGAAAACCCACTGGAGAGTTTTGGGTCAGTTCTGACTGGATGGCACACAACAATAAAGCCTTTGGCAGGTACAAGGTAAACACTGGGGTGAAACAAGGAAAGCAATTTACACTAATGAGAAATCTAAAAACTCACTAAGATGATGAAACTTTAAGAAAAATGTATAAGCAGAGAAGAATGAAAATCAAGAATGGGATGCCAGATCTGCATTAGAGGAGGTTTGAGATGATAACAGCGGGTGTATCAGTCATCTACTGCCATGGTAATGCTGTATAACAAACCATTTGAGTAGTGACTGATTTATTCTTTACATACATGTCTACACATTAATGGAATGACTCTGCTTTAAGCTACTGTTGAGTAAGTGGACAAGGAGACCTCCTGTGGGATATGCACTTCTCATGATGATGGTGGAAGCCCACATAAGCAGTAATCAAACCTCTGCTCATGTCACATTCATGAGCATCTCACTGGAAAACCAAATCATCTGGCCAAGGGGTGGTGGAAGTTAGTTACCCAGATGACAGGAGAACTGATGTCTTTGAGCTGTGATGTTGGAGAAGAGTAGTGCATATCCCACACACAGCCAAAAGAACAAGCAGGTCTTGGAGAAAGTGCAGCCAGAGTGTTCTTGGAGGCAAAGATTATACAACTTTGTCTCATATTTTTGGGTATGATTCTGGGAGGGGCTATTCCTTAGAGCAGGACATGATGCTTGGAAATTATGCTTGGAGGGTCAGCGAAGGACAGGAAGACCCCTGAATGAGGCGGACTGGAACACTGACTGCAGCAACGGGGTCAAGCATGTCAGAGGTGATGAGAATGGCACAGGGCAACAAGAATATGCTTAAGGCAAGGATGTGGTTGTATACTGCCACGTAGATTAGTAAAGAATTGCAACTAGTTACTCACTCTACCAAACACAGAGTAAAAGAAAAGAAAGTTCTGACTTAAGTGATCACAAGGAAGTACAAGACCGTGTAGAGACTTGTGTAGAATGGCTATGAACGGGCCTTCATGAAAAATTACTAGTTCATAGATTCAAAACAGAAGTCACTAGACTACAGGCACATTGACAGCAGTGGGACATCTATCTTGCTCGCCTCCCTGTTCCTACAACACAGTGCTTGCCCTGGTGCAGACATGTAACACCTATCTGTTAGACCAGATAGATCTTAAAGCATGAGTGATGATAAAGATCATGATCTTATTAAGAAGATGTGGAGCATAAGAAGACTGGATTTCATAGGGTTAATTATGAGTACTGATGTGGCCATGCTGTGACTGTAACAATTGAAGGACAATATTACTGAGTACTTTCCAAACTCTATGCTGTGTGTTATACACTGAGAATGAGGAAAGTGGCTCTGCTCTCACAAACTGTCAAGTAAACAGAAAATTGCAGAACGGTATGCTAAGTTCTATGGTATAGATTTCTTGGGATCAGATCCAGGGGTGTCCTAAGGGGAATGTGCATGAGATGCCATCAGATATGAATGTCGTAGGCTTGAGAATGTTCCTAAGAGAGGTACCACCAGCCATGGGAAAGCTCTAGGTCAATTCCCTCCATGAATGCCTTCCTCCATGTCTTTTCTCTCAGACTGTTGTTAAGGATCTCAAACTGGAACTGATTCATAGCTAACCCTCCAGTGGGTTTTCAGAGGCTGTGAATTACCTGGAAGGAGGTGGCCTATCTTTCTTGTGTGGAGCAGCTGGAGGATTCCAACCACCACATGCCTATGGGTTAGCAGTACGAATTTACCCCAAATGCACAGAAAATGTATAGACACACAAAAGAAGAGCAGAAGAAAGAGGGAGAAAAGATTTTCCTGCTTCTGAGTGCTGCATAGTATTCCATCATGTGAATGGATCACAATTTCTCTGTTAAGTTGTTTGTACACAGACAACATATCTTTTATTTCCTGATGGATGTTCTCTGAGGGCTGACTGTGAATATAAATACAATTAAATCATTGACAGCTTCAGACTTTTCTCCATCGTAATATTATCTATAAAGACCTTTGCTCTTTCAACCATTTCTACGTATATGAGTCTATGGCATTAATCATGCTCTCCATGTTATATGTTTTCTATGAGCGTTGCCAAGAGTAGCCTTCTCCCTGAGGGGTCCAGGGTCACAGCTGCCCTTGTGCGCCCCATCCTCCTCACAGAGAGGTGGGTGCTCACTCCCAGTCAGCGCCAAGTCAAGCAGTTTATATGCCTGATACCACACATGGGCACTTTTCCTAGTCCCATCAATATGGTTTTGTTATCACTGCTGTTGTAAAGAACATCAAAGTACAGAAATTTGTTTTCTCCAAGTTCTGAAAGCAAAACTCCATTTGTGGGAAGTTATTTCCACTCATAACGCCCCTTCATTGGGTTTCTGAGGCTGTACCTCTTTATAGGGGGAACAAACCTTCTTTCTCCAGTGAAGCAGTTGATGGTCTTGAACTGCTGACCTTTTTGTTGGTACAACATGTGATGCATCATGCCACTCACGTTCCCCAAATCAAAACAGCAGATATAGACTCTTTGGTGGCCCTGGGAAAAGATCCACAGTGATCTTTCTATGGCACCTATCTCCCCAATTCCCCTAATTTTGTCCTTAGTCTTGTGTGAGTTTTAGAGCTGTTCTTTTCATAACTGAGTAAAGATTAGGTTGAGGTCACTCCCTATGACTTCATTAATGAAACAGAGAATGGAATGGAATGTGATTATATCCACAGGTATTTGGAGCTAGCATTCCATTAGAGCATGCCACAAACATTAAAACTCAAAGCCATCAAGTGGAAATCAACTCATAGCTGGCCCTCCTATAGGTTTCTGAGGCTATGAACTACTCTGAAGGAGACTGTCCATCTTTCTGTCCTGGAGCCCCTGAAGCATTCCAATTACCTGAGAGTTAGCAGTGTGACTCCCTGCAGACCTCACCACCACAGAGCCCTACACACAATGGGCCATGCAAGTCCCTCCTAACATCCTTTTAGACATGAGGGACTGAGACCCAGCCTGAATGAAGGCTTGGCTTTTTAATCACCATGCTACCTTTTCTCTAAAGATTCACCCCAGTTCCTTGACCTCTGGTAAATGGAGGAGCAATGCCTGCCCATATCAAGGGCTTATACAGGCAAATGGGGGAGCAATGCCTACCCATATCAAGGGCTTTCTTCCACTTAGGACTTTGGCCTCCCCTTGGGTGACTGCACCAAAGTTCAGTGAATCCTCATATGGAGGTACAAGAAAATCTATATTTACAGATATCTGAACCAACTATCGTGGGAAATAAAAGCAACTCTATTATACACTATACAACCAAGTGCAAATTACTGTCAAATTAGGTTTGTCTGTGGACATTAGCACCTGCCATTTATACAGGGCAATTTCTAAGGTAAACCTTGGAGGGCTCAGAATGACTCAGAAAATGACTATTATTGTTATTATTCTTGCCACTGCCTTTCAACAGAAGAAAAAGGACTTTGTGTGTAGAAGGATATGCCCAAGGTCACTCTGCTGTGGAATGGCCAGGTGGGGCTAGCCATGCAGCTCTCTCCCGGTTCTCTCGGGCTCTTCTTCACCTCAAAGCTTCGGAGGGGAGTTGGGTGTGCCCCTTCCAAGAGTGGAAACAGTTTCTTGGGTAGGAAGCTGAAGAACATTACTTTTATTAAAATATGCCTCTGATAATAAAGTTTCATAGGGAAAGAAAAATAAGTTAGAAAATATCTAAAAGGCTCCCATGATAATAAAAAGGAGGTTGAAACCACTTTCTCTACCACAGTGGCTTCCTGACTTTGTTCCATTCTGCGCCTCCTGTAATAAATGTATTTCTTTTCAGAATGGACACACACTGGTGTCTAGTTATTGATTTTCTTTTTTTATTATTATTCACAGAAATCCTACAGGACAGAGCAGACCTTTCTCAAAAAAGTTCCTTTTTTTTCTATTGGTTTTTATTCAATCCCTCACATACAGTTGGTCTTATAACATCAAAAACAAGTGTACAACAGCAAATTTTCCTGGTCTTATTAAAACCTCACTGTATCTTCCCTTTACCCAACTGTTTATTAATCTGCTCCCTCTCCAGCCCTTTCCAGGGTTAACTCTGCACAAAAAGACAAAAGAATTGTGTCTGTGTTAAGAGCACTTTGTTAGAAATATAAAATGGAGTCTTTAAGGCTAAAAAAAATCAGCTGAATGTTAAGAGAATATCAGCTTGCCATGACATGTTTGGCTTGAAGGGATTATGTATATTTTGTTAAGTGAGGTTAAGTGAGATATGACTGTATTGTCATGATGTTTAGTAATTACAAATAGAGAATAAAGTTTAGGTTTCAAATGTTAGAAGTTATCAAACAAATGTGCATTCGTGTTAACAGTACATTGTGACCTACAGAATGAAATTTGTAAAACTAGAGTTTAGAATTTTAGAAATTATTAAGAAAGTATAAGTCTGTGTTAAGAGCATGATGTCAGGCATATTCCCAAAGGCACACCGTTTGAACCCATTAGATTCCCCACTGGAGAAGTAGCAGCAATCTCTTCCTGTACCAGTCAGATCTGACTCAATGGTACAAAACAAGAAAAAAAAAAAAAAGAACAAAGCTTAAGAAGCTAAACGTTTAGAATGCTAGATGTAAGCAAGCAAGCAAGCGTGTGTCAGAATGAGACATGGCCAAGAGAATTTCTGGAGCGCCCTCGGCCTGAGCCGTACCAGGCCCAGAGACTAAATGTTAACAAAAAATGGGGGAGCTCTGGTGGCCTAGTGGCAAGAAGCTGCACTGCACTCCCAGAGGAACACGGTTCGAATCCACCAGATGCTCTGCCGGAGAAGGAGGCGCAATATCCTCCTGTACCAGTCAGATCTGATTTGACGGTACACGCACACAAAATAAAAAAAAAAAAAAGAAAAAGAAAAAATGTCGTGTTGGGTACAGAAAATTAATGTGTTAATCAGAAATGTTAAAAATCGAGCCTAGAAGTACAATGGATTAATCTTGAGGTGAACATAATCATTATACTGATTGTACCCCTAAAAATTAACTTAGCAATAAGTTAATCTTGAAATTAAACACCTCAATGTTGAAATTCTGCAGGATAGCAGATGTTTATCAGGAGACAAAAATGTGGAAATTCTGACTGGTAAAACCTGGCTTTGGGAGGCCTGCACTATAGCTACTTACTCTATGAAACAATGATATAAAACTTGAACTTCTAAATGCAAAAAACCCCAGAGGAATCAGGACTGACCATCTCAGCATCCCCTGCAGGATTTCGTGAGGAACAGTCCACAATGCTTATTTGCATACTGGCATTAATTAATTGCTAGACCTAACTGTTTTTATATTAATGATTAATTACTTGATAATATTTGAAATACCTTTTGGATTCACTGTAAGTGATATTAGAAATGGGCTTGAGGCCTCATAGCCCCCAGTGAAGTGTGTAATACGCAAGTATAACACCTTTGCCAGTATTCTCTATTTGTGACATAAGACCATGCAATACAATCTACTGAAATAGTTTCCTTTTGGGGAAAATAATTAGCACAGAGTGATTATTTCTCTAGACAGCATCACTGATATGCATGAGAACTACTGGGCATGCAACTTGATTACCATTCACGGCACCTTCCATGATAAAGGTAATACTACCTACAACAGGTCCGTAATAAACACAGTCCATTGAGCAAAGATGTCAGTTTAAAGACCGAGGTGAGACTGAGCCAACTCTAGTACGGCATCTTCAATTGCTCTGTGTGTGCCTGAAAGGTGGACAACAAATGAGGAAGACCAAAGAAGAATCCATGCCTTTCAATATAGTGTTGGCCAAGAGTACTAGACATCCCACGGGATGCCAAAAAACAAACAAACAAACAAACAAACAAGTGTGTCCTAGGGAACATGCAGTCAGGGTGCAGCTTAGAGGCAAGGATGGTGAAACTCTCACATACTTTGGGCATGTCTGGGCCAGTCCTTGGAAAAAGATGCTGAGAAAGGGACAGGGTCAGCAAAAGAGAGTGCTGCCCTGAAGAACATTGACAGACACAGTGACTCTGACAATAAGTTCACAGATGGCGAAGATGGTGCGAGACAGGGCCAAGTTCTCGTCTGTTTTTCATAGGTCATTATGAGTAACAGGCAACTTGATAGTATCTAACAACAGCAGGACCAATAGACTTCTACACATTCACATCTGAAATCATTTGCACCTCATTGATGGGAAACATCGACAAGAAACACAAAAATCTATTCAAGTAACACATTTGTTGCTAATGGGTAGCATTTTATTCCCTGCATGTCAAACCCCAAGACATTATGAAACATAAGCAGCCCTCTAAATAAGTACTTGTTAATCACCTGGATGGCTGAAAAACTAATAACACCACTGTAGAACATGAGAGTCTAATAAGATCTCTCCTCTACTTAAATATTGATATTTCAATTAAAACATACACCTACTTTATTAGCCACACTAGGCCTGGTCTGGATCAATACCAGCGTCATGAGACGGAATCCTAATGAAGATAAAAAACATGTAGTCCCCCGCCCCCGACTTCCCCGTGTGCTGCAGCACAAAGCTTCCTTTCACAACTGGCTCACAGCTATTTTACAGTCACCTGCCTCATGCAGATGAGGAGGTTCATGTTTATTCATGGGGAGAGTCACAGGCCACCTTTCATCCCCTAGGCCAGCTCAGCGCTCTGTGTCTGCTCTGCTGTGGAGTTGAGCTGACCAGGAAGAGAGCTCCTGAATATAAAACGACCTCTAAAAAAAACACATACAGGAAGCCAGCAAGCTGTAAGCAGGCGGAGGGGTAAACGTAGTTTACGGTCTTATTTCATGGGCTGGGTGCCTCTAAGCTCTCAGACAATCCCTTTCAGACAATCCACTGCAAGCCACTGGGTAATTTATTAGTGGTAACTTTCTGTGGGTCATCTTCCGCACTGCTTGCTTTCTACGCTGCCTTCAACTTGCTCCTAATTGAGACTTTATCTCTCTGGCTTGGAGGAGGCTTACAACCTCGACAGGCGCAGCTGCAGCTTTGTTTAACAGATCCATGTGCTCCTCACAGACCAAAACCAACCAAACAAGAAACCTCACTGCTGGCAAGGCGATTCAGACTTCTGCGACCCCACGTGTTACAGAGTGGAACTGAGCTCAATAGGGTGTCTTTTCTTGGCTGTGATCTTTCCTAAAGCAGATGGCTAGGTCTTTGTTTTGCATTGCCACTGTTGTTGTTAGGTGCTGTCAAGTACGATTCACAGTGATCCTATGAAGAACAGATCTGAGCCCTGTCCTATCCCGTGCAGTCCAAATCTTCTCTGACACACTTGAGCCCATTGCTGCTGTCACAGTGTCATCTCATTGAGGGTCTTCCTCTCTTGCCTTCTCTCTACCTCTCCAAGCATGTTGTCTCTATCCAAAGAACAGTCCCTCTTAGCAATATGCCCAAAATATGTGAGATGACGTTTCACCACCTTTGCCTCTAAACAACACTTTGGCTGCATTCCCCTCTCCCAAAAATCTATTTGTTTTTCTGGCAGTCTATGGGATATTTAGCGTCCTTCTCCAACACCATAACTCAAAGGCATCAATTCTTCTTTTGTCATCCTTATTCATCGTCCAACTTTCAGAATCATAGGAAGCAAATGAAAAGACTATTGCTTGGATCAGGTGCACTTTTGTTTTCAAACTGACATCCTTACACTTAGAGAGGTTCTTGCCAGCAGATTTTACCAGTGCAACATAACATATCTTTTGATTTTTGGACTGCTGCTACCATGGATGTTGATTGTGAATCTAAATAAAATGAAGTCATTGACAGTCTTTTCTCCATCTATCATGATGTTGCCTATTGGTCCAGTGATGAGGATATCTGCTTTCTTGAGGTTGAGCTATAATCCATATTGAAGTCTATAGTCTTTGATCTTCTGTAGTAAGTTCTTCAAGTTTTCTTTACTTTCAGCAAGTGAAGCTATGTCACCTGCATAATACAAGTTGTTAATGAAGATTTCTTCAATCCTGAAGCTACATTCTTCATACATTCCAGGTTCTTGAATTATTTGCTTAGCACACAGACTTAATAGGTATGGAGAAAGGTAGAACCCTGATGCATGCCTTTGCTGATTTTGCTGGCTAGAGTGTTAAAATGAAATGTTTACTCTGGAGTTATTATGTTTTTAAAATAAGTAGTTCCTTTTGGCAAGTTGAACAGAAAGCTGAGGCACCAAAAAACAGTGGCTCAGAAAGAGATGTGACTAAAATGAATTAAATTTCAGGTTCAAGCTTACTTCTACCATAGTTCAAAGTGTTATTAATTCAGTTCAGAATTGCATTTAGAGTTTATAGACAGTTTTGTTTTTTCCCTAAATATAATGGCAAAAGTATTTTCTTAAAATAAGTAATTTATTCATTTCAGATACAAAATTTATCTTATTAAATAAAATATAAAAATGCTTTTGTAGTTAATTCCTGCCAAATATTTTTACATCGATTACTGCAAATATCAAACTAGTGTGAGAGGGTGTCAGGATTCTGGTATCCATTGTTTTTTTAAATATTCTGGCACAGAGATCCTAAGTAACAGTATCAGGATTAGAACCTCTGACCAATGGAAGTTACTATTGCATCGATTCATGTAATTTGTACTAGACAATAATATGTGTCATGTATGCCAGTGAATATTCACTTTGTAGATACAATTTATCTCTAAAATAAGTAAAAAGTACTTAACAAGACACTCATTTACAGCTAAATAACTATGGTTTTATACTGTGATTGTACATTGGGGTTGCCTAGGGGATTTTATAAAATACTGCATCCTAAGGCTCACTCTCCTAAGTTGCTAATGTAATTGATCTAGGGTACATTTTATCCCTGGGATAGGAGGGTTTCTAAAGCTCCCCAGCTGAATCTAATGGTTATCCAAAACTCGGAAATACTGCTACACATAAACATATATTTCAATGCTTACCTGCTTGCTAGATTTTTTTTAAAAAAAACTAGAGCAGTTCCAATACACAAGCTTAATTGGATTCCTGAACCTGAAATATCCAAATCACTTGTGTCTTCTTTCTTACCCTGTTCAAAAATGGAGTCTCAATGAAATGATTATAGACCACTTGCATGCTGAGACATCCAGCTGCAGTTCAGCTCATCTGTAATGCCCATAAAAATGAATAATGCATGCTCTAAAATATAGGTAATAAAAAGCAAACATAGACTACAAGCTCAATGGCCTGAATCAATGGATTATTCTGCCAAGAATTATACCGAGGAACTGAAAAAAAAATACTTTTCAAAGCATAAATATTTTAATTGCTCCCTAATTCTACTTCTCGTATACAAATAAAAAAACCTCCCAAACATCTCATCTGCTGTTTCACAAGAAGTACAGATTGCAGAGTGGCATCAATGGTGCTGATATTAGCCACCATCACGGAGCTGGCTCTGACCCAACAGATGGAAACAACGCAGATCCTCTGCCAGCTTTGTACTGCTGGAGTCCTCTGTTGAAGCTGTTCTGTGGTGACTTCAAGCCTGAGGAGCCCACCTTCCAGCACTGTATCAGGCCACATGGTCTTAGGAACCAGGGGCTTTTCATTAGCTAAGTTATGTAAACAACAGCTGTGAACTACAAGATATAATGAAGCCAATGCATTCAGTGGATCTGCAAGTGAATGATGTTACAATCTACTCCTGCAAAGATGACAGCCCAGAAAACCCAGACTGGGCAGTTCTATTGTGTCATGTGCCATCACTAGGCATAAAAATCAATTCAACAGCATCTAACAAACCAACAACAATTATTAGAAGTAGATTACCAGGTGACCTTGCTTGTCTGGAAGCTCTGTTGAAACCTGTCTACCATGTATGATACCGTTGGGTTTGAAATATCAATGGCATATTTTCCACCGTTATCAAAACTGAACCTAACCCACTGCCATTAAGTTGATTCCGACTTACCCTCCAGAGTGTCTGAGGCTGTAAATCCTTGGGGAGAAACTGTCCATCTGTCTCCTCCAGAGTAACCAAATGGATTTGAATAGCTAACCTTTGTGTCAGCAGTCCAACACATCACCCACTATTCTACCAGGACTACAGTATCATGAAAGTCATTACAATATAAAAAACTGGAAGATGAACAATAGAACACTAGAAAGGTACAAACTGGGGTCCTAAGTAAGGTAAGTAGTAGAAGCCTTTCTTTATACTTAATCTGTTGGACAAATCGAAACTTCAAATTGAAGGACATTGTCCAGTGAGGACATACAGAAGGCAGAGTCCTTCTTAACTCAGCTAAGAAGCTAGCACCTCACGCTGTGAAATTCGTAATTAGATTTGCCTTCCACGCTTCCACTCAAACAAGAAAACAGCTGAGATGGTGTTTAAAACGTGCAACGACTGGCCAGAAGGAAATATCTCTCATCCTTGAAGACATTTCTCAATTTAAATTTGGACAATTTTAGAGAACAAGAAAAACATTCACTCTACCAGTAACACTGAATCTCTATTTGCTCCTAAATTCAATCTCCTCACCTAGCAAGCTAATAACAAGAAGAAAAGCAGACAGATTTAAACTTCATCTTTTCTATCTTCTCTCATTTATTATCAGGGAGAACAGAACAGCTGTTGAAAGCCAGGCAGCAGGAAGAAAAAAAAAATTAAAAATCCACACAATAGAAAATCAGTCTTCAAACTGAAAGAAAGGCTTGGTCAGAGAGTCCTTCATTTTCCAAGATTGGATGGGGCAGGACAGGGTCCAGGAAGAAAAGAGATACAATGATAACTGTATTTGAGAAGAAAAGAGATAACAATGATAACTGTATTCGAACAGCACTATTAGTACTTTTTTGACTGATGTTATGTCTATCAATTGGAAGTAACTGAAAAAGTTAATTTATCCATGCTCATTTATTTTAACTGAAAAAGACACCTACACATCACATCGCCATTGTGGTAGGCAGAGTAATGCTTCCTCTTGCACCACACCAAATACATACATACACGTACTTAAATACATATATTTCCATCTTTCTCCTATAGAGCAGTGAAGTGACTAGCAATGGTTTAAGCACTTCAGAGATTGTGAGAACAGCACACGGTAGAACAAAGTTCGTATGTGTTGTCCATAGGGTTGCTATGAGTCATAGCGACCTTGCTGGCACCTATCAAAAACAAACATATAGATGTTGAAATCTCTGAAACCTGTGAATATATTTCCTCATACGCAAAAAAGGAACTTATGTTGCAGATGCAATTAAGATTGCTAATCAGATGATCTTAAAATAAAGGTTAATCTAAATGATACAATATTGTTCTTGTTGTTGTTAAGTGCCATTGAGCTGAATACAGCTCGTAGCGAGTACCTCCAAGGAGCACTCTGGCTGCACCTTCTTCAAGACACATCTGTTTGTTCTCCTTGCAGTCCATGAGATATTCAGCCCCCCTTCTCCAACCCCACAGCTCAAAGGTTTCAATTCTTCTTCTGTCATCCTTAGTCACTGTCCAACTCTCAGATGCATAAGTGACTGAAAAGACCATGGCCTGAATCAGGCATACTTTTGTCCTCAAACTGACATTACTGCTCCTCAATCATCTGGAGAGGTCCCTGACTACAGACTTTCCCATGCAATAAGTCTCTATATCTGGGACCAAGTGTACTGATTGTGGATCCAAGTAAGATGAAGCCCTAAGATGAACTTGTACATTAGGTGGGCCCAACAAGGGTCCTTAAAATGTGGAAAATAAAATAAAATGTGTCAGGAGGACTTCAGATGGTTGAGATATAATATGAGAGGAGCTGAATTTGTAGTTACTGGCTTTGAAGATAGAAAAAGATGTTCAGGGACCATGGTAAATGGGTGGGCTCCAAGAATTTGAAAAGCAATGAGATGGATTCTCCTCCTCTAGAGCTTCACAAAGGAGCATAGCCCTAAAAGTTTTGGACTTTCAGACTATGCAACTGTAAGATGATACATTTGTATTGTTTAAGTCCTTAGATTGTAATAATTGGTTACAGCAGTAATGTTATGTTCAGTGCTTATCCAGTCTACAAACCTCAGATCAAAGTGCTGTCCTATTATGCACCATCCTCAGGATGTCTGCCATGTTCAAGCCCATTGTTTCAGTCACTCTGCCAGTTCATCTCATTGAGGATCTTCCTCTTCTTCACTGACTCCCTAATTTTCTTAGCATGGCGTCTTTGTCCAGGGACTGGCCTCTCTTGACAACATGCTCAAAATATGTGAAATGAAATTCTATCATTCTTGTCTCCAAGGAGAACCCTGGTTGTACTTCCTCTAAGACAGATTTGTCTGTTCTCTTGAAAGTGTACTAACTTCTTGCCAGCACCACAATTCAAAAGCATCAATATTTCTTTCGTCTTCCTTATTCCTTGTCCAACTTCTGCATGCATACGACGTCACTGAAAATAACCTGGCTTGGGTCAGGCACACCTTCACCTTAGACTGGCATTCTCAGCAAAAATAGAAAACGAATTTATACATGATAAAGTAGATATAACTGATAACCACTTCTGGAATGAAAGTAAAAAATACATCTTACTAATATAAGAACTCACTGGAAAGATATTTAATGTTCCCAGTTAAAAGTTCTTGTTATTACTATCCTTTACCTTCCTGTGATTAACAGCTTTCCATCAATAGGCCTGTGTGTGTGGGTGTGTGGCCTGTCACAGTTATGGGGTGCGGTCTATGCCAACAGGGCAGCACAAGGGTCACCCTAGGAATTCAAGTATGGTCTGCAGTCACAGCAAGAAGAGAGCATTAGTAGGACTGTAAGAAATGATACCTGAAACTGATTCTTAATTCTTGCTAGAGAGAGTTTTGGCAGTAGATAGTGTAATAATGATAAAAATACCTAAGAGATAGTCCAGGGGGCTTGCTGTCACCTGAGAGTATCACACCCTGGGAAAAAAAGAATGTTACCACCTCCAAGCAGAGCACATCACCTGAATCACATCAGTCAGAGGGCTGTGCTCACTTCTGCCAACTGGTTGCCTCCTGTTTCCTTTGCTACAGACGTACCTTTGGGTGTTAATGCAGTTACCGTAACTTCCAGATGATTTAAGTGTCTGAGTGTTCATCGCTGTCAAACTGTTCTCTACTGGGCTGTGAGAATATCACTCCATACAGCACAGCAACAAGAAAATCTGTATTACTGTCATTTATAAGAATACAAATTTTCTAGTGAATGAAATCTTCTCAGAACACAGATTAAGATCTGAGGCCAGAACACGTGACAACCAGTGAAGTCACCTCCTCCTGTGTCCCCTGACACACAAGCTGAGGGGTGGCCATAAAGAGTTAGACAGCCCCAGGGGCAAAGTGCCCTCAGTCATTCCAGAAGTTTTAACTTTCTGATTTTCTTTTTTCTTTATCACAAGGGCTTCTCTACTCCTTCTTCTTTTCTCCATATATGATGTGTACCTGAATTATAAAAATATCTCCTAATTAACTGAAGCACACTTAGGAGGCCACAGTTAAAATCACAAGAGAATGATCTGCTTCTCTCTTAGTCTGTAATCAAGCCTCCGTGGGCAGAGCTGCTCTGTCACTGGCAGGCTGGCCTGCAGCTTCCAGAGGTGAGCGCTCCATCGAGGAAGAGTTGCTGGAGCCAAACCCAGTGAACTAAAGGCTGCTGTAAATCATTATCAAGTGGATTCTGAATCACACTGGCCTCATATGCTCTAGAGAGAACTGTTCTATAGGGTTTCAAGGCCTTTGGCAAATGGATTTCTAGGGCTATTTGCTGACTCATTCTGCATATTGGGTGGTTTAGAACCACCAATCTTTTATCTGGGAGTCAAGAACGTAACCCTCTCTGCCATACAGAGATGGCCAGAAATGCAGTGTAGTGCAGACTATATGGGAGATAGAATAACATCAGCTACTGTCACTGTTCGAGTCGTTTTTGAATAATCTTCAGTAGAATCTTGCTTGCATGTGAAATCAATGATATTGTTCTGTAGTTTCCACACTCAGTTGGGTTGCCCTTCTTTGGAATGGGAACAAATACAGACCTCTTCCAGTCAGTTGGCCAAGTGGTTGTTCTCCAGATTTCTTGGCACAACTTGGTGAGCATATCCACGGCAGCATCTGTTAGCTGAAATATGTCAATTGGTATACCATCTATTCCGGGGGCCTTATTTTTTGCTATTTCCTTCAAAGCAGCTTGAACTTCTGCCTTCATCACCATAGGCTCTGGCTCAAATGCTATTTCATTAAATTCTTCTGTATCCGCCAATTCCTTTCGATACAATGACTCAGTATATTCCTTCCATCTTCTTTTGATACCTCCTGGATCATTTAACATTCTGCCTAAAGCATCCTTGATTGTAGCAACTCGAGGTTTGAATTTGTTCTTCAGTTCCTTGAGCTTAAGAAATGCTGAACGAGTTTGGCCCTTTTGATTTTCCGACTCTAGCTCCTCGCACATTTCATTGTAATATTTTGCTTTGTCATTCCAAGGCTGCCTTTTGGAATCTTCTGTTCAGCTCTTTAGTTTCTTGGATTCTTCCTTGTGCTTTGGCTTCTCTACATTCCAGTGCAATCTTCAGAGTTTCTTCTGACATCCATTTTGGTCTTTTCTTCCTCTTCTGCCTTTGTAATGACCGCCTGCACTGTTCCTGGATGATACATTTAACATCCTCCCACAGCTCATCTGGAGGGTTAAACCAGGCTGCTCCTTGGAGGCAAGGATTCTGGGGCTTCGTCTGACATACTTTGGACATGTTGTAAGGAGAGACAGGTCTTTAGAGAGGGACATCATGCTGGGTAGAGGAGAGGGACAGCGCAGGAGGGGAAGACCCTCTATGAGGTGGATTGATTCAGTGACTGGGGTAATCGGGATGGGTGTGCCAGAGGCAATGAGATTGGCACAGGATAGAGCACGGTTTAGGGCTGTTGTACATAGGGTCGCTATGAGTCACAAACGACTCGACGGCACATAACAACAACAACAATGTCACTGTAGGTAAAGATAGACCCTGACTGAGGTTTGCATAAGACTCACATTTCTGTCTCCGGGTTTTCCTTCTTTTCAATTAGGTTAAGATCAAGAGTCCATAAGACAGAACAGAGTAGGAATGAAGGATGAGTTGTAAACTCAGAGAAAGGGTGGTAAGAAGGCATATACCAGAATTTCTAGCACAAATTCAGGTTTTATTTACATGATGTATCAAGCACAAGCTTTTGGTGCCCTAGGATGACTGAGAACAATCTTTTAGACCTTACCCTGTCGTTTGTTAAAGGCAGGATGTAGGCATGGTTATATCACTTAGTACCAGCTGAACGGGCCCTGAGCTATAATGTGGTAGAAAATGACAGGGATTAAAGCCTGAAATGTAACTGTCCTAGGGCAGAGCCTGTGGGTTGCGATGTTCCTGTGCATAGATGAGGAGGCACTGCATGGAGCAGGACTGAGCAGCAGTTCATCCCAATGTGTGATGGATTCCCCTGAATCCAGGCTGACTCAGTGACAGTTACCCACAATCAACAGTTATCCCATGTCCTTCCTGTTAACAAGTAGCATTTCTCTCTGGATACACCACTGCTCCAATAATAAAAGTTGTGCACAAGCCCAGGTATGTATGGTGCCATTGCTTTCCATTGGCTGATCTTCTGCTCTCTATCCAATATTCACACACAGTAACACAAAACAATAAAGGACCCCTCAGGTAGAGACTGTAATGGTTATTTTAAACCACTTATAAATGTGCCTATTTGAAGTCATGTTAAGTGATGTTTCAATTTCATAAAAATTATTTTGACACAGATTATTTCAGCACAGCCACAGTCCACAAAGAACCCAGATCACCTAGACACAGCAACCTCCGAATCTCATTCTTCTCTTACAAGTCACTGGGACAAAGGCCTCATGGGGCTTTCTCTGACCTCCATAGCAAGAACAAAGCATCCTAAATTAATGTCGTTTTGCTTTTGGTTTTTTTAAAGTTTCACCCAGACAAAGTTTCTCTGGAAAGGATCTCTGCTGATGGACACAGCATCAAAAACCAAAGAAGGAAAATCGCTGCTAGAATCGCTCCCACGGCGATGGGAGTATCATCAACACACACCGTCGGCTCTCTACAAACATGTCTTTCTTTATCCACTATCAATAAACTATAAAGACCCCAGGTTTACACACACACAACACCCCTTCAGGGTCACTCCATGGCCCTGAGAACAGCATACACTAGATAACAAGCCCTTGTCGCCACCTCACCTTGTTGAAGTCTTCCGAGGTTGCTCTCATCTCCTTCCAGGTCTTGTTCAGAAGCTGGATGCAGATGCAGAAAAATTCCTCGAAGGATCTGTCGTGTGTGAAGAACATCGGGTGGAAGTCGTTGCAGGTCTCACTAGCTGGAGGGAAGAGAAGGCGGGAAAGAGGTTTTAGAACAGATACAGCCTAAGGGAGGTTCTCCAAAGAGATTATGATATTCATCTTGGCACAAGTGAGAGCGGATAAAAGACATTTGTTTACGGTGATGTAAGGAAAGGCTCTTTATAATTTAGAATTTTAAACTTAGATGGCCAAACCTAACCCTTACAAACAAATTTTAGCTGAAGATAGTCAGCTCGTAATTTCCCCCTAAGACATGACCTTTATGCTTCTGTCTCATAATTCCTGGAAGTGGATACAAGTCCTGTATCTCCTTTCAACAGTGTAAAAACTCTTCCAACAGTCAGTCCTCTAGATTATAGCTTCTCTGTCACCCTTCCTCAACAGAATAACTAGGAGAGCATAGGTTTGCTCCAAAACATATTTACTCCAACTCTGAAAGAAGTATCTTCGATTATTTCTCCAGGGGGCTCTTTGCCTTATATGAGCTGGAAACATGTTAGACCATTAATCATCTCACAGTTTGCTTTCCATTCTTAGAAACAGAAGACTGTCTGGTGGCCTAGTGGCTAGAAGCTGCACTGCAATCCCAGAAGCCCATGGTTCGAATCCACCAGATGCTCTGCCGGGTAAGGAGGGACAATCTCCTCCTGTACCAGTCAGATCTGATTTGACAGTACACAGACACACAAAAGTAATAATAAAATAAAAATAAATAAAATAAATAGAGGACTGGAGGTGAAATCAACCTCAAATGGCTTTGGAGACTGCAAGTGTCCATTCCTGACAAGACCATGACGTCTTGTAGAACTTCTTTGAGTCAGATCCAGTGCTCGGCTCTGAGTGCTGTCATCTCTCTCCTCCTTCCCTGACCCATGTCCACTCTTCCTTAGTCCCAGCTAACCCACACTTATATTTCCACAGTTCTTTTAGATTTATATGGCTTGGCACTTGTTATTTTCAAGCTTTACTCAGAGCTGTTATTATTCAGGCTTTATGGATATGAAATTATAGAACTCCAGGAAGCAGGCCGTGCAACCATCCAAAACTGGTGCTCTAAGTTTTTTTAAAAATCGGCTTTTAAACAACTATATAAACTGTTACATACAAACAAAGTATTACTATGTATTTTGAAAGCAGGAGTGCATGCACTTCCTAAATAACATGCCTCTGGAAACTCCATGAACTTTGATAAATGTCTATAGTTGTAGAGGGGCTTTAGGCCTTTTGTTCAAAGGGTCACTATGAGTCGTGCTCAACTTGAAGGCAATCAACAACAACATTACTATTTATATAAGAACTCTCTGGGGGAAAAAATCAGTTCGTTTCCAAGAAAAGTATGATTTTATATATGAACAAACTATGAGATGAGGGAGAGAAAGGGCAAAGGAAAGGGCTCCTTTAGTTTTGGGTTGAGTCCTCATGGCTACCATGTGGATCGCCATCTATTCTACTTATGGAAAATTCTCTGGTGAAATCCTTCAGAAGACCCCAGATCATTACGAAAGAGCCATAAGCAAATGGAAATCCATCACTTCTACCATCCACTTTGATGAGTACAGTGAAATTCAGACTGCTGCATAATTTAACCCATCACAGAAGTATATGTTTATATAGCTTACCCTAGTGAACAAAGTGATATGATTTCATGATACATGAATGCCACTTCTTTTGGATAATGCAAGGGCTCAACTTACCAACAATGATATGAAAAGGGTGCAGGACTTGAGAGAGAAGATTAAAGTCCAGCCCACACCAATTACGAACAAGCCACTTCCTTTTTTTTTTTTTATCAGCTTTGACATTCTCAACTGAAGAATGGAAAAGGTATATCCTTTGTATTCTCCATAGTTTCAGAGATCATAGAATGATAGGATTCATGGGAAAGGACTTTGAAAAAGATGAAAACACATATACAGACAGAGGTCCTGGTGATGATAGCAACTGTTTGATATTAAATGATGTTACCAGCTTACTGTTTCCCAGAACACTCGCTGTTCTTTCACTTTCCCTCAATCCCGAACCAAGCCTGTTCACATATCACATGCTAGAGAAGGTAGCACATAAGTCACTTCACTTCCCAGTCTTTTCCCAGTCAAAAGATGGCAATTATGAAGTTCTGACCAAAGATACAAACCTATTTTAAGTAGTTGGACAATCAATACAGGTGGACTGTGTGGTCTGTCACTCCTTGGAAAGGAGCTGTCAGGTGCACTTTCATAAGAATGGAAGTAAATGAAATTTTCAAGTCACCAAAAGCACTTTAAACATTATTGCCACCCAACAACACATTATTAATCACATTATCACAGTATCATTTTCTGGTCTATGTGATCATATAGATATGTCAGAGTCTTAATGAAAGCCCTGGGACTGACAACGGCCTAGAGTTGAAAGCTGCAAATTTCCCTGTTGCTTGTTTGATGGGAAGTGGTGGTGAGGAAGGAACAGCACTGATAACAGGAAATCTCTGTTGGGTTATATCATTGTCCTGCATAAGTTTACCAGGTTGTACCAAGACATTAGGAGGACAACTATCTGGCCAACTGACTGAAAGAGATCCATATTTAATCCTATTTAAAAAATAAAGTTGCCTGACGGAGTGTGGAAATTACTGAACAATATCAATGATAGCACATGCAAGAAAAATCCACAAGAGAACCAGAAAGTGTCCTGGAATTCACATTCTCAACAATGTTACCCATAATTTATAATGATCTACCCATAAAAGGTATTTATGAAGTAAAAGCATCCACTTGGAACAGCTTTATTAATGTAGCTGATTATTACTGGTAGTTGCTGTTAAGTCCCCTTGGATCCATGATAAATGTATGCTATAAGAGAACTTTGCTAAGTCCTGTGTCTTCTGCATGGTCATTGGTGCATTCAAGCCTGCTGTGATTGATGTAGTCTAGCACCTTCCAACCTAATGAACTCATCCTCCAGGTTTCAAACAGTGAAAAGCATTCTGTGTAGCCCATAAGGTTTTCAATCACCAGTTAATGTTTGGAAGTCGATCTTTCTTCCTAGGCTGCCTTAACTTGGAAGTTCTGCTGAAACCTGTCTATCATGGGTGACCCTGTGGGTATTCAAAATAAGAGTGACATAGCTACCAGCAACCAGCAAGAAACAAGCCACCTCAGTATGACAAACAGATTTAGGGTATATCTGGGGGTTTAGATTCCTCTCTTTCCCCTCCCTACTGCTCATAGTTTGGGGAGAGTTGTGTTGAAATCAGCAGTAATCCACTCCTCTTCTGGTGCATACTCCTGCTCATGGCTACAGGTCAAGCTGAACTCACCATTTAACTCTTAAGTACCAAAACACTATTATCAATGCATCTTGGTTGCATGTTCGATCAATCTCCGATTGTAAAAGTTGGTAAAAATCTTCTATCTCCTC
>NW_006399809.1:9101912-9114093 GCF_000299155.1 Elephantulus edwardii | reverse complement strand
GCTATGAGTCGCAGGCGACTCGACGGCACATAACAACAACAAACAACAAACCAAAACACAGTTCTAGTAGAGCTAATCTGTTTAACTTCTCATCTTCTTAAATTCTCCAAACAGTATCCAACTCTCACAGGTTCTTTTATGCTCGTGATGAAAGAAATCTTAGCAATAGTACATTTAAACAAAATACTACAAACAATGAGATAAGTAACTTGGCAGAGATGTGGCGCTTACATGAAATGTGTTAGGCTGTGTTCCCATGGGGTAGATAAGAGAACATGATCACAAAAAATAAGAATATTGGAGAAAATGCTTTACATTTAACATTTGTGTTAACCAACTGCAAGTTTAAGCAACAAAAGAACTAAAACGTGATTGTCATTGCTTAGTTGTATTAACAGGTTGGTATCTGCCATGTTCTGTGCAAGAGTGATGTCCAAGAGTAACTAGTGGTCAAGGCCATGTTCTGCAGCTATGAGTGGCTGGCACTGGAAAACAAATTACAGAGGAGATAGTGTGGTGAATAATAGTGGCTATGCATGTTGTAATATGAGAATTATAATTGCTATTCTTACATTACTGAAAACTATTTGTTGGGTACTCTTCTAAGTTACCTACATTAACTCTCTTAAGTTTAAATAACAATGAAGGTACTCTCATTATCACCTTTTATTTTAGGAATGAGGAAAAAACCCCAAAACAATAGTGAAGTAACTTGCATTTGCATGGCCAAGACCAAGAATAAAATCCAGAATTCTAGCACCAGAGCCAGTGTTTTCAACCACTGTATTACTGACTAATCATACTCCTAATTGATAGTTACAGAAAGGCTTCAAGTGTTTTGTTCGTAGTGTTGCTATAAGTCGTGCTTGACTTGATGGCAATCAACAACAAACAGCATTTTCCTTAAAAGAGGCATCCCTTTTTTAAATTTTTATTTTATTTTTTTTGTGTGTACAATTGAATTGGATCTGACTGATATAGGCAATTGCCCCACTTTCTCCAATGGAACATCTGGTGGCTTTGAACCACATGCCTTTGGGATTGCAATGGTGTTGAGAGCCGCTTTTGTTCTACCTACCTGAAGCCATTTTGTAATTCTCTAAGGACATGCCTGGACATGTTGCCTCACCCTGGAAGGACAGGTTTCGGTCTACTGGGAGGCATCCCTTTTTGCAGAGAGTGAGCAAACAACAAATCAAGAACAACCTGGCCTTTGACAACAAACAAGGAAAACATTTCCATGTACTGCAGATTGAAGGCTTGTTAGTTTAAGAATATTCTGAGTTAGAAGAAAGGATAATGTATTAATATGTTTTCCCTTGAGAACTTCCAAAAATGATTCATTAGTGATCATTTTCAAACTGGAAGGGTCTCTTCAAATTATCTAGCCCATTTTCCCCACTGATTTTGTAGGTAGTACACAGACCCATTACAGACAATCATACAATCATTTTGGTGTCACCAGGGCTCTGTGAAGCTCCGCACAGCCTTTTAGGACACCACTGCTTGCAGTAAGAGTAGAGAGAAAGGTAAAATGACTTTCCGAAGAGCACTAGAGGGCAACGAGTGTGCACAGACCTTGGTGCTAGACTGCCAGATGTTTAAATTCTCTACCATTTACTGGCTGTGTGACCTAGGCAGGCTGTGTGACCTAGGCAGGTCTTTTCACCTGTTGTTGTTCTTGTTTTTATGTGCCATCGAGTCACCTGCGACTCATAGCGACCCTATGTACAAAAGACCTAAATGCCATTCTATTCTGTGACAGTCTAGCCATCTCAAACACACTCATTCCCACCACTCCACTCACAGAATCGATCCATCTCATCAAGGTTCTTCCTCTCCGGCGCCGTCCCTCCACTCTCCCAAACATGATGTCCCTCTCCAAGGAGCAGTCCCTCCTTGCAACATGCCCAAAGTATGTCAGATGAAGCTTCAGAATCCTTGACTCCAAGGAGCATTCTGTCTTCACCCTCTCCAGGACAAATCTGTTTGTTTTCCTAGCAGTCCATGGTGTATTCAACACTCTTCTCTAGCACCACAACTCAAAGGCATCAAATCTCTTTCTGTCATCCCTATTCACTGTCTAACTCTCTGATGCACAGCACGTAATTGCAAAGACTATAGCCTGGATCAGGCACACCTTAGTCTCCAGCCTGATGTCGCTGCTCTTCAGTACTCTTGAGAGGTCCCTCACAGCTGACTTTCCCAATGCAATTCGTCTCCTGATTTCCTGGCTGCTGTTAATAAGCATGCTGACTGTGGAGCCAAGTAAATTAAAACTATTAATTATCTCAATCTCTTCACCATCCATACTGATGCTGCCAATTGGCCCAGTGGTGAGAATCTTTTTTTTTTTTATGTTGAGCTTCAGTCTATATTGAAGGCTACAGTCCTTGACCTTCTGCAGCAAGTGCTTCAGGTCCTCCTCAGTTTCAGTGAGCAGGATTGTGTCATAATGCAGGTTGTTTATGATTCTTCCAGCAATCCTGATACCACATTCCTCCTTGTAGGGCCCAGTGTGTCGGATGATATGTTCTGTATACAGACTGAAAAAGTATGGAGACATATACATCCCTGACGGACCCCTTTCTTGATTTTGAACCATCCAGTGCCGCCCTGCTCTGTTCTGACGACTGCCTCTTGATCTAAGTATAGGTTTCACCTTAGCACAATCAAATGTTCTGGGGCTTCTCAGAGTCAGCCATAGCTTCTTGTGATCCCCACACAGTCAAAAGCTTTTGCATAGTCAATGAAGCACAGATAGATATTCTTCTGGTATTCTCTACTTTCTGCCAAGATCCATCTAACATTAGCTATAATATCCCTAGTACCACGACCTCTTCTAAATCCAGCCTGCACATCTGGCAATTCTCTGTTGACATATTGTTCCAAAATTTTTGGATAATTTTCAGCAGAATCTTGCTTGCATGTGATATCAATGATATTGTTCATTTCACCTGTACATCCCTCAATCTTTTCATCTGTAAATCAGGGACAAGAGTAGTACACACACCACTGGTTTGCCATGAGGATTAAATGGCAGGAATGACTAGAAAAGAATAGACACATGCACTTGTGAATCAATAGGATTTTAATGGTTATCAGATATGACATGAAATGGACAAGGCCAGCCACTTAAAATTGTCAGTTTATGATGGCACACAGCAATGAACCTGGCCCCAAACATATACTTCAATAGGCAAACAAAAGCAGGGAGAAACGAGCTTCATGATTGGTTTTCAAGAAACACTTACCAAGGGAAAAAAGTTCAATTAATAGGCAATGATTTTATAAATGAAATATAGGGAAAGGCTTTCAATGAGATAAAAATAGTGAATCTTTTTTGAAACCAAATTGTTTTTAACCATGCTATTTCTAAGACAATGAGATTCCATTTTATAAAAAGAATCTACTTAATTGTCTTTTAAGTCTACAATACTAAGGCATTTTTCAAGGCCTACGGTACAACCCATACATAAATTTGCTGCTAGCTAAAGGTCGAGCTCCCCAATTAAAACAAGTTTGGAAGCAGGAGTGGCATCCACTTTCGTAATAGCTTGCCTCTGGAATATCTTGCCTTTGGAAAACCTATGAACCTGGAGAAAGGATCAAAGTTAGACTGGTGCCCAGGTCTTTCATTCATTGGGTTGCTATGAGTCGCCTCCGACTCAATGGCACTTAACAACTTAGCAACAACAACAACAATGGTAGCCTAGTGGCAAGAAGCTGTACTGTAAACCCAATGCCACACAGTTTGAGTCCACCAGCTGCTCCGTGGGAAAAGGCTGGGAAATCTCCTCCTGTGTGATTAACTGTCTCTGAAAACCTGCTGGAGGGTCAGCTATGTGTTGGCTCCTACTATATGGTGTATGACAACAACACATCAATTCATTTAGATAGAAGTCAGGTTTGAAAATAGCTGTGATCTATATACACGTATGTTAAAAAGAAAAAAAATTGCTGTATGTTTTTGTAGCATGCTGGTTTGCATGTAATTTTGCATTTATTTCTTAAGGATCTTGGGTCAGACAAATACTATGCATTCAGCTACTCCCCAAAACATTGATAGTTCAAATCTACCCAGCAGGAGTGTGGAGGAGAGGCCTTGTGATTTGCCTCCATAAAGATTCCAGTATAGAAAATCCACTGAATGTGTGCATCCTGTAACACATGAGCTGGTGTGAGTAAGAAATGACTCAATGGCAATGGGTTTGGTCTGAATTTTATTAATGTGGGGAGAGGAGTCCCTGGTTTGGCACAAATATTTAAGTACCAAACTAATAACTGAAAATTTGGTAGTTTCTGACCCAGAAATAGGTCAGAATAAAGAAAGGCTTGGTGATCTAATTCCAAAAAGGAACAGAGAACCACACTGATAAAAGAAGTCTTCATGATTTAAAACTGATTTGATGAAAATAGGCTTGTTTTGGATAATGTGAGAGATTAGATAAAAGCATTAAAGTCTCGGAGAATAAATACTGCTGTAGCAGCAATGAGAAAGAAGCCTCTGAACATCAGAGCTCCAGTGTTGGCCCAGTGACCTTGGGAAGGTCAATTCAAATGCTTAAGCTTCAGATATCTGACCTATACATGTGCTAAGTTCATTTCCATGATTAATTCCATGGTTCCAAGATTGTGGATGGAGACACACACATACAATCCCTCTCCCCAGATATTTTCAACTCCCTGATGCCCCCCAATAATTCTAAAACTTGGAGACTGTACTCTTAATTTCACAGAATTCGAATACCTAAATCCCTATTGCCTTTATTTATAAGCTGTATACACATTTCAATTGGGGTATTAAAGCATAAAAATGGCATTTGATAGCCCTTCGGCAAAATTTTAAGGCACTAATATTTACTCTTTTCTTCCACAAGGAATTGCTACTCATTTTACAACATTTTTTTTTACCTAGTAATGTTACCTATCTCTAATTACAAAATTACTTAACTAAAGGGAGACTGATAAGATAACACAGGCAAACATAGATAATTTGAGCTCTTTTGTGGACATTATCTTAGACAAATGTAATTTCTGGCTGAAAAGATTTGGTCAATGCTTTCTTTGACCCATCTTATACTAAGAGACAATGAATGCATACATATGTGTGTATATATACATGTATATATATATATGTATGTGTATATATATACACGTACACACATACATACACTGGCTTAAAACAAAGACCAAGGAACAAGTGCCTTTAAATTATGACTTACAGGATAAAGAGAATATTCTGCAGTGAATTATCTAATTTGGCCCTTTTAGTTGCCCATACTCTTGTGACTCTGCCAAAATGACTTAGTGGGACTATGCAAATGAACTGAATTTGACTATGCAAATAGAACCTTAGAGAGGGGATTGGTCCATTTTTCCATTCTACTAGGTTTATAATGAGTCATCTGAGAGATGGAAAAAGTGGACCGACTCCATATTATTAATATGAGTATGTAATTGGACTCAGGGTTCCTGTGCTGAGAATCTTCTAGACAGAGAGAAAGAGAGAGCTACATTCAGCAGCATCAGACCAAAAAAATCCAAGGAGTGAGGCAACCATAAAGGCTATGTGGACTCATGGAGCAAGGGATATAGGTGCCTTAGTCTGAAGCTTGTTGATGGGATGAGGACATATTTACAGGCACCTAAGAGCAGAGATAAAGAACTATGTTACACTTGAGCAACTAGGCGAGGTTAAGGTTAAGCATGGGGGCTGGGGCCAGAAAGTACTCTGCCTGTGGGTATAGCTGAGAATAAGTTGTAGAGGTAAAGGACTGTGCTGCCAACCTCAAGGTACACGGTTGGAATCCACCAGCTGTTTCATGGGAGAAAGATGAACAATCTTCTTTTGTGTGATTTAATTTTGGAAACCTACTGGAGGGCCAGCTATGAATTGGTTCTGACTTGACTAAATATAACAACAACTGAAAAAAAAGTGCACCTGATTTAGGGCATGATCTTTTCAATCACTTGCTATGCTTGTGAGAGCTGTACAATGAACAGGATGACAGAAGAAGAACTGATGCCTTTGAGATGTGATGCTGGGACTGACATCAGGGTTGTGGTAAGACTGAGAAAAACTGGAAAATTATGTATACTGCATTGAAACAGATGAGAGAGAGAATAATTTAAAAGTGATATATGATAAAGTATTATGGTTATCACAAGAGTCCAAAATTAAAGTTGCATAGTGGAGTGTACTTACTCGGGGCTGTGGGAAGGGTGCGGGGGGATTGTATACCAAAGAAAGAATTTTTCTTTTACTTTTCAAAGAGAGGAGCGAACTGGGGTGGGGGGAGGACTGGGCAGGGAGAAAAGTGCAACAGCGTATGAATGGAAATCCAAAATCTCTGTAAATGTTCATTAAAATAAAAAAAAAAGTACTGAATATTTCATAAACTGCCAAAAGAACAAACAAATATGTCTTGAAGAAAATACAGCTAGAGTGCTCCCTGGAGGCAAAGACTATACACTTTGGGCATGTTGCTAGGGGAGGTTATTCCTTAAAGAAAGACAGCATGGTGGAGAAGGTGGAGGTTCAGCGAAAGAGAGGAAGACTCTCAACCAGGTGGACTGACACAGTAAATGTGGCAATAATCTTGAGTGTGTTAGAAATTGTGAGAATGGCAAAGTATAAGAGAGGGTTCAGATCTATTGGTCATGGAGTCAATATGAGTTGTACTTGACTCGACAGCACCTAACAATTGAGTAACTGCATTCTGAATCAGTGCTGAGCTAAATTGTAACCTGTTCTTTTCCTTATAAACCTCATAACTGTGTGTATGATTTGGAAGTTTCTGTGGCCATTTCAATGAATTCTTGAACCCAGCAGAAAAAAAGTAGGAAGGGTTACTGGAGAGATAGCTGGCATTGGAATTGGGGAAAAGAAAGACTGGAACGAAGAGGTACTTCTGACCTCCATCTTCCAGTCCAAAGCTGTTGCTGAGAATGGTTCTCTTTCTGATCTTCATAAAGCTAAAGAATACTCAACAATACTGCCTGTTCTTCTTGTTGTTACGTGCTGTCGAGTCAATTGCAACTCACAGTGACCTTATGCACAACAGTTCTGAACCCTGTTCTATCCTGCGCCACCCTTATTATCTTATACATGCACTCCCATTAACCAGTCACTGAATCAATCCATCTCATCCCGGTCTTCCTCCCTTGAGCTGTCCCTTCAGTATTCCAAGCATGATGTCCCTTTCTAAGGACTTGTCCCTCCCTGGAACATGCCTAAAGTATGTCAGATATAGCTTCAGAATCCCTGCCTCCAAGGAGCACCTCTTCAAGAGCACTTCTCTAGGACAAACCTGTTTATTTTGCTGGCAGTCCACGTTATATTCAATACTCTTCTCCAGAACCACAGCTCAAGGGCATGGATTCTCTTTCTATCATCCCAAGTCACTGTCCAGCTTTTTGATGTACAGCAAGTAATTGTGAAGACTGTGACCTGGATCAGGCACACCTTAGTCTCCAGGCTGACACTGTTGCTTTTCAGAACTATGGAGATGTCCCTGGCAGCAGATCTTCCCAATGCAATTCATCTTCTTGGTTTCCTGGCTGCTGGTACCAAGAGTGTTTATTGTGGAGCCCAGCAAACTAAAGCTGTTAACAATCTCAATCTCTTCACCATCTATCATGATACTACCAATCAGTTCAGTGGTGAGAATCTTTGTTTTCATGATGTTGAGCTTCAATCCATATTGAAGGCTGTAGTCCTTGACCTTCTACCTCATGCATTTCAGGTTCTCCTCAGTTTTAGCAAGCAAGGTTGTGTCATATGCATAATGCAGGATGTTGATCAGTCTTCCTCCAAGCCTGATACCTATTCCTCCTCATACAGCCCAGCCTCCAAGCTGATCTGTTCTGCATATAGATTGAAAATGTATGGAGATACGACACATCTGTTGTATACACCCTTCCTGATTTTGAACCATGCAGTGTTTCCTTGCTCTGTTCTTACATATAATACTGCCTAGACATTGTTTTTACAGTGAATCAATCACAGGCCAAAAACATTTAGTATGTGAACGTTTAGTCAGAGCAGTTGTAAACTCTTAACTAGTTACCCACAGCATGAACACTTAGATTAGAATTATGTATATTTCTACAGTCAGAAGTTTCTGGCGCAAAGCTATATTTATGCCTGTGCAGAAACTCACCTTTTGCTTGAGGCCTTTAAGTTTTCTATTTTTAGAGCTGGTATTCTTTAACAATCTGATTTTGGAGTGTAGTACTGTGTGGGAAGATGCTAAAAGTTCAAAACCTTTTGTAGGTGGGACAGGTGAAAAAAGAGAGGTAGGTTGAAGAACTTGCAGCTCCATCAGTTCCAGTGAATTCAGCCAAGGCTGAAGCTACCACTCTTGTAATTTCAGGACAGAGATCAGAAGCTTTAAAATGCCTCAGCTCTCTGCAGCTCCTGAAACTGGCTTTAACTGAACTCTGGATTTCCTTTTCTATTTTCTATAGTGCCTAAAAATAGTACAAAATCTACACTGAAGGGACCCCAAGTGGCTAATCTAATGCTTCACTGTTCACCTTCCCTATGGCTATATTATCAGAGACATAGAGTGGAAGAAGGAAAAATACTGACCAGGGCAAAGACTGAATGAACTTAGATTCACGGTACTGCAAGACAGCCAATTCAGCAAGAATGATCTGAGGCTGCCTCCTAGGCAAGCAGTGTGTATTAATGAAACAGCAGAGCCTCTGATGTCAGACTGGCTTGGGTGCATATCTTCGCCTCACTACTTAATACAAACATGACCCTACTTTACTTTTAATTCTCCTATGTCTTAAATTCCTCATTAAGGACAAAAAAAGGTAATTAACTTCTATATCACAAAATTTCTGTTAGGGTTAAAGGTAAAGAAAATCATGCATTAACTAAGATCCAATAAACACCAAATAAAATATCAGCTATTACCAATTTTAATAGTAAAATAATGTACTTACTAAAATAAATTAAGAACTAAGTTCAATACATGTAAATACTTATGCTGAAGATACTCAATGAGTGATGGAATTTATTTAAATGTTAGGTACTCATTATATATTTTAAATTTATTAACAGAGTAGCCTTACTGATTTCACCCTTATGTTCCTTTCAATTTTGAACACGGTGTTACTTGTTGTGTGCTATCAAGTCTGTACCAACTCATAACTGAACCTCCAGTGGGTTTTAGAGGCTGTAATTCTCATGAGAAAAGATTGCTCACTCTTCTCCCACAGTGTAGCTGGTGGATTTGAACTGCTTGCCTTTGGATTGGCAGTGCAATGCTTTATCAGGAGGACGCCAGAACTCCCTTTGAAATCAATCTCTCCACCCTAATTCCCCCCAGACAACAAAAAATAATTTAAAAATATGAATATGTTTGTATTCTCCTAGCAACCAAAATAGGAATCTCTATGCTCCACAACTTCTAGAAAGTGTAGGTAAGACTTCTGCGTGTAAGGGAACACCGTCCAGCAGAACCCCTGAGAGAGTGCCGAGGCCAAAGGCAGCCCAAGCACCAGCTAAGGAGAGAGATAAAAGGTGAAATTAATAGCAGATTTTAACAGTGTGGAAATTCTGCAGCCTTTCCTACAATATTAAGGGGGGGGGGAGAAGGACACAAAAGATTAATTGTTGTTGTGGAGGCTTAGCACTATCAAATCAACTACAACTCACAATGACTCTATGAACCACAGAGCTGAACCTCATCATACGCTGTACCATCCTAATGATCTCTGACCTTCTCAAGCCCACTGTGGTAGTCACCATGTCAACCCATTTAACTGAGGTTCTTCCTCTCTTTTGCTGACCTTCTGCTTTCTCTTGTCATCCTTATTTATCATCCAATTTTCAGATGCTTAGGAAGCAACTGTAAAAACCATGGCTTGGATCATGTGCACTTTATTTGTTAAACTAGTACCATTATTCTGTAGAACTATGCAGTTTGAAACGTATCTAATACACAATTAAGATGCATAACTAATAAATGATGTTCTTCTTGTTATGTGTCATTGAGTCACCTGCAACCCATAGCAACCCTATGTACAATAGCTCTGAAGTCTGCCCTGTCCTGAGTCAGTCTCACTGACTCTGTCATTGCCCTAGTTACTGTATCAATCCGTTTTATCCAGGAGCTTCCTCTTCTGTGCTATCCCTCTACTCTTATGAGCATGATGTCCTTCTCCAAGGATCAGTCCCTCCTGCTCAAAGTATGTGAAACAAAGCTTCAAAATCTTAAACTCTAAGGAGAAACTTGCTTTCACTCTCTCCAAGACAGACTGATTTGCTTTCTTGGTGGTCCCTGGTTTGTTCAAGACTCTTCTCCAGCACAACTCAAGGGCATCAATTCTTCTTCTGTCATCCTTAGTCATGATCCACCTCTCTGATGCAGAGTAAGTAACTGTGAAGACCATGGACTGGACCAGGCATACCTTAGTCTCTAAATTGACATGGTCGCTTCTTAGTATTCTAGAAAGGTCCTTGACAGCAGATTTACCTAATGCAATTAATCTTTTGATTTCCTGACTGCTGGTGTCAAGAGTATTGATTGCGGAGCTGAGCAAGCTGTAACTGTTAACAACCTCAATCTCTTCTCCATCTGTAATAGTGCTGCCAATTGACCCAGTGGTGAGAAGCTTTGTCTTTCTGATGTTGAACTTCAATCCATATTAAAGACCAATTGATGACAGGAATGCAAATGTTGGAAACAAAGAAGGACTGGTAGTTGGAAAATATGATACTGGTGACAGAAATGAAGCTTGAAACCAAAATGCAGAATTTTATACAAAAGATGATTTAGTCATTGAAAATATTTAAAAAATAATATCAATAGCAAATATATATATATATATATATATATATATATATATATATATAAATATAATCTGATAGGCTCCAAAGGAATCAGACTGACTACATTTGTGGAAAGAGACATTGGAGAGGCTCAGTATCAGCAGTGAAAACCAGTCCAGAAGCTGAGTGTGGAAAAGATCAACAACTTCTCATATAAAATTGAAGAAAATAGAAGCAAGTCTGTGATAACCTAAATATGACCTTGAGTGTATCCCAACTCAATTTAAAAACCATATGAAGAAGAGATTGGGTGTACTGAACACTAATGAGTTGTGAAATGACATCAAGGACATCATCCATGAAGAAAGCAAAAGGTTATTATAAAGACAGGAATGGAAGACCAAAACGGAGAATCTGAAATCAAAACAAGAGGAAAGAATGCTAAGATAAGACAGCTAGCTGAGCAAAAGATTTCAAAGGATGGCCTGAGAAGACAAAGTATTATAACATGCATGGAGCTGGTGTTAGAAAACCAATTAAATATGTATGCTGAGCAAATCTATATGAAGAAAAATGTGGCAGCAAGATTGGAGGAAGACTCATTAGCAATTGTGTTATGTAGATGACAAGACCTAGATTGCAGAAAATGTAGAAGATTTGAATCATTCACCACAGAAGATGAAAGACTACAGTCTTCGATATGAGTTACATCTCAATATAAAGAAAATAAAAATCCTCAACACTGAACCAACAGGCAACATCATGACAGATGGAAAAAGATTAAAGTTGTCAATAATTTCATTTTACTTGGATCCACAATCAACATCCATGGTTAGCCTTGGTTAGCAGCAAGTAAGAAATCAAGAGAAGTGTTGTAGTGGGGAAATCTGCTCTCAAGAACCATTCCAAAATTCTGAAGAGATAAATTAATTAGTGTGTAGAAAATCTATCCCGCTGCACTGCCAAATACATAAATTATGAAAAGTAACAAATACATCTAGTAAGGTTGCTAATATAAAATTATGGTAGTTCTGTGTAAACAATTAGGCTAAATCAATGAAAGAAGTGCAAAATTCTTCAAATAAGTGTGTACAGCATATTATTAAAAGAAAGAGAAGATCTAAATAATTATGAGGAATTAACCACTGTGTAAACTAATTTACCAGTATTTACAAAAAGTTCATCAAATATTCATATGCTTTAGGCAGAATGTTAAATGATCCAGGAGGTATCAAAAGAAGATGGAAGGAATATACTGAGTCACTGTATCGAAAGGAATTGGCAGATACAGAAGCATTTAATGAAATAGCATTTGAACCAGAGCCTATGGTGATGGAGGCAGAAGTTCAAGCTGCTCTGAAGGAAATAGCAAAAAAATAAGGCCCCAGGAAT
>NW_006399809.1:9098770-9100777 GCF_000299155.1 Elephantulus edwardii | reverse complement strand
GCTGCTCCTTGGAGGCAAGGATTCTGGGGCTTCACCTGACATACTTTGGACATGTTGTAAGGAGAGACAGGTCTTTGGAGAGGGACATCATGCTGGGCAGAGTGGAGGGACAGCGCAGGAGGGGAAGACCCTCTAGGAGGTGGATTGATTCAGTGACTGGGGTAATTGGGATGGATGTGTCAGAGCAGTGAGATTGACACAGGACAGAGGAGGGTTTAGGGCTGTTGTACATAGGGTCGCTATGAGTTGCAAGCAACTCGACGGCACATAACAACAACAACTACTGTAGGAGTGATTCCATCTGCTGATGTAAAACCTGTACGTGTGTGTGTGTGTGTGTGTGTGTGTGTAAAATGGAAAAATGACAATACCGCCCACCTCTCAAAACTCACTGCAGTTGAGTCAGAACTAATAAATAGTTGATCCTCTAGTGGGTTTTCAGAGGCTGTAAATTACACGGGAGGAAATCACCCTCTTTCCCTCAAGGCTTGCATAGTCACTGGTGGACGTGAACTGCTAAAGAGGCATCATCTTTGCATTAGAAACATAGCTCCCTATGCCACCAGAGTTGTCACCAGACTATGCCACCAAAGTTCCCTATAACGTCTATAGTACTACTATTTGTAAGATTCCCAAAATTTGAAAAAAATCCAAATGCCCATCTAGCAATAGGTTGCTATTAGTTGTTGTCAATTACAACTCCTATCTTATAACAACAGATCTGATCCCTGTCCTATCCTGCACCGTCCTTACCATCCCTGACACATGTGAACCTCTTGACACAGACAGTGTATCAGTTCATCGCCTTGACGGTCTTCCTCTCCTTTGCTAACCCTCTACCCTTCCAAGTATGATGTCCCTTTTCAAAGAATAGCCTCTCTGAACAAAAGGTAAAAGTAGACTACATTGAAAAAATTTACAGTGTTCTTGCTCTTTCATTTATCATACAATAATTTTGATTGTTTCAAGTTTTAGTAGAAATAGAGTAATATGGTATGTTTTCTTTTTCAAAAGATTAATTTTGCTCAATTTTAGGTTTTTAGTGGTACATATTGTTTTGTGAAACATAGGTTGGCTATGAGTCACCTGCAACTCGACAGCACTTAACAACAACTAAATTAATCTTTTGAAAGAGAAAACATATTATATTAGTCTATTTCTACTAAATCTTAAAACAAGCAAAATTTTTGTATGATAAACAAAAGAGCAAGAAGATGGGAAGAGGGGGCAATCCAAGGGATTTCTGTTGTTGCTTATCGGATTAGGTGCCATCTAGTCAAGTTTGACACGTTGTTGTTGCTAAGTACCACTGAGGTGAGGACAACACATAGTAACTCTACGAACAAAAGATCTGAAAACCCTGTTGTTTAGCTATCATTTATCCAAATTCATAGTTTCTTGAGGCAAGCAGTTTAGGAAGCAGATGCCACTCCTAATTCCAAGCCTGTTTTAATCTGGAAGCTCCATCAAACACTGTCCACCATGGGTAACCATTATGGTATCTGACACATCAAAGTCAAAGTGTTTAGTTCGCATCACAGCAACCCCAACTTACCTCTGTACAGCAAATTGACAGACCAGTGCTGTACCACTTGGATGAATGTTCTTCCCAAACACATTTACCTTTAAAATACAAGGCCAAATCCAATCATCTCACACCCAATGTGAACAAAACAAAAATAAAACCAAACAGTCCACATCTGAGCCTCAACCAAAACAAGATAACATATCTTGTAGAATCCAACTGCTCCACAAATCAGTCTCAAACTGGAGCCCAACACCTTTTAAATCAAAGTCCAAATCCAATCAGTCCAGACTTAACAGCAAATAGGGGGGGAAAAAAGAGCAAACCAACAGCCCACACCAAAGCCTTAAGCAAAACAAGAAAAATCATCTTGTATGTTGTTGTTATGTGCCATTGAGTCACTTGCGACTCATAGCGACACTATGTACAGCATCTCTAAACTCTGCTCTGTCCTGTGCCAATCGCACCGTCTCCAATACACC
>NW_006399809.1:9088875-9096204 GCF_000299155.1 Elephantulus edwardii | reverse complement strand
CTTTTCATCTCCAGAGTAATGTACCATATGATCACCTGACTCAAAATGCCCCATGCCAGTCTATCTCATCTCCCCAATGCCTAGTATGTCAATATTTATGCATTCCATTTCTTCCTTAACAATATCTAATTTTCCTACATTCATGGTTCTCACATTCCATGTCCCAATCATTAGTGTCTGCTTACAACTGTTCCTCTTCCTTTGTATTTCCATACCTGAAAGCTCAGCCTCAGTTGCCCTTTCTGTTATCTACATGTGTTCTGTTGTACATAGGGTTTTCGGAGGCCTGCAACAAACCTGATCTCTGTCTTATGCTATGCCATCCTCATCATCTCTGACACACTTGAAGCCACTGCTGCAGTCACCATGTCAATGCGTTTTTTTGAGAGTCTTCCTCTCTTTTTCTAACCCTCTACCATTCTAAGAATGACGGCTATTTCCAAGGAATTACATTTCCCTTTTTTGTAAATATTTTTTTTATTAACTTAAATGAAAGTTTACAGAGACTTTGGATTTCTTAATAACATGCCCAAAGTATGTGAGACAAAGCTTTACCTCCAAGAAGCATTCAGGCTGCATTTTCTCCAAGACATACCTGTTTGTATATCTGTCTACAAAGATACACAGTACTCTTTTCTAACAGCTCATAGGCTTCAATTCTTCCTCTGTCATCCTTATTCATTGTTCAGCTCACACATGCACAGCAAGTGATGGAGAAAACTATGACCTGAATTGAGTGCATCTTAGTTTTCAGACTGGCATCATTGTTTCTCAGTAACTTGGAGAAATCCCTGACAGCAGACTTGCCCAATGCAGTCAATTTCCTGACCTCCTGACTGCTGGTACCTTGGGTCTTAATTGCTGATTCAAGCAAGATGAAATCATCGGTGGATCCAAGATGAAGTAATTGTACATTCAGCATAAATTGCTGACAATTTCACCTTTTCCTTGTTGACAATTTAAGCTTTTTCTTCATCTCTCATGATGTTGCTTATTAATCCAGTGTTGAGATATCTGTCTTCTTGATGTTGAAAAGCAGTCCAGATTGAAGCACTGATGTTCTCCTCACTTTCAGCAAGCAAGGTTATATCATCTGAATAATACAGCAGGCTGTTGATGAGTCTTTCTTCAATTCTGATCCCATATTCTTCATAGAGTTCACCTTCTTGAATGACTTGCTTAGTGTACAGATTGAACAGGTACAGAAAAGATACAACCCTGATTCATACCTTTCCTGCTTTAAAACCATGCAGTGTTTCCTTGCTTGGTTCAGACAACAACTTCTTGAATTAGATGTTCTGGGATTTTGATTTTTCTCAATGCTAACCACAGTTTGTTATCAAGGTCTGTACCATTCTCTTTTTTTAAAAAAAAAAACACAACAAAACACCTTATTTTATTCTTTTTTGTGCGTGTACTGTCAAATCAGATCTGACCGGAACAGGAGGAGATTGCCCCTCCTTCTCCAGCAGAGCATCTGGTGGATTTGAACCGTGTTCCTCTGGGACTGCAGTGCAGATTCTTGCTATTAGGCCACCAGAGCTCCCTTGTACCATTCTCTTTTATTGATCTAGACAGTGGTTACATGGATGGTTGCTGTTTTGAAAATTCTCTGAGATATGCAGTTAGGATTTTCATATTCCGCTGGATTCAAATTATACTTTCAGAAAAAGTTAACTTTACAAAGCAGGATATGAATGTTTTGAATGAATAAGAAGAGGCAATGATGTTTCTGCCAGGGAAGCACTACTACAAATGATACAGTGGATTTAGGTGAGCTTTTCAGAAGTTGCCCCCTGTTTTTGCCTGGCCAGCACCTCTATCTGTAACGATGGCTCTGAAGCCTGTCTGCATAGCTCAATGCTGGCTCTGCCATTCATTATTGGTGGGACTCTACAGTCACCAACAAGGGAAGATAAAAAGCAGAGAAGACTGAGGACATAGGCAGCATTGCCAATGCACAAGGCTCCGCAGACCACAGCGGGGTGTGAAGACTTAATTTCACCTCTGGCAAGGCAATCCACGGCTTCCCTGGGGACATAATAAAAGTGACACCTATCAGTCTCCTTTCTCCCTCTTATCATAGTTCTCTTTTTAATGAAAGTAGAATCCAGTTAAGCTAAATAGTCTTGTTATTCTGAAATACAATTCACTGTTATTTTACTGTGTGAAGCATGGGTGATGGACCGGTGAAACTGGCAGCACAAAGTGATTAGGAGTGTCAGTTTCCAAGGTGAGTCTAGGGCTAAATTCTCTCTTTGCATGTTATAAACCATATGAACCCCACCAAATCCTGTAACACCTCATGCTCGCCTTAATTACGAGGAGACTGAGAGGATTCAATCCATCACCAGTGAGTCCCATCGCAGGGAAGGTCACCATAAGTCAAGACCTGTTTCAACTGCAGTTAATGGCACCCCCCCACATCTCACAAGCCTGCATGGAAGCATAAGGAAGGAGGACCTGGCTCATAGTAAGCCTTGAACAAATGCGACTCACAAAATGCTGTACAGAATACAAACAAGGTGCCTATTTTTTTCCTCCTGAAAAAAAAAAAGGCTTCAGTTTAATAGAAAGCTTAATTTGTGCTAAAATCTAGTACGTTTGTTTTAAATTTCCATTCAAGAAGATATGCAGGTTTCCCTTAAAAGTTACAGACCATAATTTCCACACTCATTTTGTGATGTGTTTACCTGAACTGGAAAGTAGACAAGCTTTTCAGTAAATTAACACTTCTGAAAGAGCTGAGTTGAGTGACCCTTAGGGATAAGGCTATAATTGAAAAAATGGGACTGATTACTTGAATTCATTCCCCTGCTCCTTTTGCATTCTGCTTAAAACAAGATGCACAGGAAAAAGGGATCCTTGATACATGACACCACATTTACTGGCAAAATAATTTCTGGAGCCTCTTAGAGGTCTATGAAATGGCCTTTTTGGGACACAAATTTAAAAAAAACAACCACAAGCACAAAACAGCAAACAAACCAACAACCCAGTACTGCAAAAATAATTTCTCTGGGAAGAGCATAACGTGTGTGAGCTTCCAAAACAAAAGCAAATGTGACATAGTCATTTGTTAAAAATACTGTACCTCCTTTTATGGGTGGTGAACAGAGTTACATCACAGGGGATCAGAAAAAGTGGAGAAAACCATAATTCTGTGCTTGTTATGGCTATTTGTGTTCCCACAAAAGATACAAGGAAGTCTTCACCATAGATACCTTTGAACATGAACTCATTTGGAAATAAGGTTCTATGGATGTAGCTGGTTACCAGGAAGCCATCCAATAAGCCCTGATAAGCCCTGATCCAATAGGAAAAAAGGGAAGAGATATCTAGAGAGAAGGAAGCTATGGTAAGACACATACAGAAAGAAGATAAGCAGGGAAGATGGAGCAGACACAGGAATGATGCTGCCACAAAGCTGGGAATGCCCTAGGGTACCAGAGGCTGGGAGACAGATACTGCACTAGAGCCATCAGTCATAACAAGACCCAGCCAATACCCTGAGTGTAAACTAGCTTCCAGAAACATGAAAAAATAAACTTTGTTTAAAGGTATTCCAGTTTGTTGTAATTATTTGTGACAGCCCTAGGAAACTAATACAGGTGGTCAGATATTCAACTACCTAATCCAAGACATCTTTGATTTTACATTTCCCCTTATACTCCATACCAGGTCCAGAGACGCCTCTTCCAAACCACCCGTCTCTCTGGGTTGTGCTGAATGAGCCCCATGCCCTCTCCCCCCACTGTACCTAGTGGATGCTGTGAGCCTCCAACATTAATCTCATTCTCTCAACCTGCTGCCCCATTTCACACCCACAATCCACTTCCCCAGAGCAGGCATCATGAGCTTTTAAAATGATTAGAGTAAGTTGCTTTACTGTTTCCAAATTTTGGTTAATTTAAGCCATCAGTTCATGGCACTTGGTTTGGCAGCTGCAGGAGGTTACCACCAAAGCTAATAGTGGAAGGCAGGGCCAATGAGAGCACGCTCAGGAAGTGGTGTCTGCATGCCCTTGCTAAAACCTTCTTTATGGGGAAAATTATCCTGAGAAGTGGCACATTAAGAGGCTGTCACACAGCAAATTTAGTACGGATATAAATAATTGCCTGTCCAGCCATGTGAGGTAGGCACTTGAGGGTTATGTTGGGATAGAGGCAGATTAATGAGGACAGGCCTCACTGAAGATCCAGCAAGGCAATGACATCATCCACTCAGCACTTCTAGGAAAAGGATTCTGGATATGAAGAGGAAAGCCAACTGCAAGCAGCAGGGTGAGCCCAGTGCTGGTGCGGTCTCACTGGAAGGCTTCCCTGAATACTTAAGCAGAAGAGAACACTATTCTGAACTTAGGCAGCAAGAGTGAAAATGGAAAAACAAAGACGGATTCCAGTGACACAGGGATAGAGGTGACAGTTTTGGGTGATTTACTGGATAGAAAACAAAGGATAAAAGTAAGAAAGAAGGAGGGATGCCAAAAACATACGGTGGGGAAAGTCAGGATTTTCCAGTTGGAATCCCATAACAAAAACACAGCTTCAACTCTGCCACTTGTATTCTGGCTCAGAAAGCCATATCCCCTTATTCCCTCTCTATCTATCACTTCTTTACCCTCTAGATGAGACCCTCTAGAGAACTCAGTAAAATTCTTTACTAAAATACAAACCAAATGATATCATTCTTCTACATAAACATTTTCACTGTTTTCTCTTTCATATCTTTAAAATGTATTCCAATCATCCTGTTTCTCTAGGCCATGCTTGGCCTGAATCTTAACCCACATCTCTAAACTCCTCATGGGCCCCTTCTTGTCCTCTGTCACAAAGAGCACAGGGCCTCAACGAATGCATAACAGTGATAACAGTTTCTTAACCCTAAGTGGTGGAATTAAGGTAGATAAGAAGATATTAAGAGGAAAATCTCCGAGCAATCATATTTTTGCCAACTATGGATTTGCGAGAATGGAGATTCATATCAGGAAAGGAAAAAATTAAAAGTTAAAGCCCTAATACTTGCAAATAATTCACTTCCATCTTCTTGACTAAGTTAACGAACATGATTAAGGAAACCAACTCTCTGCTACCAAAGGCCAGGTTTGTGAATATACAGAGGCAGAATATGACCAGACTCATGAACCCTAAAAAAGCCTATTTTCAAGCATCGTGATATAACTTAGGAAAAGGTCAAGTTTCACACAAGTACTTGACTGTAATTACCAAAAACAGAGAGAACTAAAGTGAGATGTCAAATGTCAAACTACTAAAAACCGGTTGGAAAACTCTCAAATAATATCTTCCTTCCTCACTTAATTGACATGGTTAGAGTCCAAAGATCAAGTGGTTAAGTGAACAGCCTGCTGTTCTGCTGTGACTTAAACGATACTTCCGAACTGGAAGCTATACCACTAGTATCTAAAACACTAACAAGATACTATGTCTGTTGATTTCTTGACTCTTTTTACCACAGATTTGATTGCAGATAGGAAGGATATGTTTATACTTATTCTTTTTTTTAATCATAAATTAATATTTTACTAGAAATGCTGTATTTAATCTGCAAATCCTATTTCAAGAGCATTATATTCATGTCTTAACTTTATATAATACCTTCTCCAACTGCTCAGTATTTGTTTAAGGAGCACTGTATATCTTCAGATGCTAATTTGGCAAGTACTTAGAGTCCAATAAATATTTATTGAGTAAATAAAATAAAAAAACAAAACCTAAAAAGTTCCCCCATGATGGACAGGTTTTAACAGGGGCCTCCAGACTTAGGCCAGGAAGAAAGTCTTGGTAATCTACTTTTGAAAAGTGGCTAACGGAAATTCCAAAATTGACAGAATTCTTACCTATGGCCTCATCAAAATTACACTGTATATTCCACCAGGAAGGATTAATTGCTGGAGAAAAGCATCATGTTTGGTAAAGTAGAGCCAGCAGGGTGAAGGCAGCCCTCAATGAGATGGACTGAGAGTCCCACAAGACCAGATGCCTTTTTAGTACACAGTATATATAAAGATGTTATGGGTCACAGCCAGCTCCATGGTAATGAAAAAGAAGAGTGTGTGTGTGTATGCATGTGCATGTAACACACACACACACACACACAGAGTTGTTGTTATGTGCCATCGAGTTGACTACTACTCACAGTGACCCTATGAGCAATAGCTCAGAACCTTACCTTGTCCTGAGCCAGTTTCCAACACACCTATCCCTATTACCCCAGTCACTGTATCAACCCATCTCACTGGGGGTCTTCCTCTCCTCTGCTATCCCCTCCACCCTTCCAAGTATGATGCCCTTCTCCAAGGTCTGGTCCCTCTTGGCAACCAGAACAAATTATGTGAGTCAGAGTCTTAAAAATGAAATACAATGTAAACTAATATTTAAAAGAAGAACACACACTATTCTTGCCTCCAAAAAGCACCTTGGTTTTACCCTTTCCAGAAATAGCCCTTCTGTCTGTTCTCTTTGCACTTCATGATATGTTCAATATTTTTCTCCAGCATCACAACTCAAAGGCATCCGTTCATTTGTCATCTTTAGTCATTGTCTAGCTAGCTGATTGATACATAGCAAAAAAAAAAAAAAAAAAAGACCAGACTGATGCTGCTGCTCTTCAGCACTCTGGAGAGATCTCTGAGAGTAGAGTATCCTGATGCAATTACTCTTTTGATTTCTTGACTGCCTGTGATAAGAGTGTTGAACTCTTACGGAAACAAGCAAGCTGAAATTGTTAACAATTTCAAACTCTTCTCCATCTATCATGGTGCTGCCAATTGACCCAATGGTGAGAGTCTTTGTTTTCTTGATGTTGAGTTTCAATCTACTTTGAAGACTGCAGTCCTTGACCTTCTGCAGCAAATGTTTCAGGTCCTCCTCAGTTTCACCAAGCAAGGTTGTGTCATCTGCATAACACGGGTTGTTAATGAGTCTTCCATCCTGATTCGTACATGTGTGTGTGTGTGTGTGTATAATTGTGTGTGAGTGTACATATAGAGATGTGTGAACAGAGAAGAAGAATCAGTAGCTGGAAAACATGGGCTTGGTGACAGAAATGAAGCTGGAGATAGAATGAGTGAATTTTGTACAATCAATGACTTATTCATTGCAAATATATTTTATAAGAAACATAAACGCAGGTAATACACATGGATTTCACCTGATGGTATGCATAGGACTGCGGAAAAAAACGCTGGACAAGCTCAATATCAGCTGTGAAAACTAGGCCAGGAGCTGACTGTGGAACAGATCACCAACTACTCATATGCAAGTTCAAGCTGAAGCTGAGGAAAATTAAACCAAATCCACAGGAGCCAAA
>NW_006399809.1:9075807-9086981 GCF_000299155.1 Elephantulus edwardii | reverse complement strand
GTGTCAGAGGCAGTGTGATAGGCACAGGATAGAGCAGGGTTTAGGGCTGTTGTACATAGGGTTGCTATGAGTCGCAAACGACTCGATGGCACATAACAACAACATTTCCCCCAATAGCATTTTATTACAAATTTCTTGTCATAATATTGTGCAGTAGTAAATGACTACTTAGACTACCGTTCTGGCCACAAAGAAAGGCTGAAAATTAAGGATCGAGGAAATCCAGAATTTCTTTGTTTTTAGTGATTAAGTCTATGTCCATGCCTACTCTCAATATTTCAGATTTAGGAATTATTCATCAACAAATAGCCAATTTATTTCACTCTCATTCATAAAAATCAATTTTGTTCACTTTTATTTCTTTAAAAAATTATTTAAAAGATCAGATATGTTTAGTTTACAAATACAATCTCACAAAAAATAGATAAGCTCTCACACACATGCACGTGTTTTAGTAATCTTTTTGAAAATAATTTTGTGTCAAATGTGGAACATTCAGTGAGGTTTTGCTTCAGGCATTTATTACACTGCCTGCATTTATCACATACAGATATCTTATAAATGAACTTTGTTTCACAGTAGATAAAAATTATATACTATATATAAATATACTAGAACACTATATATATTATATACTACTTATAGTATATATATTATATAATACTTATACTATATATAGATAAAAATTATTTACTATAAACAAGCACCAGTAAAAGTTAGCTTTACACTCTTGTTACTGCTTTAATGTGACTCTCTTTTTCATCCTACACAACAGTGTTGTCTAACTGGTGTGTCAATGGACACAACATTGGTTCTTTGTCCCTGGACCTCTGTGATTGATGTGCAAATAGATTTGTTTTTTTTCTTCCCTGGATGCATGGGTTTGTGAAGAGTTTAGTCTTACATTGATGAGTAGAGTTGTTTTTGAATTTTAAATTATCTCCTATTTCTTCTTATATTGAAGGACTGCAACTTCTAAAAATCCTGGTTTTGCAGATTCATAATGATAATGAACCCCTTAAGTCTCTAAGCATTTTCAGGTGGCTGTCAGTCCATCACAGACTTTGTCTATAGTTGAGTTTGCCCTCAAGCAAATTAAGCAAAGCCTACTTTGGACACGTGCGAATTGGCCATTCCTCCTTATCTTCATTTCATCTCTTTTAAAAATCTCACCAATAAAAGATCATTTTAAGTAAGAATCCATTTCAACATGCATCTCTAATGCAAGCTTGTGCTACTCAATAAGTATGGTGTACAAAGATTTACAGCAAGAGAAACTACACAGATGAAAACTGCAATGCAGATTAGTGTTGTTGTTGTGTGCCGTGGAGCTGGAACCAAGTCACGTCTGATCCTCTAGCTGGTTTCAGAGGCTGTAAATCTTATGGGAGAAGTTTGCCCACCTTGTAGAGAAGCCTGTGGCTTCAAGCCACTTGCCTTTGGGTTGGCAGAATAATCCTTTATGGACTAATCCACAAGAACTCCCCACAAATTATTAATAGTTATTGTGTATGCTAGAGTCAGAACTAACCCTCTAGAAGGTTTTCAGAGGCAATAAATCACACTGGAGAAGACTTCCACTTTTTTTCCTGTGGAGCAGTTGGTGGATTCGAACCTTCAGATTGGCAGCATAGCTCCTTACCACCCAAATTAAGCCTATGTGTGTCTTGTGCAGTGGGTACACTGTCACCGTTTAACACAAACCCTAAAGTGGTGACCCAAAAGAAAATACTTTTAACCTCACGAGGAAGATTCTGATTGCTACTCTCAGATATTCCTGTTATTCAAAATAAATTCTCTTAGGCACAATGCCTTGCTCAAAGTTTATCTTTTATTCACGTAATTTTTACTTTTTAATATTTTGAAATTTTTTTCTCTCACCTTCATAGATTCATTCTGGAGAACTGATTTTTTAAAATTGTCCTATTCTCTAAAAAAAAAAAAGACATTTTCTTACTATTGCTATTTTTTTTACAATATGGCAGTGACCCTGGTCATATGAGATGGTCATTGAAATAAGATGTCATTATTGTCAGGTGCTGTCAGGTCAAGGACGAAGCACAGGAATGTTATGAACAAAAGATCTGAGCTCTTCTATCTTGTACCATCCTCACACTTCCTGACACACCTGAGGCCACTGCGGCAGTCACTGTGTCAGTCCACCTGGTTGAGGGTCTTCCTTTCTTTCACTGACCCTCCATCTTTCTAAGCATGATGTCCCTCTCCTAGAAATAGTTCCACAATGAGACACACATTTTAAGAGCAAAGATACACTACTATAATAAGATACCAAGTCACACATGCTTATTTAGTAAAATATCTTGTTTGCTGTTGTTTCATGCTACTGGGTCAACCACAACTCATAGAGACTCTATGAACACCAGATCTGAGCCCTGCCCTATCCCGTCTCATCTTCACATTCTCCAACATGTTTGAGTCCATTATTACAGTAACTATGGTCAATCTCATGGAGAGTCTTCCTCTCTTTTGTTGACCTTTCCCAGCATGATGTCTTTGTCCAAGGTTTGCTCCTTCTTGACAACATGCTGAAAGTATATGAGACAAATTTTCACCATCCAAATCTCTAAGGAGCAGCCTAGTTTCATAGCCCCCTAGACAGATTTGTTTGTTCTTTTGACAGTTTTTGGTATATTCAATATTCTTCTCTAACACTAAAATTCAGAAGGATAAATTCTCTTCTGTCATCCTTACTCACTGTATAACTTTCATAGGCAGAGAGAACAACTGAAAATACCATGGTTTGACCAGACCAGGCACAGTTTAGACTTTAAACTGATAATGTGGCTCTTTAGTACTTTGGAAAGGGTCCTGGACAGCAGATTTCCCCCTGCCCCCCAAGGCAACATATCTTTGTAGCAACATCTTTCTCCCAATCCAACACACCACTTGATTATATATGAATGTCTTTAAATTTTTTTGCTAACCATTAAGACTTCAGCAAGAAAGAGAGTTAAGAACTATATTCCACAAATACTGAAGGAGACCTTTTCTTCTTCCAGGTTTCATTACTCTCTTATTTGCTTGATTCTGTGGAGTTGACTCCAGCTTGTGGTGTATAACAGACGGAGATGGAAAGGTTTCCAAAACTACCGTCTCTGACCACTGGTATGTGCGAATCATTCTTTTATCTATTGTGTCAACTGATCTCAAGGAAGCTCTCCCCCATTTTCAGAGACTTTCTACTTTATCAAGGAAACTTTAGTGACATAGTCTCTAGGGAATTGCACTGCTAACCCCAAAGCCATGTCTCCCTGTGGTTCAACTCCCCAAATGCTCCGTGGGAGAAAGTACAATCTCCTGCCACGTGATTTACAGCCCTTGAAATCCAAGAGCATGTTAGCTCTGAGTTGGTTCCATTTTTACAGCAATGAGAGCTATTTTACCAACTGTTAACATTATTTCCTAACAATCTTGTCTTTAACCCCTTTCTTTGATATCTTTATTCTATTTTTTTCTTTTTCTCCTAATCAACATTCTGTTCCCATCTTCCCTTTCTCCTTACTCCTCACGCTTGTCCAGGAAAAGCAGAATGGCCCAGAAGCTTCCATGGTTATAGTAATCTTTATACAGAGCCCAGATCTTTCCCTGGGCTTCAAATTGAACACTCCCCAGAATATGTCACTTGGATGTCCTGTGGTGACTGCAAACTCACACTGACCTAACTCGGCTAATTTTTATCTCTGTGACCAATCCAACTTTACTAGTGACCCAGCTGAATAGACACCTCATGTGTCCTGATTAGCCTTGACATGTTCTGTACATATTAGCTCCTTGCATTTTACACTGACACTGGCTTTGGTTCATGTGACTTATCACTACATTCTGAGATTATAACAAAAGGCTCCAAAATAGTTTCTCAGCTTCAAAATGACCCCTTTTACTTACTGTCCCTCAAGTGTAACTCATTTAAACCCAATTATGGATGGGGCAAATGGTATTGTCCTTGGTTACTACCAAGTTAAGTCCACCCAGAGATGCCCAGGAAGAAAGGCTTGGAAACCAACCAATGTGGAGCACAGTTCCTCTTTGACACAAACAGGGTCAACATAAGTCACAAATGACTTAATGGCAACTAATATAACCAAATGTTTCCGCTACTAAAATCCGTACTGTGCCTTCCCATGGTCTTAAGATAAAGCATAAGCTCCATCATATTCCATTACAATGTGGACCTTGCTTGGCCCTGAATGAGTCATATTCTGAACACAGTTTTAAAAAGACAAATTTCAGAACACACTGATCATGAGTGAGAACAATACTCTTTTAAAAAATTAAAAAATTGACCCCCAATAATGTATGCTCTATGCAAAGAGGCTGAACCTTCTCATGTCCTTTGGGCATGTTGTTAAGCAGGACCAATCCTTGGAAAGAGAGATCATGCAGGAAAAGGTCAGCAAAAGAGGAAGATCCTCAAAGAGATGGACTGACAAGGTGACTGTAAAATGGGCTCAGGCATGGCAGAAATGGTGAGGTGAACATGGAACAGACAGGGCAAGGCTCAATTTAGCAGCACCCAACAACAATAATGCATGCGTTCTTGACTTTACGGACACTGTTTCCTCTAACTTACACACATTTCCTTAGCTCATTTCTCTCTCAGGAATGACTCGGTCTTTCAGATCTCATGCAGCAGTCCTTTCATTCCCCTTATCCATACAGACTACCCCTTTTTAGAGTCTTCATTTTACCCTCTGTCTCTTTGCCTTTTCAGAGGAATTCTTAGACCCTTGAGACCCAAGAAGGTATCTTTTTTTGATTCTGCATACTCAGCACTTACAGCCTTTTCTAATAAATAGTAAACGAATTGCCATCCAGTCAGTTTCAGCTCATGGTTATGTTTCAAACATATACTGTGCTGTGCAATGTATTATGACAACAGGTGGATTTGGGGAACCAATTGCCAGGTCTTTCTTCCATGGTACTGCTACTGGATTTGTATTTCTAATGTTTTGATAAGCAGCAGAACATATGAACCATTTCTACCAGCAAACCCAAAGAAAAGCCAAGTTGTTGTTGTCAAGTCGATTCTACCTCGTAGTTGTCCTATAAAATAGGGTAGAATTGCTTCATAAGGTTCCTAAGTATGTAAATCTCTATGGAAGCAAGCTGTCATGGCTTTCTCCCATGGAATAGTTGGTGGGTTCAAACTATCAAACTTGTTTTTAGCAGAAGGATCCTTAACCACTGCATCATGAGAGCTCCATCTGTAAACAGTAGGGGTTCACAAAGGTTGGGATTTAACATATGATTAGATGTGAAGTGGTCCTTATCCAAAGGGTTAAACTGACTGACTTTTCAACACTCTAAGTTTTTTCATCTCATTACACTGAACCACAGCACTGAAGTATTATAGCGATTAGTGCTAGTCAATCATTAAACTCCCTTCTCCAATGGAAAAACAAAACATGACCGTAGGAGAAGGCTCCATGGAGACCATGCCCACACATTTTAGTGCCTGGGCTAAAATAAGCATGGAGTGTGTAGGCTCATCCTCATGTTGTGCCAGGAAATGCACCCTCCCATATTTAAAAATATACTTGTTCGGCTGAATTCAGGCTCCTCATTCCAAGGCGTGCGTGAGTCACCACAGAAACACCCCATTAGAGTGCACCCCCACCAACTGGCTTACTTTGTATGTGCATCTTGAGGCAGAAGGAATGACTCATGCTCTTCTGACAAAAGAATTTGCTCTCCCTTCCTTTTCATTTCTAGTGTTTGGGGGACTTCACTGGTACCTATTAGGAACATCTAAGGGAGAGAGGGAAATGACAATGCTGGGAGGCTGGAGAATCGGCATTGCTTATTCTTAACAAGCAACACCTTTTCTAAAGGCCCTTTCATCAGTGCAGCACCAGTCCTTTGGGCCTGATGCATCTACCGCCCAGACTACTCCTGGGATAACAGCAGCCAGCAGGAACTGTTCTGTCCAGCCAAGGGATAGCCCAGCTTGAAGAAGGTGAAGACACTAGTCAATGTCTCCTGCAGTGTTGGTGCTCACACATGGTCTCTCAGAGTTGCTGTTAATCAAACAACTAGTTGAATGAGATTTTCTTGGCCTGAGAGTGAGCTTCCCCAGCAAAAGCAGTGGAAATTGATGCCTTCAATCATTAACATGAAACAAAGTGAGAGGATAAACTCTGTCATCCAAGTTAGTTATGAGTCCCTGATGGAAAAAATAGTTTGGCTTCATGACAGTTACAATCAATGAAGGTCCTATCATTCTATTCTAGAATAGTTACTATTATCTGAACCACCACAGAGGAGGCAGACAAAAAGAACTTTGAGAGTTGTGTAGGTTCTCTACAGAAGGGTAAAAAGATACAGTACTGCAAATTATATACCACAGAGGAAGAGTGGATAAAAGGCATGAGATTCCAGGGGAAGGGTAGATTTCTTTTTTTAGAGGAAGAGGCATTTGAATTGGACTCAAAAGGATGGGTAGGATCTAATTCATAGTTTTGAATGTGTTTCTCTTTCAGAACAATCTCCCAGTCAGGCTCATTCCATTTACATTCAGACTCCACATTCCAAGTCAAAGTCTCTTGGAAGCCATTCCAATGCATGCACGCATCCTCTGTCCATAAAGAACTCATTTCTGTGCACAGCTCCACCAGCTGTGGGCTTACAGTGGCCAGTGAGGACACAGGACACCAGAGCCACAAAGTCCAGATCACTCTGCTTTCCAGGGGATCCCTGTGCTGCAAATTCTGCCTCTGCTTTATTAAAAGAGGGATAAAAATACCTACCACCTACTTACCTCTGAGGCACATTGCAAGGATGGATATAATGTTCAAAGCACTTTGAATATTTTAGGAGAAAAGTGCTCTATGAAAACAAAGCTTTGTTAGCAGGAATATTGGGGGGGGGGATGAAGCAAAAACAATGTCTAGAACATTTGTTTAGGGAGAGGGGAAAAGTCTACCCATTAGACACCAGACTATAACTTTCCAGTGGGCAGGCATTCTATAGTTAAGTCTCTTAATGTCCTTCCTCTACAGGTAAAGGGATACTGCTATGTAGAATATATAAAGAACTGTGGTGAATACAGTGTTTTTAAAGACAGGATTCTGATAAGACAGCTTCTGGAAAAGGCTTAGTAGGGAAGTCTGTTCTATGGTTTTATATTGGGGACAAAAATATTAGAGGCCAAATAATCAGAACTGATTCTTAAACAGTTGAAGAAAAGGAGTATTGAGATGAGATGGTAAAAAAAAAAAAGATAGTTTTTTTAGTTGTAGTGTTGGAGAAGAGTCTTGCACATGCCATGGACTGGCAAGAGAACAAACAAGTTTGTCCTTGAGAGGGTAAAACCAGGTTGCTCCTTGGATGCAAGGATTTTGAAACTCTGTCTCACATAATTTTCGCATGTTGTCAGGAGGACATCATGCTTGGAAGGGTGGAGGGGCAGCACAGGAGAGGAAGACTCTGCATGAGATGGACTGAATCAGAGACGGCGGCAATGGAGTCAGGTATGTTTGAGACAATGAGGTTGGTTCAGGATGGCTCAAGGTTTAGAGTCACTGTTCACAGTGTCACTATGTGTCTCCACTGACTTGAAGGCACATAACAACAACAAGGTGGTACAAACAGCTAATGTACCTGGCTGCTAAGTCCACTCAAGGATGCCTTGGAAGAGAGAGCTGGTGATCAACTTCTGAAAACTCCCCCTTGCAATCTCTATGGAGACCAGCTGTACTCGGACACATGAGATCATCATGAGCTGGAATCGACTTGATGGCAATTGGTGAGGTAGTGGAGAAAGTGTAAAAGAAAAAATATTCAATGTCCACAGTAGAAAGGGGTAGACAGTCTAGAAACTGCCAAGGTCAAAAAAGAAAAAAAATGAAAGACAACATAGAGTCAAGAAATCAAGAAAAGGTGGTTACTGTTATTGAAGAAAACCTGTGAATTCTCTAAGAAATTAGAGGAGCAGCACTAGGGAGAAGGAGGAAATGAGACCACAAGTTAGAGATCTTAAGTTATACTCTCTGATATGCAATAACCGCATGTTTCAGAGAAATTTCTCACAAGCTCACACTATTGAGACAATCAAAGAGGAAAATGTGTAAAAGGATCTATAAGACATGTCTGGTATTACATAAATTACATAAATCATCATTTGAGTTCACTTCCAAGAGGTTGATGTAAAATCGATAGACAAACCACAAAGATGATTCAGACATTTTGATTTTTGAATGTTTCTCTTCTTCAAGTAGATGGAAGACACTAGTGGTGGCAGAAAGCTTGTTAAAAGGACATAATTGAGGGGACAGCATAAACAGCACTTTGTGCATCTGGTGCCCACCTGGAGCCTGACTCAAACCCAACCTTGAGAAAAATTCATTAACTCCAGGGACAGAAACAAGAAAAATTCTTAGTTTTAAAAACAGGCAATAAGGCAGAATGAACACAAGGGTGCCAGAAATCTTATAGGGCAGAGTCGTATCTAATTCCTGCAAAGTTTAAAACTAACCAGTTAACAGGAGCATACATGACATGGAGAGGGCATAGGCGGGCAAATTAGCCTACCAATCAGAAGCCGACCCACACGACTGATCCTCCTGTCCACCCATGAAGGCCTTAAAACAATTGCGGGCGGGGACTCAGGGTTCACCATCTTTCCACTGAGGGAGAGCTTCTCCACATGTGGAAAACTATTCTGCAAAATAAAGCACTCTTTGTATTTGCATACCAGAATTATTCCTTTGAGGGGCATTTCGTGGGTATAACAATAATAACTGTTATGAATTGAACTCCCAAGTATGTGTTGGAATCTTAACTCTTGACTGTCTATAGATACAATCCCATTTAGGAGCAGATTTTGTGTGTACGTAGGTTGTACCTTATCTTCATTCTCTACTGTGATATAAAAAGAGATTGTCAATGAATTCTGGAGCTACATAAATGGAAAGAGATTTTCCCCCCAGAAACAGATAGAGACCTCCTCTAGAGCTGCTGTCATAATTTCAGACTTCTAGATTCCTGAACCGTAAAAAAAAGAAATTTCTGTTCTTAAAAACTACCCACTTGTAGGACTTTTATTATCACAGCTCTGAGCAACTAGCACACTAACCCTGAGGTAATACGATCACAGTTTATATTCCCATGCGTGGAAAACATTGTAAGACACTACTTCAATCAACTGGATGTAGAAAAGAAAAGAAATGAAGATCACTTTGAAAGCCAGACTTTTCAAAAAGATATAATGGGAGCATTAAAGAATTGTTTCCATTTAATCAAAATAGAAAGCTGCATAGAGGACAGAAGCCTGAAAACCTGGTGACTAGTGAAGCTGAAGGTGTTAATGAGAACTGCCAATGATGTCATAACGAAATAAAAGGCATGCTTCCAATAACAAGCTAAAACGAAGGTCTACACACAGTAGTGAAATTACCAACAAATACAATGGCAACTTCTCTCTGTGGAACAGAAGCCCATGTCTACTATGTTCAACAACAACAATATGTGATGAAGAGGTGTGCAACTTTCTCCAGGGAATACACCTGATGCCAGCTGTTGACATGCATATGTAGACAGCGACACATTTTTCTGTTATTTCCAAGGAAATGAAAAGCTTTTGTTTACTTCAGGTTAACACTAATATTTTCCATTTCCTGCTTAAATTTAGCCAAAAAACTACTAAACCATTCTTTCAGTGGTTTCTAGCCAATTCTGTCCAGTGACTCATTTTGTTACAGGAGAAACAAAAATAATTATTTACGACCTGGGAAACACAACCATTCCCTGGCCAGCAAGCAAGGACAAGAATCAGGCTTTAGGAGGTCGGAGCAACTGGATACAGGCTTGCTGCTTCTGGCTAAGGCCCTGATGTCAGAGACAAGTACCTCAGATCTAGGAAAAAAGGCTACTATAAAGAGAACAGAATGATGGAACAGTAGGGAATGAGCAGGGACAAAAATTAGTGTCGAAATGCTGCTGTTGATTGCTGTTGAGTGGAGCGTGACTCACTGTGACCCTATGGACAAAAGATCTGAAGCCTTTCTATAACTATGGTCTTTTCTCAAAGTTCAGTTTCCAGAGGCATATTGTTTAAGAGGTAGAGGCCATGCCTGCTTCCAAAAGAACCCATAATATTGTTCTTCAGCCTGGCACACTCATCAATCCAACCACCCATCATGGAATTCTGAAGTCAGAGTTGAGACGCTTCTAGGACTTGAATATACATGGATCTGTCTCTAGACTTATCTCTTCTCGGTACTTTCTCCTTTCTCTTGCTTTCTTTTCTCCTCTCTGTTATTGTTATTTTCTGAACATATCACTGATAATTTCTCATACTGATGACAAAACCTCTAATATTACTTAGGACATTTTACCATTGGTTGAGTTTCTGGTTTTAAGACATCATCTTACATTGCTTGGATTCATAACATTAAGAAGCACATACCAGCGTATTCATCTATGGCTTCAAGATGGGATTCACCCATGGCTAATCTGGGCATGTAATATCCATAAGAATGTTAGTACCAAATAAAACAGCTGTGAATGATGGCACAGTTATCTGAAGAACAGCTTTTTTGGACATTAAATAAACACTGCATGGAGTCTGAAGCCCAGAGTATGACAATAAACGTTCCCAGAGTTTTGTTAACAGATACATTGTGTGAGAAGAGTGACTTGCTCTGTCCATCTTCATCCATGTCACAAACTCATATAATCCTAACAATTTACCTTATCCACCGTGGCCCTGTGCCTTTTCAAGCCAGTGGAGTATGCCAGAACGACCTCATTGGATTGGATGGAAGACAAACACAACAAGGACAGGGTTTTGATCAGGCAACACAACTGCTGGTTCTAGAGACACCAGATTTAGATGCATACTTGAACTCCCCTTTTCCCATCAGTTCCATCTCTTCTGCCCAAGATGTTCTTAGCCTTTTCCAAGTCTACATGGCTGAAAACTCATGGCATATAATTGGTCCTCCTTCCTAGGTTTCTTCTGGGAAGTTATCTGAGAGATCATGGCTGAAATGAAGATGCAATGGATCCAGGCAGCATTTCAACACTGAATATTTATTTGGTCAGCATTCATTGTATCAAAAGGAATTGGCAGATACAGAAGAATTTAATGAAATAACATATGAGCAAGAGCCTATGGTGATGAAGGAAGAAGTTCAAGCTGCTTTGAAGGAAAT
>NW_006399809.1:9060031-9074387 GCF_000299155.1 Elephantulus edwardii | reverse complement strand
AACAACAACAACAACAACATAATGGTTAACTCCACTGCTGTGGAGCTAACTGCATTTCACAGAGACTCTGTAGGACACAGTAAACTACCCAAGAATTTCCAAAGCTATACTTTTTAGCTTTTATGGAAGTAGACTGCTACATCTTTCTCCTATGAAGTACTGAACAGATTTAAATGGCTGACCTTTCATTTAGCAGGTGAGTACATTAAGCATTGATGTTTCGGGGCTCCTTATTGCTAATAAAAACAATATATATCATGAACATAACGCTGACAAGATAAAATATTGGCTCCAATCTAGAATAGTTAAAAAGTACAAAAAAGGATTCCCCCTTCCTATTTTAACCAGGAAAGGTGTATAAATTACAGCATAGTCCAAAAGGACTATCTATGATAATAGACATTTTCTAAAATATCTAAGTGATGTGACTATTTGAAAGAGGTTATGTGACCAAGAATTAACTTTTTAAAATCTTTTAAAATTTTAAAGTTAAATAGCTACCTGTGGTCATGGGAAGCCAAATTTCATACTAAGTATCTGAAACACAGAATGCTACTTCAGGTTATAAGGGAGGTTGATACAAGTTGGAATTCACCCTGAAGCACTAAGACAATCCTTAAATGTTTACAGGGGTAGACACTAAGGCAATCCTTGTTTATAGGATTCTTGCTTTGTATTTGCTAACCCCTTCCTCCTGAGCCAAGGAAAAGGTTTTCAATAGAAAGAGTTTAGCTCCATTTGCATTGAATTCTCCTAGTGGTTTGCTCCCTGGCAATTTTCAATACAGACACAGAGAAGCTAAGGTGGAGAATTTCAGTTCGCTTCAGCTGTTCATGAACTGTTAGCCTCCTGCTTCACCTCTGTTTTATTCTACTTTTTTGGTGTTCTGTCTCATTATTAATATACTTATTAATATACTTTACCCTCAGTCTGTAATACGTGGTAAGTAAGTAAGTCAATCATGTCCCGCTTTAGAGGAATGAATGTTCAATTGAGATGCTTACTAACAGATGAAACCACAAAGTCAAAGTCAAACAGAAATCGTTTGGGATCTTCTTTCTGCTCATTAAGCACAGTATTAGTCAGGATGCTGAAGTTTGCATATTAGGTCTTACAAATGAATCACACATTAGGTCTTACAAATGAATCGCATATTAGGTCTTACAAATAAAAGGGTCCACACATAAAAGGGTTTTTGTGTCATTATAAAAAAATCCATTAATTGACAAAAAGGCAGAAAACTGTATACGCTAGAGCATGTAGGTCCTATTACTATCCAACTAGCATGACATACATAATTTGCCCAGTATTCTAGAGACTATACAGGGCCCTTGCCAGTTGAAAATGGCTCATATACCACTAATTCCACAAAGTCCTGTCACTGGAATTTAACCATGAGAAAATCCTTCCTTATATAAGTAAATGACTGTAGAAATAGATAACTGGAAGAGAAGAGAGAAAAACTCCAGGTACAAGAATTCTGGATCATTTATGCAGATATTCTACCCCAGGGAGTGAGAGAAAAATTCCCCATGTTTGTTCCATAGCCTGGGTGTAACAATTCCTTTCCAAAGTATGTAGTCTAGAAATAGAGCTGAGGTTTGTAATTGTTACCATTTTATGGATTTGGAAACCGATATTCTAGAGACTAAAATCCTCTTTATGACTCAGGGCCTTCTGCTGCACACAAGTCCTGTGACCTATCTAGCACCCTGCCTGGTGACTCTTAGCCACTCTTGAGGTGTGAACTTCATGAGAATAGATTGCCCGTCTTTTTACTCACAGAGCTACTGGTGGATTTGAACCACGAGAGGATGCTGGCTTTGAGTTAACTAAACTGAGCTACTGGCCAAAGGCCATGACTCCAAGGTGGATGGTTGAAATTAACTGTTCACTTCATGGGATAAAAATAGTCAGTCTACTCTTGTGTGATTCACAGGCTCTGAAAACCTGGTGGAGGGTCAGCTATGAGTCAGGTCTGACTGACTCACTGACCGTGTTTAGTGGAACAAAACTTTGCCTGTTTCTACACTACTATGTATAATGGAAGAACACACTGCATCAGCTTCATGATAGCTGGCATGCTTGACCCAGTGTTTTGGTCCCTATATAGTGCCTTCCAATACTGAGGACTCATCTTCCAGCACTCAAAAGTCAAAGTCACTGCTGTGAATTTGGAACTGACTCACAGCTGACCCTCCAGCAAATTTTCAAAGGCTATAAATTGCATGGAAGGAGACTTTCCATCTTTCTCCTTCAGAGCAGTTGGTAGATTCAAACTTTGGGTTGGCAGCACAACTCCTTAACTACTATGCCACCAGTTTCTAGCACTAGTAATTTCTATGAAGAGCCACATGATTTGCACTGGCTAATGTCCAGAAGTACATCATAGGCCTTTCTTTCTTGTTCTTAGTACAGAAGTTCTGATGAAACCTGTCGTTTCTGGGAGAGTCTGTTGATGTTTGAATGCTAATGGCATAGCTTCCAGCATCCTTGCAGCACAAAAGCCACCATAGTACTACAAACTGACAGGTTAGTGGTTGACAGACAGACAGGAAACCTTTACACAGGTGCAACCCTGCTGTTAGCTGAATACAAATAAGTCAGCTGTTCTTTTACTGTTGCCTACAGCATATAATTTCACTTGTCACCTGTTAATAATTTTACATTAAATTTACAACTTTCTAACAGACTAATTCGGGGTCAGTCTTTGGAGGAGAGAAAGTGTTTTAGTAAAGTAATATTAGTTAGAAACCAGATCAGTTTATATAACTCTGCCAAACACATCAAGCATCCTTTGAAATATTTTTCCCAAAAGAAATCCCAAGATACTAGCATTTACTGAAAGGAAGTAAAACAGTTTAACCCCAATCTCTAGTATTTTTGCTGAAAAATAATTGCTTGTGGACAGTCTGCAAAAAGATGTGGAAAAAAATGGATGAGTGGGTTCTCATTAGAGTTGGAATTGAGCTTTCGTGCTTTGATGTTTATAATCATCAGTGAATCAAACAGAAGAATAAGAATGATGAACACACAACAATAAAATATATATGTATATATGTGTGTGTATATATAAATATATATATATATATATATATATATATTTCTATATCTCAAAGAGTGAGACAAATTAAAGCTTGGGGTGAAAGGCTGCAGTTAACTTTCTAACTGCAGACCTAACATGGAAACTCCTAGAGTGATCAAGAGAGAGGAAACAACCAGCACCGCACATCAGATTGTGCCAGATCAAGATGAAGGAATGTGACAGATCAAGTGAATTCTTGGATCAAAATAACAGCTGATACTACTTCATGTTCTGATTTTTTAAAAGGAGGATGGAGACTGGAGTGCCTGCGTGGTGGAAATGGCAGTCTACTCAGCTGCTAGCTGAATAGTTAGAGGTTCGATTCCTCTCAGAGAAACCTCAGAAGAATGTATTTCTCCCCCAAAAAAATGATTCCTTGAAAGCCCTATGAAACATAATTCTACTCCAACAAAGGTTTGCTTGAGTTGGGATTAAGTCCATAGCAACTGTTTACCAAGAATAGTTAAAAGATACCTGCCTACGTTTTTCAAGATGCTTCCAGCTTGCTGGAGATGTTGGGCAACTTGGGGAATGTCACTGTGTTTACTGATGACACAGAAATCTTCCCACTATGTTTATGCACAGACTGCTTTAAAAAGATTATGGCTTAGGATCAATCAACTCTAGCTTATAAAATAACTTCACAGTTTGTCTTAGGTGTTTGTGGCTATCACTAGTTGCGAAGAGCCACTGTATGAGCCATATAAATAAATCTGTGGGACAAAGCTAAGTATTGGTCAACCTTTCTGCCCCAGCCTTTATTCCTTTGTCTGCAAAACATGTTGGTTGAATAAAAATGACTTGGCATTAGATTTTATAGGCCAATTTAACAAAATAGCTCATTAATACACAAATAGCACATTAATCAGTCGACTTTCCTTCTCTCTGTACACATGACTTTTCCCCTGTTATGTACAAGCTTTAAAACACACCAATTAGAGGGGTGAACTAGCAACAAATATGGGTCCAGTTAAAAAAAATCAGCAAATGAAAAATATCCCCAGGTAAAGTGGGACCCAAATAATTGAGGCTTATATCCAATAGAGTTATATAAGTAATAAAAAGGAAAGCAAACGCCCAGCTGAATGGAAAGTTACCCAAAGCACTTGTTCTTTATGGAACCAATAAATCTGCATTCAAAGATCTTTCCAAATAAGTAAATTCTGGCTATACCACAGATATTGAATATTCTCCAACTAAGTCAATAAACTTTATTCCAGTTTTGGTGCCATGGACTAACCATGGTCGTCATCCTGTCATTAACAACATGTACTTTAGAATAGATCTTGAACTGTTCTTTTTGACCATGGATGTGACACCATTCCTCTTCATTTCACCATTCCAGAAATTCTAGATCCTGGGAGGATGGAGGGATGGTGCAGGAGAGGAAGACACTCAATGAGATGGATTGATTCAGTGGCTGGGGTAATGGGGGTACATGTATCAGAGACAATACGATTGAGAAAGGACAGAGCAGGGTGTAGGGCTATTGTATATAGGGTTGCTATGAGTCGCAGGAGACTCAACAGCACATAACGACAACAACAACATGTTTATATGATTCAAAATGGCCAAAACCAATCCATTTTTGCTTGTTAATGCCCAAGATATTACTCTTTATGTGTTTCGCTTCAACTTTGACAACTTCCAATTTTCTTAAGATTCATACCTTGTACATTCCCTGTTCTAATTATTAATGGCTGTTTGCAGATGTTTCTCTTCATTTTGAGTTGGGTCACATCAGTAAATGAAGATCTTTCTTTGAGTGAAAGCTTTACTACTTGTGTCATTACTATTTGTGTCATTAGAGTGAACTGTACTTGCAGTCTTCCCCAATCATGCTTTGACCGCCTTCCAACCTGAGGGCCTCAGTGTTGACACTGTGTTGGACAACATTCCAATGTTACTGACAGAAATTTCAAGGGCTCATTACCTCCGAAGTGGATGACCAGTTCTATTCCCTAGGCTGTCTTAAACTGGAAGTTCTGTTGAAATCTGTCACTATGAGTGCCTTTGCTGGTATCTGAAATTCCAGAGGCACAGCTTCAAGCAACAAGGCAACAGGTAAGCCATTACAGTATGGCAAACTATCAGAGTAGGAGTATGACAATTGCTTCAAGTGCATGTGAAAGCTAGACACTGAATAAAGAAGACCAAAGGAAAACTGAAGCATTTGCACTGTGATGCTGGTAAAGAGTACTGAAAATACATGAACTGTTCGTCCCAAAGAATAAACAAATGTGTCTTGGAAGATCTACATTCAAGGGGACCCTTGGAAGTGAGGATAACGATATGTTCTCTCATAGTTAGATTCGCAGGAGAGGCTAGTTCCTAGAAAAGGACATCATGTTGGCAAAGGTGGTCATTACTAAAAAGTGACTGTGACAGGGTTAATCACAGAGGAGACTGTGACAGTGGTGCAGGATCTGATGCACACAGAGTGGTTGAGTCAGAATCAGGTTGGTGGCACCCAACAACAACAACAACAACAACATCCTTACCCTGGTCTAATAACCAAAGCATGTTTGCATTATGTCCAAAGTATAAACAAACATGCCTGTATTTTAATTTGCCATGTTTTTATAGATAAAACATATGAACTTTAATGCATGAACTTGACATTATCTATCCGGTGGGAAGACAGCTTTTTGGATTCAAAGGCGGCCATCAGAGGAGTACTCTCAGAGGGAAAAAAAATCATATTACCACCATTTTCTTTTTCCCTAGAAGATTGGCATGAGACAAAGCTCATCTAAGTCTGTCAACCCACTGAGTCAGAGCCAAGCACCTTCAGCCCTAGGCTTACTGGCACAGTGATGGTGGTACATAATTTGCAGAGCAAAAGGAGCTTTTTGACACTTGCTTGATCAGGGCAGAGGCCATGGTCATGAGGCTTACAGTCTGAGAATGTACTGCCTGTGGGAATGTTTGAGAGAGGGTTCTTTGATTGAAGAACTGTATACTGAATGCTCCCAACTTGAACTCTAACCTGTTACTTCCTAACAAAACTCATTATCATGAGTATCATCAGTGACTTTTGTATGATCATTGCAACAAATAATGACAGTCAGTAGAAAATTCAGTGAGACCTATGAGGTGACTATTAGTTGCTGGAATCAGTGGAGGAATATGACTTAATAAGAATTGCCTTTGTGCTATATTGATGGAGAGTCTTTCCCCTTCTGAAGTAAGTGGGGGGTACCTCTGCCATCCTCATGTACACCACAGGGGTTTTTATGGTCTGCTATGGCAGAAAGCAGAGAATACCCCAAAAGAATGTCTATCTGTGCTTCATTGACTATGCAAAGGCTTTTGACTGTGTGGATCACAACAAGCTATCGCTGACTCTGAGAAGAATGGGAATCCCAGAACATTTGATTGTGCTAATGCGAAACCTATACTTGGACCAAGAGGCAGTTGTCAGAACAGAGTAGGGAGACTTGGTTGGTTCAAAATCAAGAAAGGGGTCCATCAGGGATGAATTTTGTCTCCATACCTTTTCAATCTGTATGCAGAACAGATCATCCGATACGCTGGGCTCTACGAGGAGGAATGTAGCATCAGGATTGGTGGAAGAATCCTCAACAACCTGTGTTATGCATATGACACAGCCCTGCTCACTAAAACTGAGGAGGACCTGAAGCGCTTGCTGCAGAAGGTCAAGGACTGCCGTTTTCAATATGGATTGAAGCTCAATATCAAGAAAACAAAGATTCTCATGACTGGGCCAATTGGCAGGATCAGTATGGATGGTAAAAAGATTGAGATAGTTAACAGTTTTTGTTTACTTGGTTCCACAGTCAACACTCTTGGTAACAGCAGCCAGGAAATCAGGAGACGAATTGCATTGGCAAAGTCAGCTGTGAGGAACCTCCCAAGAGTACTGAGGTGCAGTGACGTCAGGCTGGAGACTAAGGTGCACCTGATCGGGGCTATGTGTTGTTGTTGTTGTTATGTGCCGTCGAGTCGCCTGCGACTCATAGCGACCCTATGTACAACAGCCCTAAACTCCGCTCTGTCCTGTGCCAATCGCACTGTCTCTGACACTCCCAACCCAATTATCCCAGTCACTGAATCAATCTACCTCATAGAGGGTCTTCCTCTCCTGCGCTGTCCCTCCACCCTCCCAAGCATGATGTCCCTCTCTAAGGACCGGTCTCTCCTCACAACATGTCCAAAGTATGTTAGACGGAGCCTCAGAATCCTTGCCTCCAAGGAGCCACCCGGTTTAACCCTCTCCAGGACAAATCTGTTGGTTTTCCTAGCAGTCCATGGTATTCTCATTACTCTTCTCTAGCACTGGACTATAGTCTTTGCAATTATGTGCTATGCATCAGAGAGTTGGACAATGACTAGGGATGATAGAAAGAGAATTGATGCCTTTGATTGTGGTGCTGGAGAAGAGTGTTGAATACACCATGGACTGCTAGGAGAACAAACAGGTTTGTCCTGGAGATGGTGAAGACGGAATGCTCCTTGGAGTCAAGGATTCTGAAGCTTCATCTGACATACTTTGGGCATGTTGTAAGGAGGGACTGGTCCTTGGAGAGGGACATCATGTTTGGAAGAGTGGAGGGATGGTGCAGGAGAGGAAGAACCTTGATGAGATGGATCGATTCTGTGTGTGGAGTGGTGGGAATGAGTGTGTTTGGGATGGCTAGGTTGGTACAGGATAGAATGGCATTTAGGTCTCTTGCACAAAGGTTCGCTATGATGGCACATAACAACAACAATAACATAGCATGAAAGCCTCGCCTCAGGATATGTTCCCCATCCATCTCACATAGCAATACTAAAGGTAGAACTCTCAATTATAAATTCAGCTAGCTCTCTAGGAAGGACTTTTCCCCAACCACACGGATTTTTTTCATTGTATGAAAGCGATGTCATCTGTTCTAAATTGTGCTGGCAACCCTTGTTTGCTAATTAACACATGAGAAGAGTTTAGGACCACTCTTTTTATGTACCTCAGCTTTCCCTTCCTGAAGAAGCTCAGAGGAAAAAACATTAAAGATCTGAACTGCCCTACTCCCTTTGAAGGGATTCTGGGCTTTTGTATGATTTCCAACCGTATACTTGCATAAGTGATTGTACTAAAAACCAAGGGCTTCCTTTAACAGCATTTTAGGGAAGAAGAAACATATCCTGAAACGAAACACTTTCATTTTCTCTCCCAAATGCTTTTTCACAAACTCGGTGGATTTTTATAGGAAACCTTTCTAATACCATTATCAGTGTTATGTTTTTCCCCCTTCCTGGTAACTAGTATTGTTGTGTGCTTTCTTGAAGTTGAAATTCCTAGGTAATGTAAATGTTAATGAATTTGCCTTATAATGGAAAAAAAAGGTGCTTTAAATTCACCCAGAGATGCCTCAGAAGTAAATCTGTTTACATACTTCTGAAAAAATCAATCATTGAACACACTATGTAGTACAGATCAATTCTCACACAGGGCTGGGTGGTGGGAGGAGGGGTGTCACCTCATAAGCAAGGAAAGCACAAGCTTATTGTGTTTACCTGCTAATCTGTTGTGTATGGCTTTCCTATCACATCTGCTTACCCCTACCTAGCTTACTGGGTATTCCTTCCCTGTCAGGACCGTAAATTTGAAAAGATTCTTTGATTCTATGGGAAGATGCTGTGGGCTTGGAAGGCAGACAAATGCTAGTCATAGCTATTAGGAGAATCTTTGGTGTGGTGAAAAATGCGAACATTCTCATTTTTTGCTGTTGTTAGGTGTGGCTGAATTGACTACTACTTATAGCCACAGATATGAACTTTGCCCTGTTTTGTACTATTATCATGATCTCTGTCACGCTAAGCCGACTGTTGGAGTCCCTATGTTAGTGCAGCTCATTGAGGGCCTTCTTCTCCTTTGCTGACCTTTTACCTTTCCTAGCATGATGTCTTCTTCCAAGAACCCTCCTAACAACGTGTCCAAAGTATGTGAGCCAAGGTTTCACCATTTTCCCCTCCAAAGAGAATTCTGGCTGCACTTCCTACAAGACAGATTTGTTTGTTCTTTTGGCAGTCCATGGAACATTCCGTATTCACCTCCAACACCACAATTCAAAACACTAATTCTTCTTTAGTCTTCTTTATTCACTGCCAAACTTTTAGTTGAATACAAAGCAAGTGAAAATACCAGTACTTACATCAAGAACATATACGTCTTTAAACTGACTTCATTGTTCTTTAAATTGTCAACTACATATAAGTAAATAAATTTAAAAAAAAATAGCCCATCCTTATAGAATAATCTGGCATTCACACCTCTAGACAGCAAATTGTTTTCTAAATTGATATTTCTAGTAGATGTTGGGGAGTTCTGGTGACCTAGTGGTAAGAAAGTTGTGCTGCAATCCCAAAGGCACATAGTTCAAATCCACAAACTGCTCCGCAGGAGAAGGATAGGCAATCTTCTCCTGTGCGATTAACTGCATCTGAAAACCCACTGGAGGGTTAGCTATGGGTCATTTCTGACTTGATAGTATACCACCACCACAAAAACAGTAGATGTTTTGTATATACTGTCCCAATTATTCTCACTACAAGTCTATGATGAGGTTTTCATCTTAGCTCAATTTTAAAGGTGAGGACACAGCAGCAGGAGGTATTAAACAGTTTGCCCAGAGCCAAACAAAGCTACAGGAACATAAACCAACTCTGTTTTGTTTTCATTGCCTGTGCTCTTAGAGAATACTACCTCCTCTGACCTTTGAAAAAAAATTAGCAGCTTTATTAAGATATAATTTACATACCATAAAAATTCATATACTTAGGTATACAATTTAATGGGTTTTTTATTGTACTTCAAAGGAGCTTAATAGTCATTAAACTCTTGAGTCCTAACCAAAAGGATGGTTGTTCAAATCTACTAGCCACTCTGTGGGATGCATCCATAAACATTTAAACCTTCAGAAATCTTTTCTACTCTGCAATTCTATTTTGTCTCATACATCAGTTAGAGGACAATGGACTTGGTTTGGGTGGTAGTGTATTTCAAGAACTGGGAAATAATATCATTTTTAAACAACGTAATTACCAAAAATGAAACCTTTCATCTATTAGCAGTTATTCTCCATCTGGCTTTCATTTTCAAATATCATTTTCTGATCTTTTATCATTGTAGCCACTGAAAAAGATTTTGTTTTCCTTAATACATTTAAAATGTATGATTATATAATTCAGTTTACACTTGCCTGTCAAAAAGTGGGCTTCTCTTGGGAGTCTGACCTATATTCTTCTCAAGGAGAAAAGTATAAACCAAGAGTTTAGGAAAGCAGCCCTATTTGTCAAATTCATTAATGAGATTGAGAATGCCAACCCCTACAGATTCTCTCAGAAGGAGACAGATTCATCACAGACTGTATTTAGCAAGGTATAAGACCTCAGGGAGCAAATGATATCTATGCATTTAAGCATTGTTAACTCCAACTGGAAGAGAGAAAAACTTACTTTCTAGGTCTTTCTTAGTAGTATTTAGAATAGTCTGATGGCACTGAACAACATAAATTAAAGTACTGCTCTGAAAAAAAGAGCTTTGGTGGTAAAAAAAAAGGAAAAAAAAGAGAGTTTGTGATTCACTACTAAGGTTCCACAGAAGAATCATTGATTCTGTAAAGGTTAAACCTAAGAAAAGCCTAAACAGTAACTATACTCTGTAACACTTGAGGTTGTTGTGAGCTGGAATTTACTTTAAATTATTATTATTATTATTATTAATATATTAATAACTATCATTAAATTATTATGAGTTTTAATCTACTTTAAACTAATTTTTTTAAAAGATTTGAAGTGACTGTGAAAAGAGGATCAATTGTTATTTTGTGTCCGTACTATTTTCTCAACATCAAGGAAAAAATCCTCACCACTGGGTCAATAGATAGATTGAGAAAATACTGAAGTTGTTAACCATTTCCTCTTACTCAGATCCACAATCAACATCTTTGGTACCAGTAGTCAGGAAATCAAAAGAAGAGTTGCATTCGGAAAAATCTGTTGTCAAGACCTTCTCCAGAGTGCCAATGAGCAACAATGCCAGTCTAAAGATTAAGATGTGCCTGATATAAGCCATGGTCTTCTCAATTGCTTGCCATGCACTGAGAGCTTGATAATGACTAAAGATGACAAAACAAGAACCTCTATGCTTTTGAGCTGTGGTGAAAGACTATAATGTGCACCATGGACTACCAAAAAAACAAACAGGTCTGAGCTGGAGAGGGTGAAATCAGGTTGCTTCTTGGACGCACGGATTTTGAAACTCCACCTCATTTACTTTTGGTATGTTATCAGGGGGAGCCAGGCCTTGGAGAAGGACATCATGCTTGGAAGGGTGGAAGGTAAGTGCAAAAGAGGAAGATCCCTGATAAGATGGAATGACACAATAACTGGCAATGGGGTCAGTGTATCAGAGGAATTGAAGTTGACTCAGGATAGGGCAAGGTTCAGAGCCATTATTCATGGGGTTACTATGAGTTACACTCAACACGACAGACATAAAAACAACAAAACCTACTACTCTTTTCTAAGTACCTAACAGTATTTCAAGGATATATATAATTCATAGAGCTTGACAGATGAAGAAGTCTATTTCAGAACTAAAGACCAAAAAGTGTTTTTATCAAGCCTCATTTGGGTTTCGGTGGTATAAAGCCAGACATTGCTGCTGATCTTTAGTTTGCTTCAGTTGAAGTTAATTACCATCAAAGGATACAAACTGACCACAAAAGATGCCACAGAAGATGGTCTAGCTCAGTGTGAGGGCTATATGGAAGGTCCACACAGGGTGGAATTGATCAGAAGAATTTTCATTTGATACTTTCAGTTTCTTTTTTTCTCTAGCTATTGCATATAGCTTTTGATCCCAGTTTTTGTGAAAGGAAGTATTTTGACATTGGAGTTTGTTGGGATATTTTTTCCTGAGTAAATATAAGCAGCAACAAAACTTTTGAGAAAATGGCAATGCTAATAGTAAAAAGAGAAAATGAGACAAGGTCCTTGGCCTCTTAAGCAAATCAGCTGAAATAAGACATTTTCAAATTAAAACAAGGATACTTCAGCAAAGGAAGACACAGAACAGCGCAGGAATTCTATACGTAACAGTAGATCACCATATATACACCCTACATTACTGGAAATAACAAACATTCATCTCCAAGTGGAAGTGGATACAAAGACAAATAGGAAAGATAAACAGTCATAGCCAAGTGAAAGGGAATACATCATAATAAAGAATAGATTTGGCAAATGATGGCTCAACATGAGTATCTGTATTTGCTGCAAATATATCCATGTAAGTAGTGGAGACAACAGGGGGCATTATTACATAAATTTCTTACATACACAAACCCTGAGGAATGATTCATTGGTCATGGATCTTAGGACTATCGTTTCATGGAATACCACCGTCAACTGGCACAACTTAGCCCACAGGGACAAAGAAGCTTTATACATTATGTGTTGGCGAGTATCAATTTATTTTCTGCAAAAGATACATGAAACAACTAGTTCATGGCATCAGTGACCCTTATAATTCTCAACTTATATGGCTCTCAATGGTGTCCAGCACTGCTAACATTTTAAAAATGGATCACAATACAGGATCCTGGGTAGAGTCAAAGATAAATATAGAATAAAATTCAAAATCACAATACTGGTCAGCAATATTAGCCTGTCAGAGACTGCTGGAACTCTTAAAGTTATTGTCCGTAATCAACTTTTGAGCTTGAAACTGAACTCACTCTTGTGGTACAACTTTCAGACAAACAACAGACCTGAAATATCATCAAATATACTCAGCATTTAAAATATACATCTACACATGGAACAACAAAGGTAGCATTCATACAAGAATAAAATATAGAGAACAGGAAGAGAGTGGATAGACAGATGAATGGAAATAAGAACCACAGTGAGATAGCAGGAAGAAGGATATACAACAAGAAAGCTATAATCACTGCAATGAAACAAAAGACAGACCTACAATTGATGAACGGATATCAAACTGCTCTGTAACTTGTAATTCAGATTACAATTAACAAGAAGAGAGCTTTCAGTAAGAAATATTCAGTATATTTGACACTCTTTAGTGAATCTTCATGTTTTAGACAATTATTCTAAGACTAAAAAAATGAACCTTGAGCTTGACTGGACACTAAAAAATTGGCCTGTAGTATAGAAGAATATTAATTCCTTTGGGCTCAAAGTTCTTTATATAATAGTATTCAATCTGAAAGTATGTTTGGATGGATTTCTAATTTACAATTGTGTAGACTCAACCTGAAAATATGACTGGAAGGACCAAATGTCTTGCTTATTCTGTTTCATAAATTTTCTATTTTTCCACATTTTCAAAGGGATTTTTAAAACTATATGATTCAGTGTATCATTGTTTTATGTAACTAGTGAGCTCCTCTGAATAAATTCTTTCTTCACTGGATTCTACCATTAAAATTTGGTTATATAATTTAGGAAGTTTATATGGTTTATCTTCTGTTCAAACTTTAATATGTTAATTATCTTAAATAACTAGCACTCTGACCCCACCCCTTCCTTTATGCTTCACACTTTTCTTTCCTTTTAGACGCTCCTTTTCTTTCTTTTAATTACAAGGTTCTTAAGATCTTTTAATTTTAACTCAATCTCTGCTCTTTGGGTACAGAGAAATTAATAATCGCATCACTAATTAATTCCTCTATGTCTGCTGAAATTTATGGTAGGGCAGAAGACACCTTCTCTGCTAGCTTAGCAGTATCCTTGTTTCTTGAAAAGGCATTGCATACCAACACTCATGGCAAACCGTGGTGTAATTATGGCTAGAACAGGAGCAAGACCTCAGAACTTTGCAAGATTATTTCTCCCTTTGGTTGTTGTTGATCACTGTCAAGTCAAGCACGACTCGTAGTGACCCTAGGAACAAAAGACCTGAAGTCTTTCTGTAACTATTGTCATTTTTCCCAGTTCACCGTGTTTCCAAAGGGATGTAGTTTAGGAAGTGGATGCCATTCCTGCTTCCACTCTTTTTAATAAGGGGTAGAGGTGACAAAGAAAGAAATCTGTCTGGTGATCTAGTTTCCTAAAACTTCCACACACAAGGGCCAAATTTACCCTTTAGTTAAAAGCACTAAGGTATATAACTTTTGACTTGAAAATCCTTGAAAAACTTGAAGAATATTAACATGTGTCTTCACATAATCTTTTCTTCTCAAGGTTCATCCCATTTCTTTCTTTCTTTCTTTCTTTTTTGTAGAACTTCACTTTCTTTTTTTT
>NW_006399809.1:9036446-9057272 GCF_000299155.1 Elephantulus edwardii | reverse complement strand
TCTTGTATCCACACTGTAACTCAGAATGATGCATAACTTTTCAAGCATAGTCCAAGCCATATAACTTAATCATGGGACAATTAATTTTGTCCATGTATATGGGAAATTGTCTTTTTATGATCCTACTGTAAATAGTCTCTTTAGATCTAAATTTGTATAATTGATTTTTTTAAAGTACAATATTTCATCAAAGTTCAGTTTAATCTTGATTTCTGTCTCATGGTTTAAGACTACTGAAACAGGTGAAAATATTATTTATTAAAGGCTCCTTTTGGTTTAGAGTATTCTAAAAAATATGCAAGCTTTTCTTTTTAATATAGACTAAAATTCGTAAAATATTGTAAGATCAGATATATTCTCCCTCTAAGAAAACTATCTTGAGAAGTTCTCAAAATATGCCTTGGTTTTAGAACCTATATGCTGTATAGAATGTATGTCTAACTTTTCATGCTAATACTTGGAATAGAAAAAGAAGTGATGCTTTGGCAGAAATGACACTTAGTGATTCCAAAATGCCTCTCACTTGCTCCAACACATTTAGTTTTCTCAATAATTCAGTTACAATATGTGGCTGTAATACTGTTTTCATAATTTACCTTTGAAGACTTATGAAAATTACATTTACCACTTAATCCCTCAGTATATATTTATTAAGTACCCACCATAAAGATACATAAGACAGGGTTCTATGTTCAAAAATCTGGAAAGATTGATGATTGGTTATTGGCTATGTAAGGAGGGCAGTATTACATGCTCAAAGAGAGTTATGTACAAATTCTCTTTAGATTTAACTTGCATGATTAATTTTTTAATTAAGTGAAATAATCTATTTTAGTGCAATGCAAAAAGGAGCCGTTTTCACATTGGAATGAGGCAAAATATGCTAATATTTTATTAAATATCCTACAAATTTTATAGTTAATTTGAAAAATAATAAAATTTTAACAGTATTTATAATCCCAATTTCAGTTAAATTTAAGAATTTGAACTCCTTCAAAGCATGCTCAATATAATGTGCATACTATATTATTATCTACCACTTCATAGAATCATAGAATTTTAGGGCTGATATCCATTTCACCCAACTCCTTGCAAATAATACACCACCCAATAGCAATTCAGAGGAAGGCATTACTATGTAGAAATGTTCCGTTTCTGGCACCTCTCCTGTTTCATAGAAAACCTGATGAAAAAAATTCAACATCCACAGGTTGTAAATGTGAGGCAGAGAAGTTTCTTTGATGGAAACATCTTTCCAACCATTCATGTGCATATTAGCATATGTATTGCATTTCCTGTCCTAGCAGTAATGCTGCTGCTGACAAACAAAAGAGCTGAGCATATTCTGTCATCCAAGGCACCAATTTCTAAGGAATTTATCATTTAGCTTCTTCATAGAGACGCAAGTCTCCCAGCCAGCCAAACCAAAAGACAGTTGCAACTGACCCTACAACAAACATTAAACTGAATGTGATAAAGTGATGCCTGTGATTGGTAGATGGATATATGGGAAAAACATAAAGAAGAGAGATAGCTGAAATGTCTAGAAAATGTCGTTCTCAAACAGAAGTAGCAGCGGGGAAAAGGAAACAGGCTTTAAAGATCTGAGTCCATCTCTACTATTTATTCACTCACTCATTGCTGTTGTGTCTGTTTCAACTCATAGCGACCCTCCACTGGGTTGCTGAGGCTTGAAATCTTATTAGGGAGAAAATGCCCATCTTTTCCCATGGAGGAGCTGGTGGAGTTCTTCTGGCAGGTGCTCAGCTTTTTAGTTAGCAGTGTAAACGCTACAGACTAAGGTAGTAGAGGGTTGTTTTTTTGGTGTGTTTTTTTTAATTAAAAAAACAAACAAGCTACTAGCTATGAGAATTTTGATGAGCAGACTTCCCTCTCCTAGCTTCAAGTTCCCTCTCTCAGCTTCAATTACTTCATCTCTTGATACTTTGTTCCATGATGCTGTTACTAAGTGTCATCAAGTGGGCTCCGACTCATAGCAATCTTATATACAGCAGAATGAAACCCATCTGATCCTGCACCATCTTCCAAATCTCTTCAATGCTCTTAAACTCCTATGCAGTCATCATGTCGAGGGTTTCCTTCTCCTTTGAAGGGCCGTACTTTGCATAGCAGGAGCCAATAAAGACTCTTGGGGCCATAGCTACAAAGATTTAAGAATTTTAAGTCTACTTAGTATCCTTTCTCCAAATTCCAGAAGTGAAAGAATCACTACTCAGGGTCCACTAACCCTCCAAACAGCTTAGATTCAGATGTTCAACAAAGTATACTGTGTCATTAGCTTCAGCCTACCAGCAAGTGGAATTTCACACTGGTTTTAGATTTTTGGAATTTCTCAGTGATTTTAGGGGGGAGAAGTTTTCCAGGAGAAGCTCCTGATTACTACATCTGCATTAAACATTGCTAGCTATAGATCCTATTTTGATCCCAACTGACCTGCTGCATCTAATTGAGAACTCTAGGATACACTGTTATCATCATAGTTTACGTGAATGCTAGAGATGGACAATTAAGCAGCTGCTATCATCTTTCAAAGAAAGGTTGTTCTACTATGGTTTCCACCAAAAAGGCTTTTGCAAAATTTTTGTATTTCATTCCTTTTAAGTCATCCATCCCATGACAGTAAGATTTGGGAATGATCTTAAACATAACTAGAAATTCATTAATCAGAAAATAGCTAGCCACTATTCAGAGAACAAAAGAAGTATATAGTTCTACTAAAAAATGATGTATGATTTAAATAGTCTTACCTATCTCAGTGTTATTTCAAGAAGATTACCTTTTTATTAAAATTTTGTGGCATGGCTCTTCCATATTGGAGGAAAGGTGATTTATGTACACAACTCCCTTTTTGGACTAGAGATTCCAAGTCAGTTCTTTCTAAAGGTCAGTCACCCCAGAGGAGAGAGATGCAGAGATCAAAAAGCAGCACCAGTTATTGCATATTCTAAGTGAATTTCTTAACAGGGGCATCAGGCAGGGCTAACATCCCATGCATAAGTTGACAATAAGATAAATAATTCTGGGAATGACCCCTTTCAGCGTCTTTACAGCAACCACTTTGTTCAGATAAAGTGCAATTCTTAAGGACAAGCTTACACAATTAGTTATGATAATGCTTTGTCAGTGTCTAAGAGAAAGTAAAATCAGGACATCCTTAGCACATACTGGACCCATTTAATATGAATTTTTAGGAAAAGGTCTAGTCCCATTTGACTAGTCCATTCTTTAGGGTTGTATAATAGCGAGGATGAGATTCCTTTAGACATTCAGAGGAACTAATTCTGGGACTAGTAAACCACCAAGATAGCTTATTTTCTCTTTATGTGGGTGTAGATACAGAGGCAGAGAAAGACACTGATGTGCATAGGGTAAGAACTGAGTTACTAAAGACGGTGGGGCCCAGGGGACACAGCATGGCTTTTAGGGGTCAGAGCATTGAATTCCAATTGTTATTTGGTCTCTTTTAAGCAGTGAAATCTTCTGGACATATAAACAAGTCATCTCATCTGTAAAATGGAGATTAAGGTTCAATGTCCATAGGATGGCTAAAGTATTAAATGGAAAATGTATGAGCAAAATCTGTATAACTTAGTAAGGGCTAAAAATGTTTGTATTATATTTTTGGTATATGAAACCAGAAAATAAAAGACGACACTCTTTAACAAATAACTGTTAAACAGTTGAAATAAACATTGAACAAACAGACTTACATATTTTTATGATAGTTTTGAATGGAATTAGAATACTAATTCTTTGGTTGATCCTGCATCCCAATTATTACAAAAGATTAAAATAAAAGATTGGGCTTAGACTTGTCAGGATATTGAAAAAAATTTAAAAATTACATTTTTATTACTATTCATGCAAATGTGAAGATTAAAAAGAATTGTCGGCCAGAAAACCAAGTCTAATAGTGACCTTCACAGTTTTCTCTCTAAAGGACAAAAGTTCTGGCATTGTCATTCCAGCTTGTTGTCTGTTGTCAGGTGCCATCAAGTTGACGGCAATACATAATGATCTTATGAAAAACAAATCTGAACCATGTCCCATTCCGCTCCACCCTTATAAACTCTGTCCTGTTCAAGCTCATGGTCATAGTCATGGTGCCAATCAATCTCATTGAGGGTCTTCCTCCTTTTTGCTGACCTTCTGTCTTTCCCTCTATAATGTCTCTCTCCAAAGATTGGTTCCTCCTAGAGCTATATCCAGCATACATGAAATGAAGTTTCACCGTCCTTGCTAAGGTGCACCCTGGTTGCACTCTATCCAAGACCCATTTGTTTATTCTTTGGCAGCTCATGGTATGGCATACTTGATTCGCTTTTCCAACACTACAATTCAAATGATCCATTCTTCTTTATTTATCTTTATTTATTGTCTAATTTTCAGATGCATAGGAAGCCACTGAAAAGACCATGGCTTGGATTACATGTACTTTACTCTTTAAACTGACACCATGCACATTAGAACAGTAGATTTTCTTAGGGTAACACATCTGATTTCCTGACTGTTGCTACCATGGGTGTTGATGGTGGATAAAAAGAAAATTAAGTCATTGATAATCTCTTCTCCATCTATCATGATGTTGACTATTGGCCCAGTGATAAGGATTTCTGTTTGCTTAATGGTGAAATGTAACCCATATTGAAGGCTATAGTTTTTTTATTTTCTGTATAAGTGCTTCAAATGTTCGTCATTTTGCACTTTATAGATAGTGGCACCGTCTACATAATTCAGGCTGATAATGAATCTTTCCCCAGTTCTAATACTTGTTCACAAAGTTCAACTTCTCAAGTGATTTCAAGCCGTTCAACTTCTCAAGTGATTTCAAGCCATGCAGTGTTCCCTTGTTTTATATGGAAAACTGTTTTTTTTTTTTCTTCTAGGTATAGGTTCATGAATCACTTTATTTTCCTCTTTCCTTGTGTGGCAGAAACCACTTCCGTATTTCACTACTTTCTGGTCTGACCCAACAGAGTGTGGAAACTACAGAACAATATCATTGATTTTACATGCAAGCAAAATTCTACTGAAGATTATCCAAAAACGACTGGAACAGTACATCAGCAGAGAACTTACAGAAGTCCAGGCTGGGTTTAGAAGGGGTCATGGTACTAGGGTATTGTAGTTGATATTAGATGGATCTTAGCCGAAATCAGGGAATACCAGAAGAATGTCTATCTGTGTTTCATTGATTATGCAAAGGCATTTGACTGTGTGGATCATAACAAACTGTGGCTGACTCTGAGAAGAATGGGAATCCCAGAACACTTAATCGTGCTAATGCGAAACCTATACTTGGACCAAGAGGCAGTAGTCAGAACAGAGCAGGGTAACACTGCATGTTTCAAAATTGGGAAGGGTGTATGCCAGGGATGTTTCCTGTCTCCATATCTTTTCAACCTGTATGCAGAGCAGATTATCTGGGAGGCTGGGCTCTTATGAGAAGTGTGGCATCAGGATTGGTGGAAGATCTATTAACAATCTGTGTATGCAGATGATACAACCCTGCTTGCTGAAACTGAAGAGGACCTGAAGCACTTGTTGCAGAGGGTCAAGGACTGCAGCCTTCAGTATGGACTGAAGCTCAATGTCAAGAAGACAAAGATTCTTGCCACTGGACCAACTGGTAGCATCAGGATGGATGGCAAAGAGATTGAGATTGTACACAGCTTCAGTTTGCTCGGATCCACAGTCAACACTCTTGGCACCAGCAGCCACGGAATCAAAACATGTATTGCGATGGGAAAGTTAGCTGTTAGGGACCTCTCTAAAGTACTGAAGAGCAACCGTATCTCTCTAGAGACTAAGGTGCACCTGATACAGGCCATGGTCTTTGCAATCACTTGTTATGCATCAGAGAGTTGGACAATGACTAGGGAGGACAGAAGGAGAATTGATGCCTTTGAGCTGTGGTGCTGGAGAAGAGTATTGAATGTACCATGGACTGCCAAGAAAACAAACAGATTCACCCTGGAGAGGGTTAAACCAAGCAACTCCTTGGAGGCAAAGATTCTGGCATACTTTGGGCATGTTGCAAGGAGGGGCAGGTCCTTGGAGAGGGAAATCAAGCTTGGGAGGGTGGAGGGACGGCACAAGAGGGGAAGACCCTCTATGAGATGGATTGATTCAGGGACTGGGGTAATCGGGATGGGGGTGTCAGAGGCAGTGTGATTGGCACAGGATAGAGCAGGGTTTAGGGCTGTTGTACATAGGGTCACTAGGAGTCGCCAAGGACTGGAGGGCACATAATAAAACAACAACAACTATGAAGAGCATCTCACTAAATCCCAAAATGATTCACTTATGTTAATGATTATGTTAATGATTAGGAATTCTTTCTAACTGGCAAGGAGATTAAACCTTTAACTCTCACTTAAGGAAATGTGACTTTGAAGTCCTGTGAAGGAGGCTCTAGACAGTAGAACAGGATTCTTTGTTTTTTTATCCCTCTCCTCTTTTGAATCTTCCCACATGAGCCCTCTTGGCACCAGAGCAATAATGATAACAATGCCTTTCATTTTCCCACCAGTTCCCAAAGGTGCCAATTTACCAATCTGAACATTAGGTATGTTTTAGCATAACCTTTTTCAAATCAGCTTTTACAGACTTGAGCAACAGCATACTCAGAGAACCAGAAATAATTAGATCAATGAGAAATCAAGAAAAAAAAAATAAAAGAAGCAGAATCTAGGAAGGAACAACTAAGAGAGAAAGAGGAGTGACAAAGTGAGCAGATTGTTTAAGTAACAGTGAAGACCATTGTGTTGTCATCTCCTGCTTAATAGCAAAATGTATTGTGAAGAATATAACTTTTCTACTGGAAGAAAACACCCATATTCTTAACAACAACTACTAAAAGAATTGGAAACAACTCAATGACAACTGGTTTTCTAGTCCCTCTTCAAAGGGAAAAACATAGTCTTAAGTTCATAGGTCTACTTTGGGAATAGAGGATAAAAAGAAACCTTCTTTCTTTTCCAACACAGTAAACCTAAAAGCTGATTAAGACTGCCCAGAGTTCTACTCCACGGAGGAAGAAGCATTTACTAATCTGTTAAAAAAACAACAACAACATACATGCTTCCTTTCCCCCTTCCTCCCATCCACTGTGCTGCCTCAGTCAACATACACAGATGAGGCAGTGAACGAGACTGCTTAGAATACCCTGGTCTTTAAAGAAGACATGCGTAAGTAAATAACCAATGATGAATAAAGCCATTTAGCAATGGAATTAAAGAAGACACAGCAGTGACAAACAGCTCAAACTATGAAATGGTTTGGGATCAGATTACCATTAAAACAATGATGGTTTCAACTGACATGGCATAAATTCTAAATACTGTGGTTAATTTTCCAAGCATATTGACAGGACAGGTGAATTTTGTGGAGGCTGGATTCTCTGGGGTGTTTTATTAAGATAGTGGGAGATTTATCTATATCCATATAACCTATATCTTATCTGCATATTTACATATCAAATACATGAAAATACATTAGAACAAGTCTGTTTTTTTGAAGACTTTTTATTTCCTGATTTAAAAAAAATTTTTGTTTTATATTGGTTTGCTCACAAAGTTTGTATTCATTGTGTTTCACAGTATCTTCCATTCACATTGTGTTCTGTGCAATTATTCCCATTCACTATGTTTTATAAAATTAATCACCATTGTCTTCTGCCCATGATTACCTTGACTTTCCAGATCCCTGCTGGATCCTTCTCATTTCCTTCACCCATCCACTCATCAAACTGTGCCTGTGATCCTATGATTTCTTCCCTGCCCATCCTCACCCCTCTGCTCCCACATCCTCCACCTTGGACCCTCATACACATTTTACTAGTTATCTTTCTATTCCTACAATAATGGTCTTACACGGTATTTGTCCTTACGAGATTGAGTTAGTTTATTCAGCATAATGTTCTCTAGTCCCTTCCAAGTTATATAGCAATTTTTGAAATTATTGTTTCGAGTGCTGCATAGTATGCCATTGTCTGCATGTACCATAGTTTCTCAATCTATTCAATTGTGTTTGGACATTTGGGCTGTTTCTATGTTCTTGTGATGGTGAATAACACTGCTATGAACATTGGTGTACTAGTCTCTGTTTGTGCCTCCTTCATAGGGTCGCTATGAGTCGCCTGCGACTCAATGGCACTTAATAACAATAACATCAACATAGGGAGAGAGATCAGCTGGCCCAGTGGACAGAAAGTGATGCTACCAAGCCAAAGGTGGGTGACTTTTAATCTGCAGCCCTCGGGCCTGTCTTTCATTGTTTTTGTTCAGACATTCCTCTAGGTCATATAGCCCTGGTGTACAAGTTGCTATACAGTGGTAACTTGTGGTTGCTGTGAGGCTGAACACTGTGACACTGATGTGTCAAATGCGTTCATGGTTGGTTAGACACAGAGTGGACAGAAAGTGGGGTGAAGGTGCCCGATTAAAACAAACTTGGAAGGAGGAATGGAATCCACTTCCATAACAGCTTGCCTCCGGAAACCCTATGAACGTGGAGAGAGGATGAAAGACACCCAAGTGTTGAGGACTCTCCTTCATAGGGTCGCTATGAGTCACCTGCGACTCGATGGCACTTAACAACAACACAGCATATTCCAAGTAGCAGAACAGCTGAGTCATATGGAATTTCCATGTTCAGCTTTTTAAGGAAACACCAAACTGCCTTCCAGAGTGGATGTACCATCTTTCAATCTCACCAACCGTGGATGAGAGCTCCTATCTCTCCGCATCCTCTCCAATAGTTACTGCTTGCTGCCCTCATAACCTTTGCCACTGCTCCTGGAGTGAGATGGTATCTCACTGTGGCTCAGACTGGCATCTCTTATTGTCAGCGATCTGGAGCATTTCTTCATGTGCCTGTTGGCCATCTGAATGTCTTCCTCTGTGACAAGTCTTTGCATGACTTTTGCCCATTTTGTAATGGGGTTGTCAATCTTTCTCTTGTGGAGGCACTGTAGTATTCAGTAAACTTTGTTATGAGACTCTTGAGATGGTATTGCCAAATGATTTATTTCCCCAGTAAACAGGTTTTCTTTTCACCTTGTTGGAAAAAGCTTTTGATGTGCATAGGGATTTAATCTTTAGAAGGTCCCATTCATCAGTGTTATGCTTTCTTGGTTGTGCATTTTTGGCTGTATTTGTCAGCCTCTTTATACCATGGGCTAGGCATTCTAAGCTTGGTCCCACTTGGTATTTTATGATCTTTATGGTTTGGGGCTTTACCTCTAGGTCTCTGATCCACTTTAAGTTGATTGGTGTACAGTGTGAGATATGGATCCTGCCTCAGCTTTCTGCAGGTAGTAGTCATTTGTCCAGCACCAGTTTTTTAAGAGATTGTTGTTTCTCGATTTGATAGATTTTTGTTTCCTTGTCAAGAATCAGTTGACCATAGACAGATGGCTTAATTTCTGGGTTTTCAATTCTGTTCTATTGGTCTATGTGCTTGTCATTGGAACAGGACCATGCTGTTTTGGTTATTACAGTTGTGCAGTAGTAGGTTTTGAGATCACTCTTAGAACAAGTCTATTCTTTAAAGACTCAAGCTTTTAGACTGCCAGTCTGAATAATTCCACATTTCTGTAGGTTTCAATACAGCTTTAATTCCTCATACTCTGTAACTGATATCACTCTCGTGTGTTTCTCCAACCAAAATAAGGAGTCATACTAAACGGCTCTTCATGACTTTTGATGGAAATAAACTCGGAAGAGTTTACATTTCATAGTATAGGAAATGTTTAGCATTCAACTTGCAGCTTCCTCGTTGACATAGCAGCATCCTGTAATTACCCCTAAAGGCCATTTGATTTGATAATATATTCACCACCATGTATAATTTACATAATGTTTTACAATTATCCATTAATATGCAAATGTTAGGCTAAAGATCATGTGGCCTAGAAATCCAATGCAAATACTTATCTGACAGTTGTACATTATACGCATACAGATATATAAAACAGAAGGTCTTTCAGTATTAGTGACAAAATGACACTTCATGACCAAGATCAAGACACAATGTGAATCAGAACAAAATTCTAAATTTGTAGTTCACTCATCAGATTACAGGAAGCTCTGGTGTCCTACAGGATAAGGAGTTAATTGTGCTGTCAAGCCAAAGGCAGGCAGTTTGACTCTGTAAGCTGCTTCACAGAAGAAAGATAGGCAATCTTCTCTCATATGATTTAGAGCCTCGGAAAGCCTGATAGGGGGTCAGTTGTAAGTTGCTCCTGTTGCAGTGGCAATGAGAGAGAATCATAATACAGATGACTTTGACTCTTTCAATTTGAGGCACTAGGTTGGGCACCTAGGGTGTGAGGGTGAGCATGTCGAGCATGACTCATGGTGACCCTATGAACAAAAGGTCTAAAGCCCTTCTACAACTATCGACATTTATGCAAGGTTATAGAGTTTCCAGAGGCATGTTGTTTAGGAAGTGGATGCCACTCCTGCTTCCAAACCTGTCATAGTATGTTACTGTTGTTATTGCTGTTGAGTCACCTGCAATGCATAGTGACCCTGTGTCGCTAAGCATCGCTATACACTCAATCTTTAGATGAGAAATTTTATAACATTATTAGAAAACCTCATCAAAATTAGTACTAAATGTAGAGAGTAAAAACTGGACATGTACATCCTTTTGGCATGTAATTGCCATAAAAATACATACTTAGGTGAATATCATGACATACTAATCAGAAAAGACAGCCTATGAAATGATATCTTTCTCCTTTCCCCAAGTCTAAAATGTTCTTTTTTAATAAACAAAAATTTTTATCATTTTATACTATATCTTAGCATTAAATAAAAAAAAATCTTAATCCTTTTTATAATATATATTTTTTACTTGTTTGCCCAGAGTATACACTGTGTTTCATACAATCTTACTTATGTATTATGTTTTATAAAATTAATTCACCACTGGATCTTGCCATCATTACCTTATCTTTTCACTCGGATCCTTCCCATTCCTTGCCACCCCCATCCCCACCGCACCCCCAACACCTTGTTGAAAGCCTGACCTTTTGATTCACTGCTCGGTGTTTTAACCATTGAACCATCAAGGTGTTTCCTCTTGAAAAATAATCTACTAAAAAGGGAAAAGGAAATTTAAGTGGGAAAGGATGAAATACCTATATCATTATAGTATCATTGTTGGTATGTTAAAATGTACAAAAGCCAGGAAATCAGTTACTGTTCCTATGGTAACTATGGTTAGCTTCCTGGGTCTGATAAATTAAGTTATAAAAATTAATTCCAGTTAGAGTATAAGGAAACAATGCCCTGCAGCAAGAGTATCTATAGTTAGATTGAGCTTTGTATTAACTGAAGGATGATAAAGTTGAATTTTACATGAGTCCTTTATTAAAGAAATTCCCCTCCAACTTTTATGTTCTGGCAAACCTTAAGGTTTACTGGAAGAAACTAAACCTTCATGTATAGAAGTGACCTTTGGCAGCACAGTCTGTAGGGAATTGTGCTGCTAACCTAATCTCTCTGGCGGTTCAAATCCACCAGCAGCTCCATAGGAAAAAAGATGGACAATCTCTCTTCTCCTCAGTGATTTACTGCCTCAGAAACTCAACGGATGGTCAGCTAGCAGTTAATTCTGACTCAACAAAAATGAGTTGAGTTGTACTGTGCTGGAATGACTAGTTTCCCTGTCAATATCTCCCTCTGTGTCTCCTGGTTTCTTAGGATTCATATGGCTTTTTTTTTTTTTAAAAAAGGAAGAAATCATTCTTGGCAAACGGGCCACTTTAGTACCTCACTAATTCTACACCACTTATAATGTGAAAGAGTGTCATCATGTATCCTGCATATCATAAAACTAAAAACATCCATTGCTATCAAGTCATAACTGACTCACAGTTAACCCTCAATGAGGTTTTTATGGGCTATTATAGGGTATTGGAAGACAGTGTCATCTTTTCCATGGTAGGCTGGATGGATTTGAACCACCAGTAAGGAGCCGTCTTTGGGATAGCAGTGCAACTCCTTACAGACGAGGCCACCAGAGTTTCTTCCAATACCTGCAGTCTTTCTTAGCCTGTTTCTCCCAGTAAGTCCTGAAGAACACAGTTCAGAAACTGGCTTGGTGCTTTTCTCTTCTCACTTTCCTGTTCTTCTCATCTACTTTCACTTTATATGCAACTACCAGCCACCTGTCAGCTTGTGAGTTGCTACGAGGTTGAATCGTTGTTAGCTACCCTCTCAGATTAGATGGACTGTGAAAAGGCTTTGTGATCTGCTTCTAAAATCCAGCCAGTGAAACCACTACGAATTGCAATAATCCAATGCCATCGCACATGGGGCCCCACTGGGCGGACACTAACTCAGTGGCAGCTAACAACCGCTGTTCCTTCCCTGACTCCATTCCCCTCTCTTAAAACTTACGGTTTTGTTTGTTTAATAGTATTGAGTATAATTTATACAATTTAAAATTCACTATTTTTAAACAAACTAATCATCTGCTTATTTACTAAATTGTGCAACTACAGCTATAATCTTCGTTTAATTCACTTTTATTATTCCAATGAGATATTTTGTGCCAATTTACAATCAATCTTATTTTCCATCCTCAATCCTTAGGCAACTACTAATCTACTTTTCTTTTGAATAGATATCGGTTGGGACATATTTTAACATGTCCTGTATAATTTTTGCTTTCCTTACATTTAAAAACTCTCTCTGATAAAGGTCTAGGGGGAGCAACGCTTATAACAACAACCTAATACAGACCATTTCTCAGAAAGAAAAGTGGCACATGAGCAGTAAATTGGTAAATTAAGAAGAGCCCAGACATTAGAGAAAACAAACTAACCCAGTTTCCCTTCACTTCAAAGCATAAGACACAACTTTCAAATATCCACCAAGCAAGATGGACATCAATAATGGACTCAAATTGCACCAACCAAGAAAACAAAAGAAAAAATAACATTTCTTTTTTGATGGTTACCATAAGGTTTAAAATGACTCACAGCTGGCCCTCTAGTGGGTTTTTAGAGGCTGTAGATTATACAGGAGGAGACTGTCAATCTTTTTCCCACAGAGCAAGTGGTGGATGTGAACCACCTGCTTTTGTGTTGACAGCATGACTCATTACCACCAGGCAACTAGAGATAGTAAAAGAAATGTCCTTTTAACCTAGTAGACAATTCTGAAGAATACTTCTTTATCAAGTTCAAATCATTTCATTGTAATTTGCCTCCTTATCCTGCAATCCATAGCTCAGCATCACTCTCTTCTGTTAACATAAAAAACAGGACAGAGAAGCTGTGGTATATTCACACAACACAATACTACACAGCACTGAAAAACAAGGAACTCATAAAATATTACACAAAATGGGTGACCCTGGAGGACATAATGCTAAATTAAATATCTCAGTCACAAAAGGACAAATACTGCATAATAACACTGTAATAAAAACAGGACTGACATGGGAGTTGAGGGGAAATAAAGAAAATGGGATAAATAATGAACATTGCATTGGAACAGTTGAGAGAAAGAACTGTTTAAAGGGAATATATGATTAGGCATTATTTGCATGACAATAGCCTAGAATAAGAGGTGCATAGCAAAGTGGACTGGGGTGGGAGGAAATTATACAACGAGTTAATTTTTTAGAGAAAGTGAACCAGGGTTGGGGGTGGGGGGAGCTGGAGGAAAATGTGCAACAATAAATGAATGGAAATACAAGTCTTCTATAAACTTTTGTTAAAATCAAAATCAAAATTATTTTTAAAAAATAGGACCTTCTGCTTTGTATTAAAGATAACCTTTGAAATTTATAAGAAAAAAACCTGTTTTAAAATTAAACTGAATTATTGATAGGTTTGCTCAGGCTTTCTTATTTTCCTTCTTATTCTCTTTTCCCTTTTCACATGAGATGCAGAATTAATGTCTTTTCCCCTGCAATGGTTCTGATCAGAAAACTAGCATTCAGAGACCCTAGAATACACCCTAAATGAGCAGCCTAGGTGCCTGGCCTCTCTAGCTGTTGGTGGGCGCCATCCAACTGACTACAACTCCCACACAGCAATTTTCTGATTAGCAGATCTGAAGGTAACTTGCCTTCACAGTCTCTGATACACTCAAACTCATTGTTGCAGTCATTGTATCAATTCATCTTTTTTGAGGGTCTTCCTCTTCTCTGATTCCTCACTTTTCCCAGGATGATGTGCTTTCTAAAGGACAACCTCTCCTGACAACACTCCCAAAGTATGTGAGATGAAGTTTCACCATCCTTGTCTCAAAAGAACACCCAGGTTGCCCTCCCTTCAAGACAGACTTATTTGTACTTTTCTCCAACACCAAAACTCTGAGGTATCGATTCTTCAGTCTTCCTTGATCACTGTCTGACTTCCAGATGCACAGGAAGTAACTGAAAAGATCATAGCTTAGATCAAGCACACCTTAGTCTTTAAATTTACAGCGTTGTTCTTGAACACTTTAGAGAGGTTCTTCAAAGCAGGTTTTCCTAATGCAATTTGCCTTTTGATTTCCTGATTATTGTTACTCTGGGTGTTGAAGGTAGATCCAAGTTAAATTAAATTTTTGACAACTTCAATCCTTTCTTCACCTATCATGATATAGCCTCTTTATCCAGTGATGAAGATTTATGTTTTCTTGATGTTGAAATGCAACCCATATTGAAGGCTGCAGGCTTTGATCTTCTGCAGCAAGTGCTTCAAATCTTCACTTTATGCAAGCAAGGTTGTGTTATCTGCATAATGAAATTGTTGATGACTCTCCCTCCAATCCTGATGCCACCTTCTTTTTCTTCTAGTCCAGCCTCTCAGATGATTTTCTCAGCATATAGATTAATAGGTATAGAGAAATCATACAATCCTTCCTTTTCTGATTTTAAACAATGCAATGTTCCCTTGCTCTGTTCAGACAACAGCTTCTTGATCTAGGCATAGGATTTGCATGCACACAATTAAATGTTTTCGGACTCTCACTTCTTAATATTAGCCATAACTGATTATGACCCATTAGTCAAATAAATGTCTTTGCATAGTCAATAAAGTGGCTGTTCCCTGGACTAGTGTCAAGATGCTGTGCTGTCATCCTGAGGCGAGTGGTTTGAGGCCACCAGCTGCTCCATGGGAGAAGGATGGACAATCTCCTCCCATGTGATTAACTGCCTCTGTAAACTCACTGGAGGGTCAGCTATGGGTTGATTCCAATTTTATGGGACACAACAACAATAACAATACAATAAGAGCTTTCAGGTCCTATGTGTGTGACTTCTGTATGAACTTCTAGAGAACAGTCAGCTAGCTAAGGCCTCATTTGAGATGGTCATCTTTAACGCTGCACACACATGTTTCTTGTTTCCTAGACTCCCCAAATTATGCAGTCGAGGCCAGCTTGAAACTCTGTGCATGTTCCCCAAAGACTCGAAAAGTACTTCGGATGGCAGTCATCTTGAAACAACTGTGTGTGTACTTAATTACCCTAATCCCTTCCACACAGGCCAATGGCAGATGAGCCCTCACCTCCTTTCATGAACCAACATGGAGATTTTTCCTTTTGATAGGCTAATTCTTAAAAGCTCCCACCCTCTTCATGAATAAATATGATATACTTTGCCCACCTTCAGAGCCTTTAAGAAAATCATATCCTCCTTCTTTCAACGAAGCTTGGGCTACTGCTGCCTTGTTTCTCCACGTCTCTCCCTGCAAAGTACTTCCCCTCATAAACCTATTTTCCTTACATGGAAAAGCTTGGACTGCTGTTTTGCTATTTTTACTTAATAGGAGGAAAATAAACAATCAACACAACAGAAACCTAAGGGTGACCTCCCTAGAGGGTAAGGAGTTTCTCTGCCAATCCCAAAGGCAGGTGCTTCACACCCCACAGGAAGAAGAAGCCACATTTAAGGAGTGCACACGAAACATTTTCTTGCTGACCATATTCAGGGAGCAGTCTGGCTGCCAAACATGGCAGTGATTGTGAGGAGAGCATTGGGTATCGTCATAGGGTCATTGTAAGGTGGAACCCACTTGATAGCACACAGCAGTAACCTAGGAAGAATATAAGATTACATTATATAAGAATATCATATAAGCCACAGCAAGCCTTACTGCTGGAAATCCTGCATGGGACAAAGGGCTAGGTGCTTGGTTATCAAGGTTGGTAATTTAATCTACCCAGAGGGTCCTTAGAAGAAATGCCTGGTAATGTTCTGAAAATCAGTCACTGGAAACTATATGGACCCAAGTGTACCTGACACATTGGGTCATCCTGAGTAGGACCTGAAGGCACAGCAAGTAGAACCAGAATAAAATACTTTCTTTTCACAGCTTCTGTCACCATCCTAGACTGCTTTTAGGTCCATGTCTACAACTCCTGACCTTATAGCCACAAGACTTCTGCTCTTAAAAGTTTGGTCCTATCTCTTCACAACTTTTCAAATTCACATTAACTCCTCACACATTCTATTCTCTCATCCCTATCCCTCTCTAAAATCTCCTCTTGCTAAGGTTTCCAAAAACCTCCAGGACACATGGTTGGAAGGGTGGAGGGACAGTGCAGGAGAGGAAGACGCTGAATGAGATGGACTGACCCATAACTGGGGCAAAGGGAGTAAGTGTGTCAGAGTCAATGAGACTGGTTCAGGACAGGGCAGGCTTCAGAGCTGTTGTATGTAACAGTAACAATGGCACATAACAAAACAACAACCTGATTCTTAGCAGCATTTGCCAATGCCTCTATCTCATCCCTCCTACCCGTCACCCCTTTTAGTCTCAGTGGTTGTTGTGAAGCAGAACACTGTGACACTGATGTGTTAAATGCGATAATGGTTACCCATGGTGGACAGTGTTTGGTGGAGCTCCCTGATTAAAACAAGCTTGGAAACAGGAGTGACATCCACTTCTGAAATAGCTTGCCTCTAGAAACTCTATGAATGTGGAGAGAGGATGAAAGTTATACAAGTGTTCACGTCTTTCGTTCATAGGGTCATTATGAGTCACCTACAACTCAATGGAACTTAATAACAACAACATCATGTCTTTCTATGTTCCTCCTCTACAAAGTTCTTAGATAAAGATGTTTCATTTGCATCCTTCTTCTCCTGCTCCAACATCTCTTCAAACTAGCAACTTATGCAACGATTTTAAGAACTCCCTGTCAACATCTTTTCTCTAGCACAGACTCTTTTATCTTCTCAGCTCTCTCTATGATGGATAGATAAATGTCCTCCGTTTGTGGCATATGTTACTAAAATATTGCTATCAATACCACCTTCCTTCGGTTCAATGATGTGCTCATCCTTCAAACTTTACAATGCAAACCCCTCTACCAATGAGGCTAGTAGGAGGTGATTAAAATGGCACACATAAGTTCTGAACATAAACAATGTTTCAGAAATCCTTTTGTATATGTGGTACAGGTTTGATTATGCCTAGACAAATATATATTAAGATGATTGGAGAGAAATAGAAATTGTATCAACAATGGCAATTGAGATGCTATTTTTCTTTTTTTATACTTTTATTTTCTATAATGATAAAATATGTTTCACCACCAGGAACAAAAAAGCCAAGAGTCCTTTCATTTTGAGGTGATGCAAAACTTTTGAAAATGGGTAGTGGTTATGGCAACTTAACACAGTGAATGTTATGTGCTGTCAAATCACTTGCCACTCATGGAGATCCTATGTACAACAGCCTTAAACCCTGGTCTATCCAGTGCCAATCTTATTGTCTCTGACACACCTACCTCCCTCATTACCTGGTCACTGAATCAATCCATCTCATGAAGGGTCTTCCTCTCTTGCGTTGTCCCTCCACCCTCCAAGCATGACGTCCCTGTCCAAGGACTGATCTCACCTTGCAACATATCCAAAGTATGTCAGATGAAGCTTCAGAATCCTTGCCTCCAAGGAGCAGCCTGTTCTCACCCTCTCTAGGATGAATCTATTCGTCCTCTTAGCAGTTCATGGTATATTCAATACTCTTCTCCAGCACTACAGCTCAAAGGCATCTATTCTTCTATCATCCCTAGTCACCGTCCAGCTTTCTGATGCATTGCAAGTAATTGCAAAGGCTATGGCCTGGATCAGGAGCACCTTAGTCACCAGGCTGATATTGTTGCTCTTCAGTACTTTGGAGAGGTCTCTGACAGCAGATTTTCCCAGTGCAATTCATCTTAAATTGCATAAGTAAATGATTAAAATAGAAAGCCTTTTAAAAAATATATTTCATTCCAAGATAATTTCACAAAAACAAAAAAATCAAAGCATCTCCATACAAAATGTCAGAAAAGAGATAAGATCAGGAGCTGCTTCAGACTTGTAAAACATTAAAACACTTAGGCCTGGGTTTCTTTCTCTCTCTCGGGTATCTATTAACTCTGGAATCACAAAATTAACAAACCAGAAATTGAAACTGTTAGTGTGAAACACTTTGAGAATTTCCATAAGCTTTCTTTTAAAAAGCATAAATGTCTTTTGTTATGAACACTGTGAAGGTTAAAAACTCAGCTCAACCTCAGACTCACTGCTGTTGAGTCCAAGCTGACCCGTGGCTGTCCCACTGGGTGTAAATCACATAGGAAGAGCCTGGCCATCTTTCTCAGTGGGAGGCCATGGTGGATCTGAACCTTTAGAGAGGCTGCACATACTCCCTATGGACACCACCGCCACAGCTTCCTGAAAGTTAGGGAGTTGTCTGGACAAACTGGCTCTGTGGGTGAGTGAGTAGGGTGCCCCTGCTGGCTCTCCAGGGACTGGATTAGTTCTCAGATCTTAAAAGAACAAGTCTAACATATGGTTCTAGGCAAGTGATTCTCACTTATACATTAAAAAAATTCCATCCTCTACCTGACGTGGAGAAATCTGCACTGGCACTTCAGAGACAAAATCATTAGACACAAGACCACAAGACATGCCCTTGCATTGCCAAGGTCATGATCTTCTGGAAGTTCAAGAGCCTCCTCCCATCTCCAAGTCAGCCCTGAATGCCTGTGTCTCATGGGTACTGTGTAGTTCCCAACTGCCTATGTAAACTCGGATCTTACTTTCTCCTTCTGTTAGCAACTATGAATGATGTGCTTAAACAGATATTTCTTGAACCTGCTCTAGGAAATCACTTGTCAGCTTTGGTACTTGACCTATTTTTAGTAATATACTTTGAGTGGTCCTTAAAGGCATGGTGATGCACAGATGAGTGACAGCATATATATCCCTGGTTATCAACATGAATTTCAGGATATTTACAATCCTTCTTCTTATTCAGTTCCCTGAATATTTCTGAGCCCAAGCCCATTAAGTAAGAGAACTTCAACATTTGTTTGAGTAAAATTCAACAAAGAAAACAAAATACAGGTAATCCTCAAATCTCTTAAACATTTCATGCTTACAGGGCAGTATTTGGGGGACATTATACAAGATGATAAAACTAAGGAATGGTCCACTGGCTTAGAAAAGAGTTAATGCCGGCACTTACTATAGAGTGAGTGCCTAAAGGAATCTTTAGATGAATCCCCTGTAGGAGGTCTGGGACTCACACACACACACACACACACACACACACACACACACAACCAACAAAAAAACCAACCAAAAAAACCTTAGTAAAGACTGCCCTTTAGAACAGCAGACTATAAGTTACTTGAAGACTTTATTTAGTTATCAATGTGGCTGATGAAAATGTAAAAGTCAGCAGTTTGAAAGGAACTAACAATCTGACATAAGCAGTGTTAATGTCCTCACTTGAAAATCATTGGTCATTTGTGCCATACTCCTGTGGTCTCTAAATAAGAGTGAGGTCCTTGCTTGACAGTCCTCTGCCAGGGGCCCAGGACCACAGGACACTGCTGCTGCTGCTGCTGCTACTGGCCCTGCTCTGAGGAAGCCTCTAACTGTCTGGTGACAGATTACACAGGAAGTTGTCTTGCTAACAGAAAGGCCTTGTCTCTCTTACGGTGTGAAATCCACCAGCAACTCTGAGGGAGAAATGTGGACAATCTCCTCCCTTGTGATCTATAGCCTTGGAAACCCAATAGGCCAGCTATGTGTTGGTTCTGATCTGATGGCAATCAGTTTTAGGATTGCCACCCCACTCCCTCCAAGTCGTGGGAATGACTCTACTTTCGTTCGGCACTGCACGGAACAATGAGGACAGGTTACCGTTCACTCCTTTATCTGTAATCCCATGATGGTGTGCCACTGGACATTATGCCACCAGCAGTTCAAGTATCCGCTGGGTCACCAATGATAAACAGGGTTCAGTGGAGCTTCCAGATGCAGACAGACTGTGATGCAAGGCTTAGTGACTGCCTTCTAAAAATTACACAACTAAAACCTATGGATTACAGTGGAACAATGTCTGACTCACTTGTACGGGACACAGCATCAGAATGGACTAATCACTGAAGGACATGCTGTCTGGTGAAGGAAGGAGGTAATGAGGGCAAGGGGGAAGGTTAGCACAATAGGTGCAATGGCCACATGCACATGCCACCAATCTTAAGGTCAATATAGGATTGTACTGTGTTATACATCAGGTATACTTTTTCCCTATCTGCTGGAGCTCTGGTCTGATGGGTAAGGAGTTGTGCTGCCAACCTGAAAGGGAACAGTTCAAATCCACCAGCTTCTCTGTGGGAAAAAGATGGGCAAATTCCTCCATGTGATTTATAGGCTTAAAATACCTGCTGGAGGATCAGCTATGAGTTACTTTCAACTCAAGAGCAATGAGCTGAGTTTAGTTTTATCTAGTGATCTTCTTTGGCCCAAGATCCCTTCCTTTCTTCTCTCTTGAGTCTAGCCAGG
>NW_006399809.1:9019991-9032415 GCF_000299155.1 Elephantulus edwardii | reverse complement strand
ATTAAAACTAATAAAATTTAATAAAATAAAAAAAAAGAAATCTCTTATATAAACTGTAGGTAAAATTAAAAAGTAAAACAAAGGTGGTTCACTTTATTTTTTTAATGAGTGCTGAACATTCCATGGACTACCAAGGTCTGTCCTATAGAGAGTGATACCAAATTGCTTCTTGGACGCAAAGATTTTGAAGCTCCATCTCCAGACTTTGGGCATGTTTGCAGGAAGGAGCAGTCCTTGGAGAAGTGCTTGGAACGGTGCAGGGACAGTGCAGGAGAAGATAATTCTAGAACAAGGTGCATTGACACAGTGGCTGGGGTAAAAGGGTTAGGTGTGTAGGATATGAGACTGGCTCAGGACAGAATAACATTCAGAGTGATTCTTTATAGGGTTGCTATGAATCAGAGTTGACTCAAGGGCACATAACAACAACAATAGGTATACAAATTTCTGATGCCTCACAGCACATAACATTTCCTGAAATTTTAACTTCTTTTGTAATGAGTAGTTTTAGCTCCATCCTCTCATTTTCTTTTATACTAAACATTAGTGATAATGTGTGCCAAATTTATTAACCCACTTTGCTATAATGTTCCTACTCTGTTAAAACGTATGAATTTGAAGAATTTTGAATTCTGCTCTCTTTTATTCCACTTCACCAGGCAAAGCCAGAAATGTTCTTATTTGAAGTTTGTCTGACTTCACCCTTTTTAACTTTGAGAACATGAGTTAATTGGAGTGCTCATGCATCACAGTTATACCTAAATTCAAGATTTGCTAGAAAATGCAATTCTTATCAGTTAGAAGCAATTCAACAGGGGATGCTGTGCTTGGGGAGGGAGATCAAATCATATTCAAATGAAAGTCAAGGTGACTCCCATTTGGCTAAACTTTAAAATAAATGCCATTTCCTTTTCTTCACCTCATCCGATTACACATGGGAGATAATTCACTAGGGGGTGAGGAGATAGCAATCCAGAGATGTTAAAAAAGAAGCAGCTACAACAGCAGCATTTTAAACACTTATCACCTGCCTTCATGGCACTATTTCCAGCAGAGGAAGCCATGCTGCTCCAGACACTTCACTCTGCAGCACTTCAAGAGCTTTCAGCCCTCTTGTAGAGTGTGATAAACAGACTTAATGATAAACAGACTTAAAAGATGAGAAAAATATTATGAAGATATAACCTTTATGACCTCTTTCTTTTTTAAACTGAAGTACAGAGCTAAGACCTCAATAGGTACTTAATCATCTTGGTAAGTTCCTGACTTCTACTGAAATGATGAACACTCTGTGTTCATTAGATTAAAAGCTTCTGCTTCATTCTCAAATTTAAGATGGTTATCTATAAATTAGGAAAGAAACCCAGCAAAATACCTCACATATTGTAGTGGTGTTGGCTCACATAATTGCAGTGTTACTGCATTTCATTGGGATTTCAAGTCTGAGTCCTTCTGAAAGGTCTGTGGTGGCACAAGTAGGTAGAACCCACCAAGCGCTATCATGGAATGAGCCCTGAAGTGGTGATCTGCTCCTGTCAAAACTACAGGCAAGCAAAGGCTAAAGAGCAGCTTCTGTAACACACGTGGCTTCTGTGCGCTGCAGCCAAAGCAATAGTAAGAGGTCTGGTTTTGATCTTACAAAGCACACCCGCATTTGTAGCATCCGGAGAGATCATAAACTATGGTTGAAAATCAGATAGGCTTACCTTCACCATGTTACCTATAATCCTTTGTTTTCTTTGGGGGACATTATACAAGATGATAAAACTAAGGAATGGTCCACTGGCTTAGAAAAGAGTTAATGATGGCACTTACTATAGAGTGAGTACCTAAAGGAATCTATAGATAAATCCCCTGTAGGAGGTCTGGGACTCACAAACAAACACACACACAAAACCAACAAAAAAACCACCAACAACAAAAAAACCTTAGTAAAGAGACTGCCCTTTGGATCAGCAAACTATAAGTTACTTGAAGACTTTATTTAGATATCAAAGTGGCTGATGAAAACGTAAAAGTCAGCAGTTTGAAGGGAACTAACAATCTGACAAATTTGGCTCTAATAATTACTGACTTCTAGATCTAAATGATACAATGAATTTCAGAAGGACAGGTACTTGTTTTGCTTTGTTACCGAGAAGGGGTTCTGGCTCACACTATGGCACTGGACACTGGAATTAAAGTGAGGAGTTCTATCTTCAGGGAGCATTTATCATCTATTTTCTTTGCTGTGGTTTCTCTCTCCCCCCCCCCTTATTAGAAGGTGGGCATATATTCATTTAATAAAAAAGTAGCGTGAGCCTAAAACAAGATCATAGGATGTTTTAACAACCAGATTTGATTACTGCCTCCATCTCCCTGCTACGCTTCCTCTTCTTTGGTGAGGAAATATTGGTTTAAAAGAAAATTTTAGGGAATGAAAACAGTGTGTATCTTCATTGGGATAGCGGTTATACAACTCTATACATTGTTGACAACTTAAAAAACATAGCTTCATATTGTTCTTAGGTTTTGAGCTGGCTCCAACTCAGAGTAAAGCTGTGTACCACAGAGCACATCCTGCCTTCTTCCATGTTTTTCTCAGAATCTCTGCTGGGATGAAGCCCACACTTCTCTTCATTTTGCCCGTTTTGTCTCTTACTGTATACCTAAGAGGGGCACTAGTGGTAAGGAGCTGGACTGCCATCCCAAAGGTAAATCCAAATCCACCATATCCACAAAGTTCAAATCCACTAGTTGCTCTATGGGAGAGAGTTGGGAAATCTCTTCTGATGTGACTTTACAGCTTCTAAAAACTTGCCAGAAGGTCAGCTGTGGCTTGCTTTTGACTTGAAGGCACACAACAACATTAACAATTCCTTAATAATAGAATGTAGACTGGCAAAAGCAATAGGAAGAACAACTAATGTAGACGAGATAAACAGACTATTTCAAAGAACAGCCTGAGAAGACAAAATATCATGACAAAACGTATAAAGAATCGGAGTCAGAAAATCAAAAGGAAGAATGTATTTCTCAAGCTTCAATAACAAGACAACAAATACAAACCTTCAGTTGCAATACTGAAGGATTCTATGGACGATCTTATTGAATGATGCAGGAAGCAACACAAAAAGATGGAAGTAAGACACAGAGCCACTTCACCAAAAAGAATTGACATGGAACCACTTCCAGGAAGTACCAGTCATAAAAAATCAACAGTAACACAGAAGTGAAACATGCACTGAAGAGTCTGGTGAAAAAATAAGGCTTCAGGAATTGATGGGACACTGACTGACATGTTTCAAGAATAAGATGGGAAGTTAAATGTGCTCACTAGTCTATGTCAGGAAATTTGGAAGATATACCACATAAAGGACTACTACATCACCTGAGCTCTGGGTGCCTGTGCATATTCACACTCCCCAACCCACGTTGTACTGTTTTTTGGGGGGAGAGAAAAAATAGAATATGATAGAGTAAAAAAAAAAATCAAATGAAATTAAAATAATATCTTAATTAGAAAAAACTTTCAATGCTAATCTTTTCCAAACTTACAATAATGGAAATTTTTAGACAATATATTCTCTGTCCCCTACCTAAACAGTGGGACAACAGTTTTATTCCTTTGTATTATTTTTCATCTATAGAATTATTTTGCTCTTATACCTCTACATAGCTTTCCTCATATAGTTGTTGGTTAACAACAGGAGACACAGAGACACAAATGTTAAAATACAGGTTAATACACACCCACTCATACCCTGCAGAACAGAGTTATTTTATAGGGTTTCCAAGCGATACATCTTTCAGAAGGTGGCCTGTCACCCATCTTTTTCCCTTAGAGAGGTTGGTGGGTTTGAACTGTTGGTTTTTAGTTAACAGCCAAGTGCTTCATTACTGTATCCTTAGGGCTCTTTCATAAAGATAAGGCCACAATTTACTTTCAGATTATATCCAGTTCAGTAGAATCATAATAGTTCAGTAAAATCATAGTGTCTAGAACAAGGTGCCCAAATAGAAGGAAAAATGGAACAAAACTCAAAATTACATACCTACACACACAAAAAGGATGATGCTCATTGTTCTGACAGAGAGTGGTAGAAGTCTGAGACTGTAGTCATTAATCTCTCTCCAAGCCTGAAATTGTCATCACGTTGTGGCTCTCAACCTGCAGCCAAACAATGGTCAAGTGAGGAAGTGAGCAGGGCAGAACGCATTGCGGAGAACCACCAACCAGACAAGATCAAAGAGGAACACCTGCTCCAGAGACCAAGCTTAGAAGGCAGAAAGGGATTAAAAAGGACAAATGGAAACCAGGAAGAAAGAGGAGGTGGGAGACAAATGGTATTAATTCATATCATGAAACACAAAGTGTTATTTATTGCTGAGAGGAAAACCAAGTTGCTCTGGACACTTTCACTCAAATCACAATTAAATGTTAATTAAAACAAACAGTAGGAAATCAGCTCATTGTGGTCCTTTGTCCTTGGGGCATAGAGGCTGTTCCATTTTCTGGAATGGAGGGTCCCCAGTGCCTTGAAAGCTGGCTGGAGAGAGAAATGCCAGAGAGCCAAGGCACACAAAGGAGGTAGCATGCCTCCTTTAGGGAGCTGTGAATGCCTTTATCAACATAAAATGCATGCTGGTTTTGGTTCGTAGTTTTGTTTTTTTTGGAGATGTGTTAAAAGTAAGGTCAGAGAAGGAGACAGAAGCTGATTATGGAGCCGGTAAAGGCCTGAAGCAATAGGGGTTTCCCACAGATCTCTGTCTGAGTGGGAGTGAATGACTATTCAATGATTTTCTTATTAGTCGGGATCTCAAAATTACTTTCTCATGCCCCACTTACTCCCATTTCCCATTCTCTCGACTGTGTGGACTAAGCTGAAGAGAAATGAAGGGCATTTATCATTTAACTAGCCATTTCTACTTAGGTTTGAAATGGTTAGATTTTTACATAAATAGTGGATGATGACTTTTCATTTGGAAATGTTTTCAAAATTGATTAAAACACTGAAATAGACCAGAAACACAGAAGCAGTTTTCAGATTCAAGCTTCAGGAAGGGACGTCTGTAGTAACATTCAGCAGCTAGTCAAGGGCTACGAGCCCTGTGCTTTTACTTTAGGGCATGTTTGGAGGTTCTCTCTCACATATATGTACACAATATCATGTAAAAAAAAATTAAGTTTTTGCCAATCCATAAAGAAACTCTTCTGAGAGAAACCAAAATAAAATAAAAAACAAAAAAAACCCACCCACCCACCCCTGCTTTTCTTGAGTCTCTATGACCAAGGTGAGCATACCACATGACACCAAGTAGAAGTGGTAAGGGGCGTTTACTTAGCTGCCATTTTTTTTTTTGGTGGAGACAAGCTGTCTTTATTGCTGGGGGCTGGGGCGGCCGGTGCTCAGGTTGGTGGGGCGGGTTCGCTTCCTCTTCACCAGCACAGGCTTCTTCTGGCTGCGTAGGATGGCGCTGGCCCTGCGGATGGCGGCCATGCGCAGGTTGGGCCGATACTTGTTTTTTTTTTTTTTTTTCAATGCAATAGACATTATTTTATTCAGGGAGCCCTGCTGGCACAGTGGACAATGCTCTGCTATTTAACAAAAATTCAGTGGCTGGTACCCTCAGCCTCTTTGACAGGAAAGATGTGGAAGTTGTCTTCCATGAAGATTTGCAGCCTTGAAATATCTTTTTTTTTTTAAATTTAGGTTGTTTATTTTTCATTTCAATGAACATCTACAGAGATTTTGGGATTCCATTCATTCATTGTTGCACTATTCTCCCCGCACAAACCCCTCCCCCCTCCCCCCCATATTCGCACAATGGAACACTATGCTGCATTGAAAAACAAGGAACTCATGCAATATTATTCAAAATGGGTGAACCTGGAGGTCATTATGCTGAGTGAGGTATCTCAGTCACAAAGGGACAAATGCTATATGGTGCCACTGTTGCAGAATGAGGCTGGCATTGGGGTGGGGGTAAGATTGAAGTCGATACTTGTTTTTGCGGATCATGTGGCGGATGCTGCTGAGCGTGGCCCGGGCGTTCTTGTGGATGGTGGTCGGCACGTAGGAGGTGGCCGGCTTCCTCTGGCCTGACCTCCGCTTCATCACCACCACGACCCCCTTGTTGTCGGGGGCCGACTCCACGCCCACGGTCTTGCGGTGGATCAGCCCATTGTAGCGGAAGGAATTGCGGGCTTTGAGGTTATTGGGCTCGGTGCTGTAAGTCTGCTTGTTCCTTTTAATCAAGAAGCTGGAGCAGTTACGCACGACCATCCATTGCAGATGGGCAGACATGGCGGCAGCTCCTATCGCAGCTGCGGCTGGAGGTGGAAAGAGACATGCAGAAGGAAGAGGTTGGCTGCAATTTTTATGGCAAGAGATCATCGACTTTTCCTTCCATGGTGGACAAACCACCAACCTTTGGGTTAGTCCTCAAAAAGCAAATATTTTAAGAACAAACCTAGGAATATAACTAAGAGGCAGAAATGGTGCCCACAGCAAAGGGCGAAGTCTTGCAGAAGTGGTCTGCCGTTGAGGCTCTATCTCCCTGAATTGCCTCACTGCATGGGGGCAATTCACTCCTTACAAGAGCATGTCTGAGTCACAGAATACATCTCAGAAACACCTCCCAAAACAATTCTCATTGAGACTGAGTCTGTGCTAACTCTAAGCACCTCAACAGCATGGAGCAGAAACATGTCACAGGGGACCGAGCTTGAAACCTGTAGAGAAGTGAACTGTCATAGCATTTCTTCCTGCAGAGTAGTTGCTGGGTTGAACTGCCAACCTCGAAGTTAACAGTCAAGTGCTTAATCCCTGAACTACCAGCGCTCCATATAAAGTGTGAGGTACATGTATGTATCAACATGAACACAGAGTTCTACTGAGTCAATTTAATTTCAAGATGAATTGTCTCACATGAACACTTTTGTGTTTTTTCAGCTGAGATTCATAGTACCAAACCTCCCCCCCAAAAAATATCCCTTTCCCCCAAAACTCCCATGCTTTGTATTGCAACTCAGCAGACACATCCAGATAAATGCAAATCATTAGATTTGGAGAAATGCTTGCCTTTGCTTCTCGTGTGGCACCTTAATAAGTATTTCACTTAAAAACATTACTGCAAATTTGCCAATGAGTTTGTTACCATTGATGAATCACTATTGGTAATTACTTCAAAAGTTTAAGCACTTTCTTTGCCTCCTTCTGTGGTTGATGTTGTCGTTATGTGCCATCAAGTTGCTGTGACTCACAGCAACCCTGCGAACAATAGCTCTGCCCCAGGCCTCAGTTGCTAAGTCAATCCATCTCAGCCAGAGTCTTCCTCTCTTGTGTTGTCCCTTCACCCTTCCAGGTCCTTTTCCAAGGACTGGCTCCTCTTGGTAACGTGTCCAAAATATGTGAGCTTCAGCTCACATATTTTGCCTCCAAGGAGCAGCTCTGCTTCACCTTCACCAAAACAGACCTGCTGTTCTCCTAGCAGTTCAAGATATGTTCAATACTCTTCTCCAGCAAAACTCAAAGGCATTGATTCTTTTTCCATCATCTTTAGTCATCGTCCAGCTCTCTGATGCACAGCAAGTAATTGTAAAGACCATATCTTGAATCAGGCACACCTTAGTCTCTAGACTGATATCACTGCTCTTCAACACTTCAGCGAGCTCCGCAAGAAGAGATTTTCCCAATGTAACCCATCTTTTGATGTCCTGAATGCTGGGGCCAACTGTGTTGATTGTGGAACTAAGTAAGCTAAAACTGTTAACAATCTCAATCTTTTCTCCATCTATCATGATGCAGCTTTCTTATTTCTTGAGACAAAATCCTGCAACATTTTATGAACTCTTCAAAAGAAGAAATCAAGTAACTAAAAATCTTGATTTGAGTGGAATAGGTTTCTTTTTAAAAAAATGTGAAAGAAATTATTAAGTATCAATACATGTAACTCCCTAGGACAAGTGAAATTAAGAAAAGGAGCCCAAGGGCCCCCTCATTACCACCTCATAAACTTCAATAACAAGTCTTCTAAGAGAGAAGAAACATAAGCCAATAGCCAGAGGATTTGTTTTCATTAATTTCTCATTATCTGAAAGTCAATCTATAAGTAGCCAAGATAGCCTTCTAAATGTCATTCCTTACAATTCTGGAATTTCCTCAAGGTTAGAGACAGGAAAGAAATGTGGGTTCTACTTGAAAATAAAGAGAACAGAGATCTTTAACCTCACTGGTGAGAATCTGGCAGAAGCAGGACTGTTATCTGATCTCCTTCTCACTATGAGGAACATCTGTGAGCCTGGGGGAGGGGAGGTTACCCCAGCACCCACCAGTAAGCCATCCTCTCATCTCTGACATGCTTGATTGAGTGCAGGGACCCACAAAAATCACACCTTCGCTCATATAAATCTACACCATCTCCCTATAATTTTGCCATGTTATAATCAATCTGGCATCAATATAGCTACATCTTTCAGGTATCCATCCATTAATCTTAATGTCTTTCTATATGTAATTACCTGCTATCTCATCATCTCAATTAAGTCCTTTAGGTTTCTGAACTTTGTGCCTAAATCTACATGGGCTTTTCAGTGCAGTAAAAACGCTTCCATGTATCTAGGGGTCAGTTTTGGAAAAGGATGAAAAACTGTGAAATTTCAGAACATTTGACACAGGGCTTCTAAGAATTAATTGTCAGGAAATAATCAGATGAAATTATAAAGATGTTCGTCTCAGTTTTTTCTCTCACTGAAAGTGCAAATATCTTGACTAATCAGAAATAAAAGTCTGATCAAATTAATCAGAATAGACCCACATAATGAAAGACTAAGGAGCCATTAAATAAAACTATGTTTGACTTTGGGAAAACAGTCACATTATACTAATGTGAAAGTAGTATACTTTAATCTCATTTCAAAAACAAAAAAGTATGAAATGCTACATATCAGTGACATATACTTTTTTGGAAGTAGAGCAATAGATGACTATTAGGTTTATTCCTCAGCACTTTTAAGTGTTTTCACAACGAGCATATAAATACAAGCATGCATTGTTTGATTCAGTATCACTGGTAGACATTTAGGAAATAAAAGCATTATAAATATGAGCAAAGACATAGAGAGATAATGCCCACCTGATTTTAACTTCCTGTCCACATTCTCTTTCTGCCCCACTATAAGGCAAAACCCTTTAGAGAGGCATCCATACAATTGCTTGTTACATATGTGCAGTCAAGGACCTGTTTGTTAGAGTTTAATGGTTAATCATTTTGATTAGCAATATATATTTTTGTTAACTATAATACAATTTCATTACCAGAAAAATGGATATCTGATTGCATGTTGGTAGCATAGTTAAATTAATGAAAAAAAAATTTAAAATAATTATTATGTGTAACCCACCCAGTGATGCAGAGAGAGAACTGAACAGAGTCACCTGATTCAATGCCCCTGTTTATCTGCTCACAGTCAAACATCCAATCAGGCTTTCTCATCACCATCTCCCTGAAACCATCTGTGTTCAGGTCACTCCTGACATTTCTGTTGTTATAATCAATGTCTATCCTCAATTTTCATTGAACTTCACTGCATGCAGCATTTAATATTACAGCTTTAAATATTATCTACATGTTGTTGGAGAATCCTTGTGTAGTGCATATGATTATATGCTCAGGTGATAACTAAATGGTTAGAAGTTCAAGTTCACCTAGAAACATGTTGGAAGAAATACAAGGTGAGTCATTTAAAATCCTATGGAACACAGTTCTGTTATGACCTCATGGGGTTGGGATAAATCAGGTTAGATTCTACTGCAATCGCTACTTATTGATAACACCCAAAGTTAAACTGCTTGCCCAAAACCATTTCCTAACTCAAATATTCAACTATTAAATCAATATTTGCATTTCAATGTCTAAAAGGCATTAAAAATTGACATGCCCATAATGGAACTGCTGATCTTTTCAGTCCTTCCCATCAGCCTTGATAACAACTCCATGCTTCTAGCTGTCCATCACTCACCTGTATATATCACACCTCACACCCAGTCTGTCAGGAAAATGCCTGAATCTCCTGCTAACATATATTCACAAATCAACTACTCTTCAGTATCTCTACTGCTCACACCTTGAGCAGTCTAAGATGCCATTAGTCTTCTACTTGTTCATTATAGGAGCCTTGCAACTGGTCTCCGCATATCTACCTTTCCCTCTCCAACAATCTAATCTTAACAGTTGCAGTCTGCTACTACATCTACTCCAACTCATCATAGATTGTTTCATCTCCAGTACTCTAGAGATGTTATAAGAAGGGAGTGGTCCCTTGGTAAAAGAAAAATTCTTCATAAAGTAGAGACTTCAATGAAAAAAGGAAAGGCTCTCAATACAATAGGATGACAAAATGGTTTCAACATTGGGCTTAGATATCTAAGTGAGAGGACAAGGTAGGATGAGGCAGTGCTTCATCTGCTGCGCAGTGTTGTTCTAACTGGGAACTGACACAGAGGCATCTAAACACAACACGTTTCATAAAACTCTCCCAATTAACTCTGATGCACAGCCAAATTCAAGAATTACTAGTACAGATTACACAAGGCAGAAGTGCAAAGAAACCAGCAGATTTTTCTCCTTAAAAAAATAAAGTGCAAGTCATTCTCCTTACTCACTCTATGAGAAAACAACATAGAAATATGTAATTACGATGCTCAAAATAGTTTCTTTTAAAAAGTAAAGAAATGATTCACACTTCTAAAGATGCTTAGGCCACAGGTGCAATCTGCTGTGGTGGCCAAAACCCTTGGAAAGTCAAATTAAGGGAAGTCGCACTGAGCACAATTGTTTGCTGGGCTCCAAAGCTGGATCCTCTTCTCTCTAGGCAGCCAGGAAGGATCCCTGGGATACAGCGAGAGGTGCATCCCAAGGATGAACACAGCCAGTTGGCCTGCCTTTGGAAAGAGGCCACTTCCCTGAGTGCAGGAGCCATTCCAGGGTACTTGGCTCCCCCCAAATCCTGCTGGCTGGCTGCCCCAGTGGGGAAGGAAGTATCTGTGAAGAAGCACCACTGACTGACCTTCCTGTGTCCTCACTGAAGTCCTGCCCCTACCAGAGACCTAGCTCATTTCCCTGTGGATAAGGCAACCAGAGGCAAGCCCAGGAGTTCCATGGATGCACTTAGGGTAATGAGTTAGAAGTCATACACTCAGTATAATGTCCTCCATGGTCACCCATTTTGTATAATATTTCATGAGTTCTTTGTTTTCCAGTGCTGCATAATATTCCATGTGTGAATATACCACAGCTTCTGTATCCATTCATTTGTTGATGGGAACTTGGGATGTTTCAAACTCTGTTATTGTGAACAAAGCAGCAATAAACATGGGTTTGCATATATCTGCTGGGTAGCAGTTCTCATTTCTTTAGGGTATATTCCCTGTAGTGGAACTGCTCTGTCAAATGGTATTTCTATTTTGAACTTTTTGAGAAAGTGCCATATTGACATTACGATGAGTGAAATACCTTAGTCATAAAAAGACAAATATTACATAATGCCACTGCTATGAAACAGGACTGACATGGGGGTTGGGGGGAAGCTAAGAAAAGAGGGGATAAATAATGTACACGACATTGAAACAGATGAAGGAAAGAACTGTGTAAAACAAATATATGATTAGGTATTACAGGCATGACAAGAGTCCAGAATAAGAGCTGCACAGTAAAGTGGTCTGGGGGAGTGTGTGTGTATGTGTGTGTGTGTGTGTGACTGTATAATAATGAACTAATTTTTTCCCAAAGAAAAAAACCAAACTGAGAGAAGGTGCAGGAAGGAAAATGTGCAAAAATGAATGAATGGAAATCCAGGTTCTTTATAAACTTATAATAAAATCTAAATTTAAAAAAAAATTGTACAGCTCTCTGCTCTGAATAGATCCTTTCCCCCCTTACTGGAGAACATATTACATGGTTTTTATGTAAAATGTCAATATTTTCTGATACAAATGAGGATGCAGTGGGCTTTCTGAATCAAGCCATCCTGAGGAGGAGGGGAAGGGGAGAACTGGGCCCCTCTGTGTGAATCTCCCCCATGAACTTCAAAAGAAGAAAAATGGACTCATATCTGGCAGGTTTGCTGATAAAGTACCAAGTTCCTAAACATGTAGTGACATCTGTAGAATTATTTTTGAAACCCACTCTGAAGGAACCAGTAAACTATAATACTGATTCAACAGATACTTTCTAATATTAAATGCAGACCATGCACAATGTATTTCACATCACTCTGGGTCTTACTTTCAGCAAGGAAAACATTCTTTAAAAAGAAAATACTGAAGTATGTTAACAATGAACAAATAGGAGCACACTATATAATTTTATCTCATTATATGGGCAAAGAGCTGGAGTCAGAAAATCAAAAAGGTCAAACTTGCTCAGCATTTCTTTTTTTTTT
>NW_006399809.1:9017072-9018566 GCF_000299155.1 Elephantulus edwardii | reverse complement strand
AGAAGGTCCCATTCATCTATGTTATCTTCTCCTGGTTGTAGCTTTTCCAGGATACTGGGAAGACTGTTTATGTTGTGGAATAGGACTTCTAGTGTTGTTTCTAGCTTTTCTGTAATGAATTTCATAGTCCTTGGTTTTAGTCCTAGGTCCATGATCCACCTTGAGTTGGTTTTTGTGAAACTGAAGATACTGAAGAACAAATTCAAGCCTCGAGCTGCAATACTTAATGATCCTTTAGACAAAATATTAAATGACAAAAGAAGCATTAAGAGAAGATGGAAAGAGTTACTGTACCAAAAAGAGTTGGCTGACACAGAAAAATTTCCCAAAACAACGTATAAGCAAGAGCCTGTGGTGATGAAGGAAGAAGTTCAAGCTGTTCTGAAAGAATTGGCAAAAAAACAAGGCCCCAGGAATTGATGGCATATCAATTGACATATTTTAATAGACAGATGCTGCCCTGGATTGAAGCTCAATGTTAAGAAAACAAAGATTCTTAGCACCGTGCTGATTGGCAGCATCATGATAGATAAGGAAAAGATTGTACTTGCTAACAGCTTTAGTTTGCTTCTCTTCACAATCAACACTTTTGCTACCAGGATCCAGGAAATCAAAAGACAAACTGCATTGTGAAAGTATGCTGTCAAGGACATCTCCACTGTACTGAAGAGCAATGATGTCAGTCTGGAGATTAAGGTAAACTTAATCCAGGACACGGTCTTCACAATTACTTGCTATGCATCAGAAAGCTGGACAACGACAAAGGAGGATAGAAGGAGAATTGATGCCTTTGAGCTGTGGTGCTGGAGAAGAGTGTTGAATATACCATGGACTGCTAGAACAAACAGGTTTGTCCTAGAGAAAGTGAAGCTGGAATGCTCCTTGGAGTCAAGGATTCTCAAGCTCCATCTGACCTACTTTGGGCATGTTGCAAGTAGAGACCAGTCCTTGGAGAGTAGCATTATGCTTGGGAGGGTAGAAGGAGAGTGCAAGAGAGGAATATGCTGGATGAGATGGATTGACTGGGTTTTTGGGGGTAGGTGTGTCAGAGACATAAGGTTGGCTGAGGATAGAACAGGATTCAGAGCTGTTCTACAAAGTGTCGCTATGAGTTGCAGGCAACTCAATGGCACATAATAACAAAAACAACAGGGGCAGTTCCTGATTTACACCAGGTCTTCCTTCCAACAATCCAGACACTATGTGGATTCGGAGGTAAGTAAAATATACCTTTGATTTCTTTTTCAACTTTTACTATTATTATCATTTATTACCAGTATCTGTATAAATTTAATTATCTATTTGCCTTTGGCAAATAGATCGTTCACAGCTTCAGTTTGCTCGGCTCCACAGTCAACACTCTTGGCACCAGCAGTCAGGAAATCAAAAAGCGTTGAAAGTCTGCTGTTAGGGACCTCTCTAAAGTACTCAGGAGCAACAGTGTCTCTCTGGAGACTAAGGTGCGCCTGATACAGGCCATGGTCTTTGCAATCG
>NW_006399809.1:9011777-9016652 GCF_000299155.1 Elephantulus edwardii | reverse complement strand
GACAGAGCAGGGTTTAGGGCTGTTGTGCATAGGGTCGCTATGAGTCGGAAACGACTCAACGGCACATAACAACAACAACAACATTTGTCTTTGGGAATTGGCAGCATTATATATGCTATCAGATTGGGAAACATCTAAGTCAAGGACTAAGGATTCACACAGAAGCCTGTGTGACCAAGAGTTGCTTCACCTCACCCAGAGATTTAGAATTCTTATTTGTAAATGGAGATACTGTGACAGCATAGATAAATATATGCAGAGTGTTGACCTCAATACAATGTAAAAAGCACTTCACAAATAGCACATTATTATTAATACATTTTAAAATGTTTCTAGCAATCTTCAAGTCAAACAGTGGCTCCTGATTAAAGTTCAAGTGCCTAAGGCTGGGAGACCTGATTTGCATCTACCTCCTAATGTATTTATTTCAATAATCAGGTTGATCTTTACATCCAAAGTCCACGGAAGCCAAGCACTTCCCGGAAGTGTGTAAGATTTCTTGGGGCTGTTGTATATAATTTGTTCCTTCACTCATGTATTTTATGTTTTAAAAATCGTAGAGTTCAGCATTTCATCACCACTTCTGTGCAGTTTGTTACCCTGATTTCTGCAGTCTCATTTCTTTTGTGATCTTAATTCTGATTCACTGTTTATTTGCATCTTGAAGCACTACCCTCCAATTCTACACTGCTCTTCACATTAATATTCCCCTTTCCAATTCACTAGGCCTGTTTAGAAAATAGCCTGTTTCATAATAATCCAGGGAGCAGTTGTTATTACTTCCCTGGGGAAAAAATGGCTAGAGTAAAACTTTTTTACATTTTTAAAAGAAAATATAAAGATTTTTACATTTCACAGTTTTGTTTGATTTTATAGACAGGAAAAGAATATAATGCCAATAAGCCTATTTTGTTGTCTGCTGGGATCGCATTACTTGTTTTCTTAAAATGCATTCTTTTAAATAACACTGCTTCTCTTTAAGGGACCTTTGGTGGCCTAGTTAGTGGGTACGAAAGGTGCTCCCAACCCAAATGCAGGAAGTTTGAATCCATCAGCGGGCAATCACTTCCATGGGATTTACGGCTTCTAAGAACCCTGAAGAGTAACCATGAGTCAGTGTCAGCTCAGTGGCAATAAGGTGTTTCTTTTGAGAGCTTCTCTACATAAAAAACAAACAAACAAACAAACAAACAAAAAACCTACCAGCAAGAGTTGCCACCCAGCCAGTCCATTCAGAATCCACCTTACCATTACCATATGTGCTCATAGCATAACTGTGCTCCACAGGGGTTTCAATGATTGATTCTTTGAAAGTAGATCACCAGGCCTTCTGTCCCCACCACCCTTAAGGGAGCAGCACATCACATTAATCATTCACTCATGCAGGGACTGCTTATCCAGGAAGTATAAAAAGAAGATGGAAAGAATACACTGAGTCACTGTATCAGAAAGAATTGGCAGACACAGAAGAATTTCATTAAACAACATATGACCAATAGCCTATGGGGATGAAAGGAGTAGTTCAGGCTGCTTTGAAGGAAACAGGAGAAATAAGGCCCCAAGAATAGACGGTAAACCAATTGACATATTTCAGCTAACACATACTGCCCTGGACATGCTCATCAAATTGTGTGAAGAAATCTGGAGAACAACCACTTGGCCAACTGACTGGAAGAGATCTATATTTGCTCCCATTCCAAAGAAGGGTGACCCAAGAGAGTATGGAAGCTATAGAACAATCTCATTGATTTCACATGCAAGCAAGATTCTACTGAAGAGTATACAAAAACGACTGGTACAGCGCATCAGCAGAGAACTGCCCGAAGTCCAGGCTGGTTTTAGAAGGGGTCGTGGTACTAGGGATATTGTAGCTGATGTTAGATGGATCTTAGCTGAAAGCAGGGAATACTAGAGGAAGGTATATCTGTTTTTCATAGACTATGGAAAGGCGTTTGACTGTGTTTCTGACTCTGAGAAGACTGGGAACCCCAGAACACTTGATCGTTCTAATGCGAAACCTATAATTGGACCAGGAGGCAGTAGTCAGAACAGAGCAAGGGAACACTGCATGGCTCAAAATTGGGAAGGGCGTACACCAGGGATGCATGCTATCTTCATACCTTCTCAACCTGTATGCAGAACAGATTATCCAGCTGGGCTCTATGAGGAGAAATGTGGGGTCAAGATTGGTGGAAGATCTATCAACAATCTGCGTTATGCAGATGACACAACCCTGCTTGCTGAAACTGAGATGGACCTGAAGCGCTTGCTGCAGGGGGTCAAGGACTGCAGCCTCTAATATGGATTGAGGGTCAATATCAAAAAGACAAAGATTCTCACCACTGGACCAATTGGCAGCATCAGGATGGATGGTGAAAAGATTGAGATTGTTCACAGCTTTAGTTTTTTTTTACTCCACAGTCAACACTCTTGGCACCAGTAGCCAGGAAATTAAAAGGCGTATTACCATGGGAAAGACTGCTGTTAGGGACCTCTCTAAAGTACTGAAGAGCAATGGTGTCTCTCTGTGGAGACTAAGGTGTGTCTGATACAGGCCATGATCTTTGCAATCACTTGTTATGCATCAGAGAGTTGGACAATGACCAAGGAGGACGGAAGGAGAATTGATGCCTTTGAGCTGTGGTACTGGAGAAAAGTATTGAGAGTACCATGGACTGCTAGGAAAACAAACAGATTCATCCTGGAAAGGGTTAAACTGGGCAGCTCCTTGGAGGCAAGGATTCTGAGGTTCCGTCTAACATACTTTGGACATGTTGTAAGGAGGGACCAGTCCTTGGAGAGGGATATCATGCTTGGGAGGGTGGAAGGACAGCGCAGAAGGGGAAGGCCCTCTATGAGGTGGATTGATTCAGTCACTTGGGTAATTAGGATGGGAGTGTCAGAGACAGTGCAACTGGCACAGGACAGAGCAGAGTTTGGGGCTGTTGTACATATGGTCGCTATGAGTTGCAAGCGACTCAACAGCACATAACAACAACAGCAACATATCTAAGTATTAGGTTTTTAGATAACTCCCACTCATGGTGCTGCTACAAAACCAGATAGGAAGGAAGGTGGCTAGAATTTTGGGAGGGTCCTGAGAGCAACATGATTTACGAGAAATCAGGTGGTGGTTAATCTCTCTGAGCTGAGCTTGGGCATGCATAGGTTCTGGGTTCAGCTTCAGATGATGCCTCAGCTGGCATGGCCTGTACACCTTCTCCCACAGCACTGCTGGAGGGGTATGTGGCTCAGCACGGTGATCAAGTAGCCGTGCTCTAAAACAGCAGGCCAGTGTTAGACTGGATTTCAAACCATTATCTTCATAGTGTTAAAAATGTGTTTTTAAAAAGAAAACAATTTTTTATCTGGCCATAAAAGGTAGACATTTTCCTAATAATAGGACTGTGTATGGAAGGTGACCAAGAACCATGGGAACGTCATGAAATGGTAACGTGGTAAGTGAATCAGGGGAGAGATATATAAAGCACTTTGGACTTTGTGGAAAAATTTTCAATGTTTTTAAAAAACACAAATATTTGAATTTATATTCTTTAAATACAATTCATTTTGTTATAAAGTCAACTTTCTCAAATTAATTCTCATCTTCTTGCACTTCCAGAGAAATACCAGAATCATGGAAGTTTCCACACCAAATTTCTCTGGTACTTTTGAATGAGATATGAGCTTGTAGACTAACTTGGAGAAATCGACATGTTTTTTACAGCACTAATATTTTCCCACCAGGAATAAAGTATTTTATTTATTTGAAGTTTTTATTGTATGTTACAGTAAAATGTTATAGTTTTCTTCCTTTTAAAAGTCTAAGGCATCACCTATTAGAAGTATTATGAAGCAATTTACATTTTTGTTGCTACTGCTAATGAGATTACTCTCTCCCCATTCTTTAATGATCTAATTACTGCAGGCATACAGAAAAGCTATTAAATTTTACTTATCTGGTATCCAGTGACTTCTCTAAATTACATTAATTCTAACAACCTTTTGGTTGATTTTCCAGGGATTTCTGGATTTGCAATCTTATTGTTTATGATTGAAAACACTTTTATTTTTTAAGGAGAGATGATAACTAGAGAATATCAGGCATTTACTTTAATTTCCGTTTTTGTGGGCAGGCTGTTTTGCAGTCACTATGTTAAAAATGCTGGCTTGTTTACAGTAGTTTTACTACAGTACTGTGTCCTACTTCACAGTAAGAATATGCCCCACTCTATAATCTTTCACAAATGGCATTAAATGTTATTAAACACAGTGTTAGCATCAACTGAAATTAGCATGGGCATTTTCCCACCGTGACCTTATTTGTGTGAGAGGGTATGTTGATCTATCTTCTATTATTGAGCTCTTGTTCCCCTGGGACACAGAGATTACTGAGCTGAATTCATGTAAGGTCGAGCCGGCTCAACCCCAGGCTTATTTATACATGTGTTTAGCAAACCCTCACAATCCATTTGTTTTATAAATTTTATTTTTCCTTGTTTTCATCTTATCTTTATTTTTCAGTCACCTTCATGTAAATGTACACACCACTTTAACTTTTAAGATAAATACAACCAGGAATTTAAAAGGAAATAATAATTATTAATAAAGAAAAAAAGTATCACAAAAAAGAAGGAAGGATAACGTGCTCCAATAGTTCAGAAAAGAGTATGATGTTCCCCCCACATTTGGGAAACAGTAGGAGTTAAAGAGAAAAGGCACTGAGGTGAACCTAAAGGCAATTCTTCCTACAATGCAGATCAAATAGAGGTTTGTCCTTTTGTGACTGGGATATTTCACTCAGCATAATGGGACTGTCCTTGGGGTTAGGGAGACACTGAGTAAGATGGGTTCAATAATGTATACTGCACTGAA
>NW_006399809.1:8953713-9007960 GCF_000299155.1 Elephantulus edwardii | reverse complement strand
ATCACTTGTTATGCATCAGAGAGTTGGACAGTGACCAGGGAGGATAGAAGGAGAATTGATGCCTTTGAGCTGTGGTGCCGAAGAAGAGTACTGAGAATACCATGGACTGCTAGGAAAACACACGGATTTGTCCTGGAAAGGGTTAAAGCGGGTGTCTCCTTGGAGGCAAGGATTCTGAGGCCCCGTCTAATGTACTTTGGACATGTTGTGAGGAGAGACCGGTCCTTGGAGAGTGACATCATGCTTGAGAGGGTGGAGGGAAAGCGCAGGAGAGGAAGGCCCTCTATGAGGTGGATTGATTCAGTGACTGGGATAATCAGGATGAGAGTGTCAGAGACAGTGTGACTGTCACAGGACAGAGCGGAGTTTAGGGCTGTTGTACATAGGGTCGCTATGAGTCGCAAGTGACTCGACGGCACATAACAATAACAAACAACAATATCTCTTAATTACAGATCATTTAGGAATCTAGGCTTTACGAAGACAAATGTGGTATCAGGATTGGAGGAAGACTCATAAATAATCTGTGTTATGTAGATGACACCACCTTGCTGCTGAAATTAAGGAGGACCTGAAGCACTTGCCGTGGAAGGTCAAGGACTGCAGTCTTCAATACAGATTTAAGCTCAACATCAAGAAGACAAAGATTCTCATCACTGGGTCAATTGGCAGCACCATGATAGATGGAGAAGAGATTGAGGTTGTTAACAATTACAACTTGCTTGGCTCCACAATCAACACTCTTGGCACCAGCAGTCAGGAAATCAAAAGATAAATTGCACTGGGAAAATCTGCTGTCAGGGACTTCTCCAGAGTACTGAGAAGCAATAATGTCAGTCTAGAGACTAAGGTGAACCTAATTCAGTCCATAGTCTTTGCAATTACTTGCTATGCATCAGAAAGCTGGACAATGACAGAGGAAGAAATGTTGCCTTCAAGTTGTGGTGCTGATGGAGAGTCTTGAACATAATAACATGGACCACTAATTTCAGGGACCTCTCCAGAGAACTAAAATACAACCATGTCATTCTGGAAACTAAGGAGCGCCTAATCCAGGACATGGTCTTCACAATTTCTTGCTATGCATCAGAGAGGTGACAGTAACAAAGAAGGACTGCAGAAGAATTAATTGATGTCTTTGAGTTGTGGTGTGGAGAAGAGTCTTTAATATACCATAGACTATAAAGAAAATAAACAGATCTATCTGGGTGAGGGAAGTGGAGGCCACATTTTTATGCAATAAAATTTGTAAATTGAAAAAAAAAAAAACCATCAAATTTCTCCTTGGAGGCTAGGATTTTGAAAATCCATTTCACATACTTTGGGCACGTGGCCAGGAGGGACGTATTTTTAGAGAAGGACATCATGCTTGGAAGGGTTGAGGGACAGCACAGGAGAGGAAGACCCCGGATGATATGGGTTGATACCATAACTGGGACAATGGGGGTTGGTATGTTGGAATCAGTGAAACTGGTTCAGGATAGGGCAAGCTGCAGAGCTGCTGTACATAGGGTCACTATGAGTTGCAGGAAACTTGATGGCACATAACAATAACAACAATAAAAATATATCTCTTTATTAATCAAAAAGAGCTCTGGAAGACTAGAGACTAAGGAGTTATGCCGTCAATACAAAGGCATACAGTTCAAATCCACCAATGGCTCTGTGAAAGAAGAGATGGGTAATCTTCCATTATGTGATGAGCAGCCTCTGAAAAAACTACTGAAGGGTCATCTATCTATAAGTGAATTATCACTCAGAGGCATATAAGAACACAGCAATATAAATCTTCCGTACAAGGTAAGGCAACTTTATCAGATCTATTTCACAACCTATACCTTACACTGGAGTAGTTATTATTATTGTTATTTTTTTGATATTCAAAAACTTTGACTCACCGCGAAGTGTGAGCAATGTATTTGAACCTTGCCCTCTCTTGTGTCATCCTCATCATCTCTGATATACTCGAGCCCAGAGTCTACAGGAATAGATGTCAGTTGTTTACAACTATTCATCTCTGCAGAAATAATGCAAAATGGAGTAAATCTTAAAGAACATGATATGTCTAAATGATCTGTATAAATTTATAGTTGAGATGCATTTGATATATTCTCTTTTAAACTGCCAAATGTCATCTCTCTCAACAATCTCTTCTTATTAAGATAAAAAATAGCACTTTAATTGCAAAAGTACCTACAAATACTATTTTCAGAAACAAACAGATCACAGGATTTTAAATGCTTAAAAGAGCAAGTCAATGAACAGGAATGGCTGATGACTGTGGGTGTATCTTGTCTCTACAAATCTGTGTCTATCTCTACAGCCATATTCTCCTATGTCAATAGACTATTTTGCTGTTAACAATGTTAATTACCATGTATGTTTTAATCCAATTCTCAGATGAAACAATGATGATAATAATAATAACAACAAAATTTCCCCATTTGACACATAAGGAGACTAAGAAACATTGTAACTGTCTGAGCAAAGCCTTGTCTGTGAACCATAGCTTAGGGCCTCTACACCTGATGCTCTTACTTCAAGTCCTGCTTACCTGTAACATTTAAACAATCATTACAACATGACTTTACCTTTTATTCTCTTGTAATTTTAAATTTAGTCAAGAGAAGGCTTATGATTTTAAAACTAGGACTATGGCTGGATATTTTCCCCCCTTTAAATTTAAGGTTGAAGTAGAATATGAAAGTAGATCATAGAAATCTAAGGGTAGTCAAGCTCTGTGAGAATATACTTTATATGGAACATGGAAATAGCTTGTATTAAACAGGAAAAGGTCATTAAGAGGTATAGTTGCCAAAGGCCAATTTCCTTCATCTTTATTTAGCTAGAACATTCTAAGAATGAAAAGCAGTGGATGGTACTTCTCAATGTACAAAATCATCAATGTCTCAGAGTTAAGTGTCTTCTTTTAATTGCTGCTACACACCAAAGTGTCCTTAAGATTGCTCATCTGTGTTATTTTTACTTGCTAAAACAGAGGACTCCATGTGATGGATGATACAAGGTAGTCCACTCAACACTACTGGTGGAAATATTTCTACTACACCAAGGACAGAAATGGTAATGTCTTCAGGTTGTGAGACTGACACTTTCTTTTCTAACTAAGGTTAAACAGTTACTCATTTTTAACCTAATCATACATCGTCAAAAAGATGACTATGGCAAAAGTGTTTTTGTAAAGTAAGAGAGTTTCAATCACAAATTCAGGTCCAATTTGCCCTTAATGTACACATGAGGATAGATCACAGTAAGTACACGTAACAGGGGAGGGTGGATATTTTTTATTTTGCTAAAAGAAAATAAATAAGGAAATCATAGTGATAAGAAAAGAAACATATTACAAAAAATATCAATTTCTCTTTTTTTGATAATTAATATCACCAAAATGTTTTGGTGGCACATAAGAGCTCAGTTGCTAACTAAAAGGTCAGTGGTTCAGATCCACCGGCAGCTGTGGAAGAAAGGCATGGCAGACTTCTCCTATTAAGTCTGCAGCCTTGGAAAACGACTCTGCATTGTCGGTTGCTACAGACTCAATGGAAATGGGCCTAGATATTACCATGTTAAAAATACTGGTGAGTTGTCTCAATTTCCAATAAAGATGAAATGACTGAGTGCTGTAATTTTTTTTTTCTTTTCAGTTAGGAAAATCCAGAAAATTACTTTTAAAGTAACAAAACTGAAGGTTTCAAGTAGTTATTCTGCATTACTTAGAAGAACTTGAGTTTTGTTCAGCTATCTACCATACCATTTATGATCCTAGACTTCAAAAGGAGAGAGTTTTACCCTCAGTCCAGGGCAGATATAACGACAAGTCTGACTTCTGGATGTCCCATTCCTCTTACCCATATCTCTTTTGAGCTTGAGTATATACCCTAATGAAACAAGAGAAAATTGAGAGGCTTCTGGGCGTGTTTCCACACACCAACTTGGAAGAAATGCCAACTTGTTGTTCTACATCGTGACACCAGTAGTCATTCTTCTACCTGCTTGAAGACAAATTCGATTCACCAAGAATATCAGGGCCAAGAGATGCAAAGAATCGTAATGCTTTCTTCTTCATCTTTTTTTTTTTTGGGTAGGGTGGTTTTACTCAGTCAAGATGTCATTAGAAAAAAGAATTAATTAAGAAAAAGAAATGCTTTTTTTCTAATGACTTCTTGACTGAGTAAAACAACCCTACTAAAAAGCATAACAAACCCTAGTGTCTTAAGTTACTTTTCACTCCTGGCAACTCTCTATTGGGTTTCCAAGGTTAAGAATCTTTACAAAAAAGAAAAAAAAATTACAAAAGGAAACATTCTTTTTCTCCTGCAGAGTTGGATATGAACTGCCCACTTTTCAGTTATGAGTCACTAGGGAGTTCTGGTGGCCTTGTTGAGAGAAACTGTGCTGCAATCCCAAAGGAAAGAGGTTCGAGGCCACCAGCTGCTCTGCTGGAGAAGGATGGGCAATTTCCTCCCATGCAATTAACTGCCTCTGAAAACCCATCAGAAGGTCAGCTATGGGTTGGTTCCTAAACGACAGCACACAACGTCATACTATGGCACGGTTGTAGTTGCTATTGTTAGATGCCATCAATTTGAGTATGACTCATTGTGACCATATGAACAACAGACTTGAACCTTGTCATAGCCTGTGCCATCCTCATATCTGACACACTTGAGCCCACTGCTGTAGTGACTGTGCAAATCCATCTCATTCGATCTTGCTTGTTCTCTTTCACTGACCCATCATCTTTCCAAGCATGATGTCTCTTTGCAAGAAATAACCTCTCTTATCTATTATGTCCAAAGTATGAGAGCCAAAACTTTATCTCTACAAAAAGATAAGTAAGTCACCTTTTTTTTTCTTTTTTAAAATATTTTTTTATTGGGAAAAACAAATTGGGGGTACAAGGAGGTGAGTTGAGGGTTGGGGGCAGAAGGGTGAGGATGGGCCAGGATGCAGTTGCAGTGCTGCACAGTTTGGTCGGTGGGGGGAGCAGGTGAAGGAAATGATGAGGGTCCAGTGGGGACCAGATGCTACAGAGGAATGACAAGCATTTTCCAATAATAATTAAACCAACGGTCTTATTGATTTGGGAATTAGATGCCGACTCTCTGGCTTCTTCATGCTGAACAGGGGTGTAGATATAAAGGGGGGAAAGGAGGATGCTTTATCACCTTACTGGTGGTCTTGGGTTACAGCTGCTTGCCTTCTTGCTCCTGAGGGCCGCGACGGCTTGCCCCGGGCAGAGGGCCGAGGGCAGCTCGCCCCGAGTCGGGGGCCGAGGGCAGCCGGCCCCGGGCAGAGGGCTGCGACGGCTCGCCCTGGGCAGGGGGCCGAGGGCAGCCCACCCCGAGTCGGGGGCCGAGGGCAGCCGGCCCCGGGCAGAGGGCTGCGACGGCTCGCCCCGGGCAGGGGGCCGAGGGCAGCCCACCCCGGGCAGAGCGCCACGACGGCTGAAGTAGTCTTTTTTTAAAAAAGAAGAAGTGTGTGTGTGTGTGTGTGTGTGTGTGTGTGTGTGTGTGTGTGTGTACCGTCAAACTGGATCTGACTGGTACAGGAGACTGCCCCTCCTTCTCCAGCAGAGCATGAAGTAGAGTCTGGGTTCCCCCCCCACCCCACCAGGTGCCTGTCGGGGCCTGGGTTTCAGCTGTCCACACCACAGCAGTGGGCAACGAGCTTAAAGCCCCTGATGGCTCTGGGTGCTGACTCTCACCAGTGGCTATGGATGAAGTCACAGGCAATTTTTAGCCAGCGCCGAGTAAGTCACCTTCTTAAATGAGAATTCAGTTTTCTTTAACAATCTAGTCTTTGTTTGGGGGACCAGAACTATTAAAAAAAAAAACAACCCCCAAAACCCAGCTATCATTTTCTTGCACCAAATTATGAGCTGGATAACCTTCACATCTGTAATTACTACATAAAGATCTCTCTGTGCCTCTTATTTTCTTTAAGGGTGCCCCTCAACTCTCTCTCACCTCTTTACATACCGCACACAAATATAGCTTTTCTGTTCAAGACTTGATCATCCCTCTTATCTTTTCTTCGTCTAGCTAGATCTAACAATCACACTCCTAGACTATGGGAATACAGGCTCTGTCAGTTCTTGGTTGAACTGTGTACCCCAGAGTTACATGCATGTAATGATATCATGTAATGATATCACCTGGAAGCAATGTGATGATGGGCCCATCAAACTGAGAAGGCAAACAGTTGTGGGAGGATTAAGGATAGTAAATAAAATTCCTTAATCACATCACAGCACTAATCAGATTCAAGAATTTCCCTAGGGTTTGGCTGTAACAACTTAAATCTCACTAGAGATGAAAGGAGAGGACTGTCAGGGGTAGATCAGGACTTCGGTCTCTATGCAATGCGGCTTTCTTCCACTGAGAAAGTCTAAGACATAAAGACATCTTTAAGGAGCACAGGGTCTTCTCCTAGCATCTCCTTAATCCTGAATCTGGACTTCTCAACTAATGTGTAAAATATTCCTCACCTAATCTGTAAAGTAATCAATTTTGTTCATGAAAAATCAATTTCTGTTCATTCACTAGAAATCTCTCTGTTCTGGCAACATGAGATTTCAGGATAAGGACAAAATCTGCCCCACAAGTATACTTCCCTGGGATTTAAAATATTTACACTATGTTGAAAGAAGCATCTCGCTCTCAGAAAAGATTTAAAACATTAAAAAGTTCAAAGAATAATCTCAGTCAACATGGAAAGAGTGAGTGGAAGACACAAGAAATATTTTTCCAAGCTCTCATCTCTCCCATGTTAATCTAACTGTAGGTTGTTTATAAAAGGTAAGATTCTATGATGGGGGTGTGTGTGTCAAAGACTCAACTAAGGCAATTATATTTCATTAAGGTAAAGTCTGAACTGTATGCAGATATGACACCAGAGTTCAGAATAGGGGAAAAGCCTGAGCCAGCTAAACTATAGTTCAAAGCTAAGCTGACCACTCTACTTTCTAAATTCTTTCCATAATGTGTTTTTTTTTTTTGTACATTCTAGTGGAATCTCTCCAAAGTGCTAAAGAATAATGATATCAGGCTAAGGACTAAGGTATTGCCTGCTATGATGCATCAGAGAGCTGACAATTAATAAGAATGACAGAAGAAATGATGCCTTTGAGATGTGGTGCTGCAGAGTATTGAGCAACCATGGACTGCCAAGAGATCAAACAAGTCTTACTGGAAAGGGTGAAAAAAGTCTCTCCTTGGAGGCAAAGATCTTTCACTTTAGGCATGTGGCCAGGAGGAACCAATCCTTGGAGAAGGACATCATGCTTGGAAGAGTAAAGGGATGGAATAGGAGAGGGAGACTCTGGAAGAGATGCATTGACTCAGTAATTGGTAGGAGCAGGTGTGTCACAGTTAATGAAACTAGCTCAGGATAGGGCAGGGTTCGCAGCTACTGTTCATAGGTTGTTATAAGCAGCAGGTGACTTGATGGCATATAACAACAACAACAACAACAATACGAGTCTAAGCTCAGTGGCTGGACAATATGCAATGAGTGCAACTGTTTCCTTGAATAATAAATATAGATGTTATTAAACTTCATTAATTCTTAAAAGTAGTATAGGCTTCAATAATCATAGAAATATATATATTTAATTAAGTGCGCTCTGAAAACATGAATTGATGCTACTTTCAGCCACACTATTAGCTGCTTTCAATGTCAATATTTAAGTAGTGGATAAAGAATAATATTTTTAAGGGAAAAAAACCCAACAACTTGAAATAACTGTACATAAATAGTTGACATCAGTAATTTAATTGAACATTAATATATCTGCTTTAGATATCAAAATATAATTGGTTTTTTAGAAGTAAGTTTACTCAAGAGATCTAGGCTAAAATCTAGAGATAATTAATTTCTGGAAAATTGACTCTTTCTACTTTTACTTATTCTTTATTTTCTAACAATTAGATCTTTAACTGAGTACTTTTTTGTTGTCGAAACCAGCCTGTAGAAGTAAAAGTCCACGGGGTTGGGGTGGGGGATTACAGACAAATTTGAGCGATGTACAAAATCATGAACTTAAGAAATGGGGAAAAGCAAGCATGCAGACCAAAAGATGGACTTGGGTGTGAAACTACTTTTCTTTAGAAGGAAAACAGATATCTCCTTAAACATAAGGGTGCATTCAGATTTGTTTTTCATATTAGCAACTTATTTACTATGGCACTGGGCAACAGGCAATCCATTAAAAAGCAATTTTCCTCTTACCATGGGGTGTTCCAGCACTTGATGTCTAAATCTCAATCAGAATGTAGCAACCCTTTAATATTTTATAAGCAGAAAACAACCCATTTGGGCATGCAGACTTAAAAAACCTTACACTCTTTTCTGCGCCTTGCAAATGCCCACTGAGGCCTTTGTGGACTTCCAAGGGGGTTTAAAAGTTAAAGCTATCAAGACATTGTAAAGTTATTCTTTAGAATAGATAGCTGGCATATATGGAAAGATATCAAAACTTAAAATTAGTAGGAAAAAAGGAACTGTTGGGATCAGTCCCAGCTCATCCTGGCACTTACTGAAATGGAAGTATCTAGTGTGCAGGGTCCTACTGGGTTTATCTTTGTTCCCACACAATCTGTCACATGGTAAGTGGTCAACATACTTTAACTTAGCAAGTAAGTAAGCAAGCACATTATCCATTATCGTCTTAAACGTAGGAAATGACAATGAGTGTGTTGGCTTTCACTGTCCAAGTCTAGCTCAGCTGTGAGAGCATGGGGTTGCCCTGACACTGATAAAGCCATGGAAGACTGCTGGTGGACATTTCCGTGCCATCAGGCAGGCTCGGTAACAGTCTACAAAGGCAGCAGCTGGGTCACCTCCAGCTTTAGAAGAGATAAAAAGGCATATCTGGAGAAATAACTTCTGGGAAATGGAATCTTTATACATATTAAAATAGCTATCTTTTCCCTCCCAACAATTAGGTTCTTAATTGAACACTGGGTATTTCTTAAGTGTCAAGGGAGTGCGGGTGGTTTAGTCTATAGAGGTTTGGACTGCTAACCTAATGGCCAGGCTTCTCTGGCTGTTTAAATCCACCTGCTGCTCCACAAGAAAAAGACAGGTAATCTTCTTCCCTTCAATTTATAGCCTCTGTAACTCAAAGGTGAGTCAGCTAGCTATAAGTCAAAATCAACTCAGCATAGTTGTAGTACATTTACACCATGGAATAATATGGAGCACGCACGAGCAATGGTTTTGTAAATTACTCCCTAAATTGGGAAGGACTGGAAAGCATTATGTTGAATCTGTCCCCTAAGTCCATATGGAAAAATACTGTATAAAACTGTTATTGTAGAAAGAGGATAAGGTTCCAAGGGGGTGAAGGGTGGAAGCAGAGGGGTGGGGTGGTAATCATAGGACTGTAAAATTTGATGGGGGTGATGGTGAGGGAAATGTGAAGGATCTTGTATGAAAAACAATATATACAAACTTTGTAAATAAGTAAGTATAAAATTAAAAAAACCCAATTCAATAGCAATGAGTATGAGTTTTTTAGGTGCCAGTGATCATGGAGCACAGAAGCATTTGCTTCATCCTCAGACCTTAGTAAGAGGCTGCCATACCGGTTTCTGGTTCTGTAAAGGCTGGAAGGGCTGCTCTATACCCCCTAGACAAAGCACATGCTTCCCCCCCACCCCCACCCCATGCACAGTGCTGGCACTCACTGGAAGAGAGCAGACTGTTCAGGTTCTGGAACTTAGCCCTCGTCTGCTCACTAGCTATTCACTGACACCCAAGTCAAATGCTGTCAAAATAATAAATCCCATTAGCATCAAATTGATTCTGACCCATGTTGACATCATGTGTTTAACAGTAGAACTCTTCCAAACGGTTTTCAGTGGCTGTGATCTTTTGGAAGTAGACTGAGGAACAAGTACGACACCTATAGGCGGACTTGAACAAGCAATCTCTCAGTAAGGAGTTGAGCATTTAACTATTTACGCTACCGAATACAGGAATATTTTTGTCATGGTACTAGGGATATTGTAGCTGATGTTAGATGGATCTTAGCTGAAAGCAGAGAATACCAGAAGAATGTCTATCTGTGTTTCACTGATTATGCAAAGGCATTTGACTGAGTGGATCATAACAAACTGTGGCTGACTCTGAGAAGAATGGGAATCTCAAAACATTTAATCGTGCTAATGCAAAACCTATACTTGGACCAAGAGGCAGTCATCTGAACAGAGCAGGGCAACACTGCATGGTTCAAAATTGGGAAGGGTGTACGCCAGGGATGTGTCCTATCTCCATACCTTTTCAACCTGTATGCAGAGCAGATTATCCGAGAGGCTGGGTTCTATGAGGAGAAGTGTGGCGTTAGGATTGGTGGATGATCTATCAAGAATCTCCGTTATGCAGATGACACAACTTTGCTCGCTGAAACTGAGGAGGACCTCATGTACTTACTGCAGAGGGTCAAGAACTGCAGCCTTCAATATGGACTGAGGCTCAATGTCAAGAAGACAAAAATTCTCACCACTGGACCAATCGGTAGCATCAGGATGGATGGCGAAGAGATTGAGATTGTTCACAGCTTCAGTTTGCTCCGCTCCATGGTCAACACTCTTGGCACCAGTAGCCAGGAAATCAAAAAAACGTATTGCGATGGGAAAGTCTGTGGTTAGGGACCTCTCTAAAGTACTCAAGAGCAATGGTGTATCTCTGGAGATTAAGGTGCGCCTGATACAGGCCATGGTTTTTGCAATCACTTGTTATGCAGCAGAGAGTTGGACAATGACTAGGGAGGATAGAAGGAGAATTGACGCCTTTGAGCTGTGGTGCTAGAGAAGAGTATTGAATGTACCATGGACTGCCAAGAAAACAAACAGATTCATCCTAGAGAGGGTTAAACCAGGCTGTTCCTTGGAGGCAAGGATTCTGGGGCTTCACCTGACATACTTTGGGCATATTGTAAAGAGAGACAGGTCTTTAGAGAGGGACATCATGCTGGGTAGAGTAGAGGGACAGCGCAGGAGGGGAAGACCCTCTATGAGGTGGATTGATTCAGTGACTGGGGTAATCGGGATGGATGTGTCGGAGGCAGTGAGATTGGCACAGGATAGAGCAGGGTTTCGGGCTGTTGCCCATAGGGTCGCTATGAGTCGCAAGCGACTTGACGGCAAATAACAACAACAACAATACAGGGATGATATTTAACCAGTGGATAAAGGAGAACAGCATGGTGGGTCCAGCACGTCGGAGCACAGAAATGTGAGCCTTCAGGATCTATCCAGAAGAAAGCTAAAAACCAAACGGTACCCTGGAGGAATTGAGTGTGGCAGTGAAAGGAAAGAGCAATTTGGGGCAATAACTTGGACACAAGACATGGCAGACATACACTGATGACACTGAGCGCCACCGAGTGAATTTTCAACTCATCATGACACTATGTGGCATAAGAGAACTACCTTCTATGTTTTTCTACACTGTAGTCTCCACAGTGGTAGATTATCAGGTGTTTTAATCACATCTACTGTGTGCACATTGGAAATGTCAACCGTTGTACCACCAGGGCTCCTTCTGGATCCAAATAACAACTAAATGCGTTGTCATCCAATCAGAACTGATTCCTAGCTCTGTAAGGTTTTCAGAGGCTCTACATTACATGGGAGGAGACTGACTGAGCATCCTAACCTCCTGCCTTCAGTTTAGAAGCAAAGCTCCCTATCCACTGGCCACCAGACCTCCCTTCTGTGGCCAATACAACAGAAGGACTTCCTAGACCCTCATAATCTTATATTGTCCTGTAATGTTTTTTTAACAAGCGACTCTTGAAATGCTTCCCGCTCTGCTCCCAACGATAAGAATCAAATGTCTATTGTTATCAGGATGAGAAGTTCAACAGGGTTGATTAGATTCTCAATTTATTTCCTTTGGTTGAGTCAGCAGTAGGTAATACTGCAGACAGAATTCTCCATAAGTTGTTCTAAGGAGGGAATAGGACAGATGACGAGCACAGAAAATCAAGACAAATTGAAATCTTAAAACTTGGAGATCCTTAAACCAGAGAGTCCCTGTGTGGTACTCACAATTGACTGTTAAACAAAATGTTGGAGGTTCAAATATGCTTCGAAGACAGTGGTGCACATTTACGTAAAAAAAAAAAAAAAAGAAATTGAAAGCCCTTATACATATTAGTCAGACCTATCTGATAGCAGTTTATAAAAACCAGATCGATACAATCTACCAGGTTAGATTTCTATTGTTTGAATGCAAAAATGCCTCCATTCCAGTTTGTGAGTATAGTATTTTCTGTAGGTAATACAACCAACATAAATATTGCATACATGTATATACTATGCATATAAAATTAAGGAGGATTTTCCCCAGTTCAAGGTGTAAGAAGTATAATATGCATGTTGTTTCCATAAACTATGGAAATGATTCCTTACCTGTCCAGAAGGGTCCCCCTTCATTCCCACCAGGGGATGGTGAGATCTGCTGTGCCTGGCCAAACCGACTCCAAATCTCAGTATATTTCCTTACTAAGTTCAAATGATCTAGTTTAGCTCAGCAGCACTCATAATCATTTCAACTCTGTACATAACCCACTTTGGAATTCACCCACTAGATTCTTTCCCATTAATCATTTCAGGCCAATGTTTTAAGCTTTCAAGCAGGTGACTGGATAGTTATACTTTTACGGTAATACCAAACAGGGTATTTTTTTACAGCCATAAATAAGCATTCTACTCTAGTGTACACATTATTAAGCCTACGAGGAAGATATATGCTATTAACACTATGGATGTTGGAAGAAAAGGATATTAAAGTAAGCTCAACTCTGCAAGACAGTAGGGTTAACAGGTTTAAGCCAAATTATACCAGTGGGTGCAAAGCAAAAAAAATATTGTGGCCTTCAGTTTCTGGGTATCCTCTCCTAAATTTTGCAGTGTAAGTAAGACAAAGCATAATAAGCACATCACAGAAAACATTCTTTATCATACCAGCCCATTTTCTTCAGTGGCTCTTTCTTTATTAGAGAAAGTATTCCACACAACTGAAGCAACCAGAAGCAAGAGGATGTCATTAAAGTGGTCATTCTTTATCTTTACAGACAAAAATTATGCTGAAAGAAAGAGAGGAACATGATCTACTGGTAGGCAATACACTTAAATTTTAAAAATGAACTCAATCGCTCTTTTTTCTAAGCAGAGTATTAAAAGCAAGCTGGCTTTAATATATCTTCATTTTCATAATATTTAAAATTCAGCTATTACACCCATAAATTTCTCCCTTCCAATAGATTTTCATAATGCTTATCCTCAGAGCAGACAAGCAGAAATATGTACACCGGGGACTGTGGCCAAAGGGTGTTAGGTGACTGTGAGGAAAGTGTGGAGCCGCCAGTTCCCTGGGCATTGTTTGGGTTGGTTGGGCACAACCTCAGAAGCTGCATCTCTGCCAACCATCACACCCCCATGGGAAGCAGAGGTACTTACGCAGCTCGCCCACTTTCAGTATCTCACACAGCATCTTGGTCAGCTCTATACTGCTGCGGCCAAAGGGACATTCATGCTTGTCTTCTCGGCTGCTGTTCTCAAGCACAATCTGCGGTGGGAGAGGGAACAGGTTAGAGTTTGTGGAAATGTCAAAAGGATCAACTCTATTCTACTAGCGAAGTCCTGTCACAGAGTCCCAAGCTAAGGCTGATAAAGATGGATCAAAATTTGACTCAAATTTCATTGGACTATAAAAGCTACATGCATGTTTTCCAAATCTGCGATTCTCTTTTATATTTTGCTTGTTTGAAATAATTTTCATAGAATTATATATGTTGTTGATGCTGCGTACAGTCGAGTCAGAACTGACCCATAACTAACCCTGCACCAGGTTTTCAGAGGCACAAGACTGCCCGTCTCCATCTCTTGTAGAGAAACTGATGGCCTCTTTGTGCCTTTATGACTGCAGTGTAGCTTCTTGCCACTAGGCCACCAAAGCTCCCTACAATTATATATATTAATAAAAAAAATTCTCCAGAATTATATGTTGTTGTTAAGTACCGTCGAGTTGCAGGCGACTCATAGTGACGCTATGAAGGAGAGTCCTCGATGCTTGGGTGCCTTTCATCCTTTCTCTAGGTTCATAGCGTTTCCGAAGGCAAGCTATCATGGAAGTGGATGCCACTCCTCCTTCCAAGCTTGTTTCAATCGGGGAGCTCTACCCAACACTCTCTGTCTGCACTGGGTAGATGGCTGGCTGTATGCAAATCAAATTTTTTTGTTAATTTTTTCCTTTTTTTTTAAATAGCATTCCGTTTATTACAAATATTTAGTACTGGCTTCCCATATTTTCCCCCTTTTGTTTTTATCATACTTATGTTATCATCTAGATGAGCAGCAAATCAATTATTTTTAAAAAGTGGAGGGGGATGGAAAAAAATGTATGGTATAAAATGAACACTGGTTACTGTAGACTGTGTTATTCCACCTTCATCCAGTACTTGACTGTAAGTACTAAAAAAGGAAGATCTGACTTGAAGATAAGCTTGTTAAGAGTAGAATCTGGTAGTGGGTTTTAGAGCTTGGGCAAGGGGAAAGGCTGAGGTCCAACTCTGAAGAGATTTGCATGTGAATTGATTTGTGGACCCACATTACTTTTAATTGAAGACATTCACATTCAAAAGAAAGGTAACCAGGAAAAGAGAGAAGGGAAAAGAAATAAGAAAAGGAAGAAACTGTCTTTTGAACAGAATTATATACGGAGAAGTTTTTTCTTTTTAATTAATATTTTTAATCATTCATTGACACTGTGTTTCATACAGTCCTTCCTTTACATTATATTTCATACATTTATATTGTGTGGCTCTTTTTGTTTCCCTTACAATCATCCCACCAACTACTTTTGTGAAAGCACATAAGCACGTTAATTCATACCTCATGCCCTAATATCCCCCTTTTAGATAGCCAATTGCTGATCTGCCATCTCTATCAAACCAACACTTTGAGAAAACAAGCACTTTTCTTTTGCTGAAGGATCCTCTGTTCAGCTTGGAAACTTTGAGCATCTGCATTCACAAACAAAGTCCAATCCAGAGCAAACCATCAGGTTACAGCAATCAACCTGAGTTCGCAGCATGAATCATCTTCTCTATCTGGTTGGGTTCTGGTCATCTCATCCCAGTCACCTGTGGCTAGGTTTAAATGAGCATCAGCTGCAAGCTCTGGAGTTCACACTTCTGCGTTCCAGACTTGGTCCCTAACCAAGACTCATCCCTAACATCCACATGGGGTCAAGTCCAGTCAACAGTCCTCAAGACTCCCTGCTCCTCAAGCCAACCACCCTTTGCTGCTCATCTGTAGACAGTAGGTGGGTAGTGCTTAGGGAACATGTGCAAGCTCACCCTGTTTCTCCGTTGTTGTATTCCTCCCTCTTCCACTCCCGAGGATCCAAGTGATTGAGAATACATGAGCAAACCCCAACCTCAGGTCTTGGAGATAGGGTCTGATGGGCACCAACTTTATCCTGCCTCTGAAGCCAATCAGTTTGCTCCAGTTATAAAAAGACAGTTTCCACCTACCCTTTTTGCTTTTCCCTTCTCACCTTTTCTGTTTGCCCTTCTTTCAAAGGGAAATCTCTTCTATCAATAGTCCAATGGGAGTCCACAAATGCATTGAAATGCAGATCTCCTCAAGGGCTGGGTGGGGAATCAATCTTTCCCCTTGACAATGTCCCAACCTCCACTATACTTTTCTACTTAAAAGACTGCACTGAAATTGTAAAACAAATATTGGACTGTTGTTGTTAGGTTCCACTGAGTGAACTAAAACACATAGCAACCTGATGAACAACAGATTAGAACCTTGCCCTATCCTGTTCCATGCTCACCAGCTCTCATAGACTCTAGCCCACTGTTAAGAGTCACTGTGTCGATCCACCTTGTTGAGGGTCATCTTTTCTTTCTCTGACTTATCACCTTTCTCAACAAAATGTCGTTTTTCCAAAGACTGGTCCCCCTTCCTTTCTCAGTATTAGCCATGATTTTTATGATCCACACAGTCAAATGCCTTTGTATAGTGAATAGCACACAAATAGACATTTTTCTGCTATTTTCTGCTTTAAGCAAGGATCCATTTGACATTGGCAATGATATCCTGGTACCATGGCCTCTTCTAAACCCAGCTTGAACTTGCGGCAGTTGTATATCAATGTACAGTTTTAGTTATTTTTTGAGTTATCTTCAGCAATGTTGTGTTTGCATGTGTTATCAGTGACTTTGTTCCATAATTAGCACATTCTGTTTGATCCCCTTTCTTGGGAATGGGAACAAATACAGATCTCTTCCAGTTAGTTGGGCAGGCAACTGTCCTCTAAATTTCCTGGCATAAGCTAGTGAACATGTCCAGGGCTACATCTGTCAACTGTATTCTATCCACTTCTGGGGCCTTATTTTTTGTCAGTGCCTTCAGTGAAGCTTGAACTTCATCCTTTGTTACTATGTTTTTGTGCACTTGGTACTTCTGAGAAGTCTATACCTATATTAAGAAGCTATTGTCTGAACGGAGAAAGGGAAAACTTCATGGTTTAAAATCAGGAAAGTTGTAGATCAGGGATATATCCTTTTTCCGTACTTGTTCAATCTGTTTGCATAGCAAATAGTCCATAAAGCAGGACTATATGAAAAGTAATATGGCATCAGGATCAGAGGAATACTCACTGAAGGAAGACAGTAGAGATTATGCAGATGACACAATCTTGCTTCCTGAAAGTGAGGAAGATATAAAATGCTTGCTTGCAGAAGATCAAGGGCTACAGCCTTAAATACAAATTATATCTAAACATCAAGAAAACAAAGGTCCTTATCACAGGACCAACAGTCAACAATATGATAGATGGAGAAAGGACTGAAGCTGTCTATGATTTCAACTTAGATCAGGATCTAACATTCAACACCCTTGGTACCAGCAGTCAGGAAATTAGGAGATGCATTTCATGGGAATTACTTGGGAAAGTCCACTTTCAGGGACCTCTCCAAAATGCTGAAGAGCAATGATGTTAGCTTGAAGACTAAGGTGTACCACTTTCAGGGACCTCTCCAAAATGCTGAAGAGCAATGATGTTAGCTTGAAGACTAAGGTGTACTTGGTTCAGGCCATGGTCTTCTCAATCACTTGCTATACAACAGAGAACTGGGCAATAAATAAGGATGACAGAAGAATAATTAATATAGTTGAGTTTGGGTATTAGAGAAGAGTACTAAAGTAACTGCCAAGAGTACATGCAGTTAGATTTTAGAAAATGTAGCCAAACTCCTCCTGAGAGGCAAATATGGGGAAGCTTCCTTTTTCACACTTTGGATATGTAGCTAGATGAGTCTATTCCTTGGAAAGGGTAACTCATGGCTGGAGAGATAGTGGGTAGGCAAAGAAGAAGATCTCCAAAAAGATGGATTTACACAGTGACTTCAGCAATGGACTCACAGATGATGAGGATGACAGAGGATAGAGCAGGGTTCAGGTCAGCTATTCGTAGAGTCACTATGAGTCATACTTAACTTGACAGCACACAACAACAGCAGCAAAAGGAGTCCATCCCAATAGTATTCCCAAAGTATGTGAGATGAAGCTTCACCAATCTTGCCTCTAAGGAGCACCCTGGTTGCACCTCCTCCAAGGTAGACTTGGTTGTTCTTCTGGCACTTCATAAGGTATTCAGTACTATTCTCCAGTACCACAATTCAAATGCATTGATTTTTCTCTATTACTCCTTATTCACTACCCAACTTTCAAATGCACAGGAAGTAACTGAAAAGAACATAGATTGGATTAGATGCACCCTAGTCTTTAAACTGACATCACTGCTCTTTAGCACTTTACAGAAGTCCTTGACAACAAATTTTCCCAATGCAGCACATCTTTTGATGTCTTGACTACTGTTACCATGGGTATTGATAGTGAGTGAATCTCAGTAAAATATAATGATTAACAACTTAATCTTTTGTCCCTCTCATGATGTTGCCTATCATGATCTATCCTGTTTAGTGAGTGATGATTTCTTTTTTGGGGGGGAGTTTCTTGATGTTGAAATGCAATCCATATTGAAGACAGTAGTCTTAGTTCTTTCTCCATATGTGTTTCAAGTCTTCCTCACTTCTTTGTCTTGATAGTTCAGTTGTTCAATACCTTTCCTAAAAATCCTTTTGTCCTAATTTTCCTCTCTTCCCTTAAGCCAGTTTGACAAACTCTTATTTTCTACAAGTAAAGGAGTCATTCTGCAAACAAATTAAAAGCAAACCCAAAACAACAATAAAGCCCATTTCCAAGACATTAAATTTTAAATTTTCAATAACAGGAAGCTCTACACAAAGGAAAAATAGCCAAGGAGGCTCTTGTGTTATATGGAACCAGTTCTATATCCATCTCAGAAGCTGCCTCCAATTTTTTCTGGTAAGAGTTGTGATACATCCTCAATGGTCCAGCACTTCTGATATTTCCTAGCAACATCTACAAAGATGTGTAATGACATACTGTTTTGTTCTCCCACCTTAAGACTCTGAACTCTTGGGGCAAGGATTGTGGATATTGTATTTAATTAAACAATGTTACTGAATAGCTACAGGTTCATTGGAGAATGGAGCTGTTTCTTCTCATAAAGATTTATAGCCTTTGAAACCTGATGAAGGGTTGCCATGCATCATAATCAAGTCACTGTCAGCGGGATTAAGTGGACCTGGTGGTGCAGGTGAGAGGTGGAGGCAAGAGGCTTTGTGTTGGCTTGCTCAGTGATACATTAACAGTTCAAACCCACCAATGTCTCCACAACAGAAAGGTGGGCAAGTCTACTCTAACTAAGAGTTACAGCCTAGGAAATCCAACAGTGAGTCACCAGGAATCAGGATCGACTTGACAGCCGGGAGATTGGGGATTCATTCATGTTAGGGAGATGGGCAGGTCATAGTGATCAGGTGAAGACAAGGTAGACAAGGACCGTGGTCTTACAGAATGAAACAGAGAGAAATAGTTACAGGCTACGAAAAACAATTGGTGAAAAATTTGTTAAGTCTGGAGAGGAACATTTTCTGATGATTAAGAAAGATTCTTAGAGGACCAAACATTATGGATGAGAAAGTATTTGCCAATGTCAAAGTGTGAGTAGGGGAGAGAATATTTCAGTTACAAGTCCAAGCTTTTAAAGTGAATACAATATTCTAATTAAAAACAAAAAATACAAATATAAACAAAAATATCTGCATGTCACATATAGCACCATCTATTGTGTGCTTAGTTCGAATTCAGTAGGCTCTCCACCTGGTATCTGCAGGCTCTGGAAAAACCCACTGAAGGGTCAGCCATGACTAGTTCCAACTCAGTGCTATACAACAACAACAATAACAATTCTGTGTCGGTTACCTATGCTTGCTATGTGCATTAAATGTGGATAGGCTGCATGAGAAAATGTACCTACCCGAGGTGCACTCGGGTAGGCTGGCCTGCTCAGGAACCTGGTCTATAAATGAAGGCCTGAAGGTGTGCAGGGTAGCAGCTGTGTTCCAGGCATCTGAAAGGGTTCAAGAGGAGCAGAGTGAGGTGGAAGGTTAGAGTTGAGCCCACACCGGGATTCTGTCAGTGTCGTACTAAGGCCCTGAGAGACAAACCAAGAGGCAAAAGAAGGCAGAGCAAACGGCTTGCTCAGATTTAGTTACAAAAGATGCAAGGTAGAGAGTCTGAATATTAGGGGCAGGAGAGCAAGTATGAAGCCCAGCTCAAAGGATCGAACACTGTTCTTGGCAGAGAGGTAGGTTGGCTTGGGTTCGGGCTCTGGTATGGTGAAAAAACCCAAAAGATAAAGAGACAAAATATTAAAGAAAAAGACAAGGAGTGAGAGCCTAAGAAAGAGAAAGAAAAGGAAGAAAGTCTGAAATGATGAGAAAAAAATGAAGATGGAAGAATAAATGAAAAGTGCTATTTTAATTATGTAGGCATGAGATTCCAAATAGTAAAGTGAGGTCAGCCTAAATTGGGTGAAAGGCTTAAAACCACAGAAATAAAATTTTAACAAAAAACATGCCAAATTCTGTGGAAACACTATAGAAATAGTTCACAAAAACATACAAATTACAAACAGACACACATGCAAATTTCAGTGCTGTCACATCTCAATTTGGAGTCAGTAATCTTAGAAGACAGAGCAGAACTAACCTGTAGGGCTTAAGGCTATAAATCTTTATGGAGGCAAACAGCCAAAGTGGCTGAACTGTCAACCTTTCAGTTAGTAGCTGATCCCTTAACCAACTACACCGCCGCCTTACATAAACACATACACATTATTATATGCCTCCACAACAGCCCAATGACACTATCAGTTGCTTTTCATTTAAGCAGTTCCTTCCAGCCCTACATTTTTAACCAGCTATAATTGGAACATAAATAGTCTGCATGTCTGATTTCTCCTTGCACTTGAAGCAATCACGTGTACCTCTCACAGGCTTCATCACCATCAGCCTATTATTACCCTCAAGATAATCCAAAAAGCCAATGAAGCAGCCCTTTCCCTAGGACTTTTTCATCAGTGTGCAGTACATGCACAGATAAATATCCATGTCCCGAGTATCATCATAGGCATTGCCTTCACTGTCTTCGGGATTTATGTTAAAAATTCTTTTCCACAGTCTTTCTAGGGAAACACAGAGCTCAGGAGCAGTGTGACTGGCTCAGGTACTCAGCTGCTTACTGAGAGGCGATGTACACAGTGGAACCTTGGAGGAAAAGCCTGGCAGCCCTGAGGGATCCAGGTATATCCTAACACACATGGAATTTCCATTAGTGGGAGTCAATGCAACAGCAGTAGCTTTTTCAGGGTGTACACTTTCTGAGTTGCTATGTTGTTTTTGCTGAGAGAATATAAATTCCAACTTAACTATGGTGTATATTGACTAGAAGGCAAACAACAACAAGCAGAGTAGGAGGATTGTCGGTAAGCCTTCAAAGACTCATTTCATTTCCCTGTTGTGTGCAGTCGCTATGGAACCCATTCCTAGCTGACCCTCCAGTGGGTTTCCAGAGCTGTAAATCACAAGAGCAGCTGGTGGATTTGCAAAGGTGGCAATTTGAATTACAGTGACTCAATGTGAGGTTTGGTAATCTCCCTTTGAATATACAGTATCAGAAGCCCCTTAGATGACTGGCTGGGTCAGTTTGGACCAGGCAATGAAATGGGAAAGTGAAATGAATCTGAGGTTTTACCTTAAAATGAAAAGTCTCATTTGACTCAGCAAGAATCAAGAATCATTCCCTTTCTTTAAAGAAAACCCATCTGATTTGTACCCTGGATGGTACAAATAGTTAAATATTTCACTAACTGAAAGGCTGAGGCTCTGGTGGTCTTGTGGATAAGGAGATGTACTGCCAACCCAAAGGCAGGCAGTTCTAATCCCCTAGCTGCTCCAAGGGAAAAAGATGGATAATCTCCTCCTATGCTGACTCATTGGAGTTTCAGCTATGAGATAATCCTGACTGGTGGCCTAGTGGCAAGAAGCGATATCGCAATCCCGAAGGCATACAGTTCTAATCCACCAGCTGTACCCTAGGAGAAGGATGGGCAATCTCCTCCCATGTGATTAACTGTCTCTGAAAACCCACTGGAGGGTCAGCTATGGGTCAGCTCTGACTTAATGGTACACAGCAACAACAACAACAAAAGGTTGGCAGTTCCAATTTACCCCAAGTTACTACAGAAGAATGGCCTGGTGAATCAAATCCCCATGAAGCTTAGTTCAACTGAAACACATGGGTTGTCATGAAAGGGACTCTGCTTAACAACAACTAGCTTGCTAGGGGCTTTAACCCCTTTAGTTTTCTGATTCTAACAGGGAAATCTGCATCGGGAAGCCAGGAGAGGAGAGCTACTAAATACTCATTCACCAGTACAACTTTTTATCTCTTAAAATAAAGAGATGAATCTGAAACAGCCATAACAGGATACACCTAAATCTCTAGGTGATGAGAAGATGGGTTGAAAAATTGGACCAAGAAGACAGAACATAAAGACAAGGCAGGAGCGAGGTACTTTCTGCTAGCTCCCAGCGAGCACATTTCAGTGCATTTCACATTAACATACTATTAACATTTCATGAGCCCATCAATATTTAATGACAGTGTGATCTGCATACACTGTAGGTAGAGTTACTGCAGCCAATAAATGTTCGGGAAACATTTCCAAGGCACATTTTATTAGAAGGCACTAAATTAAGTAGTAATTTCAGTAATCAATATGCAAATTAGTTTGGGTAAGCCTTTCTTTTTCTTTTCTAAGGTACCATTCATCTTATCATATTTATATACTTAATGGAAAAGAAGTCCTCCTCTTGGCCAATTTCTTTAGACAAGATAGTCAGTACTTAAAATTATCTGGGTAAGTTTTAAGGTCAACATTCCTACAAGTATATTATAGAGAATACGATGATTGTTAATAATTAGCTATTAGTAGAATGAGAGATAATATTAAATTGGATAATATTTTGCTTTTTAAAAAATTAATGCATAGTTATTTCTAAATTCATCTTCAACAAACTATAATTGCCATAGATTTAATTGTTTCCTCCCAAAATAAGTGACGACATGAGCGGGCCACAATTATCAGTGGTTTGACACAATGATATATGTTGGTAATTATGTGTAAGGTAGGTATCGCTATTTCAGAATGTTGAAACAAGATAAAGAACGATTTTCTGAAGTCATAAAGCAAAGAGCAAGCCTCCTTCAGTATTGGGACTCAGTGGGTTTCACAATTCCACATCTTTCTTGCCTCTTCCTGATTTATAATATTGCCTTCACACTTTACATACACACACATTTTATATTTTATATGGTGGCCTAGTGGCAAGAAGTTGTGTTGTAATACTGAAGGCATGCTGTTTTAATCCACAAACTCTGTGGGAGAAGGATGGGCAATCTCCTCCCTTGTGTGTGTGTGTGTGTGTGTGTGTGTGTGTGTGTGTGTGCGCTCCAATCCAACAGAACACAACAACAACATAAATATTATTAATATGTATACACATAATCACAAGAGTCGAGGACTCTCCTTCATAGGGTTACTATGAGTCTTCTGCAACTCAACGGCACTTAACAACAACAATACACACAATCATGAAAGTCAATAGATTTCATGTCTTATGAGACTATGGAAACTTTCATCAATTTCCTCTACATTATTGAAGGGCACTGCTAAAACTTTTCTTCTTCAACAGAAAGCACAAGAATTCTCTCAGTTCCCCTGAAGAGAAATCATGCTTTTTTCAGTGTAAGGAACTAAAATTACTATAATGTCCCAATACACTTTACCTCCAATAATTTTCCAAGCTCTCTTCTATCTGAATATTCTATTTCTTCCTACTATGCTCAAACTGTGTAGACCAGGAATCATAGTGTCTGGGCATGACCACTTAAGTACTGAATAAAATACCAGCTCCACTCAAGCAACTATCCTCTTGTGACTCCTGGGACCACCCTTGCCCTCTTTGCTTCAGCCTTCTACTGCTAGGTTATTTCATTATCCGTTTGTCCACAACATAATTTACACTCCACTGAAGCTGTAGACCATGTAGACCATATAACTAGTATGGTATGGTCACTCTCTCCTGGAGCTCAGGTCTGGAACAAGTCTTAAGACCTAATATATTGTTCTTGTTTCTATTCTCATCTCGTATCAGATGAGGCACTTGGGTATCCCCAGGAGCAACCAAAGGGAGGGGACTGTCCATGACTTCCCTAATTCTGATAGAAGACTTTACCTTGTTTACTTTGCACCCATCATCAAGGGAGACCAATCCCTGGAGAAGGGTATCCTGCTTAGAGGATGATGAGGTTGAACTCAAGGGATTGGGTTGTAAGAGTGGCTGTGACAGTGGACTCAACGGAGCAATAACTTTGAAAAGAGTGCAGGACCGTGAAGCATTTTCTGTCATACATAAGGTCACTCTGAGAGGAAGCTATGTTGAGGACATGCAACATGAATCAGACACAAAGCTTCTGTATGAAGGCGTGCTGATGTAGAAACCTGGGACAAAGGTGCTACTAATCAACATAAGCTTGCAGAAGGCATTCCATCACTTTGTAGGATGTAAAGGAGGTTTTAGAACCCACTTCATAGAACTTCTGTGTCTATTAAGTCACGTAACTAAGGCAAAGTACATAACACAGCCTTTATAGCATATCTCTATTTCCCTCCATTTCCCATTACTGTGTAACCTATTTTAACAGCAGCTAAATGAAAATCATGACTGCAGTGAGGCTGACTTTTTAATGATGGGTCTCTGGGACCCATGAAAGGAAGTAAGGGCACTCTAGATAGGGGTGACTTAAGATAGCAGTGACTTAAGAAGTCTACAGATAAGAGACAATGCAGGTACTGAGTGCCATCAACAAGGCAAGACTGGAAGCCCTAGAGCTCAGGTTCCTTCACAGAGTTCTTGAGAGGACAAGCCTATGGGATGAGCAAGGTCCCTGAGGAATAAGTCACTTCTACAAAAGAAATTTCTGGGAATAAAGCCTCAAATCTAAACACTTCTGACTATAACAGGACAGTGGGCCTAACAGCCCTGGTGACCTCCCATATCAGCAGCCATCAACTAGCACCATACACGTCTGAGAAGGACTCTGCTTGCTCTATAAGAATTTCTGTGGGTGATTGTCCAGAAGCCAGACCTTCTAAGATGCTTCTATGTGGACTTGAACTGTTAATCTTTTGGTTAGCAGTTAAATGAGTCAATTGCACCACTGAGGTACAAAGAATATTTCTTTTAAAAACAATTATATTTATTTTATATGTTGTTGTTGTTTGCCATAGAATCATCTGCAACTCACAGCAACCCTGTGTACAACAGCCCTGAACCTCGTTCTAACCTTAGCCAACCTTACTGTCTTTGATGCATGTACTCCTGTTATTCCAACCACTGAGTTAATCCATGTCATCGAGGTTATTTCTATCTTGCATTGTTCCTTCACCATCCCACACATGACGTATCTCTCCAAGGACTGGTGCCTTCTTGCAACATGCCCAAAGTACATCAAATGAAGCTTCAGAATCCTTGCCTCCTAGGAGCAGCCTGGTTTCTGTTTGCTCTCCTGGCAATCCATGGTATATTCAATACTCTTCTCCAGCACCACAGTTCAAGGGCATCAATTCACCTTTTATCATCCCTAGTCATTGACTGTCCAGCTTTCTGATGCATAACACATAATTACTAAGACCATGGCCTGGATCAGACACATCTTAGTCTCCAGACTGATGTCATTGCTCTTCAGTGCTCTGGAGAGGTCCCTGACATTTCAATACAATTTTTTTTTTCTTTTCAATACAATTTGTCTTTTGGTTTTCTGGCTGCTGGTACTAAGAGTGCTGATAGTGGTGCCAAGCAAACTGAGCTGTTTATAATCTCAATCTCTTCACCATTTATCATGATGCTGCCAATCAGCACAGTGGTGAGGATCTTTGTTTTTTTGACGTTGAGCTTCAATCAATATTTAAGGCTGCAGTCCTTTACCTTCTGAAGCATGTGCGACAGGTTCTCCACAGTTTCAGCAAGCAGGGTTGTGTCATCTGCATAAGGCAGGTGGTTGATGAGTCTTCTTCCAATGTTTGTATAGAAAATTCATGTACATTGTGTTTTGCTTTTATGAAACAATGTATAGGAACAATTATATGAAGCACAGTGTAAAGAGAGACAAAACATCTCCTGACTCACTAAATGGAAATGCTAATCTTCTATGATTAGTCAACAAAAACCAAAACAGTCTCACTTAAATCATAAGGCCCCAATCCCGTTAAAACACAGGAATGATTTCAAGCTAGATTACAGATCATACTAGGATGAAGCGTCTTCCCCTGAATTCTATCACTATGACCTAGAGTCTAATTTTGCTTTTCTTTACAAAGACTAGGGAAGAACTGAACCCTCGTGGCACATGCTGGACTGCTACTCAAAAGGTCAGAATTCAAATCCAGTAGCCTGTTATTCTGAACTAACATATCAGTGAGTTTGGTTTTGGTTTAAGAACTACTGAAAAGTCACTGCTCTCCTCCATTCCTGGCACCAAAGGTGATGTGAAGCCTTGCAAAGGGCACTGGGCTGCCTCACAGAGCTCCACACGAGGAACACTGTGACTGTGAATTTTCAGCAAGACCATAAAATGAAATAAACATGTCAAAGCCCTAATGTGAGGATTTTAAATGGGCAGAGAATAAGTAGCTTGTTTGCTTGCTTGCTTGCTTGATTGATTTTTAATATTTCAAGTATGGGGGTAGAATGGGAAGGAACATGTTTAAAACTGGGGGCTGCTATTCTACTTACCCAAAATCCTCACTTTATAGGAAGGGAAGAGAAGCCCCAAAGTAACCAAACTTCAAGCACAGTTTTAAAGAAGCGGGCGAGGAGCCCAAGAGGTGCTAGCTCACACTGGTGAGTACAGTCACCTCCTGGGACCTGTTGTAAGTTTCCATGGTCCCATGTAACCCTCACATCCTAGAGCTCATGACAGCACCACCACCATTCACTCTAATGATGTAGAGCCTGCTTCTGACAGATGCTGTGTGATTTTCCCAAGGTTACAAGCACAGAGTAAACAGAAGCAGGAGGAGCACTTCAGTGACTCTCTAACTCCTACACTGCACTGATTCCTACCAACAGAAGAGACTGAAATATTGGCAAGTGTCTTTAGGTGGAGCAAATGCTCATGCACTTGGCCACTATTTAAAAGGTCAGCCATTTGTACTCAGAGACACCCCAAAGCAAAGGTCTTCACCTCCAAGGAGAAACTTGATCTCACCATCTCCAAGATGGATCTATTTGTTTTCTTGGAAGTCCATGGTATGTTCAAGATTCTTCTCCAGCACCACAACTGGAAGGCATCGATTCTTCTGTTATCCTTAGTCATTGTCCAGCTCTCTGAAGCATAACAAGTAATTGTCTAGATCAGGTTCTTATCAGCACTCTGGAAAGGTCCCTGACAGCAGATTTTCCCCAATGCAATTATCTTTTGATTTCCTGACTGCTGGTGTTAACAGTGTTGATTGGGGAGCCAAGCAAGCTATAATTGTTAACAACCTCAATCTATTTTCCATCTATTATGGTGTTTCCAATTGCCCTGGGGATAAGAATCTTTGTCTTCTTGATGTTGAACTTTAATCCATATTCAAGACTACAGTCCTTGACTTTCTGCAGCAAAGCGCTTCAGGCCTTCCTTAGTTTTAGCAAGCAAGGTTGTGTCATCTGCACAACATAGGTTGTTGATGAGTCTTTCTCCAATCTTGATGCCACATTTCTTCTCATAGAGCCATGCTTCCTTAATGATCTGTTCTGCATATAGCCTGAAAAGGCAAGGAGACAGGATACATCCCTAATGCATTTCCTTCCTGATTTTGAACCACACAGTGTTTTCCTACTCTGTTCTGAGGACTGCTTCCTGGTCCAAGTATAGGTTTTGTGTAAGCACAATCAAGTCTTCTGGGAATGCCATTTACTCAAGGCTAGACACAATCTGTTGTGATCCACACAGTCAAAAGCCTTTGCACAGTCAATAAAACACAGATAAATATCCCTCTGATACTCTTTCCTTTCTGCCAAGATCCATCTGACATTGGCAATAACACCTCGACTGCCACAATCTCTTCTAAACCCAGCTTGAATTTTTGGTAGTTCTCTGTCAATGTACTGTTCCAGTCTTTTTTTTAAATTTTTTTTTACAATCTTCAGCAGGATGTGGGTAGTGCGTGATATTAGTGATACTGTTCTGTAATTTCCACACTCTGTAGGGTCACCTTTTTTTTTGAATGGGAATAAATATGGATCTCTTCCAGTCAGTTGGCCAAGTAGTTGTCCTGTAGATTTCTTGGCACAACTTGGTGAGTACATCCAGGGCAACATCTGTTGAAATATGTCAACTGGTATTACATTAATTCCTGGGGCTTTATCTTTTTTTTCCAAGTCCTTCAGAGCAGCCTGAACTTCCTCCTTCATTATCATTGCCTCTTGATCATATGTTGTTTCTTGAAATTCTTCTGTGTCAGCCACTTCTTTTTGGCACAATGACTCTATATACTTCGTCCATCCTCTTTTAATGCTTACTGGATCACCCAACATTCTGCACAAAGCATCATTAAGCATGGCAACTCGTGACTTGAATTTGTTCTTCAGTTCTGTTAGCTTAGGAAATGCTGAGCAAGTTTGGCCCCTTTGATTTTCCAACTCCACTTCCTTGCACATTTCATTATAATACTTTGCTTTGTCTTCCCGAGCTGCCAACTGCTGTAGAAATTATAAACCTTGCTCTTTAGGAGAATAATGAGTTGGGCAGAATAAACATTATTCTTGACATAGGAAGGTTTTGTTTATGATCTGTTTAGAACAGTGGTCTTCAAATCTGAACGTCCTCTGGATCAGCAGGAGGGCTTATGGAAGCAACTGCAGGGCTACTCCTACTTGTGGCTTGGCATGTTTGGAATGAAATTGAAGAAATGAGCCAGTCAAGTGGATTCTACACTTTATCAAGAAACTTGTGAGTTGGGGAGAGGTTGTGAAAGGGAATGTAGAGAAAATTTATGTTAGAGGGGAGCAAGAGAAAAAAAATCTCCGTTATTTTTGGAAGTACATTCTTTAAAAATAGAATAGCTACATATTCTCACTTTCCTTGACTCACGATAAACCATCACAAGAGAGGTGGGAGACGATGGCATCTCCAGGGCGAGTGAGGTAGTTAACTCACAGCCTCTGGAAAGAACCATGGACACCATTCTCAGCAGGTAAGCAGGTTCCAGAAAAAGGGACTGAGCACAGCAGATGAGGAAAGGAAAGGAGACAAGGGGCAAAGTTTGCAAAAATTTAAAGGGTGATTTCGAAGGGCAAGAGCATAAAGCACCCTAGCACCGAAAGGAAAAAGAGTGCAGAAAGGGTCAGATTGGTGGAAGAACAAAGTGGAAAAATGCAGAGTGAACAGAGATAAATAACAATCTGGACAAATGAGTGGAATGGTATAAAACCCAGCTAATGAGGTGAAATCTTTCCAGAATAAAATTAGGCAATTGCACATACAGAGGCGTAATAAAGGCCATAAATATAAAATGGCAAGGAATTGACTGGGTAATGGTGTAGTAATTAAAGCCTGGAGGTTCATAATAGACTTCGAACTGAACATTAATCAACCAAAAAGAAACACTCAGTGCACTTGGATATAGAGTACAAAGGCGGGATGTGGGAAATGCAGAGAGCAGGCACCGCCGCTGGTGCTGGAAAGCCCCCCTGTTGGGGGTCAGGTGGCTGATGAGGAAGCACAGAGAGGGAGAGAAATCAATACAGAACTGATGGCTTGTGCTCCTGTCTGAGCAGTGACCTGCCAATGCTGACGATTCCAAGACCAGATGCAGCAGGGCTGATTCTAGAGCAGATGCCCCATCAAATCAGCCAAGTTCAAGCCCTCCTCGGTCAAGACACTGCTTGTGTTCTAGACCCCAATAATGCAGCAGGCAGGGTGGGCACTGGTGGGCATCACCATGGGATGGGTGACGTAACATCTAGCAAGGTTAATGCAGCAGTTCTCAAACATGAGCCCAATTTAGAATCATCAGGAGGGATAATTAAATCTAGAGGGTGGACCCTGTCCCTTTAATAGGGATTCTGTAGTTCTAAGTTCATCCCAAGAACATGAATTTCTAACAAGTCCCTACATAATGTGGGTGCTTCTAGTTCAAGATCACATTGAAAACACTGCTTTAGGGTTTTGCAGCTTCTATGCTCCCAAGTTTCATTATCATCATCAAAGGATCCAATTTTAACCATGCAAACAGAAGACAGTAGATGAAAGGAGAAATAAATGGAATTATCTTGGATTGCTTTATCTGTGACTAATAAAGGCTCTAATTAATGAGACTTAATGATGCAAATAATGAGTGATGTGGTTAATGTGTATCTGCTAAGACAAAGGTTGAAGGTTTGAGTCTACCCAAAGGTGTCTTAGCAGGAAACCCTAGCTATGCATTTCTGAAAAGTTAGTCACTAAAAAAGTCTATACAGGGGATATATGTTGTTTCTACCTTTTGTGGCACATGAGAATATTGCTACAATGTCTGTGACATATGGACCTTACATGGGTCCTCATTAAAGAAACTAAGAATAAAAAAAGGAAGGAATTTGAATACCTATGGACTACTTGGTAACACAGGAGAATTAACTGTTAATTTTGGTGGAAGGACAAGACAAAACAGTGATATAGGATCTTTGCTTTATTTTCAAAGCACTTGAGCTGTTAGAAGTTCACAAGGAAATATTTATTTATAAAAATTAACGTATATGTCAGATTATCAACCAGTTGGATTTCACTTTACTTAAATCCATAATCAATACCCATGGAAGCCACAGTCAAGAAATCAAAGGGTGGGCAAGGATTACATTGGGCAAACTGGCTGCAAAATGTCTCTGTTAAGCAGAACAGAGGTAATTCTGGTAATTCTCTACCAATGTACTGTTCCAGTCACTTTTGGATAATCTTAAGGAGGATATTGCTTGCATATGATATTGTCTGATAATTTCCACACAATGTAGGGTCACCTTTTTTTGAAATAAGAGTAAATATCAATATGTCAGTTGGGCAGGAAGTTAACCTCCAGATTTCTTGCACAACCTGGTGAGCCTGTCAGGGCTTGCATCTGTTTGTTGAAACATGCCTACTATCATTCCATCAATTCCTGGGGCCTTGTTCTTTGCCAATTCCTTCAGAGCAGCTTGAACTTCCTCCTTCATCACCATTGCCTCTTGATCATATGTTGTTTCATATAAAATTCTTCTGTGTCAGTGAACTCTTTTTGGTACAGTGACTCTGTGTACTCCTTCCATCTTTTTTTTTTTTAATGCTTCCTGGAACATTCAATATTCTTCCTCTAATATCCTTAAGTACTGCAATTCAAGGCTTGAATTTGTTCTCCAGTTCTTTCAGCGCAAGATAAGTTGAGAGAGTTTGTCCCTTTCGATTTCTGACTCCAGCTCTTTGTACATTTCATTTGCTTTGGCTTCTCGGTGCTCTAGTAAAATACTTAAGAGTCTCTTCTGACATTCACCTTGGTCTTTTCATCCTTCTCTGTCTTAGTAATGACCTTTTATATTCTTCCTGGATGATATTCTTGATATCCTCCCACTGTTCATCTGGTCTTTGCTCATTAATGTTCAAGGCCTCAAACCTGATTCTGAGAAGATTTTTCAATCCAGATGAGATAGACTCAAAGTCAACTTTTGGTTCCTGTGGATTTGATTTAACCTTCTTTAGTTTTAGTTTGAAGTTGCATATGAGTAGTTGATAGTCTGTTCCACAGTCAACACCTGGCCTAGTTTTCACAGCTTATATTGAGCTTCTCCAGTGATTCTTTTCACAGGACAAAGAAAAAGCCAACATGGATGTCAGTGAAGAGACAGAAAATTTCGCTAAGGTATCAAGAAGCCTAATCAAAGGGAAGCAATGGTGAAGTTTAAAACAAACAAACAAACAAACAAACAAACAAACTGCAACATGTTGCAGATAAAGATAAGGCAACAACAACAACAACAAAAGTTATTAGAATATAGCCTATAATCCAGTGATTAAAGTGTATTCCCTGTCTAAGAAAAGGGGAAAAAACAGCTGAACAGATGATGTCAAAGGGTAGCTCAAGAAGAAAAAGCAACATATTATAATAGAATGGGCAGAGAGCTGGAATTGGAGGGGGGAAAAGGAAGAGTTTCCTCTGCATTTGTCTAGAAGAAAGAAGTGAAAAACAATTTCGAGCCTCAAGTTGCCATATTGAAAGATGCTGTGTGCAAAATCTTAATGATCCAGGAAGCAGCAAAAGACGGTGGAGGAAATACAGAGTCACTGAACCAGAAATAACTGAGTGACATTGAAAAAATTCAGGAAGTACTGTATGAATAAAGGTCAATGGTAATGAAGGAAGAAGGTGAAGCTGTACTAAAGGCATTGGCAAAAAAATAAGGTCCTGAAATTTATGAGATACCAACTGAATTATTTTAAATGACAGATGCAGCCCTGGATGTACTCACCATTCTGTGACAGAAAATTTAAAGGATAGCAGCCTGGCTGATAATCTGGAAGAGACCTATTTTTGTTTCCATTCCCAAGACAGGTAATCCAACAAAATGTGGAAATTACTGAATAATATCATTAATCACCTATGCAAGTAAAATATTGCTGAAGACCATTCAAAAACAGAACAGTACACAGTGAGCTGCCAGGAGTCCAAGCAGGATTTAGAAGAGGTCATGACACCAGGGATATTATTGCTGATGTCTGATAGATTCTGGCTGAAAGTGAAGAATACCAGAAGATTGTCTATTTGTGCTTTATTGACCATGCAAAGGCATTTGACTGTGTGGACCAAACTATGGTTAACATTGAGAAGAATGGGAATCTCTGAACACTTAAGTGTACTCATGCGAAATCTATACCTAGCCTAAGAAGCTGTTGTTCAAATAAAGTAAGGCAATATTGGATGCTTTGAAATCAAGAAAGATATGTATCAGGGCTGTACCCTCTCTCCATACCTATTCAATCTGCAAGTTGAACAAATTATCCAAGAAGCTAGGCTCTGTGAGGAAGAATGTGGAATCAAGTTGGAATCAAGTTCAGGGACTCATCAATAATCTCCATTAAGCAGAAGACACACTTTGCTTGCTGAAAGTGGGAAAGACCTGAAACACTTGCCACCCAAGGTTACTTGAAAGCAAGCAGTTTGAATTCAGTGGCTGCTCTGTGGGAAAAAGATGGCAACCTCCTCCCTTGTCATGTACTGCTTCTGTCAGTTATGGGATGGTTCCATCTCAGTGGCATACAACAAGAAGCAGCAATTGGGGAGGGAGCTTTGCTGCGGACCTTCAAGAAATTAAAGCCATCTGTGCATCAAACACTTTTTCCAACAGCTTGAAAAGAAAACCTACAGACTGGGAACAAACATTTGGTAATACCATCTCAGACAAGAGTCTTATAACAAAAGTTTACAGATTGCTCCTGGGTCTACACACACCACCACCACCACCACCACCACCACCACCACCACCACCACCGCAAAAACAAAACAAAAACAAAAACCAACCAATTACAAAATGGGCAAAAGACATGGAAAGAATTTTCACAGAGGAAGATACTCGAATGGCAAACAGACACATGAACAAATGCTCCAAATCACTGGCAATAAGAGAGATGTAAATCAAAACCACAATGAGGCACCATCTCACTCCAGTAACAGTGGCGAAGTTTAATAGGGCAGCAAGCAATAAATGATGGAGAGGATGTGGCAAGAAAGGAACTCTTATACATTGTTGGTGGGATTGTAAAATGGTACAACCATTCTGGAAGCCAGTTTGATGCTTCCTCAAAAAGTTGAACATAGAAATCCCATATGACCTAGCTATTTCCACTACTTGGAATAGACCCTGAGAAAACGTGAACTGGGGCACAGACTGAGATTTGTACACCAATGTTCATAGCAGCATAATTCACCATTGTAAGAACATGGAAACTGCCAAAATGTCCAACCACAAATGAATGGACTGAGAAATTACGGTACATTCACATAATGGAATACTATACAGCATGCAGGAGCTATGGTTTTGTAAATTATTACCTAACTTGGAAGGGACTGGAGAGCATTATGCTGTGTGAACTAGCTCAGTCCCACAAGGATAAATATTGTATAAAACCAATATTGTAGAATGAGTATAAGGATCCAAGAGGGGGAGGAGAGGGCGGAAGCAGAGGGGTGAAGATGTGCAGGAGGAAGAGGAATTAATCGTGGAGTTGTACAATTTGATGGGGGCAGGGTGAAGGAAATTGAAAATTGTTCTTAAAAACAATATATTCTAATTTTGTAAATAAACTAGTAGAAAATGAAAAAAAAAGAAAGGGAATGTAAACATTCATTTGATATGTGTTTCTTTTATAAACGTTATGTGGTTTTTCTTTTGTTTTTTGTTTCTTTTTAACTAAAGATGCATTGTTTTAACATGCAAATAAGGCCCACCAAGCGGTAATGAAGAAGTGTACAGGGTGCAATGGGCAGAAAGAGAGAGCTTTGTGGAATGAGAGAGTCGTGGGCTCAGTCTTGAAGGAGAACTGGCTCCAGACCCTCTGCTGAGGCTTACTTTTAACACCGCAAGTAGAGGTGAGCTATGGAATGCAATGAAGATTAATTGCAAGTGGAAACTGGAGTCTGGGTGAAGGCAGAGAGGCTTCTCTGCTTCTCTGGCAATACGAGCAATAAATCACAAGATCACAGGGCAAAATTTTGACTCACTCAACATCACATTACTGAATACAAATGCCTCCCGTCTCCTTCATGGGAATGCAAAGACACCAAGATGTTTTGGCTTTGTCTGACAGCCACTGTGGGATGAAAAATTGGGCTTGACACTTTTCATACCTGATCACTTACTGAGAAATTGTCACCACTGTCTCGGCAGTTATTGGGGTCTTATAGCAAATTTATTCTCCATCTATACTGACTGAAACACACGTAGGTAAAACTCATTTTATTACACAAACACATTGCAGGAAAGCTGGTGGTAAATGAATTAGGCAAGTCTGATCACAGCTTATTTTCTCACTTGAAGATTTAGCTGCAGTTTGGCCGTAAGGGAGTGAGAAGGTAAAGGGGGAGAACAGTGTTATTCTTTCCCCATCTGAATAAATAAAAAATATACCATGTCAGAAATATTTGTTCAAGTGGAAAATATTAGTTTCCCAATTACATACACGCTTAATGAGCTGCAATGAGAAAATCATTTATCAAATAATGAACAAATTATGGGGGAGTGGTGGTACAATGATAAAATTCTCGCTTTCCTGAGGGAGACCCATGTTTGATTCTTGGCCAGTGTCTCCCAGAAGACTCACTATCCAACCTGCAGTGGAGGGAGGTTTCTATGCTTCTATGTGCAACAATGTACTTGAGCATGGTGAGTGTAGGGCAAGAGTCCACTCTGTCTGTTTATAGGGTTGCTATGAGTCATAGTTAACTCAACGGCACTTAACAATACCAACAATGACACTAAACAGGTTTGAGTTGAGCCAAGACAGACTAGGAAGAAAGGCCTAGTGATCTACTTACAAAATTTAGTAAATAAATACTCTGTAGATTATAATTATCCTCCCTACAAATAATCACAGGAAGGCATAAAACGGGGCAGCTTTTTGCCCCTATACTTATGAAGTTTCCATGAGTCAGACAATAACTTCTTCTTACTTGGAGCCACAGTTGATACTCTTGGTACCAGCAGTCAGAAATTAAGGAGGCACATTGTACTGGGAAAGCCAGCAGTTAGGGATCTCTCCAAATTATTGAGGAGTAATGATGTTGTTTTGAAGGCTAAGGTGAGAGCTGGACAATGAAAAGGGATAACAGAACTTATGCCTTTGAGCTGTGGTGTTGGAGAAGAGTACTGAACATCCATGATCAGTCAGGAGAATGAACAGATGTCTTGGAGAGAGTATTCCAGAGTGTTCTTTAAAGGCAAGGATGATGAGGTTTTGTCTCACAGACTTCAAGCATGTTGCTAGGAGGGGACTATTCCTAGGAGAGGGACATGATGCTAGGAAGGGTGGAGGGGTCAGCAAAAGTGAGGAAGACCTTTGACCGGGTGGAATGATGTGGTGACTGTCACAATGGGCTCTAATGTGTCAGGATGTGTGAGGATGGCACAGGATAGGACAGGGTTCAGATCTGTTGTTCATAGGGTCGCTATGAGTTGTTCTCAACTTGATGGCACCTAACAACAATAACAACAACTTAAGTCAGAGGCCAACTAGATAACTAAAAACATTTAAAAATAATTAGAACACACATTATTTTACTTAAAATTAAAAGTAGGTGAGGAAGAAATTTTTCCTCTGCAAAGTCTAGCTTTTAAAACAGAATTCATCTCATTCTACATCATTCCATGCAGAAATGCTACATCATGGCAACTTCTGCTGAAGGAAAAATGGGGTGGGGGCATCAGATGAAATTCTTTTCTCCTGTGGAAAATGTCTGTTCTTCTATGGACACCACATCACCCCCCCACTCCCCCCCTCCGGCGTAAATACTCCTTCTCATTCAAAACCAACTTAAACATCACTTTCACCAAAAATCATTATGTGACTTCTTTCTCTTAAACTCCATAGACTTTCTTAGAGCAAATCCTGTGACTCGTCCTTTCTGCTTCATCTAGAGTGAAATCATAACTCATCTTGTGGGGAAGACTCTAAGCTCAGGAATTTAACTCTACCTCACTTCTCTCTCTCTCTCTTTTTTTTTTTTTAATGTGTATACCGTCAAATCAGATCTGACTGATACAGGAGGAAATGGTCCCTCCTTCTTCAGCAGAGCATCTGGTGGTTTCGAACCTCACATCTCTGGGATTGCAGTGCAGTTTCTTGCCACTAGGCCACCAGAGCTCACCAACTACCTCACTTTTTAAGAATCTCTTACATTCTCAGAGTTTTGCAGCAGCTTTGTTGCTGTTAGGTGCCAGCAGAGTCAAGTACAACTAATAACAGCTGTAGTAACAATAGATCTGAACCCCATCCTATCTTGTGCCATCTTCATTATTTCAGACATTTCATACTCAAGCCCATTGCTGCAGCCATTGTGTCGATTCATCACACTGAGGGTTTTCTTTTCATTTGCTGACACTCTACTTGTCCAAGCATGATGTTTTTCTCCAAGGAATAACCTCTTCTAAAAAACATGTCCCAAGTACATGAGCCAAAGCTTTGTCATTTTTGCCTCCAAGGAGCAGCACTCTGCCTGCACTTTTCCCAAGATATATCTGTTTCTCTTTTGTCAGTCCATGGAATATTCAGCACTTTTCTCTAATACCACAACTCAAAGGCATCAATTCTTTGTCATCCTTTTCATTATCCAGTCCTCAGATGCACAGCAAGTGACTGAAGAGTCTATAGCCTGAATCAGATGCAACCTAGTCCTCAACCTGACATCATTGCTCCTCAATAATTTGGAGAGGTTCCTGACTGCAGATTTTCCCAGAGCAATACACTTACTGATTTCCTGACTGGTGAGATTGTGGTGTTGATGGTGGATTCAAGTAAGATGAAGTGATTGACAGTTTAATTGTTTTCTCCATATATCATGATAGATGTGCATATAGTAAGTACTTATTAATCAAATACAAGGTCAAAGTGGATGTATAGCATGGGAAACAACTACGAGTGGGTGCGGAGTGCTTGTGAAAGATGTTAACATGAATATCTTAGTATGTTTTATTAAGTTTATTAATCCTGGTCTATGTTTAACATGAGTAATTTAATATGTTTTACCAAGTTAACTTTCACACTTTATTAGATATATTTAAATAAGCTGCAATCCTCTCTATATTCCTAGTCTCAATTTTATTTCACCAGAGGCTTTAATCAGAAGCAATGGCTCCTGAGTTGTCATGCCAAACCTCCCATCTCATCCTTCCCCAGGGGGGACGCAGGAGAGAGGTCAGAATCCAGAGGTTACCCAGCTATACCAGTTACTCAAGTATGAAGCCACATACAGAATCCAAAGTGTGAAGGAACCCATCAGGACACTGTCTGCCACTGCTTACCTCCTGTGCCCCAGAAAAGACAGGACCAAGTTGAAAGACAAAACCAGAAGTAAATTCTCATTGGGCAAAGGTGCATGTTTACTTGCTTGTTAGGGAAGACTTCACACTTACCTTCTTTGTGTCTTTTGAAGTAAACGTTTACAAAGCATTGGAATGTGTGGAAAAAATCCCCAGTTGTACGTTTATGGAAAACACTTTGCAAGTATTTGTTATAAGGCTTCCTATAAATGCCAAGACTGAGAAACAGCAGGGGAAATGTAGGAGGTAACAGAGTGAGCTCCTGTGGGCAAGAGTACTTGGTTGGTCCTCAAGCCCCCATGGGTGGGTCGCTCCACCCATCCTCCTGTCACCACAAATAAGGTGCTGCAATCTCCTCACACACAGCATGGGGGCAACAGCTGGGAAGGGGCTTCCCTGCTACCATTACCATATCAGAGAGCTGACAGACCTACTTGTGTTTCTTCCAGGCAGTAACTTCCCTAATAAAATTCTCTCTTCTCACATATATCAGTTCAGATTCCAAGTCCCTAGTTCAGTAGTTCAGATTCCAAGTCCCTAGTTCAGCTGGAAAGATGCCATTGCCATCTACCCTGCTTTCCTCGTCTGAGCCAGGGCCAACCTCCCGATTAACCCTGATGCTATCTGGCTAGAAAAAATACTCAAAGGGCTCAATGGATATTCTTTTAGCTGTGATCCCCACCTTTCTCTTATTTACTTCTTGGCCTTGACAAAGAGCTCTGACAGGATGGATGGAAAGAGAAAGAAGGAGTTTCAGGCCAAAACACTGAAATGTGGGAAGAAACCTTGATGAGCTGAAGACTGCTCTCTGGAACGAATCGAGCCCTTCTTAACCCCCATGTGGTACAAGCAGGTACCTGGGAGAGTGTGGTTCCTCAAGACCCCCAAACAGCTTACATATTAAATAGACCAAGTGCTAAACATTAAGGGGATCAATTATTTAACAGATGCTTTATACTAAGAAGCACCCAACTCTTTCACTTATTTGAGAGTCCTTTCTTTCATAAAAAAAGGAGGGAACCCTAAAATGCTAATATGCAAAGGGAGCCCAAGGCACAAAGGCAGGGCTGCCTGCCTGGATCTTGCATCCCCAGCTCCAGGAATCTCTACGACCTAAAGGCCTGCATCTCACCTTCAGCTAATAGTTAATGTGCACACATAGCAATCTTCACATTTATCAACAAAAATTATTTCCCCAAAGTACATTTTTAGGAATGGAAATGTTACGTCTGCCATCCCAACATCTGATGCATTTGACATATGGACCTGGCCCATCTTCCAAGTCGTTTCTATCATGTCATATACCCCAGGGTAACATGAGTGTGTTCTCTTTAGGATTACTTCACTGGACCATCTGGACTCTGGGAGTGAAGAGAAAATATATGTTCTGCTCAGCTGGGGTGGGAAGTGACCCAGTGTGGCAGCCGCCACTCCTAATTAGCCTCATTTCTCTAGCCTTGGCCCCAGCCACGTACTCCCCAATCCCACAAGGAGTCCAGAATGTCTTCGCCTGAATACAGCTGTACTCTCCCAAGGTTTACAGGTGTTGAGGACAGGGGTTGCACTGTAGGATACTCAGGGAAGCCTCCCTAAATTCCCACGCCCACTGCCATCATATCCCACTGAATCTACTTCCCTTCAACAATATTGGATCATGCTCTTGCCCGGAATCATCTTTTGTTAGTTCTTCAGTCTTCCCACAATAGATGCCCTGGGACTTGGCAAATGTCAGTGTCCTCTGGTTCTTATCAAAGTGAAATGGAAAGAGATCTGTGAACTATAGAGTTCCAACTCCAGCTTAATCATTTAGTAGCCTTGTAGATTTGACTCACCCATTTAAAAGATCAGAATACTGAGGTGAGCACGTATTTCATAATATTGCTAAGAAGAGCAAATAAGATGCATTTGGAAGCAAAAGCATTAGAGGGGTTAAGTAAACGGCATACTAGAGCTTTCCAAATAGCTAAGTGTTCAGCTTTCAAAATGTTTGCAAGCTATAAATCAATTATGATGGGAATATTTCTATCACAATTTGGCATATGATATACACTGCAAATCAAACACTTTTATTTAGCTTTGTTTTAATGAACCAATCGAACAACAACAATAATAAAAGCTTTGCTAGCACATCACTGAATTAAATATAAAAACAGTAAAAAGCAGACCTGAGTATAATAACTCTCCTAACTCTGTAATTTACTAGCTACTGTAAAGGGAGATAGACTGATAAAAATTCACGAGGAGGGCTACTATTGCGAAGAAGGAAAATAATAAATAAAAGTGTGGGGAGAAACTGAAGTCCTCATCATTTGACGGTGGGAATGTAAAATGAAGCAGCCATTTTAAGTGAAAAAAAAGTTTAGAATATCCTTTAAAAGTAAAATATAAAATTACCATATGACTCAGCAATACCACTCCCAGATACATATTTAAGAGACTAAAACAAAGACTTCTAAATCAGTGATCATTATACACAATAGCCAAAACCCAAAAATAGCTCAAGTGTGAATCAACAGATGAATGATAAAATGTGGCATATTTACAAAATGAAATAAAGAAACATTAAGTTCTGATGTATGCTATATGATGAACCCTAAAAACACATGGTGAGTAAAAGAAATTAGTCATAGGAAACAGTTATCAGATGATCCTACGTCTACAAAATATATCTGAAATGGGTAAATGCACAGATACACAAAGTTATTTGAGCGTATTAGAGATTAAGTGAAGATGACGTGGGAGTTACTACTTACAGGTACAGGGTGACTGTATAGGGTAACAGAAAACTTTGGAGAAGAGCCGGTAAGGGCTCCACAGAATGGTATATGCAATATGCATACATGAATTCTATGTAGGATATAAAAACAAGTGATGCCTTTGAGCTATTGTGTTGGTTAAGAGCACTGAACACCCCATGAATGGCTAAGAGAACAAACACGTATATCTTGTAGAGGGTGCAGCCGGAGTGCTTTCTGGAGGCCTCATATACTTAGGACATGTTGCTAGGAGGGGCTATTCCTTGGAGAAGGACATGATGTTGGGAAGGGGAGTTGGGGGAAGGAGAGGAAGATCCTCAACCAGGTGGACTGACAAGGTGGCTGCTGCAATGAGCTCTTGTGCATCAGGAAGTGTGAGGGTGGCGCAGGATAGAACAGGGCTCAGATCTTTTGTTCATAGGGTCACTATGAGTCATGCTCGACTCAATGGCACACAACAACAACAACAACAACAACATATACAGATATACAATATGCATATGTGAATTCCCGATAACATGCAATATATGAATATATACATTTAGAGCAACATGTATTTTATGTTTTTTTAAAATATTTTAATTTACTTATTTTTCATTTCAATGAACATCTACAGAGATTTTGGAATTCCATTCATTCATTGTTTCACCCTTCTCCCCGCCCCACCCCCCCGCAACATGTATTTTTGAATTGCCAACCTTTTGATTAGCTATCCAGTGCTTCACCCACTCCGCCAACAGGACTCCTACCTAGTTACCTAGCGTACTTTAATTACTCAATATCCTCTCATGTTCTTTTCCCCTAAAATACAAACAGGAAAACCTAAAGCTACCAGGCTGTCAGTAGAACTAACCCCATTCCCTAAATAATTAACATTGGCATTGTCAGTCACTTACTCATGTAGACCCCATGCCTGTCCAAAGATATCCTCGTGGCTTTAATAACTGAGACTTTTACATTAGGTTTAATATTACATATATATCACAATATCATCAGTTTCAATGCAGTGTTCCACGAGTACACCGAAAAGCACACCCAGTTTTCAAACTGACTTCTCCATCGATTGTCTGAGGCACATCACTTAATGGCCACAAGGGGCATCAGAGAGACGAGGAGGGAAACCATATTGGTCAGAGGTTGAACACATCAATTTCTTCCTCATTCATTTAATGAATAATTTAAGTGATGCGGAGCCAGACAGTGAGAACAGGGTAAAATGGACATGATCTTCCCAAAACTTTGTATCTAAAAGAGATACAATAAAGTATTTAAATTACACTTGTGGTTTCATAACTCCTAGTGGAGGAAGTGCTAGGAAAGAGGTCACTGGCAAACAAAGGCCTTACAAAGGACACCTGACAGGAGAGGTCCTGGGGGAGTAATGCAGTGAGGTGGGAATGGGGGAAGGAGAGCTGAGTCAGCAGAAGCAGTAAACACAAAGGTTCTGGGACATAAGAGAAAGGCCAGCCATTCCCATTGCCCCACTCCTGGAAAAGCATATTTACAGCCAGGCACGAACAGCATACACCAGAGACTCAGGTTCCAACAGTCTCTAAATCACAGAGGCCTGCTATAGATTAGCCTTTTAGAAACAAACCAGTGACAAGGTAGTGGTTAGGGCTATTATATCTGTGACTAAAATTCTTTTCATTTCTTTATAAAAAAGATGAGAAAACATTATGTATTGCTATGATTTCTACTAAATTTTGGGATCTTGGGTTTTACCATTGCAGGAGAAAGGTCAATAAAGTTAAATGTAAAAATAAAGTCTGTGACAATGTCAGACTCTCCTGCACTCACCAGGTATACTGCAGAGCCTAAGGAGAAGCTATTTTTATAGAATACAATGGGACATTTGGGAACATTACCACCTAAATCTAATTATATCAGTGAAAAAAAATCCCTTTTGATTTAGTAGGAAGGTTTCTAACTGACTGGTTTCTGGTCACATGAATACAATTTTAACCAAAAAGAGTCAGCAATGATTCACTGAAATACAGCATATCTGCGGCTGTTGGAGGTGGGGGGAATGACAAACTAATATAGCTGCAGATTTGGTTTCCATTCCAGGATGAACATAGGCCAGAAGGCAGGCTTCAGCCAGAGAAGATTTCACATATTCCCACGGCTGCATCTCTTCTCCCGTGTCCTCCTCTCCTTCAGGGAGACTGAAAAGCCAGCCAGGAGACAGAATGTCACAGCTTCACGAAGGGTCTTTTCAACTTATTTACATACTCAGTAGCAAATGTGAAATGTGTGTTTTGGGATGTTGCTAGTGCTATGGCACTGAGGATGTTGTTGTGGTTGTCATATGCCTGAAAGTCAACTGTGACTCGTAGTAACCCTATAAACAGCAGATCTGAACTTGGCCCTAGTCTACCCCAGCCTCACCATTTTTAACACACTTGAGCCCATTCTCCCAGTCATTATGTGAATACATCTCACTCAGGCTCTTCTCTTTCTCTGATCTTCCATCTTTGAACTGTTCCCTTCTGACAACATGGCCAAAGTAAGTGTGACAAAGCTTCATCATCCTTGCCATTAAGCAGCATTCTGGCTACACATTTTCTAAGACAGACTTGTTCTTTTGGTAGTGCCTGGGATATTCAGTCTTCCTCTCCAACACAATTCAAAGGTATCAATTCTTCTGTTCTCCTTAGACACTGTCCAACTTCCAGATACACAGCAAGCAACTGAGAAGACCATGTCTTTGATCAGGCACACCTTACTCCTCAGTGCCCTGACAGCAGATTTTCCCAATGCAATGTTTCTTGATTTCGTGACTGTTGGTACTAAAAGTGTTGACTGGCACCAAGGATATAGAAGTGATAAAACCAGAACCTCTGCCCTCCTGGTCTGAACCTCTAGTAAGGAGACAGGCAGGAAACAGACCTCATGTTGTTAGCTGTGGTCAAGTCTACTCTGACTCATTGTAGACTCAGGAGCAAATGCAATATTGCCAGATCCTGCACTATCTTCTCAATCACCAATACATTCAAGGTCATTGCTGGGATCACTGTTTAAGTATGTTCCCACCTAGGAAGTACATCTTCCTGCATTATATTGGATAATATTCTGCTGTGATCCATAGAGTTTTAAAATACTGATTTTTTTTAATAGATCCCCAGGTCTTCTTTCAAAGCACCTCTGAGCTGACTTGACCTTCTGTCTTTCTGGTTAAGTCAAAAGACATTAATGATTTGCACCACACAGGGACTCTTGGACTGATCCCAAGATAGAATCTAAGTTTTAGGTTTGCTTCAGATTTCAGATACTAAATCCAGGAACAAAAGAATGCATGTAGTGATTCCAAGTGACATGACATGGCCAGTGCCTAACACTAGATCCTGTAGTCCATTATTTCATGTCAAACTAGTCAGCCTTCTCTCACATGATGGTTCTTCAAAGACCAAGTCAACACTCAGCAATTCTCTCATGCTCAGGCAGAAGCATTCTATTCCCATCTGCGGCTTTGGTACTCCAATCCCACTGTCCAGCTCAATCAGCAAACATAATCACATCCATTCACACGCTCTCAGGCATACCCAATTGTTTGGGCAGTGACAGCTTGGTTATTCACAATCAACTAAATTAATGCCACTATTTTTAAAACTTAAAAAAAAAAACACCCCTGCACAAAATTAGCTTCCAAGCTATGAACTTGGTCAACAAAAGAATAAAAATAAAGGCAAGGAATAAAATATTCAAATCCATTATTGGGCAAAGATTCATTTTATTTTTAATTCCCCAGAAGCTTATGGGTCCTTGATATTTAATTTGAACCCTTGCTCTAGTTCACCTAGAAGCAAAATGCCACTCAAATAAAAAGAAAAAGTCTCCTTTATACAAACTGGGTGTTTAACTGACAACATATAATTTCATTTAAAAAAATTAGGAGCAATTGCTGTTGAAACAGTTTCAGGGACAAGGGGAGGGGAGGAACTGTCAGCACTACGGGAAGAGGGAAAAAATGATGTGCCACTAAGCTTTATTCCAATCATCTGCTTCATAGTTAAGTTTAATTACACATTACACACTGTCCTGTAATTATGTTGCTTGGGAAACTGCCAATTTCCCCTTTGAAATGTTAAAAGTTCCCTAATTTATTTTAAAGCCCAAGTCTTGCCTCTCTCAGTACATGTGGCTCCTGTAAACACAGGGTAGGTAGCAGAAGGGGTGGGTCGTGGGGTTTGGTCCACCAAGCAAAGGGTCACTGTGCTTACAACCCCCAGGACAAGGTCTAGTGTCTTTGTAATAAAATCTGATGGCTTGCTTGTACTCCCCACCGCCCACATTCAAAGACACTGAATGAGAAACACGTCTACCTCCTTCTCTCAGTTTCCAGAAGCTGAAATTGAAGTCTGTTGCAGTCAGCAACAGGAATCAATCGTCCATATAAGATGAAGCACCTGTCCTTTGAGGTCTTACTATCAGAAAAGTAGCTCAGCTAACACTGAGCAATATGCAGGAAGTTCCCAGAAGACTGTACTTTAATCAAAGACTGCCTTGTAAGCTGAGAAAGGAGAAGACAATTAAAATTGTGTGAGCATTACTATATGCTTGACAATGTGCTCAGAATTTCACAAATGAGACACTCTGTGCACAATAACTCAAAAACTTCCGTGCCTTCTGTGACTTAGGGAAGTATGAAGGAGGCAGTCAGACATGATGTTGCAATGAGTGATGTGTTCATGGCTTATGAAAGAAGCAATGTATTCCTTTATCCAGGAGTAATTCCAACTCTCTTTCCTTCAAAATTATAACATCTGTTAGGGGAAAAAAGTATCTATAGAACGTATTTACGTTGCTGCTACAAATGGGTAATTGTTAGGTGCCTTTGATCAGTTCTGACACAAACACACTTCACATGTCTTGTAGTTGTTGTCATGTACCATCTAGTCAAAACTGATTGAGAGCTGGCCTTCCAGTGTGTTTTGAATTCCAGTGTGTTTGTTAATCACACAGGAGGAGACTGCCCATCTTTCTCCCACCAAGCAGCTGGTGGATTCGAACTGCCTGCTTTTGGCTTGGCAGCACAAGTCCTGCAAAATTCTCAGGCTGTTGTTATGCTTAGACCCATTATTATAGCCATAGTCTCAATCCACTTGACCTTCTACTTTTCCCAGCTTGATAATCTTCTCTAGGGATTGACTCCTCCTGAGAATATGTTAAAAGTGTGTGAGTGAAAGCCTCCAATCTTCACCAGCAGGGAGCACTTTGACCGAAATTCTTTCAAGGCATATTTGTTTGTTTTTTGCACTCCATGATATATTAATTGTTCTTTATCAATATCCCATTCTTCTTTTTTGATTCTTCTTTATCTTCCTGTTTGTTGTCTAGCTTTGATATGCATTTGAGACAAATGACAATACCATGGTTTGGATCAGACACACCTTAGTCATCAAACTGATTCTAGCCCCCACCCCCCCCCTCCGGCTCCGTTATACTTTAAAGAGGTCTTTTGAAACAGATTTTCCCAGCATAATAATGAATAATTTCTTGACTACTGCTTCCATGGGCACTAAATATGAATCCAAGTAACATGGATTTCTCGGCAGCATCAATATATCTTCCATTTATCGTGATATTTGCTATTGGTCTAGTTTTGAGGATTTTTGTTCCCTTCATATTGAAGTTTAACATGTATTGAAGACTTAGTCTTTGATCTTCATCATTAAATGCTTCAAGTCTTCTTTGTGTTCAGTAAGCAAGGTTGTGCCACATGCTCATCATGAGTTGTCAATGATACCACATTCTTCTTTATATAATTTAGCATTTGTGACCATTTGGCTGAATAAGGATGGTCAAAGGACACATCCCTGATATACACCTCTCTGGATTTTAAATGAAGCAGTAGCCCCTTGCTTGTTTGTTATTTTGGTTTTTGGTTTTTATTTTTAAATGGCTGATTCTACAGTAATAAACCTCTCTATGAATCTATACAATCTAAAAAGATATAGAATGTGGATATTGGAAACTAATGACCTGGACTTCAATTTGGCTCTGGTACTTAACCTTTCTGTATGGTGTTTATTCATCTCTAAATAGAGGTAGTACAACATATTTCATACAAGTTTGGTGAGGATTTAGTAAAAGAATTTCCTGTAATACTCATATCACCACAAGCTCAAAATAAATTGCTTGTTCTTATAACCATGCTATATGACATTAATGCCAGAGAGAGAAGAAAAGTGTTTCCTCAAAATGGAATTGGCACTTGAGCTGGGAAATCACAGTATCTACAAATTAGAAGAAAGTATGAAGGTCATATTATCTTCCTATTTTTTTTGAAACATTCAGGAAAGATTAGGAATAGTGTTATTAAAATAGGAATAGTGTTATTAAAAGAGGAATAATATAATTAATAGTAATATACTTAAGAAAACAGTGAAGGCTTAATACTAGGCACATCTAATAGCATTTTTGTTTTGGTATTTCCTTTAGAATTAGAGTTTCTAAATGCAATAGTGAGTTACAGTCTAAAACTCCTATCTTTATCAACTACTAATGAACACCACCAAACCACTGCTACTAAAGGACGATGTCTAAGTGGCACTGTAGCCAATAGTACAAAATAAGGCCCCGAGAGTTGAAGGAAAACCAACTGACATGTTTCAACAAGCAGATGCAGCCTGAAAGACTTGCTTACTAGCTTATGTCAACCAATATGGAAGATAGCTATACAACCAATTGCCTGAAAAGATTCATATTTGTTCCTTTTCCCCCAAAAAAGGTGATCCATCAGAACATAGAAATTATCAAACAATATGCATCAGAGAGTTGGACAATGACTAAGGAGGATAGAAGGATAATTGATGCTTTTGAGCTGTGGCGCTGGAGAAGAGTATTGAGGGTACCACGGACTGCTAGGAAAACAAACAGACTCATCCTGGAAAGGGTCAAACCAGGCGGCTCCTTGGAGGAAAGGATTCTGAGGCTCCGTCTAACATAATTTGGACATGTTGTAAGGAGGTACAGGCCCTTGGAGAGGGACATCATGCTTGGCAGGGTGGAGGGACAGCGCAGGAGGGGAAGGAAGGCCCTATCTGAGGTGAATTGATTCAGTGACTGGGGTAATCAGGATGGGTGTATCTGAGATGGTGTGATTGGCACAGGAAAGAGCAGAGTTTAGGACTGTTGTACATAGGGTCGCTATGACTCGACGGCACATAACAACAACAACAATATCATCACTATATCATGCAAGTAAAATCTTGTCAAAGATTACCATAAAAACAGCTAGTATAGTAGTATAAGAAAATCAAGTTGGATTCAGAAAAGACTGGAATGAGGGATATCACTACTGATATCAGACGGATCTTGGCTGAAAGAAGAAAATACCAGAAAGATATGTACTTGAGTTTTATAGATTATGAAAATACATTTGCCTGAATGGATCATAACAAGTTATGTCTAACATTGAGAACAATGAGAATCCCAGAACACTTAATTGTTCTCATGTGAAACCTAGACCAAGAAGTTGTTTGAATAGAACAAGGGAACACTGCATGGTTTGAAATTAGGAAAGGTGTGTCTCAGGGCTGTATTATTTCCAAGTACCTATTCAATCTGTATGTTAAACAAATAATTTAAAAAAAAAAAAACTGGACCAGACAAAGAAAAATGTGGCATTAGGATTGAAGATTCTTCAACAACTTACATTATACTGATGATACAACTTTGCTTGGAAAGTGAAAGAAATTTGAAGCATTTACTGCCAAAGATCAAAGATTTCAGTCTTCATTACATTTTAACATCTAGAACACAAAAATCCTCACCATTGGACCAATAGGCAAGATCAGGATAGATGGAGAAAAGGCTGAACTTCTTAAAAATTTCATCTTACTTGGCAGGGAGCTCTGGTGGTCTAGTGGCAAGACACTGTACTTCAAACCCAGAGGTACATGGTTCAAATTCACCAGATGCTCTGCTGGAGAAGGAGGGGGCAATCTCCTCCTGTACCAGTCAGATCTGATTTGACGGTACACATAAAAATAATACAATAAAAAAAAATCATTTTACCTGGAAACACAACTACATGCATGGTAGCAGCAGTCATGAAATCAAAAGATGTATTGCATTGGAAAAAATCTGTTGTCAAGATCCTCGTCAAAGTACTAAAGAGTGAGGAAATCCATCTAAAGGCTATGATGTGCTGAGGCAACCTATGGTTCTTTTGGTTTCCTATACATCTGAAAATAGGACAATGACCAAGGAAGATCAAAGAAGAAATGCTGCCTTTAAAGTGAGGTACGTGGTGAAGAGCACTGAATATACCATGAATTTCCACAAAAACAAACAAAACTGTCTTTGAAGGAATACAGCCAGAGTGTTATTTAGAGGCAAAGACAGTGAAACTCTGTCTTAATTACTCTGGACGTGTTGTCAGGAGGGGCCAGTCTTTGGAATTCATGCTTGAAAAGGTAGACAGAAGGTCAGTCAAAGACAGGAAGATCTTCAACTAGACAGATTTTTCAGTGACTAAAACAATGGGCTTAAATATGGTACAGATGTAAGGATGCTGCAGGATAGGACAAGGTTCTGATCTGTCGTTCATAGAGTCACTATTAGTCTTAGTCAACTAGATGATACCTATGCAACTTCTCAACTCTATTTTGTATATGTGTGGAGTCACTAAGGTGGTGAATTCTGCTAACACTTTCAGTTGCTAAATTCCAAACAAACCAGTCACTGGAAGCCCTATGAAGCACAGGTCTACTCTGAAACACAGGGATCCCATGAGGCCACCATAAGCTGAAGGGGATCCATGACAATGCATGTGAATTTGTAATGAGGAGAAAGAATCCAGTTAAGAAGATGAACTCAAGCATAGGTTTTGAAACAATGAAAGCAAATTTTAAAAACATATATATAAACATATTTTAAAATCATATCTTGTTGCTGCTGTTAGGCCCTGTCAAGTATGACTCATATCAGTCCTATGAATTACAAATCTAAACCCCGACCTACCCTGTGCCATCCTCATCATCTTTGACACATTTGAGCCCATTTCTGCAGTCACTGTATCATTCTATCTCATTGATGGTATTCCTCTCTTAGGTTGACCCTTCACATTTCCAAGCATGATGTCCCTCTCCAAGGAATAGCCTCTCTTAGCAATATGTCCAATGTATGTGAGATGAAGCTTTGTCACCCACATTTCCAAGAAGCTTTCTGGTGTTCTCTTTCTCCAAGACATATCTGTTCTTTTGGCAATTCACGGAGTATTCCGTACTCTTCCCCAACACACAGCTCAAAGACATTAATTCTTCTCCTGTTGTCCTTATATCCTGTCTAGCTCTCAGATGTATAGCAAAGACCATGGCCTGAATCAGGGGTACCATAGTCTACAAACTGACATCATTGTTCCCTAGTAATGTGGAGAGGTCCCTGACAGCAGACTGTCCACTGAAATACGTCCCCTGATCTCCTGACTGCTGGCAACAAGGATGTTGATTGTGGATCCAAGAAAGATGATATCGTTGGTAACTTCAATCCTTTTTCCATAAACACGATGTTCCTTACTGGTCCAGTGGTGAAGAGTTTTGTCTTCTTGATGTTTAGATGCAATTTGTATTGAAGGCCTTAGTCTTTGATCTTCTGCAGGAGTGTTTCAAGTCCTCCTCACTTTCATTAAGGAAGCAAGGTTTTATCCTCTGCTTAGCACAGGTTGTTGATGAGTCTTCCTCTGGTCCTGATTCTGCGTTCTTCTTCATACAGTCCAGTTTCTGGAATTATTTTCTAGGTTACAGACTGAACAGGTACAGAAAAAGGATACAGCTCTGAAGCAACTATTTTCTGATTTTACACCTTGCAGTATTTCTTGCTCGCTTTGGACAACAGCTTTGGGTCTAGGAATATGGTTTTGGGTTTTTGTTTGTTTGTTTCCATAAAGGCAAAGTCTTATTAGTAAGGAAACTCGTGGGATTACCGGATCCTCACCAGAGTGAATGACTCGTGCTCAGAGGGGTGAAGAAGTGGCTCCTCTGAGGAGGCAGCCAACGCTGGGCAGCACCAGCCAGCCATAGGTGTAGGTTTTGCATGAATACAATTAAGTGTTCTGCGATTCTCATTGTTCTCAATGTTAGCCATGATTTGTTATGATCCACATAGTCAAATGCCTTTGCACAGTCAATAAAGCACAGCCAGACATTGTTCTGGTATTCTCTGTTTTCAGCCAGGATCTGTTTGAGAATCATCTGAGATCATTTTGTGATCTCTCTGATAAATTGACACATATATAAATAAAGATTCTGAAATACTGAGAATATTAATACATGTATAAATGTATAAATAAAGGTTCTGAAATAATGGAAACTTGAAAGCCCTGAGTTTGAGTTTTTTGAACATGAAATGTTGAAATATATACCTGCTCACAAACTTGTGAAAAAGTCCAAAGAATCATCAAAGGTTTTATTTATTTGCCAGTAAATCCAGAAACATAGAGGAAAGCAAGAAACCCTCTGCCTTCTCAACCACAAATGCTCATGGTCTCTAGCCACTTTTTTAATCTGTTTTCTTCCATGTACAATCTAGTCCCTCTTTGCCTTGTTTTGTCACCACATTTACTATGTTTAGTACTGGCCTGGCACATAAAAGGCATTTGGTACTACTCCTCAATGCATGGATGCATCAATGAACATGACTGCTGAACACATTTTCACCCTTGAGTTAGATGCTTTTGGACATCTCAGAGATGAACTGCATTTGCTTTCTATGTAGATGTTAAATCAAGTTTTTGTCTTCAAAGAGGAAACACTCACTTGCACATTAAACACTATTGCTGTACATTATGAGTTTATATTCTTTTTAAGAGTCTGGGATTAATGCACAGAACACTACTGTGGTTGTGATAACACCAAGGGGCAGGGGGTCTGACAGGCAGCTTCAGAACCTTCTGGAAACTTCTAGAATACATCTGCATGACACTTTTCCCATCACCAGCTCTGAATCTAAAGCCCACATCTGAAACTTGAAGAGCCTTGTGCTAATTTTATATGACTCAAACATTCCTTTAAATAACACACCCTGAGTTTCACATGTGGTGATATATAGATAAGAGGCAGCCTTAGCCTTGGTCTTTAGAAGATTTACAGTCTAATAAAGACAATGTGATAGTATAGATGAAGTTGGGTTAGAGGAAGTGTGGCCACTTTCAATTCAAGAAATGATTTAGGAAGATTATAACTGAATACGACTGTTTGTTTGATGTGCTGAGATTCCCATGCCACTTCAGGCTCCATTTCATCCTATCTCCTTTCTCTCCAAGGGACCAAAGCCAGCCCCACTACTGTGCTACGCAGCAGCAAGCCCAAAGCCAGACAATGGAGAACTGGAAAACATTTGAGATTTGGAGTAAAAAACTCAGTTGAATTCCAAGGTCTCAACTGGTTGCTGACCTAGTCTTAATTCCTGAGTCTGGAAAATGTTGGTGGTGGTTATTGGTTAGTGCCATTGAGCTGATTTTTGATTGACAGTGAAGGTAAGTGAAAGAGCAGAATTGTCCCATGGGATCTCCTGGGCTGTAATTTTAAAGGAGCACGTGATCAGGTCTTTCTCCCATGACCCAGCTAGATTGGTCCAAACTGTCAGTCTTTTGGGTGGCAGCCAAATGCTTAACCTTTATGCCCCTGGGGCTCCTCAGAACATAGTGGCTATAAAGTTTATTTCATTAGCTTGAAGACTGACTAGTATGTTGTCTAACTAAGAGTTATAGGTTATAAGTCAGATTAGTAATAGAATAGAGTCAAAACTGCTCCCAAAATGTACACACAGGCACATCAGCCTCAAGCCTCGGGGTTCTAATTGTCCAACAAAATTCTCAGTCTTGCCAATATTGGTGTTTCACCAAGGACGGACCAATCAATCCTTGGAGAGGGATGTCATGGTTGGGAGGGTGGAGGGACAATGCAAGAAAGGAAGACCCTCTATGAGGTAGATTGATTCAGTGACTGGGATAGTCAGGATAAGTGTATAAGATACAGTGAGATTGGCACAGATAGAGCAGGGTTTAGGGCTGCTGTATATAGGGTTGCTATGGGTCACAGGCAACTCAATGGTACATAACAACATAGCAACAACATATCATTTTCTAGTTTAGCCATTGCTGCTATAGCCATCCCGAATGGGTTGGGGAGTGCCTCTTTCTTTTCTGGCTAAGTGAAGAATCTCTTCTCCTGCAGGAAGTACTTCTATTCTCTCCAGCTAGAGCTTTCAGTTTATTGGTGAGACTAGCCAATCCTATTGTAGATTGCTGAGGCCGGCCAATCCCCTTGTGAAAGGGTAGATGGCCAAGCCCTTTGTGGGTAGGCCAACATACCTCACTTGCACAGTCCCACCCCTCCAGATAGCCAGTAATCTACACTAGAAAAGCCATACTAAGAGACAAACTCAACAGGACACCCTCTGACTTTTCTAGGCAATAATAGTCACATATGAAAGATTCTCTTTCTCCTTACAATATACAAAAGCTATATTCATGAAAGTATGTAATCAGCAACTTCATTTCCAACTCAGACCTTGGCATTGAGTGCCTTGGAAACCTTAGATTTCAATGGCACTTACTTTCTGCTTGTGGCCAAATCTTAGCTCTCACAATGGTCAGCCCAGATTTTGAGTGAAATGAAAAGTAATTTATCTATCTCAGTAGCTCCTGAATAATTAAATACACCAAGAGTTTACTGTTGTGGAACGGGGGGGGGGGGAGGGCTGGGAGGACCAAACAAAAACACAAAAACCATGCTCAGCTCTATACTCTTCTCTTGTCTCTGAAACAACAGCAGCAGGATCCTGGCAGTGAGCCCAGTGCCCGCCCTCCAACTGTCTCCTCATTGTGAGAACTAGCACTGCTCCCTCAAAAGAGAGAGCTTGGGAGCCCAACATCTCCTGAAAAAGTCAAAGCAATTATGCTCAGAGTAAGTCAGTTCACAAGCCTGCAAACATGCTATGCCATTAGGTTCTTCTACACACACCATGAGAAGGGCAGATTTACAATTCTTCCTTATATTCTGAGTCCATCCTTATGTATGCTAATTCAGTTTTATCTACCACATGTTGCTTTTTAAAAACAATTTCTTAAATTTTATATTCGTTTGCTTACAAAATGCATATATTTCATATCATTCCCATTCATAATGTTTTATAAAAATAATCACCATTGAACTATGCCCACCGTAACTCTGCCTTTCCAGACTCCCACCAGATATCCACTATTTTTCTTATTGGCCATAATATGTTATGATCCACACAGTCAAATGCCTTTGCATAGTCAATAAAACATACATTCTTCTGATATTTTCTTCTTTCGGCCAAGATCCATCTGACATTAGCAATGACAGTCCTGATGCCACAGCCTCTGCTTGAACTTCTGGCAGTTCTGAATCAATGTACTGTTCCAGCTGTTTTGGGATGATCTTCAGTAATATTTGTATTGAGTGTGATATTAAGGATAATGTTTCATAACTTCCACATTCTGTTGAATCACCTTTCTTGGAAATGGAAAAAATGTGGATCTCTTCCAGTCAGTTAGCTGTCGAACAATTTTCTAGCATAGGTTTGTGAGAGCTTAGAGTGTCTAAATTATTAGCCTCCACAGGTCTGTACAATCTGTTCAATTAATGACACCAGCATATACCTAGAAGCTCAAGCCAGATAGCCTCTCTTCATTAAACAGAAAATAGTTTATTTTAGCTCCAATTCTTGATTCAAAGTACTTCTTCTCCTTACTCTATTCATTAATCTAGTTCATGCTAACATTTCTTTTTCAGATTGCACTTGGCCAACTGACTGGAAGAGATCTATATTTGTTCCCATTCCAAAGAAGGGTGACCCAACTGAGTGTGGAAACTACAGAACAATATCACTGATT
>NW_006399809.1:8946425-8952088 GCF_000299155.1 Elephantulus edwardii | reverse complement strand
ACTTTGGACATGTTGCAAGGAGGGACAGGTCCTTGAAGAGGGACATCATGCTTGGTAGGGTAGAGGGACAGCACAGGAGGGGAAGACCCTCTATGAGGTGGATTGATTCCATGACTGGGGTAATCAGGATGGGTGTGTCAGAGGCAATGCAATTGGCACAGTATAGAGCAGGGTTTAGGACTGTTGTACATAGGGTCGCTATGAGTCGCAAACAACTCGACGGCACATAACAACAACAACAACCACAACAACAACAACTATAATTGGCAGGCTTTCAGTTTTTAGAAAGCAAATAGATAGCATCCTTGTTACAGGGAGTTGAAATGTGAATAGTAACAGGGTTAAAAGACAGGGCTTGGAAATAATATGTGAGGCTATAGCGATAAAGTAGTAAAGGGAAGACAGCAGGTGGGAGTAGAGGTGAGAGGTGTCAGGGGCAAAGACACAATATTTGTACGTGTATGCTGCAGTTCTTTTTAAAATCTCACATAAATTGGGACTTTCAAATTGAATAAATACTAAAGGTTCTATTCAAGAACAGAATAACCATTTATTGAATGAGAGACATAAACAATGAATGAATAATTGCATTGAGATAGGAGATTTACCTAGTCAAAAGCAGCAAGCTTTATCAAAGAGTGATTTAAAAAAAAAAAAGAATCCATTTCTGCTTCAGAAGACAACATCTGGCTCATATCTGAGGCTCAAGGATGATATCATGGTCTAGGATGACTGCAGTCTGTCTTTGGTATGCAAGTATGCTCTCTGTCACCTCAAAACTTTTTTCCCTGTCGACACAAACCACTAACCCCACACATTCATGAATACCTGCCCCCAAATCAGATCTGACTCATAAAACAGGGAAGGAACACTTTTGAGGAAATAAGGTAATCTGAATCACTGGAATGTTTAACCAACAAAGGAAAGTGAATATGGACAAAAAGGTCACCTTTTTCTTTACAAATAGAACTTTATGCCTGATGAGTACTTTTAAAAAAAAATTTAAAAAAGGAAAACAACTCATCAGTTGCCATGGTATTAATTTCACTTATAACAGTTTAGAGAACACACTGAGGAAAATGCTCTCAAAACACCAAATTAGTTTTCATGAGAAACATGCTTCTTAAGCAATTTACAATATATTCAACACCAATAGACTCTAATTTTAGAAACATTCATCCACAAACATTAATCAGTGTGAAATTCAATTTCTAGTTTTCACCTTTAAGTCTCTAAGGTGATACTACAAAGTATCTCACAACTATTAATTTTCTTATTATAGGAGCTGATTACATTCTTAGAAAAAGCACTATGAAAGAAATGTGTACATATAAGAGTCAAGTAAAACTTTGAAGGAAAAATAATTTTCTTATCAAAGACTTATTTCTGGCCAACAACCTGATTCCAAATCTTTCATAAAAATGACCATTTAATTCTTTATATAATGAAATTACAAAGAATAATTCAGAAGAGGTTGAAGCTTCCTAAATTGCACACATATAAAGACATATAATTTTAAAATATAGCACCTATAGGGGACTCAGGAGCCTGGCGCATTTTTCAAGGTAGCTGCTGCAGGGAGGGGCAATTCTTCACTGTGAACAACTGCTCCATGCATTAGAGGTTTCAAGGCGACTGCTGCAAGGTGGGGCAATTCCTCAATTTCTCACTGTGAACAACTGCTCTATGCATGAGAGGTTTCAACAGCTGCACCTCAATAGGCATGGCAGCAACCCAAACATCCAGCCTCCCTCTTTCCAGAAGCCTGCCTACCCTCAGGTAGATACCGTCCCAGCAGACTGAGAAACTTCAACTCTCCCCTATTTTTCAGGAGGGAAAAATTAATCCCTGACCAAAGAAACTGCCATTGCCCATATTTATAGCATCAAATAATGGCAGCAGCAGGACTTAAATTTGCAAGTCAGGTCACTAAATGGGGACCAGCAGAAAATATCCAAATAGCTGGCAGCACTCTCATTTTAACTTTGGCCACACTGGCTGCTTTAGGCAATTCTTTCGTCAAGTATTTTCTAAGCTTTTGGAGGTATTTTAACTACTTAGCAGGCCATCCTTCTTAAATTCCCTTTACCCATATACCCATACCTTTCTTCCTCTCAGTCTTAGAGGCATCTCATACTTCCACAATCTAGATTCCCTTTGGGCTCAAACACAGCCTCTCTCTCACCTGCATGGACCAATCAGCTAACAGCATCTTCTTGTTCACAGAAAAAAAAAACAAACCACCCAGAAGCTATGCTTCCAGGTGCTCCATTCACAAACCAGTCTAACCTCAAACAAACTCACTGCCATCAACAGTTTTAATTCTTAACAACTTGGATTGAAAATGCCAGAAACGCTTAGCTTTTATGTTTTCTGGACTACATACTATGGACACTGCCACCAGTGCTCCAAAATTTTCACATGTCTCTCCTTGTATTTCAGCAGCTACGTACTCTGCCACTCAATGAAATGCTGGCAGTTTGAAAACACACAACAGTGATGTGAGAGCAAAAGGCCTGGTGATAAGACTGAGTTAATTCTGGTGTAGAGAGCGCCAAGAGGACAGAGCAGAGTAGGCCACGGTGTTTTCAAAACTGTCAATTTTTACAGAAGCATACTGCCTCATCTTTCTTCCAGCAAGCAGTCAGTGGACTTGAAACCTTCACCTTTGGCTTAGCTGCCAAATACTTTACTTACAGAACCACTGGGCCTCTTTGGTAAGGATTTACAGTGTAGAAACACTATAAGGAAAATCCTGATTCTCTGTCACACTGGGTCATTATGAGGTGAATTGACTCAGTGGCACTTAACAGTTATAGCAACGAAACGTGAATAGGCATTTTTCTCTCTATTCCTCATCTTTATTTTTCTTTTTATCCTATTGTACTCCGGCATGAGCAAAAGGATCTCCACTAAGATTGATGGCAAACAGGTATTTTCATTTATAGGTAGAAATTCACTTATATTTCTTGTTTTTCAAATTTAAAAGTTCTTACTGTAATTCAACATCAAACTACACAAAACCCTTTTCTATAATCTATTACAATGGAAAAAGTTAAAGTTCCATCCCTTCCTGGTGACACTGATGTGTCAAATGCATGTTTCGCTACCCAATGCGGACAGAGAGTGGGGTGGAGCTCCCTGGTTAAAACAAGCTTGGAAGGAGGAGTGGCGTCCACTTCTGTAATAGCTTGCCTCTGGAAACCCTATGAACCTGGAGAGAGGATGAAAGGCACCCAAGTGTCGAGGACTCTCCTTCATAGGGTCGCTATGAGTCGCCTGCGACTCGACAGCACTTAACAACAGCAACAACTTATAAAAGCCAAAATCTTAGGCCATTTTGTTCCGTATGTTTTTATATTTATATTCCCGTACACAAGCACTTATCTGTATTTGAGACTAAACTTCCATTGAGAATGCATCTGCTCGGCCAGGGGCCTGGGTGCTTACCCGGATGTAGGCGTCCTGGTGGTGCTTAGCAAAGTAGAGCATGTTGTCCAGGGCCAGCATTCCAGGTGGGGTCTGTGTAAAGTCCATTGCTGGGTTCACATGATTCTGTGGAAAACAAAAAGTTCAGTACCATTAATTTTTAGCAGATATCAGCAGTCAGTCTGGTTTCCCTCCTGATGACCAAAGTACCACAAGACAAGCTCTCAGTAATTAGGAAAGAATGTCATCATCTCTCTCTGCTGTGACTGTAACAACGGGGTTACCCACAGAAAGAAGGCTCAGGACAGTGTTGCTTCAGGCAGTGTTATACACAGAGACACACGGCAATTTGAAGCTGACAGGACCACATGCCCTCTAACCTAATCAGAAGGATCCGCAAAAGTAGCTTTTACACCTACATTAGAAAAATCAACAGAAAGTAGGAAAACAAGATTTATTTCATCTTGTACCACTGTGGGTTAAAGGAAACAATGCAAATGTCAGATTTCAGTTACTATGTAGTCCTAGGGGTGCCTGAGTGGCTCAGTAGATAACACGCTTGGCCACAAACTGAAAAGTTGGTGGTTCAAAGCCACCAATCATTCTATGGGAGAAAGATGTGACAATTTGTTTCCTTAAAAACTGTTGTTGTGTACCTTTGGGTTGGAGCCAACTCCAGCGGGCTTTCAGAAGCTGTCAATTAGTTGCACTAAAGGAGATTGCCCATATTTCTCTGGCTTGTGGATCTGAGCCACCTGCCTCTGAGTTGGCAGCACAAGAGTTCTCTTCCTCCATAAGGATTACAATCCTGAAAACCCTGAAGGGCGGTTCTACTCCGACCCAAAGGGTTAGCTATGGACTCAATAACAAGGAGGTTTTTCAATTTTAGGTCAGGAGGAAAGGAGTTCTGTAGTGAAACAAGAAGGATGTGGGGAGACAGAGAAGGAACAAAACCCACCTCTACCATTTAAGGCAAAATGTGGCACAAGAAGCTATTTACCTTACCTTTATTTATTTGTTTACCTCAATTAATCTAGCAAAAGACTTTGTGAACCACTAAGGGCTATAATATTGTGTACTGTGGAGTCAGATCTGACCCATTGTTGATCCTCTGGTGGGTTTTCAGAGGCAGTTAACTGCACAGGAGGAGACTACCCATCCTTCTCTGGTGGAGCAGCTGGTGGCCTTGAACTGCATGCCTTTGGGATTACAGTACAATTTCTTGCCACTAGGCCACCTGAGTTCTCTAAGGGCTGCAAGAGTGAACAGGTATTTTGACCAGAGATACCTGATACCATTCAGATGCCCACAAGTGACATAACAACCAGCTGCTCTTAAGGGATGTGTATGACCTTATATCACCACCCACAGAGTTTAGAACCAGGAAGATAATAGTTAAAAATACAGTAATTGTGTTATATAAAGGTGTTTATGAAGTACAGTGTTAGGTTTCTGGTAGGCTCTGGTTACAACCTTTTCATCAACTGACCAATGTGTAAACTTGTCATATGTGTTTTTCTAAGACACCTTATCATTCATTAACATTGGCCTCATGGACAACAGCTGTATTACTCAAGCTTGGATGAAGCCTGTCTAAAGGTACATATTTACCCTATAAGCATGTTACACTTCTACTTAGAAATACCAAATAGTACTCTACCACTATGATTGGAGGACATTTAAATAGTGAAACGACCAACCAAAAATGCAGAAAACTTATTATATGAAGCACACAAAGGGCGCTTGTCGATAGTATGAGGTCTGAAATGAGAAGGCAGTGTTTGTGGCATTGTTTAAGCTCAAGCGGGAGCTTACATGCTGCCTAACTCCAATGTTTTCACTGCTCCTGCATGTCCCAGCATGCTTGCTTGCTTATGCAGGGACCATGCAGACTGATTTTGTGGTTATAAATACAGACTCCATGAAGAATAAGGAATAAAGATATGCTCAGCAGGGGTTTGGTACAGACCACATTATAAACACAACATGACCTGCAGCTCAGCAACAAGCAGCCCTCAACCATCCTGAGAACAGCGCCACAAGGGGCCTGGAAAATACATTTCAAGGCTAGGAATTGATTAAGAGTACATGTTTCTTCCATGTTAAAAACATGACAAAGAATTGGTTAAAAGACCTTTTCATTTAAAAAAAAAGGGAGGAGTGATAGGGAATGGCAAAGGACACACTGACAAAGGAGATTAATCAGAACTGGCTTTGACAAGCACTGTGGCAAT